>NC_072438.2:100407500-101106250 GCF_028878055.3 Symphalangus syndactylus | reverse complement strand
GTAAGAGCCGTCTGGGAGAATGAAATACAGCCCCTTCCTCTTTGTCTTTAACTTCCCTTCAAAGCTGAGCAGGAAAAAAAAGATGACTTGGTCTGGGGTCCTTGGTGGCATCAAGCCCCCAACACCCTTCCTGTCAAAGCAAAGAATATTACCAAGGGTAAAAAAGCGACATTTCATAAAGAGGCAATTTATCAAGATGACATAGCAGTCCTAATTATTTATGCCTGTAATTACAAAGCTTCAAAATACATGAAACAAAATTGATAGAATTGCAAGGAGAAATTTTTTAAATCACAATTATAGTAAGAGATTTCAACATCACTCTCTCAATAATTGAAAAAAGAGCAGGCAGACAAAGCAGCAAGAAAGAACATTGTGTAGTCCCAGCTACTCAGGAGGCTGAGGCAGGAGAATGGTGTGAACCCGGGAGGCGGAGCTTGCAGTGAGCCGAGATCACGCCACTGCACTCCAGCCCGGGCGACAGAGTGAGACTCCATCTCAAAAAAATAAATTAATTTTAAAAAAAAAGAACATTGGATAACATCGATCAGCATGGTCTGACTGATGCCTACAGAACCCTCCCCCCGACCACAGAGGAATTCATGTTCTTCCTACCAGAACACCTGACTGGTGCCCATAAAACCCTCCCCCAAAACACACAGGAATTCATGTTCTTTTTTTTTTTTTTTTTTTGAGACGGAGTCTCGCTCTGTCACCCAGGCTGGAGTGCAGTGGCACCATCTCGGCTCACTGCAAGCTCCGCCTCCTGGGTTCAAGTGATTCTCCTGCCTCAGCCTCCCAAGTAGCTGGGACTACAGGTGCCCGCCACCACATCCAGCTAATTTTTTTGTATTTTTTAGTAGAGATGGGGTTTCACAGTGTTAGCCAGGATGGTCTCGATCTCCTGACCTCATGATCCATCCACCTCAGCCTCCCAAAGTGCTGGGATTACAGGCGTGAGCCACCGTGCCCAGTCAATTTTTAGGTTTATGAGGAGTGGCCGTCCCTGGAGCTCAGCTATGCTTAGGAAGCTGAGCCTCCTAGTCACATGGGGCAGGTGCAGACAGGCTTATACCAGAGGAGGTCAGCTGTCACGTCCTGTCCCCACCACTGCCCACAAGCTGTGGGGCCAGGCCTGGGGTCTTCACACACCCGGCCCACCAGCCATAGCCCACAGCCCATGGTGAGCTCAGGGAGGTGGGTGAGACAGATGGAGCTGGCCTGTGTGGCTCAGCCCCGGGAGGCCTCTGTTTCCTCCCTCAGTGCCACCCCCAACCCCAGGAGGGCTAGGGACCAGTGGGCAAACGTCAAGCCCCTGGGTGCTGGAGCAGAGGAGACTGGCGATGAGGACGCGCATGCCCATCACCCCCTCTGATGATCAGAAAGAAACCAGTGCAATCCCTTCCCTGGCTCTCAGCCCTTCCAGGACTTCTCACTGGTGCAGAATTCCACCGTACACCTCATCTCCATCCTGGCCCAGGGTTAGCCCTGAAGATCAGGGGGCCCAGCCCAGATACTTCCTGCTCCCCACAGTGATCTTACGGGACTGAGCCAAGAGGATGCCCTGGCAGGGGGCTTCTGGAACCTGGTGGCCTTCATCTGCACCACCTCTCTCTGCAGGCTCCCAGGCAGCATCAGGGTCTGTCTGGCCCAAGGGGAGGTGGAGTGCCCAGGACCTTGGTACATGGGCAAGTAAGGACTGAGATGTGTAGACTGCAGACCAAGCCCATCTTCCAGGGACAGCAAAGAGAGTGGCACTGTGCCCACCCGGGCGACCCCTCCTGCACAGGTCCCAGCAGAAGTGGCATGGCTCCACCCCCAGCCTCTGCGATAAAGAAATCGAGTTGTGCAAGGTCAGGCATCCCTCAGTGGC
Organism: Symphalangus syndactylus; assembly: GCF_028878055.3. Taxonomy (NCBI): domain Eukaryota; kingdom Metazoa; phylum Chordata; class Mammalia; order Primates; family Hylobatidae; genus Symphalangus; species Symphalangus syndactylus. Next base: position 101,104,377 of record NC_072438.2, on the reverse strand, counting down.
ACAGGAACAGAACCATGGGTCTGTCCTGTTGTGCTTTTTTTTTTTTTTTTTAAATAAAAGTGGTGGTTTTTAACCCCTTCAATCCAGAGCTCTTCTCTCTCGGTTGTGGTCCCACAGAACATTCTCTGTCTCCTACTCCTCAGTGAGACTGAAGGAACGGCTGCCAAGGAGCAGAAAGGCAGCTCTGGGGGCTGAGCCCCGTGTGCAGCTGAGAGGCCATGAGGCCTGGGATGTCCGGCAGGGTTGGGAAATAACGAGGAATAACTGGCAACTAGAATCCCAGGAGAGGGGCTTATCTTCAATGAAGTTCCTGGAAGTTATAAGCATTAAAATTAAAGAGGCAATTTCTGCTAGGCGAAAACTGTTTAGCACCAAGTGACCATGGGCTTTCAGGAGAGAAGCCCAGGACAGAAACCCCCAGGGCAGCAGAGCAGGGCTATTTTGTCCATCACTGCGGAGAAGCCGGGAGCCCCCTGCACTCACTGGGGAGAAAAAACAGGTGGCCAGGGCAACAGGCAAGGGAGGGAGGGATTGTGTAGAAGGGGAGTTGATTTTTTTTTTAAGTGCATTCCCACTTGGGACATATCTATGGACACTTGGAAAACCCAGGAAAGAGAACAGGTCAGTTCCATTCCACAGTGCAGCACGGTTATTATGCACTTACTGTGTGCCCTGAGTAAGACGGGGCCCCTGCTCTCGGGAATGGTGCGACATGCTTGGCAACTCTGAGTTACCAGAGAGCGGTGAAGGGTTCTGAAGTTCCCAGGCTCTGAGCACCAACTGTTGATGGAAGGCCTGGGCCACATCAGGTGTTTGCCCTGAGGACCCTTGTCTAGTCCTGGGATACCATGAAGGAGAATCCTGGATTTGGGGTCTGTTGTTCAGAAGAAAATGATCCCAGATCGGCCAGGTGTGGTAGCTCACACCTGTAATCCCAGCACTTTGGGAGGCCAAGGCAGGGGGATCACGAGGTCAGGAGGTTGAGACCATCCTGGCTAACATGATGAAACCCCATCTCTACTAAAAATACAAAAAATTAGCCGGGCGTGGTGGTGGGCGCCTGTAGTCCCAGCTACTCGGGAGGCTGAGGCAGGAGAATGGCGTGAACCCGGGAGGTGGAGCTTGCAGTGAGCTGAGATCGCACCACTGCACTCCAGCCTGGCGACACAGCAAGACTCCGTCTCAAAAAAAAAAAAAAAAAAGAAAAGAAAATGACCCCAGATTGTGAGGCCCGGCTGAGCAGCTGTGAGCAGCTGGATGGGCACAGAGCCACCTCCTGGTCCTCACCCAGGCTGTTCCCAAGGAAACCATTTCTGGGGTGAGTGCAGAGAGGACAGCCCACCCTCTGCTCTTAGAGTTCAACCTCCACCCCCACTCCCTGACTGTCAGCCAGGATGATGGAATCTGTGGTCATTTCCAGGAGAGCTTTGCAAGCAGGAAGCAGCTGGATAGCAGCGGTGACCTCTTTAAACCCATTTCTTCGGACTTGGTTGATAGAGAGTATCGGAGTCGAGCTAGCCCTACCTCTCAGTCCGTCGTTCTCAAGTTGCCCAATGTGGAAGAGATATGGGGTCTGGAGGAACGAGTGACACAGGTTCTGCAGGGCCAATGGGTCAGTGGTGGGACGGGAATGACAGCCAGGACCCAGCGTGCACTGCCCCCTCACAGGGCTTGATCACAAAGGCTGAACTCTGTCTGCAAATTGCACAGAGACCCTTACACGGCAAGAAACTTTTATAAATGGGAGGTCCCTGCAGGCTCCAGGGGAGGAGGAGAGAGAGGAGAGGAAAGGAGGGAAGAGAGACAGGAGAGGAGGGGAGAGAGGAGAGAGAGATCAAGGGAGAAAGGAGGGAGGGGAAGGGAGAACGAAGGGGAGAGAGGAGGGGAGAGGAGCAGGGAGCACCTGGGAGGGCTGATGCCCATTCTCATCCAGGAGTGAGGAAGGACCGGCTCCCAGGCTGGCCTTCTGTTAGGATAGATCCTGCTCCATAAGAGGTCATGGAAGCAGGACCTGCCACAGAATTTCCAGGACCCAGGGTAAGATGTCCATGTAGGACCCCTTGTTCAAAAGTTAAGAATTTCAAGACAGCAACAGCAGAGCATTAAACCAAGCTCAGGGCCCAGGAGGTGGGGCGTGTTACATGCAGAGGGCAATGGAGCCCTTGAAAATGCAAAAGGCATCTACCCTGTGCACAGGCTCTGTGTGTGCTTGTGTGAACTTGCATATGGGTACATGTGCTGTATGCATGCATGTGAACGTGTGTGTGCATGTTTGGAGGGCAGGTGTGTGGAAAAGTGTCATCAGGTACAACCCTCCTCTACTTCAGTGGACCCTGGGCTCACTCAGACCCTTGGATAAACATGGTGAGGGCCCCCTACATAGGGCTCTTCAGGACCCAGCCACATCTCAGCCAGCCAGGAGCCCACAGTGTCCATGCCCAGGCCACATGCAGTGTTCAGAGTCCATGCAGGGTGCTGCCCATTGGGTGGTCCTGAGGCTCCAGGAAACAGACATGACAGCCCATGGGCAGGTGGCCTTCTGGTCAACAGCCATGAGGAGGCCTCAAGAGAAAGCTGCCTGGCAACCCCTTTCGTCTGGGACAATTGGTCTGGCCCAACTGAGAAACAGCCTGAACTTCAGGCTGCCTCCTGCCAGTGGCTCCGTGGGTACCAGAGGCCAGGGGTGCTCCACCATCCCTTTTCCTGGGAGGGGTGAGTTGGGCCAGCCAGCCTCACTGTGGCTGCCTGGTGGGGCTGCAGGCCTGCCCCTTCTACCTCCCCACAGCCTTCTGGAGGGAAACACTAGAAAGAACGCCACTTCCTACACCATGTCCCACTGGCCTGGGGGACTTCAAACCTGGAAGCTAGTGTGGCCACAGTCTCCTTTTGCAGCCTGAGTTGGAGGCTGGTTTCTAAGGAGACAGCCAGTGTCTGGGTGGGTGGCAGGTGGGCTGTCTGCAGGAGGAAACCTCAGTGGGCCTGGGCCTGCCTGCAGGAAGGCATTGTTGGGAAGGCCATGGAAGACTCTCAGAGCCTACATCTCCATTCAGGGCCAACTCCATCCACCCTCATCGCTCCCTCTCCACCTGGCTGTCCTTACCTCCAGCCCGACACCAAGCCAGCTCTGCTGCAGGTACAAAGGGGCCGCCTTCCCCAGACCAGCTTCCACATGTGAATGTCCTGTGCTCTGGACAGCCAGGACCTGCTGCCGCCTGCTTGCTGGGGCGGTGAGCACCCTCAGGCATACCCGTTCATCACCCACAGGTGCCCAGACCTGTGCTTACCCCACAGCACATGCACACAATGCCCCCTGGATGCCACAAATCGTTTCTAGCAGCAAATGAGTCAGAAGGGAATGGACCCAAAGTCTAGACCCCACTCCACCCCCATCCTGCTGAGGTTGCGAGCTCCAGGGGAGCAGAGGCAGCTGAGGACACGGGCCATGGCTGGTCCCTGGCAACCTTGTAGCACCACCTGGGGACCCAGCAGTGAGCAGGGTGCTTGAAACACCACTGGGCAGGTATCAGCCACACCTACACCGTGGAGCAGCCCATTCCAATGGCAAAGATTCCCGATTACACTATTAAATAAGAAAAGAATGTGCTTTTTTTCTTTTACTACATAGAGATGTTAAGCTTCTATAAATAAAAAAACAGGGCCAGGCGTGGTGGCTCATGCCTGTAACCCCAGCTTGTTGGGAGGCCAAGGTGGGTGGATCACCTGAGGTTGAGAGTTTGAGACCAGGCTGGCCAACATGGTGAAACCCTGTCTCTACTCAAAATACAAAAATCAGCCGGGCGTGGTGGCATGCGCCTGTAGTCCCAGCTGCTTGGGAGGCTGAGAGAGGAGAATGGCTTGAACTCAGGAGGCAGAGGTTGCAGTGAGCCGAGACTGTGCCACTGCACTCCAGCCTGTGCAACAGAGCGAGACTCCATCTCAAAAAAAAAAAAAAAAATCAAAAACCAAATAAATGTAATAGCAAACGGGGTGAATGTTTGCAGCAAAATTATAGAGAAAACATCCTTCACAGAGGAAAAGTTCTTACTAATCAAGAAAACAACACCATAATGGAAAGAGAAATATAACTGTAGACATTCAACATAGATGTCAACCTTGCCCATGGCCAAGGAAACAAACACTGAAACCATCATGAGACTTTGTTTTTCAGTTTGCTACAGTTTGGAAAGGCAACGAGCTTGCCCGTGTGGCTGGTGGGCATGTGGGCTGGCAGCAGCTTTCTGAGCGGCTGCTCCTCTAAGGACAAAAGCAGTTCCATCCCTCTTCCAGGGAAGCTCAGGAATCACTTAGAAACATAAACAGGAATTTGTGAAGGAGGCCACCCAATACAATGTTACCTGCAATGGCAAACTAAAAACAATGTAGCTGCTTGATGGGAAGAAATGGTGAAACCCATGTCCCTACATTTGTACCTTCAAGCACCAGGCAGAAGGGTAAATTGCACTTTTAAAGAATATTTGAACATTGAAAAATAAAAATACAATCCCAAGACCTCCAACTGACTAAACGAACCCCTTCTTGGCCAAGGGGACTCTGGAGAAACCTTAAACACTGGGTTCCCAGCCATGAAGGGATGAAATGCCAGACAGGCCTCATTATGCCCCCTCCCTCACTAACCGCTGCCATTGAGTTTCTTTCCTAAGGGTAAACAGAAAGCCCTTTTGAAAGATTTGCCAGACTCCCCACCCCTCATGTAGTTTTGACACAACAACCAGCCAGCATTCCTTCCTGATAACAGATCCAGACTGTGGACTGGCTCTAGCTAGTGTAGAGGCTGCACACAGGATGCCTCTGTGTCCTTCATTTCACCTTTTGACCTACAGAGCCTCATTTCAATGCACTTAAATGTTAAGTCCCCACCCCAAAGTGAACATGGGACACATGTAACACACATGTGAGCTCACTGTGTATGCGTGCCCCTCACCCTTGTAGAGTACTCACAGTGCCTCCTGTAGCCTCTCAGCCACCAGGGTCAGCACATTCCTGTCTCATCCTCCCTACCCTCAAAGTGCCTGCTTCTGGTTTAGGGCAGAGGCCACGCCTCCCAGCCTGCGGATGGTTGCTTGCAGGCTGCAACTCTTTAGAAAAACAAAGCTCTCCCTTCCATGTTTATGAATCTCATGAATCTTCAGTTGACAACATATAAAGAAATGAGCACAAAATGATTTTCAGTAAAATAAGTAGGAAACAAAACTGCAGATAATTAGGTGAGTATCTTGGGAGATGGGAATCTGTGGGAGGGGGGAGGGAATTTTTCTTTTCCTCTTCACATTTTTCTAATTTTTTTACAATGATCATACAGCACTTTCATAACAAAAAATAATAAACATTTTGTTTCACAAAACTATAACCTGGAAAAAGTGTGATAAATGTCTATGAGTGAATATTCCATAGCAGTTAGAATGGATGAGGCATTTTTATCCACAAGGCAGATCTTCAGAACATGAGGCACTGCTACTGGTACTGGGCATGGCTTTGGCTGCTCTCCCAGTGGGGGTCTGAGGTGGCCCTGGGCCATCTGCCCTCACCTGGCTCTGGGGCAATAGGGGCAGGGGTGGGAAAGGCATCAGGTCCGGGAAAAGGCACAGTCCATGGGCTACATTGGATCAAGGCAGTGCCCTCCACTCCATCGGGCCTGAGAGCTCTGCCCAAGCAAATCCACCCTAGTGTTGCCTCCAGGGCATCTGCCAGGTCCCCACTTCACCCCCTGCCCCAATTACTTATGTTCTTCTTTTTATCAGAAAAACATTCGATGTGGCCATATTTTCAATAACAGCTTGAGTCAGTCTCACTTGGTTGTGATAACTCGGAAGATTGATGATCAGAGAGAAAGAGGAAAAGGGGGACGAGGGAGAAGGGGAAGAGGGAGGGAGGGAAGAGGGAGGGAGGGAGGGAAGAGAGAGGGAGAGAAGAGCGGGACCGTGGGAAGATGTTTCTTGGCATGGTTCCTGCTGGTTCAGACCCAGTCTAAGTTTCCTGAACCCATGTTCTGGAATGTCTGGTGCTGCCACAAGATGAGGAGGAGGCCCAGCCACGTGCGTGAGGACATGGGTGCATTCTCCTCATGGCCCACCCGAGTTCCCACCAGGCACAGGACTTCGTTAACAGAAGCAGCTTCTCAGGCAAATCACACAGCACCCCCAGCCCCTACTGAAGTGCCTCCTCTCCAGCTCGCCCAGGGAGCCAGAGCTCTGGCTACATTGGTGCTGGGGGCGGCTTCACCCCGTGAGGGTGCCACTCCGTGGGCCACTGGGAGGTTGTTGTGCAGTCCTGGCCAGTTTACAGAACAGAGATCCAAACTTTCACCTAATATATAAGACAGGAGCCATTTTCATTTGACCAGAGAGGGCCCCAGGGGGATCCTGGCCCTCAGCTCCTAGGAAGAGCTCCTCTCCCCGCTGCATCCATGGGAAGTGCCTTCAGTTGCTCCAGTTCTTCACCCCTCTCTGTATCTGCCTGATGTCTGCAGCTTGGCAGGGTGTTTGCTGCTTACATTTTGAGACTCTTAGAAACAAAACTGCCTTCTAAACACACAGTGGAATCTGACATCAATGATGCAGTCCAGAATGCTTTCTTCCCCTGGTGACAAACTTTCCAAGTATCTTACATTAGTTTAGTGGGGCCTTCCAGCAGCTGTCCCAACTCAGAGACAGACCTGCAGGCCCATGGGCCAAGACAGAGCCCTTCCCCACCAATCTTCACCTTGGATGAAAAGCATCATCCCTATGTTTGCTGCAAGTGTGTAGTATGATGACGGATGTGTCGGCAGAGCCAGGACCATGCTGTCCAGGGAGGCATCAATGCTTTGCGGTGTCCAGACAGTTTACAAGGCCCAAGAATGCGGCTCCCTTGGTGAGGCAACCACCTCGTGCTACAAATCCCCTGACAAGTCACCAAGACTTGAAGGGAGGAGGCTCTCCGGAGTGTGAGCCCACTCTCCCAGATGCTAACTTGGATGGCCGCGAACCCAGTCCTGCCTCAGCCATGGGCACCCTCTTCGTCGGAATCCAAGTACATTGCTGCCACCTGTGTCCATGGTTGCAGACTCAAGACACTACCCGCAGGAGAGAGTTGCAGGAATGCCTGGCCTCACTGCCCAGGGTGGGGAGCCGGATGTCCAGGGCAGGGAGGACTGGCTCTCACATTCTGCAGAAAAGACTTTGTGTCCACCTGGGGCCCTGTGTGGGGCGGTGGGGTCAGGATGCCTCACTGCAATTCACTATTCTGGCAGTGGGGTGGGAAGAGCCTCTTTTAGTAACTCCCAAAACTGCCACTGAAGAGGGGATCCTGGACATAGCCACTCTGACCCTCTGAGGTGAGAAAAGAAACTATAACACAAGGACTGCCGCAGGTGCTCTCTAAGCAATAGGCTTGGCCCAGCAGGCACTGTTTAGGCAGCCCAGCAGGCTCCCCTGTTGCCAGGAGAATCCCAGAGACCCTCTGGGACCCTCCAGCACCCAGCTAACCCAGCTCCACTCCACAGCTCACCCAAGATGGACATGAGGACTTCAGATCATGATGTCCAGTTTTAACTAAACTAACTCCCCAGAAACTGGACGCGTGACTTCACAAGGCTTTTGCCGAGGAGTCCTGGGCTGCAGGGAACATTAATGGGGCAGGTGCACCCAGGCAAGGATGTGGGCAGACCCTCTAGCCTCTTGTGGTCTGGGTCTGCCTTGGGAAATGGCCAGCAGGATTCTTCTCGGAGGCAAGCTGGAGGTTTTTAGGTCCTGGGTTGGAGGGAGAACTATGTGATTCCTCTCAGAGACCTGGGGATGGAGGGACTGGACCCTTCCAGCCACCTGTGCTAGGCCCATCTGCTGCCTCCTAAGGGGCTCCTAAGGGGCGAGGGGTGGAAGTCTCCTGGGCCATGCCCTGAGCAGACACCACCCTTTCTGCTCCTTTGCAAAGATGCCTCTCAGGATCAAAGACCTGGTGGCCTGGTCCCTCCAGGAGGGATGGGAGGGCCAGCTTCCTTCCCTGACAGCTATGGGAAGATGGATCCCAGTCCAGGCCTTGAGTGCAGTTTCCTGACCCTCATGGAAGCGCCGTCCCTGGTCCCCTCATCTCTCTGGGGGAAGAGGTGATAAACGCTGTTGGGTTTCCGTGACTCAGGCACAGTGACTTACACATCCTTGTCACAACCTGGGCTGTAAATTCTGCACCACGTACTCCCAGCATGAGTGAGCACTGCCTTTCTTTAGGAGATGGAGGCACAGCCACCTCCGGGGGTCCTGTTGCCTGTGGGCGCCCATCAGGATAGAACTCACAATCTGCCCACCACTGCCTACCATGTGGTCCTTCAATATCCCCAGGCCTCCCCCCACCAAGTACCCTCAGGCTTCTGTGCCTGCTGCAATCTCATCGTACTGACATCCGTGATGTGGTGAAGACTTGAAGAAAAAGATGTTAAATGAGGGGTTCCTTCCTCAAGGTAGAAAGCCCCTTTTGTGGGCTGAGAATTGAAGACTGAGGACTGGGTTCGTTCCCTGAGTCCACGTCCGCTGCTGCAAGGAAAATTTGCAGTAAACCCCCAACCCAATCTGCCTGGCATCTACACCTGTGCACTGGGCAGGGGAAGGAGTGGGTCCTTGTTGCTGGGACCCCAGGGAGTCCCCAGCGGTGGATGAGGTGGGCCATGGAAAGGGACTCCCCCAACCACAAGAACTGCACAACCTGTTAAAGGGGCCGAGGCCTCCATCTTAAAGATAAGTGGCTTTAGGCTGGGCTGGGTGGCTGATGCCTGTAATCGCAGCACTTTGGGAGGCCGAGGTGGGCCGATCACTTGATGCCAGGAGTTCAAGACCAGCCTGGCCAACATGGTGAAACCCTGTCTCTACTAAAAATAGAAAAAAAATTAGATGGGCATGGTGGTGGGTGCCTGTAATCCAAGCTACTCGGGAGGCTGAGGCAGGAGAATCGCTTAAACCCAGGAGGCAGAGGTTGCAGTGAGCTGAGATCATGCCACTGCACTCCAGCCTGGGTGACAGACTGAGACTCTCTCAAAAATAAATAAATAAATAAATAAAAGATTTATTTATTTACCTTTGTGATCCCAGGGCTGGGGGCTGTCCTGGGCAGCTATGAGGTGGTAGACCCAGCGGCCTGCTGTCCCTGGGAACTTGGGACTTGGGCAGGTAATAGCAGCATGTCTCAGCACTGCCCCAGGAGCTGGGGACCCTGGGTAGAGGAGTGGGCAGGGGAACCTTCCTTCCTTCTCGGGGCTGATTGGCACACACAAAGCCCCTTCCATATGCATGCAGGCCCATGGACAGGGCAGGAGGCAGGGCAGTCAGGGGCAGTGGCAGGTGTCCTGGCAGGAGGGAAGACGCATCCCTGGTGAGAACCATCAGGAGAGAGTTTGGCATTGCATGACCAGGCTGGAGAAGGGGAAGCCCGCAGGACCAGGCCACAGAGGGGCATCTTGTGACCCACCAGATGGCGGAGACTTCCCTCAGGGAGCATTCCCTGCACACTCACTGACAACACCCACGAAGGCATGCGGATTCTTCCAGAAGCAGCTCAGAGCCACACATGGAAGACTGCAGTGCAGTGGAGAAGCAGTTCTCTGGGTTTCTCAGGGGCAAGCAAAGAGGCGTGTGAGCCCCCTGGGCTGTGGACAGCGGGACACCTAATGGACCCCGAGCCTCTGCAGAAGCATCAGTCACCATGCCCAATGATCGCATCCCCTGTCCTCAGATGATGCCTGCGTGGGAAACAGGTGTCCACAGAAATCCCTGAGCCGAGGTCACTTTGTGATCTTTTCTGATTTCCCAGTGAAATTTCACCACAAACCACACATTTGGAACATGGCTGCTGCAGCTCAGGCAGAAGCAGGCCTCAGTGGTCAGGTACAGAAGCTGTCTGAGTTTCCATGTCTCAGGCCAGCTCCGGCCTGGGCACCCAAGGCCAAACGCACGGTGAATGGAGCGGAGGACGAACCTAAGCCCCTTCACCTGGAAGTGAGAGCAGCAACTCACTGTTGATTCACACTTTCATTTCCAGCCGGGAGAGACTTCCCTCCAAGCCAGAGCTGATAAGATACAAAGACTAAGACTAAAACTCCCCAGGTTGGGATAAGACAAATATCACCAAATTACAGCAAGTGTTTAGGTGGAGAGGACCTCAGTGATCATAATTGATGCCCACACATGTTTCTTGGCAGCTGGGCTTCCTTCACTGCTCATTCAGATTCCTGGGTTATTTTAAAAATCACGGCCAGGCGTGGCGGCTCACGCCTGTAATCCCAGCACTTTGGGAGGCCAAGCACTTTGGCAGGCCGAGATGGGGGTGGGGGGAGGAATCACTGGAGGTCAGGAGTTTGAGACCAGCCTGAGCAACATGGCAAAACCCCATCTCTACTAAAAACAAAAATTAACCGGGCATGGTGGTACGCATCTCTAATCCCAGCTACAGGGGAGGCTGAGGCAGGAGAATCACTTGAACCGGGAGGTGGAGGTTGCAGTGAGCTGAGATCACACCACTGCACTCCAGCCTGAGCAACAGAGTGAGACTCTGTCTCAAAAAAATAAAAAATAAAAATAAATAAATAAATAAATAAATAAATAAATAAATCACGCATACGGGACTCCTGGAAGGCGGCTTCTCACCGTCACTGCCGTCTGCCCTGCTACACGTGATGGCTGTGTTTCACATGTTCACCGGTGTGTACGCCCGGGTGTGCTTCGAACTGAGAAGCCAGGAGCCCAGGGCTTCTCTGCTGCCCACGAATCATGCCTTCTACTTGCCCTCGCTGCCCAGCTTGCAAGGCCCTTTTACTGAACTTACTTTATTTTGATTGCAATAAAAACCAGTAAAACCCGAAAAACAAGTGCATACAAAAGTATGCCCAGAACACCTTTGGAAAACCATTTTCTGATTTGGGTGGGTTTTTTCCTTCTGGGTCTCTAATCACAAATTGCCCGAAAGAGCTGCACAAATATTTACCTGAAACTGGAAGAGGTGTTTCCTCAACCATGAATCGTGGCCAGTGTGGGTCCCTTTGAGGCAATTTCCCTTGAGAACTGCATGGTTATTAAATTTAATAGTCGGTGCAGATGATTCATCTTTTCAAGGCGCTCAGAATGATGGCTGAGGATAAATGTAGAATTAGCCTTCTAAGTATCCAGTGGTCTGGCAACGTTCCAGGTATGCCAGGAAACAGGTAGGCGTGCTTCAGATCCACCTCCCTTTCAATAGTTTTAACAGTCCATGTACCAGAGGTGAGACCACAACCAACCTGTAATTCAGAATAAGCCTCGTGTGGCAACACGGTGGGGCGGGGGGGGGGGGGGGGCGTGCAGTGCGGGGAGCAGGCGAAATGCAAGGCACTTGGGTGTGGCAGCCACGTGAACTTCTTGTTCATACCTAAGAAGGCATGTTCATGCCAAAGCGTGTGTCTGCAGGGAAACCCGGTGCACTTGGGAGGCACAGCCAAGGCTTCAGGGGTCAGCATGGCGGGTGGACGCTGCACAGCCAAGGAGAGGTGGACTCGAACAACGGCGGCCTCAGGGGAGGTGTGCAGACGACACCCAGGGGATCTTGTGCACTTAAAAACGCAGCCATCCATTTGCAAAGTGAAGAGCACGCAAGGGGAGCACACATCCAGACCCGGAGTCGCCACCCTCCCACATGGGGCCAATCCACCAGGGCCAACGCAGCATGGGCAGGGAGGGGAAATGGCCCCGGCAGGCTCCGTGTGACGCGTCACAGCAGCGGTTTGTCCGATGTCAGGCAGTGCTTTTCTTAGACGTCCCCAGGGCTCCCGCGGAGACCAGCCCGCGTGTGAATTTCAGTCTTGCCGGCTACTTCGGGTCGCGAGGCTCACGGCTTTGCTGGCACTATGGGGAAAAAGCCCGGCACTGAAGCGGGGGGCGGGGTGTGCCGGCTCCGCGCATGCGCCTATTTCAACTCCAGCCACAGCCTGGGGCCAAGACAGTGTCTTCAAAAGAGGACAATGACCCCGGGGGCAGAGTTGGCTACACCAGGCCTTCCAGGCACGCCACAACGTGACGTCACACTGCGGACACCCCCTCACACAGGGACGCCCCTCACGCAGCGGACACCTCTCACACATGGGACACCCGTCACTCCGCAGACACCCCTCACACAGGGACACCCCTTACACAGGGGACGCCCCTCACTCCGCAGACGCCCCTCACACAGGGACGCCCCTCGCTCCGCAGATGCCCCTTATTTCGCGGACGCCCCTCACACAGGGACACCCCTCACTCCGCAGATGCCCCTTATTTCGAGGACGCCCCTCACACAGGGACGCCCCTCACGCCACGGAGGCCTCCTCACACAGGGACACCCCTCACTCCGCGAATGCCCCTTATTCCGCGGACACCCCTCACACAGGGCCGCCCCTCATTCCGCGGACGCCCCTCACACAGGGACGCCCCTCCCTCACTCCGCCGACATCTCTCACTCCGCCGACATCTCTCACTCCGCCGACGTCCTTTACACGATGCCCGTCACGCCGCGAGGCCCTCTCACGCGGCAGACACCCCTTACACAGAGGACGCCCTTCGCAGAGCAGACGCCTCACACTCCGCGGACGCCCCTCACACAGCGGACACGCCACGACGCCCCCTCACGCCCCGACGCCCCTAACACGGCGGACGCCCCCCTCACGCCGCGGGCGCCCCTCACACCAAGATGCCCCCTCACACCGCGGACACGCCACGACGCTCCCTCACATGGCAGATACCCCCACACACGGCAGACGTCCCCTCGCGCCGCGACGCCTCTCACAGGGCGGACGCTCCTTTACGCCGTGACGCCCCTCACACGGAGGATGCCTCCTGACTCCGTGGACGCCCCACACACGGCGGACGCCCCTTATGCGCCGACGCCCCCTCACACAGTGGACGCCTCTCACACGGTGGGCGCCCCTCACGCCACGACGCTCATCCCACAGCAGACGCTCGTCATGCCTCCGACGCCCCTCACGCTGCAGACGCCCCTTCATGCCGCGGACGCCCCTCACACGGCGGACCCCGACCTCGCTGCTTTCTAAACGGGAGAGGAGGAGCCATGGCCGCCGTGACAACCACAAAACAGGATGAGCCCCGCCTCCCAGAACGGTGGAGTCGCCGTGGAAGAGGGTGACGCCGCTGAGAGTTCACGAGTGTGTCCCAACCCGAGTGAGGAGCGCGCGGGTGCGCTTTTGTTCCGAGGGCGGCATGAGCGCCAAGGTCTCGCGGGGAGAATAGCCACGGAGGGAGACGGGGCCCGTGGTGCCCCCATGAACGCTGTTGGTGGGGACCCCACGGCTGCGCCCGCTGAGGTGGAGGGGCCGGGAGGACAGAGCCCCGCGCCCGCCGCTGCCCGCTTCTGAGCCTGCCGGTCCCGGGCTGGTGCAGAGAAGGGCGCGGGCGCGGGCGGCCGTGCCGGGAGCGGAGGCGGACGCCGGCCGGGTCTCCCCGCGTCTCCCCGCTGGGCGTCCTGCGGCCGCACCTCCTCAACCTGGAGACGAGGCCCCTGCCCCGCCCGCTGCTGATGAGATAAGGAGAAGCTGTTTTGAAAAGCTGCAGGGACGCGCATTTTAACCTCCAGGGACGGCTTTAGCCCCGCCCTGCCTTTTGAAAGTGCTGGGAGCGGATTTTATCAGCAGGCGAAACTGTCCTCAAAGCTCCCTGTCCCAGAGAAAGGCAGGGCGAGGACGACCATGGCCCCCGGGCTGGCCCCCTGCAGGCTCAGCCTCGGAGTCCCCCGGACTGGACGGCGCGGGCATCGGGGGTCCAGGCTGCTCCGGCCACCCCGCTGTGAGCCCGAGCCGCGCTGCAGCCGCTGGTCACGTGTGGGGGTCCCCCGCGTCCTTTCCTCCAGGCTGGCAGTGGGCTGGGGCCGCAACTGTCCCCGCGTACACTGGCCGTTCCTCAGGGACAAGGACACTTGCCCTGAGAAGCTGCGGCTCCCGCCAGAAGGTCCCAGCTCGGGCTGCCCCGGGCAGACGCAGACAGAAAGGCGAGGCGGGACGGGCCTGAGGAACCTGGAAGTCCCTGCAGGGCCCCTGGAAGAGGCAGGCAGGGGGCTGCCCCACAGACAGGCCCAGGAGAGGACACGCCGGGCTGGCATCACGTGAGGAGAGCGTCCAGCAAACCACACTGGTCCTGAGGCCTCCACGAAAAGTAGATGGGCACCTCACGGCAGCCACCACTGAGGCAGCACCAGGAAGGCGTGGTGGGTGCCCACTGGCCCCGCAGAGGGCAAAGGCATGCACACACCAGAAGGGATCGTCAAGGCGAGCAAAGAGAACCCCTTCCTCCTGGAATGGCTGAGGGGACCAGGCCGCCCTGTGAAGCAAACATCTCAAGGGGCTCTCCCTTGCACTACCCCATGTGGACTTTAACTCCCAATTTGGAAAGTAACGATGTCATCTTCTGTGGTCTCAGGGTCCTAGAGAGTGTGTGAGGATAATAGTGTTACATGTTATGCAAAGGGGTTGTGAACTGGCATGGGGGTCAGGTTTGCAGGGCCTGGAGCTGGTGACTCCAGCTCTAGAACAACCCCAAGCGGGCTCTGCCCTACCCAGGAGAGATGGTCACAGGGGGAAGAGTCCAGTGGGCATTGGGGGCATAGGGGCCACTTAGGGTTGCCCTTTGAGCTGACAGTGGGGTCCAGATTCAGCTCTTCAGTGCCCCTAACCCCCACTGTGGGATCCACCAGGGGGGAATGCCTGAGGACATGTGGGAGGTGGGGGTCAGGCGTGTCCTGCTGGGTGGAAACTCCGGACCCTCTGGGAAGGAATGGGTGAATCGGCTGCTCTCACTCTCCAGCTCCCACTCCGAGGAGCCCTGGGGGATCCCATCCCTGTGTCTCAGAGGACTCCCAGGACACTGTCTGAGCCCAGTGGGAGGAGGGCACATAGCCCTGATCTGCCAGTCAGCGGGGCTGAGGGTCAAGCTGTGTGCCTCGTGTGCTGGCGGCGTCCTGGGTGGGATGGATGGAGATGGTCTGTACTTTCATGGGTGAATTGTAGGGTGCATGAATTGCATGTATCTCAATAAAGCCGCTAAAGAACAAATGTAAAACCTTTGCCTAGTAACTCAGGTTCACTGGAGTGCCTGGGAGCTTCTGCTGTTTGGACTCTGCATGTGCCTAGTTCCAAGTGACAAGGTGGGTGCCAAGGCACAGCAGCCAGTGCAGGCCCAGCCTCATGGGCTCCTCCAGCCTGGGCACCCTGTGGGGTGTGGGGTTGGTGCCATGGCCCGCCCCAACCCCCACCTCCACCTGCCCTCCCAGGACACTTCCTCCCCAGACCTCCTGACATCTGCATTTAGCAAGGACCAGAGCTCAGTCAGCAGAGGAGTGAGACACAATGGCCCTTCCCCACCTGGCTGGGGCACCTCAGCCAACCTCCCCCAATGGGACCTTCTCAGGGTCTTGGGAGAAGGGCCCATGCATGTGTGAGGCAAGGCTCCCAGCCACACAGGGGTCACGAGCCCACCAGCAGATCTTCACCCAGGATGGCTCACCGGTCCTCAAGTAGGGGCAGGATTTAGAGGCATGGAAAGGGCTGCAATCCTCAGGCTGTGCTACTTTGCATAACATGTAACACTATTATCCTCACACACTCACTAGGACCCTGAGACCACAGAAGATGGCATTGTTACTTTCCAAAGCGGGAGTTAAAGTCCACATGGGGTAGTGCAAGGGAGAGAGGAGGGGCCGGAAAAGCCTGGGAGGGTGGCCCTGGCCCTGAAACTGGAGGCCTAGACGCTATACCCAAGGGCGCTCTGAGCTCATCGCAGGCAGGGCCTGGCCGGGTGCAACCCTGCTACCAGGTGCCAGAGCTGTCTGCCTGCAGGAAGTGGCCCCTCCAGTAGGGTTCTTCAGAGGATGGTGGGAATGGCTCGCAGGCAAGACTACTCCCAGGAGGGTCCGTGTGCGCTTATTCATGTGCTCACCCACAGCTCAGGTATCCGCGGACAGTCAGCAGGGGGGGCTGCTGGGGTTGGGGGCCGGCCTCTGGTTTAATTTTCGGTTTGCCACTGAGCAGCCTAGGCCTCTGTAAAATCGTGTGATGGCGGCATCTGCCCCGAGGATAGTCTGAGAATGGGAGGCAGTAATTGAAGTGAAAGGGCTTGGCTGGACGTCAGCTCCAGAAGTGCAGGTCAGCACTGGGCAGCCGCGGGGCTGCGCTGCTCAGCTGTGAGACAGGGCTCCAGCCAGGGGAGTGGGAACAGAGAGACCGAGTGGGACCTGGGCCAGCTTAGCGGAGGCCTGGCAGGGCCGGAGCTGGGCAGGTGAGGGGTCCCCCAC
This sequence comes from Symphalangus syndactylus, assembly GCF_028878055.3. Classification (NCBI taxonomy): domain Eukaryota; kingdom Metazoa; phylum Chordata; class Mammalia; order Primates; family Hylobatidae; genus Symphalangus; species Symphalangus syndactylus. Next base: position 101,088,090 of record NC_072438.2, on the reverse strand, counting down.
CGCCAGCCTCGGAGCTCCACCTCCAGGGACCGGAGCTGCCCTGGCAGACCGTGGGGTCACCCACTGAGGTTGGAGACGTGGGCGTGGCAACAGCCCGTGGGGAAAATGCTGAGCTAGCTCTTGAAAGGCTGGGGAGATACAATGTGTCAATGCAACAGGGCGTGGCAGGGAGGAGATTCATGGGTAGGGAAGGGAGAAATGTCCCAGAAACGGGAGCAAGTTAGGGTTCCAGGAGGAGGTGAGGGAGGAAGGTTCCTCTGAAGGTAAATAAGGAAGAGAGCCCTGAGGTACCCAGCAGGGTAGGAGGCAGAGAGGGGGTCCAGGGCAGGGTCCTGAGGGACGGGTCTCCAGAGCCAGCTGGAGGAGCTTGAGATGAGGCCAGGGAGGTAGCAGCTGAAGCCACTGAGTTGAACACGTGGAGGAGGCAGCGCAGGTGGCCAGGCTTGGGGCTCCTGGGAGGCTCCTACACCCTCAAGGCACAGGTCGGAGAAGACCCTGCTCAAACCAAGGACAAAGTGAGGGGGTGCAGGGCCTTTCCAGCCAGGGGAGACCAACGCTGGTTCTTCATCAATTTGGAGCGCCAGGAGAGGGCGGGGATCTAGTCCTGCACGGAGACCACCCGCCTTTGGGCTGCCCACACCCCCACCCCCTCTCCAGCAGCCAAGGGAGGCGGGTCCTCCCCTTCAAAGGGAGGGGCCCTCAGGCTCCTCTGGAATTGGGGATCCCTTGACCCAGGACGGCCTGGTGAGGGGTCAGAGCTGACTCCCGCCAGGCTCCGCTGCAGCACCTGACCGCCCTCACGGGTGGCCGGGCTGGGTCCTCGACGCTGGTGAGGCTCCGGGCTGGGGACGGGGGTCGAGGCCGATGCGCTGCGGGCAGCGGCCGCCGGGGGCGCTGCGGGGGCCGCGGTTAAAGCCCTGGCGCGGGCGCACGCGCTCAGAGGGAGCCGGGCCGCCGTCGCTGCTGTTGCTGTCTGTGCGCCCTCCGCCCGGTGGCCCCCACCTCCGCCCTGCGGCCGCACCTGGCGCCCCCTGGCTTCCCCGGCCCCCGCGCGGCGTGGAGCCATCTTCCCTCACCTCCTACCGGAACCCTAGCTTGCTCCCGGCCCATGCGGCCCCCGCGGGCTCCCGGCCCCGGCTCCAGAACTGAGCCCTGCACCTGAGCGCGGGGCCCGGCGGGGCGCGGCGGCCGCGATGGGGAAACTGCAGTCGAAGCACGGTGAGCCGCGGGCCGGGAGGGCGGGAGGGCGGGCGGGCGTAGGGCCGCCTCTCACTGTCGTTTTCCTCTCCCCGCGCCCCGCCGTTCCGCAGCCGCCGCCGCCCGCAAGCGGAGAGAGAGTCCGGAAGGTGAGCGGACGGGCGGGGCGGGGGGCGGCGACCCCGGCCGGGACCCTCAGAGCCAGGAGCCCGCGCGCGTCCTGCCCTGCAGTCAGCGGTGGGGGGACGGGGCCTCGGGTCTCCAGGAGCGCGCGGGACCCCCACGCCTGCCCTGCGCGGTCTCCAGGCGATGGGGACACAGCGAAGGCGCAGCGCCCGCGGGGCTCACGGCGCGTCTCTTTCCCTCCTCGGTGCGGGTTTCCCGCGCGTCCGCCCCCGGGCCACAGGGGACAGCTTCGTGGCGTCCGCGTACGCGAGCGGCCGCAAAGGCGCGGAGGAAGCGGAGCGGCGCGCGCGGGACAAGCAGGTAGGCGGCGGGGCGACGGCTGGGGTCGCGCTGCGCACCCGCCTGGGGGCAGGGAGCGGTGTCAGAGCTGTTCCTGGTGCCCGCCCGCGGACAGGCGAGACGTGGGCCGCCATGGCCGCACGAGTGACCGGGGGGCCAGGAGAGCCAGTCCCTCCCCAGCCTCCAGGACGTCTGGGGCTCCCGTGGGGCGAGGCCTTGCTGGTGTCCCATGCTGGGTGGCGGTTGGGGGAATCGGAATTTCCTTGTCCTAGGCCGGGGGGGCGGTGTGGGGGCTCCATGTTTCGGACTGGAGGAGCTGGGCGAGTGGGAGGGGCTGGACCTAGACGTCCCGGGCTTGGGGTCCTGGGGAGCGGGAATGCAGTACCCCGGCTGGAGGAGCTGGAGGAGGGGTGGGAGCTACAGGCCTGGGGCATCACTGGCCCATAGCCTCAGTGCTCAGTCAGCAAACATGGCCAGAGTCAGAGGCCGCGGTGCCTCCCATCTCTGGGCGGGGTGACCACAGGCCTGCTAGAGGCTCAGGAGACAGAGGGACGTCTGCACAGCTGTGGCAAGGCTGCACAGACTGCAAGGCTGGCTCAGGACCCAGGTGGCCCTGAGGGTGGGTGAGGAAGGTGCTGTGTCCAGGAGCAGAGAACTGTCCAGGTCTGGGGCCCTGGAAGGGTCTGGGGTAAATTAGACCTGTATGTTTGCTGAACGTGAGAAAGCTAACATTTGATGGTCATCAGTGTCAGTGTGAACTGGATCGGTGTAGACAGCCCCACCAGGTGGCCAGGCCCACACTTGCCACCTGCTTCCTCCCCTACTGTCCCCAGAGGTCCCCAGACACAGAACATGCTGGGTCACCCAGTCAGTTTCCTTTTTGGAAAGACATTCTTTTGGCAGTTGATTAAAAAAGCTCTGGGTGTGTTCGGAGACATTTTCTGCAGCTCTGTCTTGAGAAGGGGCTTAGGTCTGCTTGGAAATTAACACGCAATAGAGTTAGGATTGGTGCTTCCTGAGAGTGACCATCCAATGCCTGTGATGGTGGGAAGCACGCTGTAAGGTACAGTAACTTGGGTGGTCCTGTGAGCCTCCATCTGGGATAGGGAGACCAGGGTGAGGTCATCCCAGGGAGCTGTCCCTGCCCCAATCTGGCTCTCTCTGCCAGTTACATTTGCACAGGGGCTTGCTGGTGAGTGGATGGTGCTACTTAGCAGCCGGGTTCTCCTGGTATGATTAGTCAGTGATGTGAGCACCTGGGGAGGGCGGGCATTCACCTCTCTCGTGGTCAGGGCTTTGGCTGGCCCCTGTCCATTGGCCCACCGGCCTGGGGCCTTCTCCCTGGGAGGCGCGGCACCTTAAAATCCCTGAGCCAGTGCCCTCGCCGTGAAGTGCAGCTCCCAGGGCCATGGGGCGAGGCTGGCGTGCTCTGTAAAATGCAGGTGCTCCCCATGTGGCTACGATGTCAGCATGAGGGCTGCTCGTGGGCGTTTAGACGTGCCACTCTACACTGGGACATTTTCTTTAGAGAATAGCTTGGGGGTTGGGGCTTGCTTGGATTGTTACCTTCTAATTTTGCCGTCATTTCATGAAAGAAAACTCCTTTCTGAGTTAAAATGAACAAACTCAAAATCAAAGGCTGTCCTGTGAATTAAACACATTTCAGCTTTCAGACAAAAGTGCCGCCTTTCTGTATTTTCCGCCTCTGGCCATGACTCCTCCCACCTGGCATGGAGACCCCAGGGCCCAGGTGCGCCCTCACCTGGCCAGGTGCCCTCCCTGCCACATTGCCATTCCTCTCACCTGGCAGCCGTGACCCCCGCAACAGATCCTACCCAGGTCCAGGAGAGCCGCGGCCACCACAGCAAAGTGTCCGGCCAAAAATTAGGTGTTGAGTCCAGCATCCCTCTGGCTCTCACCTTCTTCTTTGTGTTGTCCAGAGCCTCACCCGTCGTCCTTGTCCTCCCAGGTGGTATCCACTGAGGAGGGCCAGTCCTGGGTCACCCAGGGCACCCCTCGTGATGCCTGGCTGGGGCCAGCGAGAGGACTCACTCCTTCCCTTCTCCAAAGTCCACCTCCTGCTTCTGTGCGAGGCATCCTGGGTACCACAGAACGGTGGCAGAGAACCCTGTGGAGATTGGGTGCACTAAGAGCCAAGACCTCCAACCTGCCCTCTCTCCCCAGCCCCCAAAATAACACAAATGAGATTGGCCATTATTAATTCCTGTGAGCAGTGCTGGCTCCTGCCTCTGTACGTGTCTGGAAACACCAGCAGCAGCACTTTCCCAGACAGGTGTGTGTCTGCACCCCCGACGTGGCTCTCCCTGGCGACTCTGCAGAGCGCCACACTTTGCTTTTGGTGGGACCTGCACGGCTTCATCACCGAGTGTCCCTGAAGGGCCAGGGCCATAGGATTGCTGGTGACGGTGCCATGAAGGTCTAGAGAGTCGATTGTGAGGGATCCGGAGTCCCTGGAGATGGGCGTGGGTGAGGAGTGGTGCCATGGTGGCAGCGCACTTGTGTGGCTGTTTTTAAAAGTGGTAGTGACTGCAGGGAGGATGGCTTCAGTCCTGGGAACAGGCTGCCCCTGCACACTCACCCTCACCATCTGGTCTGCAGGACTAGCTTTAATTTCCACAGCACTCCCTGAGGCTGGCGGAAAACGGTTCTGAAGACAAGAGTCACTGTTAACTGGAATGTTGTTGTGAATGGAACACAGACTTCCATGAAGTAGTGCTGAGGAAGGTGCGCTGGGGCTAACTCTAGAGGCAGCATTGTAGCAAACACTCGTGACAGACCAGCCGGGCCCTGGCCTGCACGGGGGGACTCTTGCCCACATCTGCAGGAGGCAGCAGGCACGGCTCTGATTGGCCCGTCTAGGGCAGGTCCCAGCTTACAGGATGCACTCGGCGGTCCCACCCCCATGCCACGGCCCTTCTGAGTGTGCCAACATGGTACATGTTTCCTGGAAGGGAGCCAGGAGGACCACAGTCGCAAGACCTGCTGGCTTTGTCCAGGGCTGAGCTCCAGGCCAGGGCCCAGGCCTTCACCTGCACTGGCCTCTGGCTTCCAGCAGCAAACTCCATCTGCCCTCAGCATGGCCTTGCTCACAGGAACTGGGGGCTCAGCCCCACTACATGGCTTGATGCCTTCCGACTGGAGCCAGCCACAGCGCCCTACAGGCTCATATGCCTGCAGCTGGCCTTCCCCCGGAGGCAGGGATGGGGCTGCCCCTTCCCTGCCCCTGCTGGCCACCCAGGAGCCAGCGCTCACCTGTCCTCTGTGGGGCCAGAGAGCTGGATGTGGCAGTGGGATGCTCAGTTCTCGGTCAGTGGGAGCAGTTTCTTGTAGAAGATCCTGGGAAATTCTTCATGGCTTCGAGCACAGTCTGGACACTGCCGCGTCAACACAGAGATGCAGGGTGGGGGGCAAGATACACATTTGCAGGAGAGACTGGGGCCAGTGCACGTGTGCCCAGAGACAAGGCAGCATGGACCATACTCTGCTTGGTGCTCGGCCACGTGCCACTCAGAAGGAGAGGTTGTGGGTGCCCAGTCCAGCCAGCTCTGCATTTGGGGGTGCAAGCCACTCCAAGATGTCCAGGAATATGGCAGCCTCCAAAGGGAGCATGGGCGCCTGGGAGTGCCTCCAGCACAGACTCTGAGGACCAACCTTCTGTCTTATGTGACTCGTGTTCCGGGACCCTGTGTCTCATGGAGCTGAGGCCCACGTGGGGCCTTGGGTCAGAGCCGGCGGCAGCTGCAGTGCATTGTGGCTACCCTTTGCTTTCTTTTTGGTGCCCTCTGTGTGCCTGGCCCTTGGATACAGGCAGCCGTGTTCCTACCCTGGGATGTGGCCCGGCCATGTGGTGAGGCCAGCACAGACATGCACAGAGGCTCAGGCACAGAGGGAGCCGAAGGGAGTTGCCGGGCCACCTGGCCATCCCTCCTTGTCGTGGGAGGCGTCGAGGTCACCTCCGGGCATGGCACCTGATGTCCAGCACCTGAGAGCCATGGGACGGGCTGGACACCACGTATGTAGTTTCTGCGCCAGCCTGGGCCCTGGGGCCACTGAGGGCCGTGTGTGCACCCCAGCTCTCCACCAAACTGCAGGCATCCCCTGTCCTGCAGCAGGGGCTCTGGGGTGCTGACTGGGAGAGGCTGCTGCTGGTGCCTGGCCATGAGGCTGGGCCAGTGGATCTGTGTTGCTCATGGTGGAGGCCGGAGGCTGGCCAGTGGCATGGTCCTGCCCGCCCGGGTCACTGCACCTGGACAATGCAGGTGTGCGTTCTCTATGTCGGCACCTGCGTCTGTGAAGTGCGCTGTGAAGTGCATCCTGAGAAGCCCTGCACATGGACCAGGCAGGTGTCTGGATGGAGGCCCTGGAGCACACGGCCTTGGGCTGGAGCTGGGGGTTTCACAGGCCATCTGGGGCAGCTGTCACCCCTGGACTTCCAAAACAGCTTCCTGAAGCTAAAACTGCCCATTTTGCTGCTGAATGAGCTGAAGTTTTAGATTTCTGTAGGTGAAAGAAGACAGGCGGCTGCGCCCTGCTCTCCTCAGTGGGCTGAACCACCACAGGAAGCCTGGTGCTGCTCCGTCCTCCTTCCTTCCTACTTGTGGCTGAGTAATTTGAATTCCTTCGAGGTTTTCGTCTTGTTTTGGCTGAAGAGCTTACATCTTTCCTTTTCTTAAAGAACCCAGGCTGGTTTGCAATCCTCGGAAACCAATCATCAGCCCTGCAGCTTCGGGCCGCCTTATATCTGCTTTAGGGGGTTGGGGGTCCATCAGACGCACATGCGACTCCTGGGAGCCGCGGGAACTGTGGCTGGTGCCAGCCGAGGCAGTTGTGCCAGAAAGGGCAGGGCCGTCTCGAGTACCCATCCACGAGTGCCCTTCGGGGCACTGGGCCCCTGCTGTGCACACCTCCCGTGTGAGCAGCAAGGTGATGGTGAGATTGGAAGTGCAGTTTCATCTGCCTTGTAGGAGTGGCTGGCTCTCCTTTGCCCCTGGGTGGCCACCGCTTGTTCAGAGCTGGCTGGAGCAGGCAGTAAGTCCGTGGCCGCCCCAGGTCCAGGCCCCGACTGGGGGAAACACGCACCTTGCCACTGTCCTGTCTAGGCTAGGGTTGGGGGTTCGGCTGTGTCTATTTCTTAGGGGGCCGGGAGTCTGGGCCAAGGGCTCCTGTCCTCCACCCCCGCTTTGCGGCCAAGGGATACCCACCTGGTCGGCCCCGACAGAGGCTGTGAACGAAGTCCTGCTCAAAGACCATAGTTGGGAGCCACCATATGGCCGTTTTACGTGTGGCCCCTCGCCAGCACCAGGTTTCTGTCATCCCATCATTAGCAGTGGCGGCTTGCAGGGTGGCTCGACAGCCTCTGGACCCGGCTCCGGACCCGGTGCTGCCACTCACAGCCTGGCCACATCCCTCGTGCCCGGGCCGCCTGCTTCCCCTTGTGGTCCTGCGAGGAAAGACGAAAGGGACAGCTCCACGCTCCATAAGGCCAGGCAGCGAGGGCCACCTGGAGAGCAGCCAGGTGTGGCCGGGCCCCTTCCTGGCCTTTCGCCCCAAGTGCTGGGGTGCTGCAAGCCAGAGGGGTGCGTGAGGCTGTGAGCTTGTGCCAGGATGCTGTGGGCCTGACCCGTGCTGCACAGTCATCTGAGCTGTCAGCAAGCTCTCACTGGTTGGCAGTGCCCACAGCCTCCCTAGTGTGGCCAGGTGTGGTGGGAGCAGAGGCCAGTGGGTGGGAGTGGGGTCCACCGTCCTTCCTGTAGAGAGGAAGCCTCTGGCCTCCCGGCTGCTGTTCTTGAGTTGGCAAAGCCACACTTTACGGACTTTATGGAAGCAGTTGTTCTTGAGGCCAGACACACCTGAATTTGGAGTTGCCCAGCCTACCCCAGAATTTGTGGACAGCTACCTGCCAAGACACTGGGTCCCTGGAGCTCTGGAGGCTGAGCCCTGTATCCTTCCTGCAGGGCTCTCAGACAGATGCCTGCATCAGAAACTCCCTGGGTTATGATGAAAGGCCTATGACACCCCTAGGGAGTTGGGGAAGCCTCAAGAGCATCGGGAAGCAGGAGGAAGCAGGAGCCCCTGCTGGGGTGAGGTCAGCATTTAGGGGCGGTCCTGCCCGTTCATGCTGCTGCTGGCATTTCAGGGTGGGCTGCTTCCAGCAGGACTGCAGATCAGCCTGTCCATGTGCGGAACCCGAGGGGGCCTGTGCTGCGTCCTGGGGCACTCATGCTGGAGGGTTCCTGTGGCTCCATCCTCTCACAGGTCTTACCAGCTGTGGCCCCTCTCCTGTTGGACTTGCCTTCCTGAACATGGGGAGGAGTCCCGAGCCCAGGACCCCTAGTCAGTTCCAAGGGCTCCAGAGCTTTCAGTCCCTGCCACCTTCTGAGCCGTCGTCTGTCACAGATCATGACCGTCAGCTGTCCCTGGAGGTACGGAAGGAGCCCTTCCCGCGGGGCTGCTGGGTTAACGCCAGAACCATGGGGAGCAGAAGGCGAAGGTGTGTGAGAGGGGTCTGCCCAGGTAGCAGGATCCCCCCACACACCGGACACTCCCCATCGTGGGGCGGAGCTCATGGTGCTGGCCTGGAGGGACACACGGTGCTGACCAGGGTCAGCACCGCTGCTCTGGCCGCTGCCTCTGGGCTGTGAAGCCTGGACGTGCTGGGACAGGAGCCTTGCAGAGACCCCGATCCGCTCTCACGGCGAGCTGCACCCATGCTAGCTGATGGGAGCTTTAATCTGCTTTCATGTTGGCAAATACTTGGCAGGGCACCCTCTGGCAGCCTTTCACGCTGGCGTTAAACAAATTGGGTCTGTTTGATCCTGTGCTGCGCAGAGCTGGAATTCACTGGCGGTGATGGCCAACCCTCGGCAGCTGGAGGGGGAGGGTTTGTTTTCCTTTTGTTCTGCAGAATTTTCCAAGGGAATCGTAAATAGTTTTAAGCACCAAAATCAGAGAAGCTAAAAAGTACCAAATACTGTAATACAAACATTCAAATTGGAGATTATTTTAATGGTAAGTGTCTTGGCGGATTTGGACTGAGAGCCTTGCCAGAGGCTGATGGAAACCTTGCTGTCTCCGGTGAGGTTCCGTGGCACTCACGTTGGTAGCTGGCAGGACCCTCCAGGGCTCCCACCTGCCCTTAAGGCCATGGTCCTGCGTGGACGTACTTCTAGGACGAGGCCTCTCACATCTGCTAAGGGGGACGTGACAAGAGCTACAGCTGTTTTTGGATAACAGAACCTACCCCATCCTCGTTTCCACAAATGGTAACAGAGCCAACCTCACTCTCGTTCCCACAAAGGGTAACAGAGCCGACCTCATCCTACTTCTCACCAGGACCTGCCTGGACATGGTGCAAAGCTGCCGCCCCTGGTGGCCTCCCTGCTGCCCCGGGGACGTGGGTAGCCTGGCCCTCTGTGGCTGGCGTCTGGGCCTCAGCGTCACCCCACGTCCCTCTGCCCGCCATCACTGCCTGCTCTCTTGGCTGCCCAGGTGCACCCAGCTCAGCTGTCCCGAGGGCCCCGCCAGGCCAATGGCCAGGTCCGTGTGCCCTGCACCTTTCAGGGCAGCCACTCATGCCTGAGACCAGCCAACCCCAGGCAGAGCTGGAGCAGGGGCCATTTCAGTGGCCCTGATTTTGCTCCTGAGGGCTGTGGTGTAACACGAAAGAACGTTGCCGTAGGCTTCCGGCCGTGGGATTCCGGGGCTGTCTTTGCCTTGTGCTGCTGGACAGAGCAGGACCTGCACCTCTGTTTGTCACAGGCCTATCCTGGGCACCCCCTCAAAAGGAGGGAACAAAAACAGAAGGGCCGAGTCCCGGAGCCAGGACCCCAAATCAGAAGTCCCTCCCAGAGCCCGCACCCCCACCACTGGGCCGCCCTGCTGCCCCAGGGCCTGAGCTGCTCTCTGGATGCTGGGAGAACCGGACAGTGGTTGCTGGAAGGAAGGCCTGGAAGGCCCTGGGTGCTGGGGTGCTGGTGAGGCTGGGCATGGGTGCAGGGCCTATGGTGCTGGGGTGTGAGAGAGGCTGGGCTGGAGTGTGGGAGAGGCCAGGCAGGGGTGCAGGGCCCGTGGTGCTGGGGTGTGAGAGAGGCCGGGCTGGGGTGCAAGGCCTGTGGTGCTGGGGCGTGAGAGAGGCCAGGCAGGGGTGGGGGCTGCCACTTGATGTGGGCGTCAGGACAGTGTGTGGTGAGGAGGCATGGAGGAAGCGTGGCCCCCCAGAGGCTTCCAGGCTGGGCAGCCAGTGCAAACGCCCTGAGGCAGGAGTAGGCCTGGAGGACGGGACGGTAGCAGGGGGGGGGGCTGCGGGAGACACAGCGGAGGAAGAAGAATGGCGGCCCCCACCCATCTCCCTCTGCCTACAAGGAGCCACAGGCACAGCCTACAGGCGTGCACTGGTCTCTGTACTGTGGGAGGCCAGACCTGGTGTCTGTGAGGAGCACCACAGCTGCAGACCTGCCGGACGACCCTCGGGTGACACTTCGGGGTGGAGGACCCCCACCCACCCTGCGACCCACGTTCCTCGGGCTCAAGCCCCGTCCTTCCCATCTGTGGAGCAGGTGAAGCCACTAGCAGGGGCTTCTGGCCTTTCCTCTCCTCCCATTGATTTGTTGAAAGTGATTTAGGTTTTCTGTAAAACAAAGCGGACGTGGGCCTGGGGAAGGCGCTTGCGGGTATTTCATGAGCTTTTCCAGGCCTGAGACATGTTTTAGGTGGCAGCGGGCTCACGTGTGTTGGGAGAGACTGGTCACAGGGTGACTCGGGGGTTTGCGCTCAGACGGTGACGCCCGGCCCCCTTGTCCTCAGGGTGACAGGGAGAGGTGGCAGAACTGGCAGCTGCCCACAGGCTGAGCCGAGCCCATCAGAAAGGCCCCAGGCCGGAGCACAGAGGTGGCCTGGATGCTTCTGGCCGGTGGTCAGGACCCTGCCAGGCCTTGCTTGGAGGCATCTTGTGTGTGAGGGGAGCCCTGTCCATGCCAACCACCTGGCTGTGCCCAGGGGAAGCCGCCCCAGAGGCCCATTCTCGGGGTCTGTTTGCCTGTCGTGGGGAGAGTGTGGCGCACGCTGGGCCCACGGGGAGGAACATCCTTGGCCTCCGAAAGGGCAGAGAGCACCATCCCTGCCTTGGGGCGTCTTGGGGAGCAGCAGGTGCGGACGTTACGCCTCTGTCCACAGCACAGTCTGCGAAACTCAGACCCCTGTTGGTGAGTCCTGGGTCAAAGGGCATAGCGACCAGGCCAGAGCGTCGCCTTCCCACTGTCCCCGTGGCAGGGCTGTGATTGCCTCTAGCTCTAGTGACCGGGGCAGTGGTCCTGGCTGCCTGCACCTCCCCTGGCAATTATATCCCCTATTGGCGTCCCCTGTGCCAGCTCCTCCTCTTTCGCGTTTGGAGTGACCCCAAGACATGCTGCAAGGGTGGCTTTGTGTGCGGCTCAGAGCTCATCCCGAGAACCCTGCAGCCTCCGGGCCTTGGGTCCGGCGCCGTTCCTGAGACGAGATTGTGTGTCCCGTAACAAAGATGCGCGTGGTCTCCTCTGAACACTTTTTACCTCTCACGAGTGGGTTCTCACCGCTCTCCCCTGAGAGTGGGCTGTGGCTTGTGTGGACGGCAGCTGCCAGGCATAGCCCCTGCCCCCTAGAGCCCTCTGCAGCCTCTGCCAATAGCAAAGCCGCTGGTGGGTGCCGGGCCCTCCTTTCATCTCGTGGAGCCCCTCGCCAGCCACAGCAGGGCCCGCATGGAGGTTCTGAGATTGTCGTGTGCAGGGCATGCAACGGGGGCGCTTTAGAGAGAGAAAAGGCCTTGATTACTTGTTTGAGTAGCTCAGTCCCCAGGGTCTGGAGCTGTAATCAAATATAAACCCCTCAACCAGCATCTTCCGCTGTTTCTCTCTGGTAAGGACGTCGACGTTGCATGTCCACATATGGTGTCTTCCAAATTAGAAAAAAATCCCTGAAACACAGCAGGGTTCTTTCCAGCTTTGGAATTAATCTTCCTTTGAAATAGGAAACATGAGGCTTTAATATGAATGAAAGAAAACAAAAACGTCCAGTGGGTTTTTCCTGGGGAAGAATTCAGATAGAAGGGAAGTGGATTCGGGTCTGCTTTCAATCCCGGTGGAATTCAGCCTCCTCTGAGTGGGGCGGTCGAGGGTGCGGCAGTTCGGAAGCTCAGGGCCTGAGTCGTGGTTTTATTTTGTGTGTTCTGCGGCCTGGATGGTAAGCTGAGGGTGGCAGCTGAATTTAGAAGGTCAGTCACCCTTGGTTTTCCTTTTTCTGTGACGTTGGGGATTGTTAGCTCTGAAGACAAAGACAGTAGCAGGCATGACTGGGAGAAGAAAATTAGACCTGCAGATGAGTTGTGAAATGGTTGTCTAACATTTAGTGTCAGCACTTCAGGATGCTGAGAGTTGAAGGCAGGGAATAAAGTTTCGGCAGAGTTTATGATCACGCCTCTATTATGTGGGCAGAGGCACACGTGTATATATAGGTGTATATATGATATGTTCACATATGTGAGTACACACATGTATACATACATATATACAGGTTACACATGTATGTAGGTCTGTATTTAATACTGGAGCTGAAAACATTTCAAGGCACCCGCTCTCCACCCCCGGCCCCTGGTCGCCCTGCTCAGCCTCAGCCACACCTGGCTGACGATGGAGACTCTGGGAGGGCTGTGGGTTCCCATTCTTGAGCCAAGGTGTGGGCCCAGTGGCGCTCACGGCTTCCCCCTCCAGTCGGCGTCGGTTAGTGCGGGTAAAGTGCTCCCTGAGTCCCTCTCTCCAAGCGTGGGGAGAGGGAAGCTCAGCTGCCTGGTTGTAAAGCCAGGTCTCGCTGACCACGTGTTGCTTGTCATTTTTTTTTTTTCTGCATGTGTTTTATGTTGGGGTTAATTTCATGGGCAGGGCAGCCCTGGGCCTGTCCCTGTAACTCATCTCTTCACTTCCACTTGTAAGGATGCCCCGTGGGTTGGGCTGGGTGCCCCTTGACCCCTTGGTGTGGTCAGTCGTCCCCTTAGGCTGAGCATCCAACCTCGTGGCAGGGGTGGGCCCTGCAGAGACCCTCCCTGGGCTTAGAGTGTTTACTGGGTGAGGGGGCAGATGCCAACACAAAAGCCCTGTAGGGAGGGAGGGAGGGGCGTGGGTAGTGTGGTACCTCCACATGTTTTCCCATTTAAACAATCCAGATGATGAAAAGCTGCTGTGAGGCAGGATGAAGAGGGAGACAGAAACATTTCTATTTTCTGGTCTTACAGGAAGTTAAGTCGCAGCAGAACTCTGGCTTATGAGGACATCTGAATATTTTAGGAGACCTTTTGACCCCAAAGTTACTGCTTTTCTAGATATAAATTTCACATGTGGTTGTTAAAAGATCTCTCAAATCAGTCCTAACCCAGAAGAACCAATGGGCAAAATCTGCAAATGCCTCTCAGATATGGAGGCTCCATCTGAATGTATCTAGGGCTTACGTGGGAAGCCCGGCTGCCCGGTCCCCCCGCCCCTCCCCACCACCCGGCCCCCCACCTCCCAGACCCTCCGCTCCTCCTGCCGACCTGGCCCCCCGCCCCTCCCCCCACCCACCCACCCCAGCCCCCCTCAGCCCCTCCCCACAGGGACTCAGTCTCATAGTCCTTAAATGTTTCACTTTAGAACCAGAAGTTCAGAATAGCAAGCACAGCCTGGAAGGAGCTGGCACGCCATGTTGCTGTAGCCTCTCTGGGCCCCAGCTGCACATGTGTCGGAATTATTAAGCCCATAAAACTACATTGTCACATCTGAAACTGTTTAGCCATTGAAACCAAGACTTTGACTTCAAAGCTGGCTGCGGGGTTTCCAGACAGGCGCGCTGGCGGATCACCTTGAAGTCAAATTCCATCCCATGGCGGCCGGCAGAAGTGGGCCCCCAGCACCTCCTTGTAAGAAAACACTCTTCCGCAGACGCTGGTGGCAGGTTCCCCCCTCCCACGGTGACATTTTGGAGAGGCATCTTTGCATCTGAGCTCCCAGCAGGGAGGAGGCGGATGGGGTGGTGGTCTTTGCATTTAAAGAGCCTTGGAAACCACTGCCCCCCACCAGGCCCCAGGCCCTCTGCCTGCTGCTCCGCGCCCCTCCCCCAGGGCCGCCTGCAGCCTGCTGTGACCAACCCCCGGCCTCCTTCCATTTCCTGCTGGCCTCATCTTCCACCTGGTCTCATAAGGTGCCCTCCCACCCTCCCCCTACTGCCAGCCGAAACGGGGTACTTGCTGTCCTTCAGCCCCAGAGCCTGCACCCTTGACCTTGCTGGCCCCTGTCCACCAGTTGCCAGTGGTGCTATCCCTGTCCCTGCTCTTCCCACCCGCTGTGGGTGTCCCAGCCCTTTGTCCCTGCTCTTCCCACCTGCTGTGAGGTGTCCCAGCCCTCTGTCCCTGCTCTTCCCATCTGCTGTGGGTGTCCCAGCCTGTTGTCCCTGCCCTTTCCACCCACTATGGGTGTCCCAGCCCTTTGTCCCTGCTCTTCCCATCTGCTGTGGGTGTCCCAGCCTGTTGTCCCTGCTCTTCCCACCTGCTGTGGGTGTCCCAGCCCTTTGGGTTCCTTGGGATCTAGACATCACCCTCAGCCTTTTCCTGAGAGGCCTAGCTCCAGCCCGTGTGCCATGTCCCAAAGCTCCCCTCCCTGAGCCGCCTGCCGAGCACTCACTTCATCCCACCACGTCCAGCGTCCTCACAGCCCCTGAGGCAGGAGGTCACTGCTGGCCTGGACGTGGCCTTGGTCCTGCCCAGCCGCACTCCAGGTGCCTCCTGAGTGCCCTGAGGCGGCAGTGGCTGCAGCCCAAGCCTGGCAGGCCCCCACCTCGCTCCTCACCACCTGGCATCCTGCTTGAGCCCCACAAACCGGCCCTCGATGCCACGACAGCCCCATAATTCTGGCAGCCTTGGGCCTGGCAGCCCAGTTTGTAGAATTAGCCCTGCAGAACAGGGTGGCCACAGGGGTGGCGGCAATGAGCGCAGGACATGGGCCAGGCTGTCGCCCCGGCCCTTCTTTTCAGCTCCTGGAGGCCCCCTGGGCGCAGCGCCAGAACCACTTCTTTTTTTTTTTTTTTTTTTTTTTTTTATTATACTTTAGGGTTTTAGGGTACATGTGCACAATGTGCAGGTTTGTTACATATGTATCCATGTGCCATGTTGATTTCCTGCACCCATTAATTCGTCATTTAGCATTAGGTGTATCTCCTAATGCTGTCCCTCCCCCCTCCCCCCACCCCACAACAGTCCCCGGAGCGTGATGTTCCCCTTCCTGTGTCCATGAGTTCTCATTGTTCAATTCCCACCTATGAGTGAGAACATGCGGTGTTTGGTTTTTTGTCCTTGCGATAGTTTACTGAGAATGATGTTTTCCAGTTTCATCCATGTCCCTACAAAGGACACGAACTCATCATTTTTTATGGCTGCATAGTATTCCATGGTGTATATGTGCCACATTTTCTTAATCCAGTCTATCGTTGTTGGACATTTGGGTTGGTTCCAACTCTTTGCTATTGTGAATAGTGCCGCAATAAACATACGTGTGCATGTGTCTTTATAGCAGCGTGATTTATAGTCCTTTGGGTATATACCCAGTAATGGGATGGCTGGGTCAAATGGTATTTCTAGTTCTAGATCCCTGAGGAATCGCCACACTGACTTCCACAATGGTTGAACTAGTTTACAGTCCCACCAACAGTGTAAAAGTGTTCCTATTTCTCCACATCCTCTCCAGCACCTGTTGTTTCCTGATTTTTTAATGATGGCCATTCTAACTGGTGTGAGATGGTATCTCACTGTGGTTTTGATTTGCATTTCTCTGATGGCCAGTGATGAGGAGCATTTCTTCATGTGTTTTTTTGCTGCATAAATGTCTTCTTTTGAGAAGTGTCTGTTCATGTCCTCTGCCCACTTTTTGATGGGGTTGTTTGTTTTTTTCTTGTAAATTTGTTTGAGTTCATTGTAGATTCTGGATATTAGCCCTTTGTCAGATGAGTAGGTTGCAAAAATTTTCTCCCATTGTGTGGGTTGCCTGTTCACTCTGATGATAGTTTCTTTTGCTGTGCAGAAGCTCTTTAGTTTAATGAGATCCCATTTGTCGATTTTGGCTTTTGTTGCCATTGCTTTTGGTGTTTTAGACATGAAGTCCTTGCCCACGCCTATGTCCTGAATGGTATTGCCTAGGTTTTCTTGTAGGATTTTAATGGTTTTAGGTCTAACATATAAGTCTTTAATCCATCTTGAATTAATTTTTGTATAAGGTGTAAGGAAGGGATCCAGTTGCAGCTTTCTACATATGGCTAGCCAGTTTTCCCAGCACCATTTATTGAATAGGGAATCCTTTCCCCATTTCTTGTTTTTGTCAGGTTTGTCAAAGATCAGATAGTTGTAGCTATGCGGCATCATTTCTGAGGGCTCTGTTCTGTTCCATTGATCTATGTCTCTGTTGTGGTACCAGTACCATGCTGTTTTGGTTACTGTAGCCTTGTAGTATAGTTTAAAGTCAGGTAGCGTGATGCCTCCAGCTTTGTTCTTTTGGCTTAGGATTGACTTGGCGATGCGGGCTCTTTTTTGGTTCCATATGAACTTTAAAGTAGTTTTTTCCAATTCTGTGAAGAAAGTCATTGGTAGCTTGATGGGGATGGCATTGAATCTATAAATTACCTTGGGCAGTATGGCCATTTTCACGATATTGATTCTTCCAACCCATGAGCATGGAATGTTCTTCCATTTGTTTGTATCCTCTTTTATTTCATTGAGCAGTGGTTTGTAGTTCTCCTTGAAGAGGTCCTTCACATCCCTTGTAAGTTGGATTCCTAGGTATTTTATTCTCTTTGAAGCAATTGTGAATGGGAGTTCACTCATGATTTGGCTCTCTGTTTGTCTGTTATTGGTGTACAAGAATGCTTGTGATTTTTGTACATTAATTTTGTATCCTGAGACTTTGCTGAAGTTGCTAATCAGCTTAAGGAGATTTTGGGCTGAGACAATGGGGTTTTCTAGATATACAATCATGTCATCTGCAAACAGGGACAATTTGACTTCCTCTTTTCCTAATTGAATACCCTTTATTTCCTTCTCCTGCCTGATTGCTCTGGCCAGAACTTCCAGCACTATGTTGAATAGTAGCGGTGAGAGAGGGCATCCCTGTCTTGTGCCAGTTTTCAGAGGGAATGCTTCCAGTTTTTGCCCATTCAGTATGATATTGGCTGTGGGTTTGTTGTAGATAGCTCTTATTATTTTGAGATACGTCCCATCAATACCTAATTTATTGAGAGTTTTTAGCATGAAGGGTTGTTGAATTTTGTCAAAGGCCTTTTCTGCATCTATTGAGATAATCATGTGGTTTTTGTCATTGGTTCTGTTTATATGCTGGATTACATTTATTGATTTGCGTATGTTGAACCAGCCTTGCATCCCAGGGATGAAGCCCACTTGATCATGGTGGATAAGCTTTTTGATGTGCTGCTGGATTCGGTTTGCCAGTATTTTATTGAGGATTTTTGCATCAATGTTCATCAAGGATATTGGTCTGAAATTCTCTTTTTTGGTTATGTCTCTGCCAGGTTTTGGTATTAGGATGATGCTGGCTTCGTAAAATGTGTTAGGGAGGATTCCCTCTTTTTCTATCGATTGGAATAGTTTCAGAAGGAATGGTACCAGCAGAACCACTTCTTGATGTGCCAAGGACAGGGAGGTGCACTGAGGCCATTTCCCCAGTGGCAGAAACTTCGAGCGAGGGGCTCCACCCAACAGGGCTGTCCCCACCACAGTGCAAGGTGGCCGAGGCACTGGGGAGCCGGGGTGCCTGCCGGGAGGTGCCTATGGATCCAGGGGCGCCAGGTGCTGCTGGTAGCGATGGAAGCTGTAGGAGTGGCCCGTCCTGCGTTGGGCAGTGCAGGAGCTGCGCCTTCTGGATAACGCCCCAGACTTGGGGCTCCACACCCACTCCAGAGGGACCCGGGAGCCCCAAGGTCTGGAAAATGCTGTCCGACACGCCCACCCAGTTCTCTGAAGCCTTCCTCTCTGTCTGTCTCCTCCCTCCCCTCCTCCTCTGCCTCGGTTCCCATCACCTCCACCTTCCCAACTCGTGGAGAGACATTGGGCTCCAGGGGCTGCTCCCAGCCTGGCCTCCTGGACACGCCATGGCCTTTGCCTGTTTTTATCGGGGTTGGTATTTCCAGAACCCTAGACCAGGGCTTAGGTCGTGACCCAGAGGGCCGTGACTTCACTGTGGACCACCCGTGTGCTTCCCACTGGGCGTTCCACCAGGGCTGTGGCCAACAGCTGCCCTCACGAGGCCCAGGAGGGGACAGCGCCTCCTTGCAATTACAAGACCTGGGAAAGGTGCCTGGCCGTGCCCACCTGTCCACTCGGAAGAAGACATCACCCGCTCCAGGTGGCTCCCAGAGGCGCCTGCACCGGCACTTCCAGGTTGAAGGCCACCAGGATGATACCTGTGGTGCAGCTGCCTGGAGGCCCTGCAGGGGTTCTGACAGACGGGGTGGCTCTGGGGGGCAGTGGTGCTCCAGCGGCTGGGCGCTGCCGAGCGCTGGCACACGGGGAACGTGCTCCTTTTGACTTTTCCAAGGAAGCTGAGAGTTGAGGTTTTGTGAGAGTCTCTTCGTGCCTGGCCACCTGTGGAGGCTGTGGTTTGCATCTTACCGTCTGGGCTGGGACCAGGACAGGGGCTGGGTGCTGGGAGGACGAAGCACTCAGCCTGGTGCCTGTGGCGGGGAGCAGATGTCCTCACTGTCATGGCGGGGACGTGGACGGTGGTCTTGGGGTGGTTGGCTCACAGACCGGGGTGGCCTTCCCGAGCATCCCATAGGGCCATGGGACCTGAAGCAAAGGCCACCTGTTGTCGACGCCATGTGACAGACGCCTGCCGCTCATGCAGGTGCGAGGCTGTGGGCTCTGGTCCCGGAGGCCTCCGTGGGCTGGGGTCAGACCCTTCTCCCAAGTCTGAGGTGATGCCGAGTGCGGGAGTGGGGTTGGGCGCTCAGGCAGGTGTGGCTGCTGTCCTTATGGGGTGAGGCCCCACGGGGCAGGCCCACGGTCGGGTTCCCTGTCCTCTGAGAGGCCATCTCAGGAGAATGCCGTGGGCGGGAGGGGACAACGGGCATGGGGAGGTCTGCAGGCCAGCCGTGGGGTCCCTGCTGACATGGAGGGTTCTCAGGGATGCAGGGCAGTGGGACAGGCTAGAGGAGGCGCCCAGGCACCCCAAACCAGAAGTGCAGCTGAGACAGGAAGGGGGGGCAGAACAGGTTGGGGGGTCACAGGAGGGTCTCGCTGGGGACAGGGCCAGAGGGAGTGAGGGTGGGGTGGGTCCTCGGGAGGGCGAGGCCAGGTGGGGGCTGCATCTCAGGGAGGGGTGCCCGCCCTGGGAGGCTGAGGCTTTGGTGGGTGCCGGGACACATTGGGCCAGGCCTGCTGGGATCCCGTGTGTGGACTTGGCCTCTCAGGAAGTCTCCCCAGTGGGGAGGGGCCGCACATCTGGCCAGCGGCCCGGGGGCAGGTTTTATAAGTTGGCATTAAAGCTCTTGGCCTTCTAGTTAACCAAGGCAGCGTAGATTAAAGGGCAGTTTTATGCAACCAGGACGGATTTGATGAAATCACCAGCCACGAGACTGGAGTGGCTTTGACTGCAGATGCTTGTTTTTTCCCCGTTTGATCCTCCCTGCATCTCAGAGGTAGCTGTTGACTTGGGTCTTAGAAAAAAACACTGTGCATTCGAGCGCTGAGAATTCTAGGGCTGAGGTATAAGTGGATATTTTAATGGGATTTTCCTCTGTGTTAGGAACTCAGTCATGAGCTGGTTGGTGTAGTATTGGCTGGTTGATACAGCATTGGCTGGTTGGTATAGCGTTGGCTAAGTGGTGTAGTTTTGGTTGGTTGTTACAGTTTTGGTTGGTTATTGTAGCTTGGCTGGTTGCTGTAGCGCAGGGAGCGTTTCCAGACATCAAACCACGGGTCTGTGCAGAGTCTGTCTTGAACAGCTGTGCCCCTCCTCCTGCCACCCCGTGCGTTTAGACTCCTGTCTGTAACCAGTGAAATCCCCCCCAAGTGCGCTCAGAATTTTTAGAAACATGGCACGGGCCGCGTTTGCATTTTCACTGTATTAACTTCATCCGTGGAGTGTGTGGTGCGCTGTTTCTCATTTGACATTTTCAGCAAATCGTGGGAAACACTTAAAAATCCCTTAAAAAATACTCCACCCTGTCCAACCCGCCGCCTGGCTGCCCATCCTCAGGAGCCACTGCACCTCCAGCTCCTCTGGGTTCTGGCAGTTTCCAGGAAGCCACTGCTGCTGCCCTTCATCTGGGCAGCGATGTGGCCTCCGTGAGTGACTTCAGTTAAGGCTCTTTAGCAAGGAGTGCTGTGCGCGCCGGCCCTCAGGCCCCAGGGCACCTTACTGCTGTCTGTAAGGAGGTTCTGGGCACCCAGCACCATGCAGGAGGCCTGAGCTCTGCCTGCTGGTCTGATGGAAGGTGAACTGGGTGCCTGAGGGGGGATTGTGGTGGGGGAGGCACTGAGAACCCTGAGGGCTTCACCAGGCAGGTCCCCTGCACCCTCCCCACATCCCAGAAGAGAAGGTCTGGGCTGGAGCTCCCAAGGGTGGACAGGGATGCCTCGGGGCGCCCACCTCAGCATTTAGGGTCACTTTCCCCTCCTTACCAGCCCTCCACAGTGACAGTGCCTGCATCCCTCAGCCTGGGCGTTGGTGGCCTTGGCCCCCCGCCGCAGTGACAGTGCCTGCATCCCTCAGCCTGGGCGTTGGTGGCCTTGGCTGCCGTTATGACACCATTTCTGTCGGCAGCCGCTTCCAAGCATCTGGACGAGTCCACCTGAGGGGCTGTGGAGCTCCTGGCAGCCGGTCCTTCCCACAAGGATGCTGTGCCCATGGGGGCTGCACCACTGGGGCTCTGGGCACTGCTCTGCACTCCACGGAAGCCTACGACTGCAGCCTCACCCATTATTCTGATTTTGAAAAAATAAATAAATAACCACAGCCTGGGTTTTAGAGATGATTTGGTTTTATGCCAGCATCCACCTGGACAGAGCTTTTCCCTCGCGGCGGTGCCTCCCTGCTGTGCGGATGTACGAGGGCCCCTCAGGCTGCAGCAGCCAGTCCTGGAATGTGGGGACTGCAGGCCCCAGGAGGGAGGCCTACTTTTTAATAATCAGCTGTTTTGTTTCTTATTAAAATGAGGGCAAGCTCTCCTGCCTCCCGCTGGGAGCTGCCCACCCTGCCTTGGCACCTCCCTGGGCGGCCAGCAGGAGACCTCAGCTCCGGGGGGCCCTTGGCTCAGCCACAAGGAGGGCTGGGGGCCTGGGTCTGACTCAACAATATTCAGCCTCAGCAGCGTCACCTTAGTGCCCATGTGTGGATGGGGGTCTGGTCCCTCTCTCCCGGCCCAAGGTCTAGGGTGGCAGCTGGCCAGCCTGGAACCTTCTACCATACCCTGCTTGGACCCTGTCCAATGACCACGGTGGCAGGTGGCGCTTGGGGGGGTCCAGGTGCCCTCGAGGGTGACCCCACTCAGCCTCCTGCCTGGGCCAGACTCCAGGAACCCCAGGGACCCCAGCTGGGCAGGCAGCCCCATAGGAGGTCAGAAGAGATGAAGGGCACATGACCCCCGGTCAGGAGGAAAGGATGAAGCCGTGGGGACCGTGAGGGCAGTCCCAGCTGGGCAGCCCTGGGGTCTTGTGTCCACTCACGGAGACACCAACTCAGCACCAAAGTCATCTCCAGGGTCAGGCTCTGGCCGTCTGGGTGGACGGGACTCAGCTCCGTGCTGTGTCTCTTTGCGGGCGCTCCATGGCTTTCCAGGGACCTGGAATCAGAAGCAAAAACACAGCTGCCCGTTCCTCCAGCCAGCCTGCCCGAGAGCTGCCTGCTCTCAGGAAATGCTCCAGGGCAGTGAGTGCTGGGCCGAGGGGCTCCACACCTGCACTACTGCGCAAGTCCCCTGCCCTGACCACAGTCTGTCTCCTTCTCCGTGTCCTCAAGGCTGTAGATTATTCAGGAGAACCACGTGAGCTTTGGCTCAGCTGAAACACCAGTGGGATGTTTGAAGTTTTTCCCCATTTTCCATAACTGGTCTCGGCTGGCAGCCCTAGAAGAGGCGCATTGGGGTCCTGGGCAGCCATGCGGGCAGCGGCTGGAGTCCTTGTGTCAGGCTCCAGTGGGCAGTGCTGGGAGCAGGCCCCAGAGCAAAGGGGCAGGCGTGTCTCCTCTTGCATTTAGGGTAATCCAGCTTAGGGGCCCTGGCCAGGGGGATTCCCCGGGCAGGACTGACTGAAGGGGTCGTTCCAGGCAGCTGCGTCTTCCACCTGGAAATGCTTTGAGGAACTTGACAACACGGGAATGTCTGTGTGTTTTGCTTCCTAAAATCTGAGGCTGAGTGGGGCGCGAAGGGTTGGTGTTTCTGGACCCAGAAATTGAGATGCCCCTGGAGGCCTGAGGCGAGTGTCAGGCTCCAGTCCAGCTGCCTAGAGCTCCTGCCCGTCTCCAGTCCAGCCGCCTAGAGCTCCTGCCTGTCTCCCCCGCCTGCCCACTGAGCTATGTGGCCGCTGACTACCCCGTTCTTCCTGCAGGAGCTGCCCAGTGGGGACCCCAAGGAGGAGCCTTTCCGGGAGGACCAGTGTCCCCTAGAGGGTGAGTGCAGCTCCCGCAGTCCTCCCTCCCCAAACTTGCAGACTTCATCCCGTACCAAGGCAACGCCAAAAACCACCCTTAAAACAACCCCGTGTGCGGATCGAGGGGCACTTCCCAGGCTTAGACACACTTTGTTCTTAAAAAGTGCTTGGTAGTACAACTCACAGGGTCCTCGCTGGACTGGCAGCTGGGATCTGGCAGCAGAGATGAAGAAGGCCCATCCCATGGCCAGAGCCCTAAGCATTACCTTAATGTGTTTGGATTCTCTGTGAGCCTGTGTTTGTGGATGGGGGTGACTCTGTATAAAGGTGACCTGTGAATTTTCAAGTTAGTCCTGGCTCGGAGGATGCGTGAGATGCTGGCCCAGCCTAAGTCACTGCCATGCGTGTGCACCTCAGTGGCACCAGTCCTACCTGTGGCACGTGGCAGGTCAGCACTTGGCTTACCTGTGGGTCTGTGGGAGGGTGCTGGGAGGCCAGCAAGCAGGGCCACCTTCGGATGGCTGCTGAAGCCACGAGAGGCACCAAGACCCCCTCAGTGGGAAGGCAGGCCCAGAGCATCATCCCAGCTCAGGCTGGACAGGCACTTGTCTGCAGGTGCTGAGCCGGGACAGGCCCACGCTCCTATCCTGGGGACGCAGCTTGCAAGTGCCGGAGAATAATGGAATAATTGTGCCCCAGAAACCAGAGGGCTGTTCATCCATCCTTCCTAGAGGCTGGGGGGAGGGGGCCGCCTGTTGACACACTCAGTGCACAGGTGGCCTGCATGGCCTGCGGGCTCAGTGCTAGGATTCTGGAGTGGAGGGCCGTAGGGACTGTGTCTATGGGGAGGGGGCCGATGATGACACAGGGAGCGTCTCCTGGAGGCCCAGGCTGTCTTCCCCTATCTGTGCTCCTCGGAGTCTGCTGCACCCCCAGCTCCGAGGTGGTTGCAGTCGGGGGCCACCGTGGGCTGGTGAGAGGAGGGCGCACCCGGCTGTGGCTGGCTGGGATGGGGCCTCCCTCCCCTCCGCAGGGGTCCCGAGATCGGGCTCTCGGCTCAGGCCCATCTGGACAGGATCATGGTGTGGTGAGGGGAGGGCAGTGAGGGCCCCCCAACGACGGGCCACATCCTCCATGTCCCCTCTGCCAGCCCCTTCGCCACCTCTTGTCCCCCTAGTGGCACTCCCCCCTGAGAAAGCTGAGGGCCGCGAGCACCCGGGACAACAACCCAGCGCAGATGATGGAGAAAGGGCAGCAAACCGCGAGGGCCCACGAGGACCGGGCGGGCAGCGCCTCAACATTGATGTGGGTCTCTCTCCGGCCTCACTTGCGGGAACACGTCCCTGGGGCCGGGGGCTCAGGGACAGGCATGTGTTGCCCTGAAATGGGCATCTGTGGACACTGCGTAGTTTACTTAAGTCTTCCCCACAGTTCACCCCGTTTAAGGCATTGAAGCAGAGCTCCAATATGCAGCCAAAGTCAGCAGGAGCCAGAGAGTGCGGGATGTTGCTGTGAATTTGGCCAAAACTGACTGGTCTGGCATTAAATAACTTGAGCCACGTTCCCAGCCTTGGTGTCCTTAGCACTACAGGAGTAACGCCAAAGCTGACTTGATGGACAGCCCGACTCCCTGCCCGCTGGAGGCAGAGCACGGGGCTTCCGTTTCCCGGGAGGGCTCAGGGAGGAGTGGGGTCTCTGTGTCCAGTCATGATTTCTGGAATTGACAACACTTGACAGCCAGCGTGTCCTCTTCTCCTTCTGGGTGACGTGGAGTGCTTGCATGAGCTGAGATAGGTGTCACTGTGGGGGAACCGAATCACGGGGCACAAAGCTGGGTTTCCCCCAAGGAGGGCTGGAGCTGGGCAAGAAAGGAGCTGCTGGTTCCAGGGCTTGGGCTTCAGCCACGCTGCCCTCTAGGCTCCCCCTTTCCCAGCTGGCATAAGGGACCCCTGGGAAAGGCCCCAGAAGATCCTTCCCCCTGTGGAGTTGGGCATGTTGGCGTGGGTAGGAGGCGAGGTCCCGGCCCCCATGTCCCCCTGCAGGCACTCCAGTGCGATGTCTCGGTGGAGGAGGACGACCGCCAGGAGTGGACGTTCACACTCTATGACTTTGACAACTGCGGGAAGGTCACCAGGGAGGTAAGTGAGTTGTATTTGCGTCAGGTCCACAGGAAGGGCCGCGCAGGGCCCAGTGGTAGACAGACGGGGCAGACAGACTGTGCTGGCCTCGTGGTACCTCAAGGGGCAGGAGGGGACCTGCCTGCTGCGAGGTCCTCATGCCAGCTGAGCTTGCGTCTCCCCAGGGCCCGGTTCATGTGTGTTTCTGGGCCGAGCCTGTGCCGCCCATTTCTGTGGCTGTGCTTCCCACACTGCAAGGCTGCCCTCAGGTCCACCTGGGCAGACCCAGGCTGCTCAGAGAAGATGCCTATGTTGGTCCCTGAGGTCTGTTGGTGGCTGCAAGGATGGCGCAGGAAGGGGCAGGGGCTGGGTGTGTTTTCTGGCAGGGAGGGTGGGTGGCATCCCCTGGGGTCTGTTCTGTCAGTGAAACTGATGCTGGGCCCCAGGACATGTCCAGCCTCATGCACACCATCTATGAGGTCGTGGATGCCTCAGTCAACCACTCCTCGGGCAGCAGCAAGACCCTCCGTGTGAAGCTAACCGTCAGCCCTGAGCCCTCCACCAAGAGGAAGGAGGGTCCTCCTGCTGGCCAGGGTGAGTGAGGCCTGGGCACACACAGAGGACCCTACCCAACATTGGCAGGGGCCTAAGCTGTGTGCAGGGGACAGGGAGGGACAAGTGAGTGGATGGAGGAGTGAGTGGGTGAATGGATGGGTGAGTGAGTAAGTGGGTGAGTGAGTGAGAGTAAGTGGGTGAGTGAGTAAGCAGATTAATGAATGAGTGAACGAGTGAGTGAGTTAATGAATGAGTGAACAAGTGAGTTAATGAATGAGTGAATGAGTGATTGAGTTCATGAATGAGTGAACCAGTGAGTTAATGAATGAGTGAACCAGTGAGTTAATGAATGAGTAAACGAGTGAGTTAATGAATGAGTGAACCAATGAGTGAGTTAATGAATGAGTGAATGAGTGATTGAGTTAATGAATGAACCAGTGAGTTAATGAATGAGTGAACGAGTGTGTTAATGAGTGAACGAGTGAGTTAATGAATGAGTGAACGAGTGAGTTAATGAATGAGTGAACCAATGAGTTAATGAGTGAACCAGTGAGTTAATGAGTAAACCAGTGAGTGAGTTAATGAATGAGTGAATGAGTGATTGAATTAATGAATGAACCAGTGAGTTAATGAATGAGTGAACGAGTGAGTTAATGAGTGAACGAGTGAGTTAATGAATGAGTGAACGAGTGAGTTAATGAATGAGTGAACCAGTGAGTGAACCAGTGAGTTAATGAGTAAACCAGTGAGTGAGTTAATGAATGAGTGAACGAATGAGTGAATGAGTGAGTGCTGAATGAAGGAGGGAGGGAGTGAGTGATGGCAGGATCCCCCCTTTCAGACCGGGAGCCCAGCCGTTGCAGGATGGAGGGTGAACTGGCAGAGGAGCCAAGGATGGCCGACAGGAGGTTGTCTGCACACGTCAGGTGAGGGCTGGGGCGCCAGGGTGGGGCTGTGCCTTAGGCGGGGGCACCCTGGCCACACCCCTGCTTCCTGCAGGCCACAGGCCACACACCATCCTCTAGGTCAGACCTGCTGGGGGCAAATGGTCCGGCAGCACTGTGGGGCATGGGCCCTTCCAGCATCCGGCACCCTGGCTAAGCTGGGCCCCCGAGTTTGTCTGAGCAGAGGGCTTTGAGGGGCAGCAGCCACAGTGGCCTTGACACCCTCAGTCTGGACTTGCTGTGGCTCACTGTGGCTCCCTGTGGCTCCACTCAGCAGCTTTGGGGGCAACAGGGCTGGGGTTGGCTGGGGCAGTGGCTGAGGGTGGCTGGGGCAGTGGTTGGGGGTGGCTGGGGCAGTGGCTGAGGGTGGCTGGGGCAGTGGTTGGGGGTGGCTGGGGCACTGGCTGAGAGTGGCTGGGGCAGTGGTTGGGGGTGGCTGGGGCAGTGGCTGAGGGTGGCTGGGGCAGTGGTTGGGGGTGGCTGGGGCAGTGGCTGAGGGTGGCTGGGGCAGTGGTTGGGGGTGGCTGGGGTAGTGGCTGGGGATGGCTCAGGCACGGCTGGGGGTGGCTGGGTGGCTGGGGAGTGGCTGGTGCAGTGGCTACAGTGGTCCCAGAGTGGTGACCAGGGGCCATTACAGCATGAGCCGCTCCCTAGAGCACCTGCGGCTCTGGTGCCTGGGACGGAGATCACAGGGTTCTGGGGGTCGGCCATGACCTTGTTTCTCTGGACGGCACTTGACTGTGTCTGTGCCCAGTCGTCCACTCTTCTTCCTGCTCTGCGAGGAGGTGGGTGCTGGTCAGGATGCACCCTGGACCCCTGCCACCTGCTGTAGGCACCCCGTCATCAGGGGTGCACTGCCCAGTCTGTGCGGGGCTCAGGCCCTTCTCTGTGCTCCATGCAGGAGGCCCGGTGCTGACCCCCAGCCCTGCTCGGAGCGGGGGCCCTACTGCGTGGACGAGAACACGGAGCGCAGAAACCACTACCTGGACCTCGCCGGGATTGAGAACTACACGTCCAGATTCGGCCCTGGTAGGTCCTGGAGGCCACCCTGGGCGTGAGGCCCCGGCTGTGGGTGCCCATCGAAGGTCTTGATTCCCATAGCCCTGAGTGCAGGGGGCCCTGCCCGGCACCCAAGTTCTTCCACAGCTACCTGTTGGTCGTGGCTGCCTCCTGGCTACCTGTTGGTGCCGCCCGAAAGCAAGGCGAGCACCCTGTCCAGGTGTGTGTATGTGGCGGGGGGGTGCTGGTTCAAAGTGAGATGGAAGACGTTGGGTTTGCATTCAAGGAAACCCTGCCTTGGGGTGAGAAGTCAGTATTTTAGGGTGGAATCACTGGCTCACTCAGCAGAGGGGGTCGTGCAGTAGTGTGGATGGCCGGCAGTGTGGACAACAGGCAGTGTGGATGGCAGGTAGGCAGTGTGGACAACAGACAGTAGACAGCAGGCAGTGTGGATGGCAGGCAGGCAGTATGGACAGCAGGCAGTGTGGACAACAGACAGTGTGGATGGCAGGCGGGCAGTGTGGATGGCAGGCAGGCAGTGTGGATGGCAGGCAGGCAGTGTGGATGGCAGGCGGGCAGTGTGGATGGCAGGGGGCAGTGTGGACAACAGGCAGTGTGGACGGCAGGCAGTGTGGATGGCGGGCAGTGTGGATGGCAGGCAGCATAGACAGCTGGCAGCCTGCCCAGCACACGTTTATTTCCGACCAGCAGCACCCCCATGCGGCCTGCGTGGAGATTCTTGGACCAAAGCCCAGGCTACTCCCCAAGGGCTGGGGCCAAGTCCCTCTCATAACCCCGGCTTCAGAAGTCCCCAGGGGCAGGAGGGGTGGAGCTGGATCGGGGTCATGAGGGCTCAGTGTACTGTGTGCTGACCCTGCCCTCCTTGGCCATGCTCCGCACAGGAGCTGCACCCTACAGGGCTCGCACTGCACGTTGTGAAGGTTGCAGTCAAGTCCTTCTCGAATCTATTTTGTAATGAGGGTTTAGGGGATGCGAATCCTGGGGGTGCCCTCCCTGACATAACCTGGCTTTCTGCCATGGCGCCCCAGGCAGGGTCTCAGCTGTGCGAGAAGAGAAGCTCCGCTCCCAGGACACACAGTGGGGACAAGGCTAGAGGAGTCAGCCTTTGCAGGGAGCTGTGGAGCCAAGCAGGTCACCCCTGGTGACCGGGCCCCTTCCCTTCAGGGCTGGTGGCCGTCTGACTGCAGACTTGGCTAACAGGCTGGCCTCAGATGGGACCCCTGGTGCAGCTCTTCCAGTGGGCCCTGGGCCGTTTCTGAGGAGATGGGAACCTGAGCCTGCACTCCCAGGGCCTCACACTCTGACCTGTGTCCGCAGGGTCCCCTCCTGTGCAAGCCAAGCAGGAGCCCCAGGGCAGGGCCTCGCACCTCCAGGCCCGGTCCCGCTCCCAGGAGCCGGACACACACGCCGGGCACCACCGCAGGTCGCAGGTGCTGGTGGAACATGTCGTGCCAGCCTTGGAGCCTGCTGCCCGGGCCCTGGACCCGCAGCCCCGGCCGAAGGGGCCGGAGAAGCAGTTCCTCAAGTCCCCCAAGGGCTCCGGGAAGCCGCCTGGGGTGCCAGCCAGCAGCAAGTCCGGGAAAGCCTTCAGCTACTACCTGCCGGCCGTCCTCCCGCCCCAGGCCCCTCAGGACGGTCACCACTTCCCGCAGCCTCCCCTGCAGCCGCCACCGCCACCTTACGGCCACAAGCGGTACCGCCAAAAGGGCAGGGAGGGCCACTCGCCACTCAAGGCCCCACACGCCCAGCCTGCCACAGTGGAGCACGAGGTGGTGCGGGACCTGCCGCCCACACCAGCAGGAGAGGGCTACGCGGTGTCAGTGATCCAGCGGCACGAGCACCATCACCACCACGAGCACCACCACCACCACCACCACCACCACTTCCACCCGTCCTAGTGCCGCCGCCAAGCACACCTCGCTCCCAGCACAGCACAGCCCGCGCCGTCAGGGCAGGGAGCAAAGCAGCTGCCGGCTGTGTGCCCGTGGAGAGCCCAGCTCCCCCCCACCTCCGACAGCAAACAGCAACTGACTGCAGGTGCTGGCATAATGGAGGCGGTGCACCTTGGACACGTGGACAAGGCCCAGGCGCCCTCTGCTCTCCTGCCCTCGATGCCATGTGGCAGTGAACACATCTGAAGCCACTGCGTTTCCCGGCTCTAAGGCTCGTCTGTGTAACCCATAAAACCTGCTTTGATTCCAAAATGAGGCCCTGGAGTGCGGAAGGAGTGCCCGGATGCTTGGGGTGGGTGTTCTCCCTGGGGCTTCGAGGGGTGACCGCTGTAGGCTGTCCCAGTGCGAGGCTGGGAGCGAATGGAAAAGCCGAGGCTTTGCCTGGCTTGTGCATCATGAAGTCAGAGGGAACAGGGCCGGGGGGAAGCAGCTTATGCTTAGTAGGGAGCATCCGGGGCTCCCTGGAGGAGGCCAAGCAGCAGACGCAGCAGAAGGCAGCAGCACTGGAAAGAGAAGCGCCAGACCAGCGAGGAGGGGCCACAGGGTACGGGGAGCCCAGACCAGCGAGGAGGGGCCACAAGGCAGCATGCGGCGGTAGAGGTAGCCCCTGGTCCTGGAGACACAGCAGCTCAGGTGAATGCAGGACACAGTCAAGGCGGGGAGGGGCAGGGTGACAGACGCTGGAGAAAGGCAGAGGCTCACGATTGGTGCGGCTCAGAACATGGGGACCTGCACATTCACGGTCTTAGCACTGACGGGGCGGCTTCTGTGACATGTCAGCTTTGGAGAAAGGTGTGTCCTCCTGCAAGGGTCAGGAGATGGTTGCAGGCCAGAAGGATGTCCCAGTGATGTTTCTGAGTCTTGCAGCCTGCAGGGGTCCACATGGTTACCCCGAACAGGAACCGTGGGGGGTGCTTTCTGGAACCCAGGGGGCCCGTGTCAATGTTTCTGAATCTTGCAGCCTGCGGGGGTCCACGTGTTTACCCTGAACAGGAACGTGCGGGTGATTTCCGGGATATGGCGAGGCTGTACGGCAGTTTTGCATTTACATTCCTTGTTTTGTTTTTAAGGATAAAGTGGTGCTGGGTGGGGTCTGTGGGAGGGGTTTGAGCCACAGGGGCAGATCCCTGGCGAATGGCTTGGATGTGTGTCCCCTCCAAGTCTCATGCTGAGATGTGATCCGTGGTGCTGGGTGAGGTCTGTGGGAGGGGTTTGAGCCATGGGGGCTGATCCCTGGCGAATGGCTTGGATGTGTGTCCCCTCCAAGTCTCATGCTGAGATGTGATCCGTGGTGCTGGGTGAGGTCTGTGGGAGGGGTTTGAGCCATGGGGGCTGATCCCTGGCGAATGGCTTGGATGTGTGTCCCCTCCAAGTCTCATGCTGAGATGTGATCCGTGGTGCTGGGTGAGGTCTGTGGGAGGGGTTTGAGCCATGGGGGCAGATCCCTGGCGAATGGCTTAGATGTGTGTCCCCTCCAAGTCTCATGCTGAGATGTGATCCGTGGTGCTGGGTGAGGTCTGTGGGAGGGGTTTGAGCCATGGGGGCTGATCCCTGGCGAATGGCTTAGATGTGTGTCCCCTCCAAGTCTCATGCTGAGACGTGATCCGTGGTGCTGGGTGAGGTCTGTGGGAGGGGTTTGAGCCATGGGGGCTGATCCCTGGCGAATGGCTTAGATGTGTGTCCCCTCCAAGGCTCATGCTGAGACGTGATCCGTGGTGCTGGGTGAGGTCTGTGGGAGGGGTTTGAGCCATGGGGGCTGATCCCTGGCGAATGGCTTGGATGTGTGTCCCCTCCAAGTCTCATGCTGAGACGTGATCCGCGGTGCTGGATGGGGTCTGTGGGAGGGGTTTGAGCCATGGGGGCAGATCCCTGGCGAATATGGCTTGGCACCCTTGCCGTGGTGATAAGTGAGCTCTCATTCTGAGTTTGTGGGAGATCTGGTTCTTTAGAGCAAGGGCCCCAACCCCCAGGCTGTGGACTGCTACTGGTTTATGGCCTGTTAGGAATGGGCCGCACAGCATGGGGTGAGCAGTGGTGAGCGAGCATGAGTGCCTGAGCCGCCTCCTGTTAAATCAGAGGCGGGATTAGATCCTCATGGGTGCTCAAACCCTGTTGTGAACTGCGCATATGAGGGATCTAGGTTGTGTGCCCCTTATGAGAATCTAATGCCTGATGATTGGAAGTGGAAGTTTCATCCTGGAACCATCCCCACACCCCGTCCGTGGAAAACTTGTCTTCCACAAAACCAGTCCCTGGTGCCAAAAAGGCTGGGGACTGCTGGTTTAAAGGAGCTGGCACCTCCCCTCTCTCTCCTGATCTGACCATGTGACATGCCTGCCCCTCCTTTGCCTTCTGCCTTGAGTGGAAGCTTCCTGAGGTCTCCCCAGAAGCTGAGCAGATACGGGCACTGTGCTTGTACAGCCTGCAGAATGGGGAGCCAAATAAACCTCTTTTCTTTATAAATACCCCAGTGCCAGGTATTCCTTTATAGCAACGCAAAACAGACTAACACAAGAACTCCCCCCTCCCCGCAAAAAAAACCCTATAAAACACACATATGCACAAAAAGTGAGCCAGTGCTGAATGGTCTCGTTCATTAAACACCCACATGTAAAGATCAGTGTGTCTCATCAGTTACGCTGCAGCAGCTTGGCCTGGGGCCAAGGGCAAATTGTGTGTGTGAAGCTGTTGGGTACCATGTCCAGCAGGCCTGGCACATGGTGAATGGGAAGGGACACAGCACAGGATGGCATCAGGTCCTGCTCTAGCTCCCGGGCCACACCCGTTGGGGGACATGGGTGCCACCAGAAGGAAGGCCATGCTGTGCTGCAGGTGAGACGGAGGCAGAGGCTCCTCAGAGGACTCCCGGCACACAGCCTGCTCCTGGGGCAGCTCTACCTGCCGTTTGGCCCGGTCTTCCCACCATGCTGGCACCAGGAAGGCTTCACTGTAGGAGACCGGGTGACAAAGGTGACACAAGGACAGAGGCCTCTGTCACAGAAACCAAGAGCCTTGTTCTTGTGTGAGTGTAGACTTTGACTACCAGATGATCTTGTTGCTGGACTAGCCTGTATCTGAATGAGTGGGAGTGACTTGGTGTAAATTAGTGAGTGAGTGGGTGAAGGATGAGTGGGTGAGTTAGTGAGGGAATGAATGAGTGAACCGGTGAATAAATGAATGGAACGGTGACTGAGTGAGTAAATGACAGTGATGAGTGAGGGCTGAGGGGTAAATGAGTACATGAGTAGGCGAATGAATGCATGACAGTCAGTGGGTTAGTGTGTAAATGAGTGTGTGAACGAGTGAACAGGTGAATAAATGAACAGTGAATGACAGTGATGAATGAGGACTGAGGGGTAAATGAGTACATGAGTAGGCGAATGAATGCGTGACAGTAAGTGGGTTAGTGTGTAAATGAGTGTGTGAACGAGTGAACAGGTGAATAAATGAACAGTGACTGAGTGAATGACAGTGATGAGTGAGGGCCGAGGGGAAATGAGTACATGAGTAGGCGAATGAATGCGTGACAGTGGGTGTGTAAATGAGTGTGTGAACGAGTGAACACGTGAATAAATGAACAGTGAATGACAGTGATGAATGAGGGCTTGAGGGGTAAATGAGTACATGAGTAGGCGAATGTGTGACAGTGAGTGGGTGAGCTGTGAATGAATGGGTGCTTAAGGAGTGAGTGAATGATGAGTGGGTGAATGAATGGGTGAGTCGGGGAACGGGTGGATGAGCAGGTAAGTGAATTAGTATGCAGATGAGTGGGTGAACGAGACTATGAGGGAACGAGTGAGTGAGTGGGTGTGTGAACGAGTGGGTGTTAGTGTGTGAACGAGTGGGTGGGTTAGTGTGTGAATGAGTGGGTGAGTTAGTGGGTGAACGACTGGGTGAGTTAGTGTGTGAATGACTGGGTTAGTGCGTGAATGAGTGGGTTAGTGTGTGAATGGGTGTGTGAACGAGTGGGTGTTAGTGTGTGAACGAGTGGGTGGGTTAGTGTGTGAATGAGTGGGATAGTGTGTGAATGAGTTTGTGAACAAGTGGGTGGGTTAGTGTGTGAATGAGTGGGTGAGTTAGTGGGTGAACGAGTGGGTGAGTTAGTGTGTGAATGACTGGGTTAGTGCGTGAATGAGTGGATGGGTTAGTGTGTGAATGAGTGGGTGAGTTGGTGTGTGAACGAGTGTGTGAATGAGTGGGTGTGTGAATGAGTGGGCGAGTTAGTGTGTGAGTGGGTGTGTGAACAAGTGGGTGAGTTAGTGGGTGAATGGGAGAGTTAGTGAATAGGTGGGTGAGTTAGTGTGTGAATGGGAGAGTTAGTGAATGGGTGGGTTAGTGTGTGAATGAGTGGGTGTGTGAATGAGTGGGCAAGTTAGTATGTGAATGAGTGGGTGTGTGAACGATTGTGTGTGTGAATGAGTGTGTGTGAGCTAGTGTGTGAATGAGTGTGAATGGGTGTGTGAACGAGTGGGTGAGTTAGTGTGTGTGGGTGTGTGAACAAGTGGGTTTGTGTTTCAATGAGTGGGTGAGTTAGTGTGTGAATGAGTGGGTGTGTGAATCAGTGAGTGTGTGAATGGTCGAATTTTTGAATGTGTGAACGAGTTAGTGATTTAGTGTGAATGAGTGGGCGAATTAGTGTGTGAATGAGTGAGTTAGAGTGCGAATGAGTGGGTTAGTGTGTGAATGAGTGGGTATGTGAATGAGTGGGTGTGTGAACGAGTGGGTTAGTGTGTGAATTAGTGGGTGTGTGAATTAGTGGATGAGTTAGTGTGTGAATGAGTGGGTGAGTTTGTGAATGAGTGGGTGTATGAACGAGTGGGTGAGTTAGTGTGTGAATGAGTTGGCGAGTTTGTGTGGGTGTGTGAAAGAGTGGGCGAGTTAGTGTGTGAATGGGTGTGTGAACTAGTGGGTGAGTTAGTGTGTGAATGAGTGTGAATGGATGTGTGAACGAGTGGGTGAGTTTGTGAATGAGTGGGTGTGTGAACAAGTGGGTTTGTGTTTCAATGAGTGGGTTAGTG
Organism: Symphalangus syndactylus; assembly: GCF_028878055.3. Lineage (NCBI taxonomy): Eukaryota > Metazoa > Chordata > Mammalia > Primates > Hylobatidae > Symphalangus > Symphalangus syndactylus. The sequence continues at coordinate 101,054,157 of NC_072438.2, read as the reverse complement.
TGTGAATGAGTGGGTCAGTTACTGTGTGAATGAGTGGGTGTGTGAATCAGTGAGTGTGTGAATGGTCGAATTTGTGAATGAGTGTGTGAACGAGTCAGTGATTTAGTGTGAATGAGTGGGCGAATTAGTGTGTGAATGAGTGGGTGTGTGAATGAGTTGGTGAATTAGTGTGTGAATGAGTGGTTGAGTTAGAGTGCGAATGAGTGGGTGAGTTAGTGAATGAGTGGGCGAGTGAATGGGTGAATGAGTGGGTTAGTGTGTGAATGGGTGTGTGAACGAGTGGGTGAGTTACTGCGTGAATGGGTTAGTCTGTGAATGTGTGAGTTAGTGTGTGAATGAGTGGGTGGGTGAACGAGTGGGTTAGTGTGTGAATGAGTGGGTTAGTGTGTGAATGAGTGTGTGAATGTGTGAATGAGTGGGTGTGTGAACGAGTGGGTTAGTGTGTGAATGAGTGGGTTTGTGAACGAGTGGGTGAGTTAGTGTGTGAATGAGTGGGTTAGTGTGTGAATGTGTGAGTGTGTGAATGAGTGGGTGGGTGAACGAATGGGTTAGTGTGAATGGGTTAGTGTGTGAATGTGTGAACGAGTGGGTGAGTTAGTGTGTGAATGAGTGGTTGAGTTAGAGCACGAATGAGTGGATGAGTTAGTGTGTGAATGAGTGGTTGAGTTAGAGTGGAATGAGTGAGTGTGTGAATGAGTGGGTTAGTGTGTGAATGAGTGGGTGTGTGAATGAGTGGGTGAGTTAGTGTGTGAATGAGTGGGTGTGTGAATGAGTGGGTGTTAGTGTGTGAATGAGTGGGTGTGTGAATGAGTGGGCGAGTAAATGCGTGAATGAGTGGGTTAGTGTGTGTGAACGAGTGGGTTAGTGTGTGTGAGCGAATGGGTGAGTTAGTGTGTGAATGAGTGGGTGTGTGAGTGGGTGGGTTTGTGTGAATGAGTTAGTGAGTGGGTGTGTGAATGAGTGGGCACGTTAGTGTGTGAGTGGTCATTTGTGAATGGGTGTGAACGAGTGGGTTAGTGTGTGAATGAGTGGGTGAATTAGTGAATGAGTGGGTTAGTGTGTGAATGAGTGTGAATGGGTGAGCTAGTGTTTGGGTGTGTGAACGAGTGGGTGAGTTTGTGTATGAGTGGGTGAGTGTGTGAATGAGTGTGGACGAGTGGGTGAGTTAGTGTGTGAATGAGGGCAAATTAGTGTGAGTGGGTGTGTGAACGAGTGTGTTAGTGTGTGAATGGGTGGGTGAGTTAGTGAATGAGTGGGTGTGTCAATTAGTGGGCGAGTTTGTGAATGAGTAGGTTAGTGTGTGAATGAGTGGGTGCATGAACGAGTGGGTTAGTGTGTGAATGAGAGGGTGTGTGAGTGGGTGTTAGTGTGAATGAGTGGGTGAGTTAGTCTGAGTGGTTTTGTGAATCAGTGGGCAAGTTAGTGTGTGAGTGTTCGAGTTTGTGAATGAGTGGGTGTGTGAATGGGTGAGTTAGTGTGTGAATGAGTGGGTGTGTGAACGAGTGGGTGATTTAATGTGTGAATGAGTGGGTTAGTGTGTGAGTTGGGTGTGTGAACGAGTGGATGAGTTAGTGTGTGAATGAGTGGGTTAGTGTTTGAATTAGTGGGTTAGTGTGTGAATGAGTGGGTTAGTATGTGAATGAGTGGGTTAGTGCATGAATGAGTGGGTGAGTTAGTGTGTGAATGAGTGGGTGAGTTAGTGTGTGAATGAGTGGGTGAGTTAGGGTGTGAATGAGTGGGCGAGTTAAGGTGTGAATGGGTGTGTGAACAGTGGATGTGTGAATGAGTGGGTTAGTGTGTGAATGAGTGGGTGAGATAGTGTGTGAATGAGTGGGTTAGTGTGTGAATGAGTGGGTATGTGAACGAGTGGGTATGTGAACGAGTGGGTTAGTGTGTGAATGAGTAGGTGTGTGAATTAGTGGATGAGTTATTGTGTGAATGAGTGGGTGAGTTTGTGAATGAGTGGGTGTATGAACGAGTGGGTGAGTGTGTGAATGAGTTCGCGAGTTAGTGTGTGTGGGTGTGTGAATGAGTGGGCGAGTTAGTGTGTGAATGAGTGGGTGTGTGAATTAGTGGATGAGTTAGTGTGTGAATGAGTGGGTGAGTTTGTGAATGAGTGGGTGTATGAACGAGTGGGTGAGTGTGTGAATGAGTTGGCGAGTTAGTGTGTGTGGGTGTGTGAATGAGTGGGCGAGTTAGTGTGTGAATGAGTGGGTGTGTGAACTAGTGGGTGAGTTAGTGTGTGAATGAGTGTGTGAACGACTGGGTGAGTTATTGTGTGAATGAGTGGCTGTGTGAATGAGTGGGCGAGTTAGTGTGTGAATGAGTGGGCGAGTTGGTCAATGCGTGGGTGTTTGAGTGGTGAGTTAGCATGTGAGTGGGCGAGTTTGTGAATGAGTGGGTGAGTTAGTGTGTGAATGAGTGGGTGTGTGAACGAGTGGGTGATTTAATGTGCGAATGAGTGGGTGTTAGTGTGTGAGTTGCGTGTGTGAACGGGTGGGTGAGTTAGTGTGTGAATGAGTGGGTTAGTGTTTGAATTAGTGGGTGAGTTAGTGTGTGAATGAGTGGGTTAGTATGTGAATGAGTGGCTTAGTGCGTCAATGAGTGGGTGGGTTAGTGTGTGAATGAGTGGGTTAGTGTGTGAATGAGTGGGTGAGTTAGGGTGTGAATGAGTGGGCGAGTTAAGGTGTGAATGGGTGTGTGAACGAGTGGATGTGTGAACGAGTGGGTTAGTGTGTGAATGAGTGGGTGAGGTAGTGTGTGAATAAGTGGGTTAGTGTGTGAGCGGGTGGGTGATTTAGTGTGTGAATGAGTGGGTGAGTTAGTGTGTGAGTCAGTTAGTGTGTGAATGAGTGGGTCGGTTAGTGTGTGAATTAGTGCGTTAGCCAGTGTGTTAGTGGGTGAATGAGTTGGTGACAGTGTGTGAATGAGTGGGTTAGTGTGTGAGTTTGTGAGTGGGTTAGTGTGTGAACAAGTGGGTGAGTGTGTGAACGAGTGGGCGAATTAATGTGTGAAAGAGTGGATGTGTGAACGAATGGGTTGGTGTGATTGAGTAGGTGAGTTAGTGTGGGAATGAGTGTGTGAGTTTGTGAATGCGTGGACAGGTTAGTGTGTGTTAGTGTGTGAATGAATGGGTGTGTGAATGAGTGGGTTAGTGTGTGAATGGGTGTGTGAAAGAGTGGGTTAGTGTGTGAATGAGTGGGTTAGTGTGTGAATGGGTGGGTTAGTATGTGTGTGAGAGTGGGTTAGTGGGTGAATGGGCGAGTTAGTGTGAATGAGTGTGTGAACGAAGTGGGTGTGTTAATGTGAGTGGGTTAGTGTGAATGATTGGGTTAGTGTATGAATGAGTGGGTGGGTGTGTTGAGTGGATTGTGTCAATGAGTTAGTGGGTTAGTGTGTGAACGAGTGGGCGAGTTAGTGAATGGGCGAGTTAATGTGTAAATAAGTGGTTGTGTGAATGAGTGGGTGTTAGTGTGTGAATGAGTGGGTGTGTGAACAAGTGGGTGAGTTTGTGAATGGGTGCATTAGCGTGTGAATGGGTTAGTGTGAGTGGGTGGGTTAGCGTGTGAATGAATGTGTGAATGAGTGGGTGGGTTAGTGTGTGAATGAGCGTGTGAATGAGTGGGTGGGTTAGTGTGTGAATGAGCGTGTGAATGAGTGGGTGGGTTAGTGTGTGAATGGGTTAGTGTGTGAATGGGCTAGTGTGTGAACGAGTGGGCAAGTTAGTGTGTGAATGGGTGAGTTAGTGTGTGAATGAGTGGGCAAGTGTGTGAATGAGTGGGTTAGTGGGAATGAGTGGGCGAGTGTGTGTTTGTGAATGAGTGGGTTAGTGTGTGAACGGGTGGGCAAGTTAGTGTGTGAATGAGTGGGCGAGTGTGTGAATGTGTGAGTGGGTTAGTGAAGGAGTCGAGTGTGAATAAGTGTGTGAGTGGGTTAGTGTGTGAAGGACTGGGCGAGTTAGTGTGTGAATGGGCGAGTGTGTGAATGAGTGGGTTAGTGAAGGAGTTGGCAAGTGTGTGAATGAGGTGTGTGAAGGAGTGGGTTACTGTGTGAAGGAGTGGGTTAGTGTGTGAATGAGTGGGTGACTGCTCTAGCCGAGTGCTTGCTGCTTGGGAAGCACCGGCCAAGGCTAGGAGGCAGCCTGGTTTTCGGGGTCCCAGGGAAGGGGACACCTAGGGGTCTCTGGCTGGGCCCTAGTCCCAGATTTGTGGGCATCAGTGGGACTCCCTGCTGGAATTTGTGAGCACGTGGCCCTCAGGACAGCAGGCCCACCCCAGCCGGCTGCTCCTGTGCTCTGAGTCCCGGGTGTGGATGCCTGGATGCAGCCGGCACTCACCCCTCGGGGGTCCGAGGATGACGCTGCTCTCACGGTCACTCTCCTGTGGCCCGAGAGCCAGAGCAGGACCCGCCACCCTCCTGTGCCATGTCCCTTCCTGTCACCATGTGTCAGGCCCGCTTGAGACGGTGCCCAACAGCTTCAAATACACAATTCGCCCTTCGTCGTGCACGAGGCAGTGTTCCAGCGTGTTCAGTCACATAAGCTTCACCACAGCCATTTCGGAACATTTTCACCCAAAAAGAAATCCATACCCTGTAAGCAGCCTCCCCCCTCCCCCATCTCCCCCCATTCCCCTTGACCCACTCCCAGCACCCGCCAGTGCACACCCTGCCTCTGTGCCTGGCCCGCTCTGGCATTTCGTGTTGTGTAGTCCCAGTGTGAGACCCTTTGTGTCCAGCTTCCTCCCAGGCCTGAGGCTTCCAAGCTTGGTTCCTGGTTCTAGCCGAGTGAAGCCCGCAGCAGGCACGGCCCACGTGGACTCAGCATGTTCTCGGACTGCATTCATTTTGGCTGCTGTGAACTTGTACGCACCCATTCCTGAGGCCGTGCCACACACCTGGAGTGGACCTGCCAGAGAAGGGGCGGCTCTGTCTCACGCTTTCAGGAACCACAGGCCCTTCCTGCGCAGCTGCAACCCTGCAAGAGGGGTCCGATTCTGCACGTCCTCCCCACGATTCTCCAGTTTTGGCTGTGGCCATCATAGGTGTAAGGTGGCATCTTACGAGTTAGAACACGCTGTCCCCACTCACGGTAGACTCTCTGGTGCCTCCATCCTTACATAAATTTTTTTTTTTGAGACGGAGTCTTGCTCTGTCGCCCAGGCTGGAGTGCAGTGGCGCAATCTCGGCTCACTGCAAGCTCCGCCTCCTGGGTTCACGCCATTCTCCTGCCTCAGCCTCTCCGAGTAGCTGGGACTATAGGCGCCCGCCACCACGCCCGGCTAATTTTTTGTATTTTTTAGTAGAGACGGGGTTTCACTGTGGTCTCGATCTCCTGACCTCGTGATCCGCCCGCCTCGGCCTCCCAAAGTGCTGGGATTACAAGCGTGAGCCACCGCGCCCGGCCATCCTTATATAAATTATAAATCGAATGGCCGGGCACGGTGGCTCATACCTATAATCCCAGCACTTTAGGAGGCTGAGGCAGGCAGATCACTTGAGGTCAGGAGTTCAAGACCAGCCTGGCCAACATGGTGAAACCCCATCTCTACTAAAATACAAAAATTAGCTGGGCATGGTGGTACATGCCTGTGATCCCAGCTATTCGGGAGGCTGAGGCAGGAAAATAAATAGCTTGAACCTGGGAGGCAGAGGTTGCAGTGAGCTAAGATGATGGCGCCACTGCATTCCAGCCTAGGCAACAGACTCTGTCTCAGAAATAAATACATAGATTGGGTCACTTCAACACACAGCACTAGAAGTTTGGGGTAAGGTCATTTCCAAGCTGATGACATGATTTGGAAGCCCTCGTCCAATTCATATGGTCACTCTTCAGCCACCTGAATTGGCTGTGGCTGGTCAGCCCTGACGCTCCTGCTAGAGAAGGGGCGGCCAGGACATTTTCTCCAGCTGTCTTTTATGCTGAACGAGACTCCAGGTTCTTCAACATACTGAGATTTCATAGCATTTTATTTTTCTACTAACAAAATCAATCATACAAAGAACAAAGAAAGACAGGGAACCTCCAAAAGGAAACGGAGTCAATTGTAAATGGCTGTAGTTACTGGTTACACGGAGTTGACAACACAAAAGATGCCTGGCGCTTGCGTGCAGAGGCTGCAGCCCAGGGCGGAGGCAGAGCTGAGCCCTCGCGAGGCGTTTCGTGTGCAGAACTGAGCGGCCCTCAGAGGCATCCAGAAGGCAGGGCTGTTTTCCAGCCACCAACCAACGTTCAGAGCCAGCACCAAGCGGCCACCGTGCCTCTAGCCTGCTCTCCTCCAGGTGCAGGGGACACAGGACCTGCCGGCCCCATCCAGACACGGAGGAGCATTTTGCTGCTCAACTCGTGCTTAGCCAAGGCAGGCAGAGGCTGTGGGAACTGCTGAGCCCCGCTGTGATGTCTGGGACAAGCTCTGGGCAGCAGCCATCACTCTACAGCAACGCCAGCCCTAGTGCGGCTCCTCAAACATCTGGAGGCACAAGTGCAGCCTCTGCCCTGATTTGAACTTCGTTGATGGGGCTGATTCCCTCGGGAGACCATGCAAGCTGGACGTAGCCCAACGCCTGGCCATCTGGGGCCTCTAGTATAGAAGCAACCTCTTTATGGACAACCTCATTACCATGTAACTCCCCGGGGTGTTTAAATAAATAAATACGCCACACAGAAAGGGAGGCCAAGGTCGGTGCCACTGCCCGCAGCCTGCAAATGTGACCACAACCTACAAAGCAGAAACAGCGGAAGTGCAAAGTGTTGGGCCCTTGAAAGCTATCTCTTCAGTGCCACCACTGCCTCCATGCAAGGCACAGGCCATGGCAGGGGACGCCCGGGACTCAGCCGGACAGACCTGACAACAGGAGCCACTGCTGCCCGAGGACCTCCCACGCGGGGGCTGTGTTTTCCTTCCCTGGAGCGCCGGGGTGGGGATGGCACATGGGAGCCTGCTCAGAGGCTGAACTGTGCGCCGCGCTCCTAGGGTGGGGTGGACAGTCCTAGCTCTCGTGGGCCGTGGGGGGAACTCACTGTTCACTCTGCGTGCGTGTGCCCCTGGGTTTCAGTGCATTCGCCTGCGTGAGGCACTGATCGCACTGGTGGCTGTGGGCTGGGCCCTGTCAGTGCTTATGAAAAGAAGTGGCTGGTTTTCTGAAGGCGGATGGAGACTTGGACAGCTGCAAACACAGCCCAGCATGGCAGAGCCACAGCTGGCGGCTCCTTCCCAGAGCATAGGCCCTGACGAACATACCGTGTTCACCACACACCTGACAGATGATCCACCACATTCTGGAAAAGCTGAGTTCCCTTTTCCTGATGGCCCCAGCCCACGCCTCAGCTCGTGAAATGTGGACCTGCCGAGCCCAGATGCTCCCACACGAGGGTGACACAGGCATGGACAGAGTCCTCCAGCTTCACTGCCTTGAGGTACAGAAACACAAAAACAGTCAAGGAACAGAGTGACTCTGAGGTGACCGGGGCCCTGAGTGGAGCCACGGCCAGGGCTGACATTTCACCTTCATCATCAGGGACAGCTTCAGCTCCGGGTGCTCTTCCAAGAATGTTCTGGATGGGGTAGAAATGCAACCTAGCCACTGGGTAAGTCCAGCCAAGGAAAATAACTTCCAGAAACCAAGGCGAGGGCTCGCTGGCTTCTTGTGACCTGCGAGAAGATCCGGCCACGTCCAGGTCACTCCTGCAGCAGTGTCTGCCCTCAGATGCAAGGAAATCCTCCAGCCACGCCCTGACTTGCTGAGCATGTTGTTTAAGGCTGCTGAAGAGGAGAGCCCCAGGTGACGGGCCTAGAAACTTCCATAGGAAGCCCCATGGGCAGGTTGGGCGGCATCACTAGGGGACAGGTGTGTTTGCCGTCTGTTTCCCTGGGCCAAGCCCAGGAGCAGGCTGCCCACGCCATCCTCCGTGCCTGTCCCAGAGTGCCGTGATGCTGTTGGGCGTTAGGAGTAGATGGTGATCACCTCCCGGCCGCCACCCCTGACCAGGAGGACTCTGTTCAGCCCCTCGGTCAGGACCTCAAGAAACTCCATGTCTGTGGTCAACAGAGTTAAGGCCACAGCTGATCTCACCTGGGCGTGTGTAGCTGAAATTGTGATAACAGCGAGGTTTTATCGTCTTCCTGGTTAGCTAAGATTTGGTTTGAGAAACCCAGAGCCAAGGTGAGAAGAGAGGTGGGGAATAGAGAGACCCCCAGGCGGGGAGAAGCAGGGCAGGGGAGAGAAGGGCCGGTGCTCAGGAAAGAGAGAGAGCACCGTGGCCACAGGGAGGACGAGCAGAGACAGCAACACAGCCCACGGTGCTGACCCCACCCGACAGGGAACCCCAGCCAGGGGACTGGGTCCTCGCCAGCCTACAGGGGACCTGGGCCACAGCTTCTGACCAGGACATGTCGAGGACATGCCCTCACTGGCCCCGGTTCTTGGTGCCAACCTGGCAGGGATGTGCCAGGTGTCGCCCTGTCTGTGCCAATACGCCCAGATGCACCGCGGAGTTCTCCTTCCAAACAAAGCACAAATTCCCAAAGCTGCGACTAATCGTGGCCTTAAAGCCGAGAGCTGGGCTCCTCACCTGCCACCATCGTTGGCGCAGGGTGGGGCTGAGCCCCAGCGGAGGTGGTTCCAGGATGCACAGCCACTGTGGGGGTGCATGACGGGGAGCCTCCCAGCCCCAGGGCAGCCCTGAGCACCCGGGGACAGTGGGGCTGGGGTTGTAGGTGGGCCCTCCCTCCCCCACACCAATGCCAGGGTTGGCCCCAACTCCGGCCCCATCACCACTGGGCTCAGAGCCCCACTGCATCCCGTTCGCAGCTCCCAGGGCCTGGGGCTGAAGGAGAGGCGGGAAGCCAGCCTCACTCACAGCACCCACAAACCCAGGTCTTAGCGAGAAGCCGCCAGGGGATGCCCGCACGCCCGGCAGACACACTGCGGGAAAGGATACAGTTCTCGTCTCCCTGCCGGTTTTTGGGAGGACCTGGCATGTTGAGTAGGACCAGCTGCGCGTCCTGGGACTTGTTGAGGACGACGCCATTGAGCTTCACAGCTGTGTGCATCCGCCTGACATTGGACTGGTCCCTGCGGGGGGAGGTGGGCACGGTCAGCGGGCGGCAGGTGCACCCCACGCTCCGGACACGAGTCTGAGCCGAGCCCTGATGAGCTGCATTTACATGTGTTGCAAAGGGCTGTGTGAATCAGGATCAGGCAGATTCTCTGACCCTGAAGGATGCAGAGGTGGCGGCTCAGAGCAAGAGGCGCTGACTGCAGCCGGGGCGGGCGTTCAGCAGCGGGATGCTTTGGCCTCCAGGGACCTAGAACTCAGTCCACTAAGGCTGCCAAGCTTCTAAGGGCTACAGTCACACAACACAAACCGCAAGCGTGTTCTCAACTACATCTACATCTGCGAAGCAGGCAGAACAGAGTGGAAGCCGTCTGGGTGTCCCGTGTGCCTGATGCCTTCAAGGCTAACACATTTCTCTTGACATCTACGCGTTGCCCCTAAACCCCACGTCAGACGCTGCCAAGCACAGACCCGTCAGGCTAGGCACACAAGGCCTTCTCTCCGAGGTTCCTGATACAACTGGGTCCAAGGGGCTGGAAGCTCAGGAAGAAAAGGCTCAGAGTCCCCCACACCGGCCTGTGCAGCCATTGCTGCTGAAGCTCCCAGGCTTGTGACAGGGACAGGGTCTGCCGAGAACTCAGCTGGAGGCACAGGCGCTCACAATGGCCACTATTGGGGTCCCCTCCTACAGCCCACCCTGCCCCTGCCTGGCCAAGGGCTAAAGGACAAGCACTTCCACCGTGTGGCCGTCCAGCCCCCGCCTTCCGTCCTCACTGACAACGCAGCTCTGCTCCACGACCCTCCCTGTCTGCTCTCTGAAGCTGCTGTGGCCAGTCCATGTCTCAAAGCGTCCCCGGCGGCCTGGGCCCGGCCACAGCCCCCCAGGAGGCTCCCCAGCCAAGTGGGTTTGGGGACACTGCAGAATCATGCCGTGAGGCGCTCAAGCCCCTGCGGGACACAGCTTATCTCCCTCCTCTACCCCATGGTCCCCTCCTAGGCAGGCCCCTAAACTGCAGCAGAACTGGCGTTCCAGGAGGCCACCTCGTGAAATGCCAGCAGAGGGCAGCCCTAGGGGAGCACTCGCGTTTCTGTGTTGGAAAAACCTGGCCCGTGTGTGGACTTGCAAGTCAGAGCGGGTCTCAGGCCAGCTGCAGTCAGTGCAGTAGTGACTGTGGCCCCCTGGGGAGGTCACCAGTGCCCTGGACGCAGAGGGGCAGCGGCAGACAGACAGAGGCCGCCCATGCAGGGTCACGGAGAGGCCCCACGGATGCCATCCAGGCTCACACCCTTTGATCCACTTGACGCTTAAGCCAAATAAACCTCATCATAACCACCAATTTCCAGGAGGAACACAGGGAGAGACCTTTTATCTTCTCTCCAGCTTGGTCTAATTACAGATGGGGTCTCTGTCCACAGCACAGTCAAGGGGCTTTCATGCCAGGAACTTTGAATTCCACTTCTGGATAGACCACAATTACCAGTGTGTTTGGGGACAAAGAGCAGCTCCAGGAAGTGAGAGCAGGCCAGGAGCACAGGGGGGTCAGAGTGGGCAGCATGTCCACAGCCAGTGAGTGCTGGGGTGAAGCGGGGACCTGGCCCTTGGCTGCTGGTGGAGTGTGCCAGCCGCCACCCCAAGGAGGACCAGTGCAGACACACTGACGTGTACACACACAGGCATAGTCACAGTAATACACAAACACGTGCACACATAGGCATGCAGTCACATTAATGTGCAAACGCGTGCAGACACACTAACATGTAAGACATGCATAGTGTGTGCACACAGACATGCACACTAACATGTACATGGATGTGCACACAGGCAGGTACACGTCCACCGGCAGGTGCGCTGACAGGTACACGTGAGCACGCACACAAACAGACATCCCTAAGTGCGCCCCCGGGGACGTCACAGTAAGCCGCACACATCTCACGCCTGCACTGCCCAGAAGTGGTCAGGGCCGACCTCCAGATCTTCGGAGGGCTTCTCCCAGCCCAACCCCGAGGAACTGCTGGGCCAGGAGAGTCAGTGCCGTTCCAGACGCACGCCCCACGTCAACACAAAGCCCATGCGTCGTCCATTCCGGCCCACCTTCTCCTGACCCTACAGGCCTGCGGGGACCTGTCCCTGCCCCAAGGGGAGGCAAGCCCCGGCGCTGGGAGGAGGCACAGGTGCCACTGCGGGTCCCCGAGTGTGTGTGCCTGTGCATGTGTGTGTCAAACCCTACTCCTAGGTCTACGTCGTTCTGCGGCTTTAATCAACACGCTATTCTGAAGGCACTTTCAGATTTACAGAATGGAGCAGGAACTACAGGGATTGCCTGCACGCCTCCCACATAGCTGCAGTTTCTCGTCTGATTAATCCAGGTTTCGGGGTTAAAGATAAAAAGGGAAGCGTGGCTCAGGCCCCAGGCACTGCCCGCCCACAAGGAAAACACGGCCCAGGCGGTTACTGGCGGGGGCAGGCAGGGGACAGAGACAGCATTGAGGACTCCCAGGGAGCAGCTTGGGGGTCTGTCCAGGGTACTCCCTCCCACCTGCCCCGGAGCTCAGACGCAGGCAGCTCCCGCCCGAGGGTCCAACCACACAGAGAACTGATCCGCACCCCTCTCCGCCTGGAGGCTGGACAGCTTTAACAAGGAAGGCATTCCGGGTGGGGACGCGATTCAGCTAGCACCCAACCCAGAAGGACGTGGATGGACTCACTGACGGGCCCTGCGAGGCACACGCCTCCCCTCCACTCCAGAGCGGCTCGGCCACCTCCCAGGTCTCAGCTCCTGGGCCTCACTTAGGAAGAGGCTTCAGGTGTGTGCTGGAGCCACCGTGAAAAGAGGGGAGCGAAGGCAACAAGAAACTGACATGGAAGCCGCGGCAGCTCTGGGTAAGCTCTGGCTGCACACGGACGCACACAAGCCACCGTGCACGGGGCAGGCACAGGCCTAGAACACGCACACAGACACACGCAGGCCACGCACACACAGGCATGAAGGGCAACCGGGCCCGGAAGGCGACCTGGTTGTAGCGAGTGAACTTACAGGTTTCCCCATTCTCTATGCAGGAGAGAAAAACAAGAGTGCGTTACTAACCTCAGGAGAGCGCACCAGGCTGTTCCAGATATCACGGCTGCCCGGGAGAACGCCGCCTCGTCCCACCCCACAAGGCCCGGGCGCCCCCAGCCTTTCCTGAGAACCTGGCTTCAGGGTCTGGCTCTGACCCCGGGTGAGAAGTGTCTCTGTCGCTCTCATCCAGAACTCAGAGGCTGCATCTGCAGAACCAAACCCACACCCCCAAGGACCCTGTACAGCCCTGGGGTTCGCAGCCCAAGGCCACAGGTGGGAGCCTGGGCGTAGGGCAGGCCGTAGGGCCCGACAGCAGCCTGAACAACCCACGGGGTGAAGGCCAGGAATTCCGTGCCCAGTGGCACACGCCTCCTCACCTCCATGGAACAGACCCATCTGCCTGCCGAAGCGAGGCTTCCCTGAGCACAGCAGGCCTGGCCGCAGGGCTGACTTCAGGGCCGGCCCAGGTGCCAGGAGGACCGCTCGGCACCAGCTGTGGGGTTAACATCGGGGTCCACCCTAGGTCCTACAAGGTCCCCTCAGCGCCCACTCAGGCAGCTCCCTGCTCTCTAACGGGCCCGCTGGCCTGCAGGGTTGCCCCGAAGCTCTTCAGTGGTCAGGGAAGGGACTCTGTCCTCACGCCAGGCCAGCACTGCCAAGATCTGTTCCCCGCTGGCCACACGCACGGACACTCACGGCTTCATGCTGAAGAGGTCTTTGAAACCGGACAGGCTGGTGTCTCTGTTCCTGTACTTCTCAGCGATCAGCTTCTCCCTGGTCCAGGTCATCTGCACCTTGTCTGGCGTAGGCGGCGCTTGGGTCCTGGCTGCCGCTGCGGTGTGGGACGCGGTGTTCCTGTCGTGGATCAGCTGGGCCTGGCGGGCCCGGGACTCGGTGAGACCAGCCGGTCTCAAAACTCCTCCGGGCAAGAACGACCCAGCATGCCAGGCCGGAGGTGAGGCCAGCTCACAGAACCTAAAGGGCCCTGCGCGCCTGACCCGGGACCCAGCCCGGCTTCCCACAGCGGCCCTACACCGCCCCCATGACTGCCACCCTCCTCCCAGGCTTCCCGACCGAGCGCTCACCCCCTCACCTTCCCGCCCTGGCCCTGAACTGGAAAGGCCCCACGACCCCGTACTGACAGGAGGGGACACGTGATGGCAGAGTCTCCCCCTCACCTGACAGGGCTCCACCCACGCGGTGTTCACCCCAGACCACCCGCTCGCCCACATGACCAGCACGCAGGTGTCCCTGTCTCAGGGAGGCTTGGGGCAGGTGGGGCCATTCCAGCATCCAGGCCCTGTCCCCGTGGAAGCAGGCTGTGTCTGACCAGCCAGGGGACGTTTGGGGGCCGGTCAGGCTGACAGGGGCCCTGTGGGGCACCGCTGGGGCCAAGACAGGGTCGGCTCCCTATGCGTCACTTCTGATAATCCGAGGAAAATGAAAACACCGTCCGCGCCCCTAGCTGTAGGCGCCGAAAGGGAAGTGGCGCCCTCACCGCGAGATGGCACCAATGGCTCAGCCCCTGGTGGTTAAACACCCTCCACGGGGTTCTCATTCCTCCCTGCACCCTTCACGCCCTCCGTGCTGTCGTGACCAGCATCACAGGTAGGCCAATGGGAGCTCCCGGACACGGGCGCCACCTTGGAAGTGCTATTTATGCACACACCGGAATGGCCACCTCTCCCACTGTGGCTGGAGCCCTGCCTGAGTTTCTGATGCAGCCCGGAGAGCCACTTGCCCCAGGGGCATCAGGAGTTTGTGAGCCCCAGGATGATTTTAAAAAGCCAAAGGCCCAGAGTGATTTCACTGGACCGGGTTCTTCCTCCCCGGATAAAAAATGTTTAACTTGGATGTCGGGTCCATCCCGAAAGGGAAGAGGTTGGCACAGATGGGGGAAGGCCTGGGGCTGCCTCCCTCTCTGGACACGGACAGTGGGCCCCAGGCCTCTACTCACTGTGGCTGGCGCTGCAGCCACCTCACAGCCCGGCCCGGCCTAAATTTCCCGCGGCCTTGAACACGAAACCAGAGCCTAAGGGCTGCCCGCTCTCGGCAGAGCCAGCGCCGCCCACCTGGCCCTGAGGGCCACCGTGTAAGGCACTAGAGGGTGCCCACTCAGCGTCTGCACAGCAGCTCAGCCAAACCCCGGCCTCTGCAGAGCGGTGACACCTCCAACCCCCCGCCCCAGGAGGGGCCCTTCAAGCTCAAGCTTGCTGTTCCCGCTCTCGGTCCCTCCTCGGCCAGCATTTGCTGACTCTCCACACTGAACTTCCCATCAAGCCGTGGGCGGATTCTTGTTCTTAGCTGGACCCAGGCTGAACCCTTGTGATGCCAGGGCGACCCTGCCGGATCTCAGGGACCTGGACCGGACAGAAACAGAGGATGTGGGTCCTCCCAGACACTCCCGGCTGCCCGGGCCCCCGTGGAAGGGGTCTCTGTCCACAGACAAGCTGGACGTCCCCCTGTGTCCTGCATCTGTGCCCACCCTGACCTGCCCGGGGTCTGGGAGTGGGCAGGGCCACAGCTCCATGCGCCTTTTGCTGTTGGAGGAGAGCGATGGTCGCTGCTTAGTGATTCCGGCTGTCAGCACATATGGCCCCACATGCAGACCCGTGTACCGAAGCTTCCTGCTGAGGCCGAGGCCCCAGGGCAGGCAAATCCTCCGTTCCTGCCACCGCTGTCACTGCAGTCTCAGAAAACCCAACACCTGCACCTGGTCTGCAGACACAGACACATGTGTGATGCCAGCCTGGTGGGACCCATGAAGACCCCATGAGGCTGTGACCTCACAGAGCTGAGCATCCCGCTACCAGGCGACCCCTGTGCCGTCCTCCAGTGTGAAGTCACCACAAAAACGCCTGCCCTCGGGGTCTCACGGTGGCCATGGTGCCTAGGCCAGTGTAACTCAGGTGGACACACCCGGACGTCCTCAGCAGCCTACAGTTACCCACGGAGCCAAAGCCGCTGCAGCCAGGTGGGGAGCTTCCACACGCGGAGGCTGCGCAGGTCTGCGTCGGTGGGGGGTCGGGGTGGTGGCACCTCTCCTCCGGCTCGCTTCCCTCCCTCCCTGCACACTCACTCTCCCCTCCTATTTGGTCTTGGACAGGACAGAAATCTGCACGCTGCGGGGAAGGGTGCTCAGGGGCTCCAGGATTTCAGGCTGTGAGACAAAGCAGCCATCGTAAGAAGCTGCGGGCACTCATCTGGCTCAGAAGCCGCTGACCCTGTCAGAGGGCACTGCCCTTGGGGAGGGTCCCCATGTCTCCTGCCTGCATCGCTGCTCGGTTAGAAAAGCTAAGTTCAAAGGTCCCGGCCCTCGTCCCTTCCTGCACATGAGCGTGCATCTGGCAGGCCGCCGTTCCTCTAACCAGGCACCCGCACGCCCAGGCTCCGATGAGCTCTGGCTCTGACGCCACTCCTGTGCTCCTGCAGGGCCTCTGCCACCTCCACGCAGGCTGGGGGCTGAGACTGCGACGCAGCACCTGAGGCATGCTCTCTGGAGGACCCTCGTGGGCTGCAGGAGGGTCCCAGAAAAGACTCAGCAAAGCTGGCTGTACTTCTCAGAAAGCCTAGTCTCTGGGCCGCGGCCCCCACGTACCTCTCGCTCCTGCTCGTTCTTGGACAGCTGCATCTGCTTCAGCATCTGCGATCTCTGCTCCATCATTAGTGTCCTCTCGTAGGTGAAGGCAGATATGTCATTTTCAACCTAGAAAGTTCCCAAGTACATAGTAAGCCCGGTGTGCACAGAACCACGGATGCCTCCAACACCACCCCGGTACCCAGAGACTGAGCCGCCCTGAATGGTGGGAGAGGCATTGCGTCCTGGGCCCCACAGGCCCCCTCTGGCTCTCAGGCCCCCCGCCCAGTGGCCAGGAAGGTGTGAGCACACGATGGGCAGTCACGCCGCACACACGCTCTGCTCATGTCCCTCCCTTGGGACCCTCCGACCGGGCACAAGGGCAGCTGTGAGGACAAGGCCATAGCCACAAACCAACCTGGCGCACGTAGCTCAGGGCGAGGCACTGCCCTGTGGGGCTGCACGATCCACGCTCACAGGTGTCATTGTCTATGCTCAGGGGGGCTTGGCACCATGGGAAACCCACCCAGGACACACGGAGAAGCCACGGCACAACCTCAGCGCCCGCTGTGCAGGACCCTGGGTCTCACCCATTGCACCTGCCGTGCAAGACCCCCGCGTCTCACCCGCTGCACACGCCATGTGGGACCCCCGCGTCTCACCCGCTGCACACGCCGTGCGGGACCCCCGCATTTCACCCGCTGCACACGCCGTGCGGGACCCCCGCATTTCACCCGCTGCACACGCCGTGCGGGACCCCTGCGTCTCACCCGCTGCACACGCCGTGCAGGACCCCCGCGTCTCACCCGCTGCACATGCCGTGCGGGACCCCCACGTCTCACCTGCTGCACCCGGCTCATGGAGTTGGGAGCAGCTGTGCCTGTTAAGCACCAGTATTTAAAACAGCACACCAGATCAGGCGCGGTGGCTCACACCTGTCATCCCAACACTTTGGGAGGCCGAGGCGGGTGGATCACCTGAGGTCAGAAGTTCGAGACCAGCCTGGCCATCATGGTGAAACCCCATCTCTACGAAAAATACAAAAAAAAAAAAAAAAAAAAAATTAGCCAGGTGTGGTGACGTGTACCTGCAGTCCCAGCTACTCAGGAGGCTGAGGCAGGAGAATTGCCTGAACCCAGGAGGTAGAGGTTCTAGCCTTGGTGACAGAGTGAGACTCTGTCTCAAAACTTCTTTTTAAAAAAATAAACAGCATGCCAGACTGAATGGCAGCGGCCCACACGCCCCTCTCCAGCCAGGTGACACAGGGCCACGGAGGGGTGGGCAGCCCCAGCCCTGCCAGAGACATGGCTGGGAGTATGGGGGGTGCTGGGAGCTCCAGGTTCCCGGACTTCAGAGCTAACAACCCCTGCTCAGGAGCTGGCGAGCTGCTTCTGGCACCACGAGGGGGCTGGGGGGTGCGGCTGAGGCCATGAGCTCATTTTGCCTGTTCCCTCTGGGCCCCAGTGGCCGCCCCACCTGGCCCCCTGGCAAGGCTGGTTCTCCCAGGCAGCATTTTGTTACTATTTTACTAAGTGGTTTTATGACTTGGAAATAACGTTATTCATACGACTATTAGCACCAATAACCCCTACAACCTTAAACCTGCAAAGCCTCGTCCAAACAAGACAAACTCCAGCCACTGTCCCCAAAGACACGGCCACGTGGAAACCAAGCCCAGTGCACAAAACTGGGCAGAAAACCACCCAGCACCACGCAGGCCTGCGGCCCTCGGCCTAGGAAGGTCCTGCAGGGCAACAGGAAGAGCAGCCCCATAGGACAACCGAGTTCCACGGGAACGGACACAGAAACACACAAGGTTGTCGGTGAGGCACGAAGCTGTGCCTGGCCTCACTCACAGCCCAACAAACCAGCAGCAGGTGCTCGGGGCTTCTACCATACCCAGGGCTGTGGGGCTGGGGGGATGGGGGGCTGGGGAGACCACACCTCCCAGGCTGCTGCAGGGGCACAGGTGGCTTCCTGGGGGACAGCGTGACAGCCTCTATCTAGCTTTATGTCTTCCCAGCACCCACCTCCAGGAGTCCAGGCCACTGAGGGCCTGCAAAGCCATGCGCTGGGGTCACGGGAGCCAAAAGAAACCAGGGCTTTGCGGGTTCTGACTTCAAGGCCAGTGTTGTCGGTGTGATCCACGTGGGGTCAGAACCCACGAAGTCCCGGGACCGCCAGTGGGACCAGAGGGGAAGGCACAGCCGTGGATCCCGGTGGGCTGGTTGGGAACAAGCACGGTTCCATCCAGCACAAGGGGCCCACCAGACCCCCGGGATCCAAAGCTCCATGCTTGGGGGCAGGAAGCAAGGGCTCCAATGTCAGGCCTCCGCCCATCAACCCCGTCCTCTCCAGGCGTGAAGGACCGGACGAGTCTCTGTCCAGGCCCTGCCTATAGCTGTCCCACGCGATGGCCGAAGCCTGGCCTCACTCTGACCAGTGCCCCTCTCCCCGGGTCCTGACTGCTGACGTGTGGTTTCCAGCCGTGGGACCATGAGCGCATCTGGGGAGAGCACCCAAAATGGGAGGTGCTCAGAGGTGCACCCACCATGGCAACACCACTGAGGTGTGAAGTCCTGGACGGGGTCCTGGGCCGAGGAGGACACAGGACCATGGGGGACACGGAGATGCCAACGCCAGCTCTAGGGCACCACCCACGCCGTTACACGAGGTGTCAACAAGGGACACACGGGGCTCTGTGCTTTCTGTGATGTCCCAGCGATTCCAAAACCAAGTCTCCTTGACCACCCCACAAGGCCTGGCAGCCCCCGCCACAATCGCCACCACCTTCTCCTCCCCACCTCCACCTCCACCTCCTGATCTCCAGCTCCTCCTCCGCCTCCACCTCACAAGGCCCACAGCCCTCCCCGTTTGCCCCCCACCCCCCCCCACTTCCCCCCACCTCCTCCCCTCGAGCCCGCAGGCCTCACCATCTCCACCACCTCCCCCCACCTCCCCCCACCTCCTCCCCACCTCCCCCCACCTCCTCCCCACCTCCCCCCACCTCCTCCCCACCTCCCCCCACCTCCTCCCCACCTCCCCCCACCTCCTCCCCTCGAGCCCGCAGGCCTCACCATCTCCACCATCTCCCCCCACTTCCACCCACCTCCTCCCCTCGAGCCCGCAGGCCTCACCATCTCCACCACCTCCTCCCCGCAGGCCTCACCATCTCCACCACCTCCTCCCCGCAGGCCTCACCATCTCCACCACCTCCACTTCGGCGCTGATGCGCAGGTGGTACAGGAACATCTGCAGGTCCTTCTTCATCTGGATGCTGTTGTCGTCCACCTGGGCCACCGTGAAGATGCGCATCCGGCACTTCCTCCACACCTGGAGACGGGGTGGGCATCGCTGCAGGGCCTTGGAGGAGCCCGTCCTGGCCCGCAGCACGTGGGGTGGCCGTGCTCCGGCCAGCGTGTCCCCGTCCCCGTCGCGTGCCCCACCTTGTGCTGGCGCAGCAGGAAGGGCAGCAGCATGAGCATGCCGCCGTCGTGCACGATCCACCACACGTCGATGTGGCCCCCGCCGAAGCGCTCCTGGTTTTGCGGAAACGAGTCGATGTTCTTGGCTACCAGCAGAGCCTGGTGCGCGGCGGTGGTGTCGCGGACGGTGTCTGTGGAGAGAGGCGGCCGTCCGCAGGTCATCTGAGGCCAGGGTGCAGAAGCGTCTGGCCTCCCCGGGGACTCACAGCCAGTGCAGGGGCGGGCACGGCGAGGCGACGGGGGTCCCTGCAAAGCCCCCACCCTCACTCCATCAGCTCCTCCAAGGCCCAGCCAGAGACTCACAGCAGAGTTCAGTTGTGGGTCATGTGCCCAGGGACTCCCCCAGCCCCCGCGGGGCTCTAGAAGGGGAGGGGAAGGCCTGGACACTTTCAGATGGGGAGGGAGAGCCTGGACACTTTCAGATGGGGAGGGAGAGCCTGGACGCTTTCAGATGGGGAGGGAGAGCCTGGACACTTTCAGATGGGGAGGGAGAGCCTGGACACTTTCAGATGGGGAGGGAGAGCCTGGACGCTTTCAGAAGGGGAGGGAGAGCCTGGACGCTTTCAGATGGGGAGGGAGAGCCTGGACGCTTTCAGAAGGGGAGGGAGAGCCTGGACGCTTTCAGAAGGGGAGGGAGACACTGGATGCTTTCAGATGGCGAGGGAGAGCCTGGACACTTTCAGATGGGGAGGGAGAGCCTGGACGCTTTCAGAAGGGGAGGGAGACACTGGACGCTTTCAGATGGGGAGGGAGAGCCTGGACACTTTCAGATGGGGAGGGAGACACTGGACGCTTTCAGATGGGGAGGGAGACACTGGACGCTTTCAGATGCGGACGCTTTCAGAAGGGGAGGGAGACACTGGACACTTTCAGAAGGGGTGGGAGAGCCTGGATAATTTCAGATGGGGAGGGAGACACTGGACACTTTCAGATAGGGTGGGAGACACTGGACGCTTTCAGATGGGGAGGGAGAGCCTGGACGCTTTCAGAAGGGGAGGGAGACACTGGACGCTTTCAGATGGGGAGGGAGAGCCTGGACGCTTTCAGAAGGGGAGGGAGACACTGGACGCTTTCAGATGGGGAGGGAGACACTGGACGCTTTCAGATGCGGACGCTTTCAGAAGGGGAGGGAGACACTGGACACTTTCAGAAGGGGTGGGAGAGCCTGGATAATTTCAGATGGGGAGGGAGACACTGGACACTTTCAGATAGGGAGGGAGACACTGGACGCTTTCAGATGGGGAGGGAGAGCCTGGACGCTTTCAGAAGGGGAGGGAGACACTGGACGCTTTCAGATGGAGAGGGAGACACTGGACACTTTCAGATGGGGAGGGAGAGCCTGGACGCTTTCAGATGGGGAGGGAGAGCCTGGACGCTTTCAGATGGTGAGGGAGACACTGGACGCTTTCAGATGGAGAGGGAGACACTGGACGCTTTCAGATGGGGAGGGAGAGCCTGGACGCTTTCAGATGGGGAGGGAGAGCCTGGACGCTTTCAGATGGGGAGGGAGACACTGGACGCTTTCAGATGGGGAGGGAGAGCCTGGACGCTTTCAGATGGGGAGGGAGACACTGGACGCTTTCAGATGGGGAGGGAGACACTGGACGCTTTCAGATGGGGAGGGAGAGCCTGGACACTTTCAGATGGGGAGGGAGAGCCTGGACGCTTTCAGATGGGGAGGGAGAGCCTGGACGCTTTCAGATGGGGAGGGAGACACTGGACGCTTTCAGATGGAGAGGGAGACACTGGACACTTTCAGATGGGGAGGGAGAGCCTGGACGCTTTCAGATGGGGAGGGAGAGCCTGGACGCTTTCAGATGGGGAGGGAGAGCCTGGACGCTTTCAGATGGTGAGGGAGACACTGGACGCTTTCAGATGGAGAGGGAGACACTGGACACTTTCAGATGGGGAGGGAGAGCCTGGACGCTTTCAGATGGGGAGGGAGACACTGGACGCTTTCAGATGGGGAGGGAGACACTGGACACTTTCAGATGGGGAGGGAGAGCCTGGACGCTTTCAGATGGGGAGGGAGACACTGGACACTTTCAGATGGGGAGGGAGACACTGGACACTTTCAGATGGGGAGGGAGACACTGGACACTTTCAGATGGGGAGGGAGACACTGGACACTTTCAGATGGGGAGGGAGACACTGGACGCTTTCAGATGGGGAGGGAGACACTGGACACTTTCAGATGGGGAGGGAGACACTGGACGCTTTCAGATGGGGAGGGAGACACTGGACGCTTTCAGATGGGGAGGGAGACACTGGACACTTTCAGATGGGGAGGGAGACACTGGACGCTTTCAGATGGAGAGGGAGACACTGGACACTTTCAGATGGGGAGGGAGAGCCTGGACACTTTCAGAAGGCCGCTCCCAGAGCCAGGGCCTTTGACAGCCTCAGAGCACACATCCTCGGGTCGGTGGCCTTGAGGCCCATTGGGACCTGACAGTGCATGGGCCTGGGGACGTCGAGGGGACAGCGAGGAGACGGTGAGGGGACAGCGAGGGGACACGGAGGGGACACTGAGGTGACAGTGAGGGGACACAGGGGATGCAGAGGGGACAGTGTGGGGATGGCGAGGAGACAGCGAGATGGTGAGGGGACAACGAGGACAGTGAGGCGACACAGAGGGGACAGTGAGGGGATACAGAGGGGATAGTGAGGGGACACTGAGGGGACGCAGAAGGGACAGTGGGGGGATGCAGAGGGGACAGTAAGGGGACACTGAGGGGACAGTGAGGGGATGCCGAAGGGCCGCCAGCCATACCTACCCACAAAGTTCTTCCAGGAGAAGGGGTTGTCCTCCTGCTTCCAGGACGCAGGCCAGGCCATGAGCACCGTGTTGTGCTTGAGGCCGCCCAGGCCGGCCGACTGGATCAGGTGGGACATGCCATCCCGCAGGCTGGATGCGACCACCAGCTGGCAGAAGCCCTTGGTCTTCTCTGTACTCATTAGGGAGCGTATGTTCTGCGGGAGACAGGACAGGTTGGTGCTACAGCCCCCAAGAAGCAGGAATGGGGTGCGCAGACCCACACCCATCACCCACGGTGACCAGGGCACCCCCCGACCTCTGTGGACCCAGCAGGAGGGAAGGCCCGAAGGCTCAATGGTGTGCCGCGGTGCTCCAGGCCGCTGTGTGTGTGTGTGCGTGTGTGTGTGCGTGAGTGCGTGCTCACACACTGGGGAGACACAGAGCAGGTGCCACTGATGCCACGTGCAGGTGACGTGGAGGGCTGTTCTGGGCACATAACGCCAGGCAAGTTCTCTGAGGCGATCCACAACATCCCAGACCCACCCCCAGTTCACTCGGATGCTCTGGGCCAGGTTCATCCACCTGGTGCATCAGAAACACCCGAAAATGGGCCAAATTAGCAACTCTTCAAAGGGAGGCCGTGGGGTCCAGGATGAAGCACCCTAAGAGCAATGGCGGGGGGGTTGGGGGGGGCACTGCCGTGTGGTCTCCTCCTGGGGTGGGTGGGGGCGGCACTGCCGTGTGGTCTCCTCCTGGGGTCGGGGGTGGGGGGGTCACTGCCATGTACAGTCTCTTCCCGGGGTGTCTGATGAGGCTGCACCACGGAACGGCTTGACTCCATGGGGTTTGCACATGCGTGGCCGAGGACCTGCCACACACTAAAGCCATGCATGTGTGGACGCAGGCCTCCCACCCTCTGACCCTCAGGCCCTGGAACCCCAGGGCCTGCCCTGCTGGGTCTCAGCCTTGTGTAGTACCAGTGGCTCCTTCCCACCTGATTCTCCCTTTTGGAGCAAACGTGCCTCTCCTGGCCTGTCCCCTGCTGTGTTCTGGGATAACCACTTCCTCACTTGCACAGATCTACAGACAGAGCAGTTTTGTCCAGGACGGACCAGACCCCACATTTCACTGGCTTCTGGTTTGAATGCTTAGAGGATGAGATTTGGGAGCTCTGAGCAATGAGATGTACATGAGACTTGGGACTCAGAGCTGGTCTGTGCAGGGCTGAGACTTCAGGAGACACTGAGATGGGGTGAACGTACTGTACCTGTGTGGCAGACATGAATTTTAGGGCCCAGAGCGCAATTGCAGTGGGTTGAATGGTGGCCTCAAAAAAGAGGATACCCACATCCCGGCCCCAGGAACCTGAGCACGTGACCTCATTTGGAAAACCTGTCTTTATGGATGTGTTGAAGAACCTTGCAATTAGGTTATGATCTTGAGAGAGCATCCTGGGTCAGAGGTGGGCCCTGAAGCCACTGACAAGTGACCTTACAGGATGAAGGCAGGAAGAGCTCTCAGACTGGGAGGAAGAGGCTGCGTGGAGGTGGAGAGGGAGGCGGAGGGACCGGCGCCCAGGGTCGCCTGGGGCCCCAGGAGCTGGAGGAGGCGGGAGGATCCTCCCGGGAGACTCTGGAGGCAGCGCGGCCTGCGGTCTCCTTCATCTCAGACTCCTGGGCTCCAGAACTAGGAGAGAACAGATGCCCTTTGCTGTGAGCCGTGTGGTCTGTGTCCCATCACAGCAGCCCCGGGCCACTCAGGGATCAGAGCCACCACCTGCCTCCTTTGCCAAGATTCCAGCGGCCTCTACGTCAGCCTGACTGGTATCCTCACCCCTTACCCTGGCTCACACCTAGAGCTCCACCAGCCCTTCACACACAAAACAACACCGTGTTCTCCCACAGCCCCGCTCCTCCGCAGGCAGCCTCGCCCTCACCCTGCTCTCCAGACACCTCCACCTTCTGCCCAGCTGCCTGGGGCAAGATGGGACAGGGTGCAGGGCCAGCAGATATGCCCCTCTTTGAGACTTTTGTTTAGGTCGGGAAAGGCCTGAACATGTTACCCCCAAGGGGCACCAGCCAGCGAGTGGAGGCAGGGGCCCCAGAGAGGCAGAGACCGGCTGGAGGTGGACGCTGCGGGGTAGACACAGCGGTCCCTGGGCAGGAAGGCGCAGGGAAGCACCTGCATCGGGGGTCATGTGGGAAGAAGGCAGGAAGCGCGGCTGTTTCAGCAGCCCCTTTATGTGGCTGCTTCTCATCCCCACGAGACCCCTCTGCAGGGCAATTCAGGTTCTCCGTTCTTGTGCCCCCATCTGGCCGGAGAACAGAGCCAGGGAAACGGCTGTTCAGGATCAGCCAAGTTTGGATGCAGCCACTGGAGGGGCCCTGAGGGCCTCCAAGTGCTGCAGCCACGTCACGGGGCCACTTCCTACGTGACTGGCTGCCGTGCTCACCCCCACATGCTGGCTCCGAGGAGTCGGAGCTGGGGATCTCAACTCTCTTCTGGCCTCACTGTTGGGAAAACCACCTTGCAGGACCGCAGGGTTTCAGGAGGACGCAGCACTGTGTCGGGGGACCCTGTTATCACGAGTCCCCGCACCTGCCCGGCGCAGCAGTCACAGAGGCCTCCATGCAGACAGACCTCAACCCGGAGGACAACGGGCCCTTTACGAGTGGGGAGCAAGAACACCAGTGCCTTAGGACCCCTTTTATGCCAATCAGTGCCACGTAGAACAGAGCACAAGGGCACGCATAAGCCTCCCTGCCAACTGCATGAGTCACGAAGCTGCACACTTCTTAGGGAAATTTCCATGCTTTACAGACTTGCCCAGACCGGGTGCAGTGGCTCACACCTATAATCCCAGCACTTTGGGAGGCCGAAGCAGACGAATCATTTGAGCTCAGGAGTTCGAGACCAGCCTGGCCAACGTGGCGAAACCCTGTCTCTACTAAAAGTACAAAAATTAGCTGGGCGTGGTGGTGGGCACCTGTAATCCCAGCTACTGGGAGGCTGAGGCAGGAGAATTGCTTGAACTCAGGAGGTGGAGGTTGCAGTGGGCTGAGATTGCACCACTGCACTGCAGCCTGGGCAACAGAGGGAGACTGTCTCAAAACATAAATAAATAAAAAGTAATAAATAAATACATAAGAAAAGATTTGCCCAGATTTCTCTAATTTCACACTAACGTAGCCACGATGGAGACTCCCCAGGGCAGTGCAGCCCCAGAGGCAGCCAAGCGAAGGCGGGGCCTGCGGCTGGCTCCAGCCCTCAGGACCAATGCAGCTAAGTCACAGCCAAAGGCTCGCTGAGAGCAGCGGGGGCAGGGTGGGCTCGGCCTCCTGTCCGCAAGAGCGGGCTGCTGTCTGAGGCTGTCCCAGACCCCGCAGCCAAAGGGCTGTCAGATGGAGAGGATCTTCCTGTGAGCTGCGTTAACGTGAGAGTGTGAGGGCAGCTCTTCCCATGGCCGTGAAGACTGGCAGAGCATGGCAGGGGGTCCCGTCATCCCCCAGTCACTGCAATCCCTGCCCTGTCCCTCATGAACACAGACGCGCCCTCACACACCTCCAGGAAGGCCAGGTGGTGCCAGGATTCTTAGAATCCGCCAGCAGGGCAGTTCCAACTCTGGGATTCCTCCTAAGAGCATTCCAGCACGGGATAAGAAACACGGAAAGGGACATATGGGGACCAGTACTGTGAACATCCCCCCGAAAACCACGATACCTAAATCCATGGGTTCACAGTCAATAGCAGCTAACGCCCGAACCCGTGGTGAGCCATGATGCCGCTGTCAGGGAAAGGGAAGGCCCAGAGCATCTCCTGTCTTCCCTGGAAAAGCCAACCTGTGGAACCGCCTGAGAGGGCGGCCGTCCACGTGGCCAAGGTGGCGGGAGGGGTGGGGGCCGTTTTTTACCTCCATGGGATCCTGGCCCTAGGCCACGCCACCTGAGGCTGCTACCGTCCACATGCCCACAGCCCCCTTGAGCAGCGTTCCCACCCCTAGGCTGACCGGCCCGGACCTGGATGGGCCTCAGTGCGGCTGTGGTTGTCCAGAGAAACATACAGCAGGGGGCCGGCTGCAGATGCCTGGACACACCCACAAGGCCCCAGGGGAGGCCTGGCAGCAGGGAGTTGGCTCCCAACCCACAGCGAGGACAGAGGCGGGCACCCGCATGGGAGGGACCTCGGACACACACCACTGCAACAGGCACTTGGTGTAGGCCCCACAGACTCCCACACACAAGAGGGGGAAGAAGGAGGCTTGAGGCGCCCGCAGCAGCCAGCCCTGCCTGGGCACGAGGCGCCCTTGGCATGAAAACCACGCAGGTGGGCACTCAGAAGCTCCTGCTTTAGCAAGAAATACGGAAGTAACTCCAGGTGACGCGACGGGACCCCACAGGCTTTCATCGTGTCATCATTCCGTTTCCGCATAGTGTGAAGCTTCCCGTAAGAAGTTTGAAAATCAGAGAAATGAAGACACGAAGTCTCAGAGCCCGATGTCCTGGGGCAGCCGACTGTAGCAGCAGGGCCCAGAGCTGGCACCAGCATGCTACATGCCCGGGGCACTCAGCCGTCCCTCCCCACAAAGCTCTGAGTGCGCAGAAATTCAGCAGCACACGGGCATCACGCTTACGCAGCCCCCAGTGAGCCTGAACAGCAGGAGACTGAGCTGGCAGCAGAACCGTGACTGTGGCTCTGGACGGGGCTCACCCTCTGGACGGGGCTCACCCATGGCGGGAGGAGGTGGTCCCAGGGTTCGCCCTTGGAAAGCTAACGGCCCTCAGCGCCTCCCAAGCTTCCTGGGGTGCGGCTGGCGCTCCCAGGCCTTAGCGCGCTGCTCTGAGCTCAAAGCCACTGCCATGGCTAAAACACAGCAGCGCCATGCACGGCACCGTGTTGACACGCTGCGATGAGGACGTGCCAGGGCGCGTTTCCTGTGCAGCTGGGGTGGGAAAGACGCCTGCCCCCAGACCCCGCCCGGCCCACCTCCTCGGCCAGCTGAGCCTCCATATGCTTGTCCAGGTACGTCCCCTCCAGCACCGAGCCCACGATGGTCAGGCCCTTGCCGGCTTTCAGCTGCGACGTGAAGGACAGCAGGCGGGGGTGCTTCACGGCCTGCTCCGCATCCAGGTTCAGCATCACCAGCACCTGGGGCCTGCAGTGGCGGGGGGGGGGGGGGGGGGGCAGCTGTTACCACGGCAACGCTCACCCGGGCACGGCCCATTCACAGGCAGGGCAGATGGGACAGGTGGGGCACATGACACAGGTGGGATGGGGAAACACGTGACACAGGTGGGGTAAGTTGAACAGGTGACAGGTGAGACAGGCCACACAAGCCAGATGGGACAGGCAGGGCCGATGGACAGGTGGACACTAGCCAGGCAGGACAGGTGAACAGGTAGGTTAGACAGGTGAGACAGATGACGTGCTGGACAGGTGAGACAATGGCCCAGGACACACGCCTGAGGCCCCCGCCGAGACCCTGAGCGGCAGAGGCTTCCCGCAGATGGCCTTTGCTTCAGCAGGAGCCACCCTCTCCCACCCCAAGCCCAGGGCTGTGCCGGCAGAGGAGCCGGCTCTCCATACCCCCACCCTGCAGTAGGGACACCCCCGGCGCTCCAAGGCCCCCAGCTGCGCGATTCGCTCTGCACCAGGCAGTGTTCACACCCCAGACCTTGCCCGAGCGGCTGAAGGCGAGAGGCCCCTGAGACTCTAAGGTCCCTTCTCAAAGGCCGACCTCAGAAACGGCTCTTCTGTGCGTCTGAGGAACACGGGGCATGGGCGGTGCTCACCTCCAGTTCTTGGTGTGGGGGGGACCGTGTTCCACGCGCAGCAGGGCGTAGCGAGCGGCGTTCAGGGACAGGCCGCGGATGCCGTCGCCCCACTCCTTCTCGGCCCTGAGGGGAAGGAAGTCAGGGGCTTGTCCAGCCGCATGCCTGGAGGCTTCTCTCCCACCCGGGAAAGAGGGGACTTCTGGGGGCAGGTGAGTTGGGGCAAACAGGACCCCCGGGAAAAGTCCCTGGATGAGGAGGGAGGCCTCCGTGCCCACCCCTGCCCTCAAGGGAGCCCATCCTAGGAGCCACCGGGTCAGAGGGTGCTGTGGCTATGGAGGGAACGAGGTGTACGCCCAGCCTGCGTGAGGTGCCTTCCTCACACGGCGGGGGGCAGGAGGCCCGTGACAGGGAAGTGGCTGGACCCCGGGCAGGAGGCGGGTGCAGGTGGAGGGAGGGTGGGCACTGGGGCCCGGGGAAGGATGCCCGTGGCTGCCGAGTGAGTACAGACACAACCTGGGGACACCTCGCAAGACACGCAGCAGGAATAGTCAGCCGTGGGCTCACCGCCTGCTGAAGACGGCACGAGACAGAGCTCCAGGCTGGAGACCCCGTCCATGAGTGCAGGCACCTCGGCCTGGCTGGAGGCGGGAGGGAAACCCCGGCTGTCACAACACAGCCCACCTGGACGTGCTCCCAGCTGCCCCCAGGAGGGCACACAACGCCTGAGCCCCAGGGAGGCCCCTCCAGGGAGCTGCCCCAGGTGTAGTGTGAGAGCGGCCCGCCTGCCCTCCCGTGCGCCGGGTCCGTGAGAGGCGCTAACGGTGCTTACCCACGGTACTCAATGTACTTGTAGATGCAGCCGGCGATGAGCATGGCGGACAGCGCATAGTACCAGGAGCAGATGAACATCAGCGCCAGGCACAGGCTCATGCCCAGGAAGGACAGGGTCCTGGGGGTGAGGCAAGTGGCTCAGGGGCGGCCCAACGCCATGCAGCCCCCACACCTCAGCCACCGCCACACGACATTGCCCCTCCCTCAGTGAAACTCTCTGTTAACACTAGGAAGACAGTCACTGACGCCTGACGATCATGGCTGCACTCAACCACCTCTGAGGGGTGACGTGGCTCCCTGGGCCCCTGTGGGAGCTGTCACTCCAAGACCCAGGACACAGCTCCAGCTCCCAGCGCGCACACAGCACCTCGGCTGTGCATGCAACAAGGGGCTGCAGCGTCCACCCAGCGCCTGATTCCCGGGGAGGGGAGTTAAGAAGACCCACAGCCCTGATGGGCTACGCCCCAAGCCTGGGAAGGCTGGGCTGACCACGGGAGGTACGAGGCACATGCAGACACCTGGGCAGCCTCGTAACCAGAGGCCTTCCTCAGGTGCAGAGGCAAGGAGAGGCCACAGTCTCATCAGCTGCGCAGGGGCTTACTCTGCAAAGGAACAGTCAAGGACCCGCCGGGGTCTTCAGGCCCAGGGCAGCTGGCCTTGCAGAGGCACCCAGTGTCCCAGCCTGTGGGGCCCCTGATGTCCATGCTGAGTGGCCTCACCAGTGGCAGAGCGACCCAGTGTCCCAGCCTGTGGGTCCCCTGATGTCCATGCTGAGCGGCCTCACCAGTGGCAGAGGCACCCAGTGTCCCAGTCTGCGGGGCCCCTGACGCCCGTGGCTGAGCAGCCTCACCAGTGGTAGAACTTGAAGCGTGGACGCCAGTTGGGGGTACGAAGCAGGGTCTGCACGGCGCAGGCCAGGTTCACGAACAGGTAGCACATGAGGAAGAACCTGCAGGGACGGCCGGCCACTGACACGGGCCTGCTGGGCCCCCCTGAGCCTCCAGTCACTGCCACCTGGGAGACCACCCTTGTCGTCACTGTCCCTCCCACCTGCGCCTTGTCTCCCCATGTCTGTCTCTGCACGTGACCTGACTCAAACTGATTCCGAATCAGGCCCCCTCAGGCTCCAGCCATCCTGTGGCCACCTGGTCCATCAAGAGATGGGCCATCGTCCCTTCCCCAGCAGCTGTCTGTCCAGCCACACTGTCCCCGGCTGACCCCAGCGGGCGCCTGCCTGGAGGCCTGTGCACCTGCCTTCCCCGGCGCAACTCCCTTCCCGGCAGGATCCTGACTGCCCACGGCTGGCCCCGCCTGTTTACTGCTTGTCCTGAGCAGGACCCCCCACCCACACTGCCCCACGCTCCAGGCCCACACACCCATCCCCAGGTCCCCGTCCTGTGGGGACTCACATGGAGAGGATTGGGGCCACGCTGTCCAGGGAGGCGATGAGGATGCCAGTCTCGCAGATGAGGACTGTCAGCAGCAGCGCCCACGTGGGCTCCCCGTTGGCCTTCCCGTGGCCAAACACCTGCAGGGAGAAGGGCAGGAAGATGGGGCAGATAACACCACCCTTTTAGGAGGCAAGCTGCAGGCTGGTCAGGTCTAGCCCAGATGAATCTTAAAGACACAGACCAGCAGAAACGCCTTTCACAGCAGGTCCCCGGGACACCACCCGGCCGGCCTGGGAAGAGGCCCTGACAAAGGGCTGCAGCCTGGGAGGCTTCAGAGCTGTGTCTACACTGGGCTTGCCTGCAACCTGTGTGGCCCCAGCCTGCCCCCACCTGCCTCAGTTTCCCTGACCACACAACACAGGACCAGCGTCTCCAGGGCACTCGCGGTTCCCCAGACCCTGTAGTGACCTTTCTCATCAGGCCACCCTCACCTCCCAGAAGCTGAGGCCCATGGGGCCTGTATGCCTGTCCCCTTCCTGGACACCATGCCCTAGGCCCGGCTGGGACTGAAGATGCAACCACACAAAGGCCCTGCGGGTCGGCACCCTGCTGAGGGACCAGCAACGGGCGAGGATGGCTCTGCCATCCACAACCTTCCCACAGCTGCCCCTGGGCCCAAGTGGCAGGAGGAGCCACAATCGGCAGCTCTGGGCACAGCACACGGACAGGACCCATGCGGGCGTCTGTGCAATCCTCAGAGCAGCCACACACTCTGGCTGCAAGTGGCTGGTGACGCCACCTCCCACGGACTAAAGAGCTCAGCCACACAGAGAAAGACGTGGCAGGAGGGCGGGCAGGGGGCTTCCCGCCAGACAGCAGACCAGGCACCTCTGGACCCGAGGCTGTGGCCCTCACACAGCCGCTCTTGACACACCCGGGGCCGCACTCGGAGGGGCCTGCAGGCAGGAGGGCTGGAGCTGCCTCTGCCCAAAACCCACCTCCCACCACTCCCATGCTCTGTGCAGGGGCCAGGGGCAGAACGACCACCACGGGGTCCAAGCTGCAGGCGTGCGTCCACACACGGCACTGTGAGGATTCCACAGGGGAGCAGAGCCCCCGACCCTTACCTTCCAGGGTCACCTCCCCCAAGGGCGCAGGACTCACCTGCAGGAAGGGGATGATGCCGTCACGGGCAATGGCCTGTAGCAGGCGCGGTGCCCCCGTGAGGCTCTGCAGGCCGGCGCCACAGGTGGAGAAGAAGGAGCCGATGACGATGACCCAGGGGGAGGGCCAGGCCAGCATGCCGATGACCAGGTTCCCCTGCAGGGCCTCCCCGAACCTGCAGGCAGGCGGGCGGGCGGGTGGCTTTCAGAAATGAGCCTAAGCCAGACAAAATGTCTTCTCCCACCCAGAGCGAGGGGCCCAGTGCAGTGGGGCGACTCCCTGGAAAGCTGAGGCCCGGCGTCCAGTCCCTGTTGGCTGAAACCTCCACCAGGCTCTGCCCAGCATGGCCAGAATGCTCTGGAAGGTCTTCAGCGGGGCAAGGGGTCCTGCTCACCTAAGGGTCACTCTTGGGAGCAGGGAAGACCCAGCCTGGCATTAGCTTCAGTCAGGGACCATCCAGGACCCCCGGGGCCTTGGGGCTGCCAGACAGGCATGCCCCACGAGGATGCAGGGTCAGTGATGACCTGCCTGGGACCCCACTACTTCTCCACTTGGCAGCAGGGCTGAGGGGTCTCCCAGGGCCAAGCCTCACCCGTCCACACCCCTGTGGCCTCCCCAGGAAGGGCCTGCGCCCCCAGCTGCATCAGGGCTTGGAGTTGGCTCTGAATGGTTCCCCAGGCCCTAGGCTCCAGTGGAAGAGACGACACATCAGACCAAGGGGATCCCAACCCTGGGACCAGGACGCCTTCAGCTCTGCACACGGACATGAAGTCCTAGGGTGATATAATTTCAAAGCCGAATTCGTCCTCAGGAAAACCCATGAAGACTACAGGCTTTGCACGAAAACTGCAGATGGAAACGTACTTATCTCGTAAGACCACGCCTTCGATGCAGGCCCCAAACAGCACAATGCAGGAGAGATCTACAGCTCTCGTCAAGGAAGGGCAGGTCCGCAGGTGCAGGGTCCTCAGGTACGGGGGGTGGGGTGGGTGGGGAGATGCACTGGCCAGCGGGCCGCAGGGTCCAGGTGGGCGGGGACCGTTCTGCACCCCATCCCATCCCGGGCAGGTCCTGTCCCCCGTGTCCCCAGCGCACCCTCCTGGGGCTCTGTCCAGCACCACAGAAGGGGGCCCTGGGGTGGTGGAGACACACCTGGCCTGGTGCTTGACCGCCAGGGATTGGCAAGGGACCTCGCTGAGGGGACAAGGCTCGGCTGGAAAGAGGCGGCCTTGGGATTGAGAAGCCAGAGGTCCCACGGGCCCAGCCTGCTGGCAGCACACACCACACACTGCCGCGCACCACTGTCCATGCGGCAGGGTGACTGCTTCTGTTTTATCTATGATCGCATCACACAGTGGTGAAGAAGCCGGGGTCCTGACAGCAGCCCCTGCCCCATCTCCCAGGGAGGATGACGTGGTCAGAGCACAGCCTAACCTGGGAAGTCACATGCTGGTGGCCGAGGGCACGATGCTGAGCAGGGGAGGGCATGGGGGCCTCCCCCCAGGCAGAGGCTGGAACCTGCGCCTCCCTCGCCTGCACCCCTCCAAGGATACAGATGAAAGACGTGGTCACTATGGCCAGGATGGTCCCCGTGGGGATGGACTTCTGCGCATCCTTGAGGTCCCCGGACCGGTTTGAACCCGCCATGATACCTGTGAACATGGAAAATGCTGCCAAGACCCATCTGAGGAGTCAGTGCCATGTGATGGCAGCCCGTGCCCGGAGAGCCAGAAAGGCAGTCTCTGGGGAGACCCCGAGGGTGAGCTGCGCCCAAGGCTGCAGTCCAAGCTCCGCCGGCCCACGCTGCAGTACTGCGGCTGGGGGGATGCAGGCCCAGGCACGCGGATGAGCCCCCACGTCTACCGCTCCCCTGGATCCGAGGATGAGGCCCAACCCCAACACTGACCCCCACCAACCCCCACACCCAAGGCTTCTCTGGAGCCTGCGTTAATCCCACGGCCAAGGGTCAGCCCAGGGACGGTGCTGAGCAATGGCTCACAGGCCCCCAGGACCTAAGGACTTTCGGAATGAGACCCTAGAACAACTCAGCCCAGCCAGCCAGGCCAGCAGACACTGCGACCCCTCCCACTGCAGCACCACGTGGACACCACCTTGCTCTAGGGAGCCACGGCCGGGGGTGTTTCCGCACAATCAGGTTCCACAAAGCTCCAGGAAGCCGGGTCGGTGGGGGCCACTTGACACCCGGCTCAGCCCCATCCAAGGCGCAGCCTGAAGCACCCATGCTCGGGGTGGCCTGGGAGCAGCAGAGCGCGCAATCCAGTGCCACGGAGACACCCGGAGCCATGCAGAGGCTCTGCCCCCACGCCCTCCACCCACGGTGCTGAGACACCCGGAGCCACGCAGAGGCTCTGCCCCCACGCCCTTCACCCACGGCGCTGACACACCCACAGCCACACAGAGGCTCTGCCCCCACGCCCCCCACGGAGGTGAGACACCTGGAGCCACGCAGAGGCTCTTCCCCCACGCCCTCCACCCACGGTGCTGACACACCCAGAGCCACGCAGAGGTTCTGCCCCCACGCCCTTCACCCATGGTGCTGACACACCCGGAGCCACGCAGAGGCTCTGCCCCCACGCCCTTCACCCACGGCGCTGACACACCCACAGCCACGCAGAGGCTCTGCCCCCACGCCCTCCACCCATGGCACTGAGTGCACGCAGACAGACGGGGGAGGCTGGAGCGGAGGTACAGGGAGAGGACCCTGGGCAGATCGCCCCCTCCATAGCAAGACAGGCCCACCTTCAGAGGAGGCAAGAGAAACACCAGACACCAGCGCTGTGGCCAGGCCCTGTGGCTGACCCTGGGCTCCAGGGCTTTCGGATGCGCTGAGATGAAGTCCAGGAGCAGATGTGGGAGGGACCGGAAGGGCAGCTGCACAAGCAGCCAGCACCAGTCAGGGGCGTCCCAACAGGAAGGCTGAGTGGAGACAGCCGGGGGCGTGTGCGTGCCACTCGGAGAGACGGGGCCGGGCCCCATCCCCTGGGGAACAACCAAGGGCCCCACCCCCCGCCGGAACAAGGCCCACTGTTTGAGGAGGACACAGAGGGCCGAGATCCCCAGCCTCTAAACTCACACTGAGGCCACTCCTAGGTGTCGCCTAACAGCGTGCCAGGTGTTCCCAGCAACCCTACAACACCTTCTCCTGACACAGGCCTGCCCGAGAGAGCAGCAGACAGGCTTCTTATAAATCCATCAGGACACAGGGCAGAGACCTCAGCCACTTCCCCTGACCCTAACAGGCAGGATAAGCAGGGGCAGGAAGGAACACACTAGAGAGAGACAGAGAGAGAGACAGAGAGAGAGACAGAGAGAGAGACAGAGACAGAGAGAGAGACAGAGAGAGAGACAGAGAGAGACAGAGAGAGAGACAGAGAGAGAGACAGAGAGAGAGACAGAGAGAGAGACAGAGAGAGACAGAGAGAGAGACAGAGAGAGACAGAGAGAGAGACAGAGAGAGACAGAGAGAGACAGAGAGACAGAGAGACAGAGAGAGAGAGAGACAGAGAGAGAGAGAGACAGAGAGAGAGACAGAGAGAGAGACAGAGAGAGACAGAGAGAGAGACAGAGAGAGAGAGAGACAGAGAGAGAGACAGAGAGAGAGACAGAGAGAGACAGAGAGAGAGACAGAGAGAGACAGAGAGAGAGACAGAGAGAGACAGAGAGAGAGACAGAGACAGAGAGAGAGACAGAGAGAGACAGAGAGAGAGAGAGAGACAGAGAGAGACAGAGAGAGAGACAGAGAGAGAGAGACAGAGACAGAGAGAGAGACAGAGAGAGACAGAGAGAGAGACAGAGAGAGACAGAGAGAGAGAGAGACAGAGAGAGAGAGACAGAGAGAGAGAGACAGAGAGAGACAGAGAGAGAGAGAGACAGAGAGAGAGAGACAGAGAGAGAGAGAGACAGAGAGAGAGAGACAGAGAGAGACAGAGAGAGAGAGAGACAGAGAGAGAGAGAGACAGAGAGAGACAGAGAGAGAGACAGAGAGAGACAGAGAGAGAGACAGAGAGAGAGAGAGACAGAGAGAGAGACAGAGAGAGAGACAGAGAGAGACAGAGAGAGAGACAGAGAGAGACAGAGAGAGAGACAGAGACAGAGAGAGAGACAGAGAGAGACAGAGAGAGAGACAGAGAGAGACAGAGAGAGAGAGAGACAGAGAGAGAGAGACAGAGAGAGACAGAGAGAGAGACAGAGAGAGACAGAGAGAGAGACAGAGAGAGAGACAGAGACAGAGAGAGACAGAGAGAGAGACAGAGAGAGACAGAGAGAGAGAGAGACAGAGAGAGAGACAGAGAGAGAGACAGAGAGAGACAGAGAGAGAGACAGAGAGAGACAGAGAGAGAGAGAGACAGAGAGAGAGACAGAGAGAGAGACAGAGAGAGACAGAGAGAGAGACAGAGAGAGACAGAGAGAGAGACAGAGAGAGACAGAGAGAGAGACAGAGAGAGACAGAGAGAGAGAGACAGAGAGAGAGAGACAGAGAGAGACAGAGAGAGAGAGAGACAGAGAGAGAGAGACAGAGAGAGAGAGACAGAGAGAGAGAGACAGAGAGAGAGACAGAGAGAGAGACAGAGAGAGAGAGAGAGAGAGAGAGAGAGACAGAGAGAGAGACAGAGAGAGAGAGAGAGAGAGAGGACGGGAGGGAAGGAGAGGGAAACACAGAGAGAGAGAGAGAGAGAGAGGCAGACAGAGAGAGAGAGGGAAAGGGGGAGGGGGACAGAGAGAGAAAGAGTGCAGGAGGAGAGAATGACAGAGACAGAGAGATGGACAAAGAGAGACAAAGGAAGAGAAAGATGGAGGCCAGGCGCGGTGGCTCAAGACGTCTGTAATCCCAGCACTTTGGGAGGCTGAGGATGGCTTGAGCTCAAGAGTTTGAGACCAGCCTGAGCAACGTGGGGAGACCCCCTCTACAAAAAATACAGACATTAGCTGAGTGTGGTGTCGTGTGCCTGGGGTCCCGGCTGCTTGGGAGACTCAGGTGGGAGGAATATTTGTGTCTAGGAGTTGAGGCTGCAGTGAGCCGTGATCACACCATTGCCCTCTCAGCCTGGGTGACAGAGCAAGATCTTGCCTCAAAAAAGAGAGGGAGAGAAAGAAAGAGAAGGAGACGGCTGGAGCCGCGGGCTCACCAGTCACTGAGGGGAAGTAGATGCCAACCAGCAGGGTGAAGGAGGCCGCGATGTCGGTGAGGACATAGGGCAGCGCACTGGCGTGGCTCTCCTCTGCCACAGGCACCGAGGGCACACCTTTCTTCTCCACAAATGCCCCCGCGTGTGCATACATACTCCACAGGTTCTCTGCCGGGCAAGGAAGATCCCATGGGTTTGTGGCACCTTCTGTCCATTGCCCCTGCCATGGGGCCGCCCACTCCCTGGCAGGTGCCACTGGTGGCCGGAGGCGAAGGGTCACAGCTTGCTCACTGCAAGCAGGCTCCAATTCAAACAAGTTTTTGAGATGGTACCTCTGGGAAAGCTACCTCTCTGCGTCTACGGAGGGATGGTCAGCACTAAAGAGAAGCCTCACGTGCGGAACAGCGTATTCCTGGAAAGTCTGGGCTTCCCATCTCGGGTTCTGGAAAGCCTGGGCTTCCTCTCTAGGGTTCTGGAGAGTCTGGGCTTCCTCTCTCGGGTTCTGGAGAGTCTGGGCTTCCTCTCTCGGGTTCTGGAGAGTCTGGGCTTCCTCTCTCGGGTTCTGGAGAGTCTGGGCTTCCTCTCTCGGGTTCTGGAGAGTCTGGGCTTCCTCTCTAGGGTTCTGGAAAGTCCAGGCTTCCTGTCTCGGGTTCTGGAAAGCCTGGGCTTCCTGTCTTGGCTTCTAGAGCAGGTCTCATGTACCCTGCCAGGGGACCTTTTCCCTCAACCCCCTGGGGCAGGTCCGAGGCAGCCTCTCATCAGGGAAGGATGCACAGAGGGGGAAGTTACCGCCCAGCCACCACTCCCTTATTAACACAGCAAGTTCCCCACACATGCTGCCAGGAGGTCGTGAAAATAAATCCATGGCGTTAAGACCAGCTTGCTGACCATGACGGAGGCGTCTCCCTGCCACACCGTGTTCGGCTTCTATGGCTCTGCCAGGGGTGTGTACAGGGACCCCCAGGCTCATCAGCAGCAGCTGGGAAGGGGTTCGGCCAGGCAGGAGGAACTGGGGCCCTGAGAGTGACTCTAAGGCGACAGCAGCCACCAGGGCCAGCGCCTGCTGCCCCCACCACCCCCTAGCGCCTGCTGCCCCCGCCACCCCTCAGTGCCTGCTGTCCCCGCCATCCCCGCCACCACCCAGCCCCAGCTGCAGCCCTAGGGTCCTCACCCAGGAAGACGCCACTGGCCGCACCCGGGATGCCCTGGATTTCGGTGACGTTGTTCTGGGTGAAGTACTCGTCACAGGTGGCGCTGGGCTGGGAGCCGTTGCAGAAGAGGCCCCAGAGCGCAGAGGTGGCTGAGTTGTTGTGGATGACGTAGGCCTTGATGCAGGCATCGAAGCTGCGCCGTGACAGCGTGCGGTTCCCCAGGAGGCAGACCCTAGGGCGGGACAAGGAGGCACAGCACGTGTGCTGCCACCGAGGTGGCTTTTACTGCCCCACCCAGCTCCCCCAATGGGAACCCACAGTGTTGCCCACAAGTGGCTCCTGGCACCCTGCACCTCCCAAGACAGGAAGGCCACAGATCATGCCGGGGACCGGGGACCGAGCCAGGCTGCAGCAGGAATGCTGTACCGTACAGCTGTCCCCTCATCCATGGTTCGGCCACCCATGTTCCAAACGTGCTAAATGAAGTGTTCTAGACATAAACAATTCACACGTTTTCCACTGCGCAGTGCTGAGTAGTGAGGCGGAACCCAGCAACCCCCCCACGCCAGCATAGCCACGCGGCAGCCGCTCCCTCCCCAAGGCCCTCGGCGGCGTCCTGGCCAGGTCAGCTGTCACAATCTCAGTGTCTGAGTTCAAGCCACCCTCGTGCCACGTGCCAACGGCCAAGAGCACAAGAGTGCCGCCGCTGACGTATAAGCCAGGCCTGTGTGTAGAAAACAGTCTACACAGGGCCGTGGCTTCAGGCATCGGTGGGAGGTCTCAGGACGGGTCCCCGAGGGGAAGGGCAGCTGTGCTTCCCTAAAACAGGCTTGCGGGGTTGCGGCTGTTCTGCCTCCCTCTGTTTTGAGGCCTCTATGAGGCTGTTCCTTCAGGGGCTCCCTCCACGTGGAGACGGCAAAACCACGGGAGCCTCAAGCGGCTTGGCTGCTGGCCCTTTCTGGACCTGCTCCCTGCGGGCTCTGGTGGCCACTCCTGTGTTCCAGGACCCTAGGCCGCCTCCCAGCTTCCCCTCCAAAAGGACAAGAAAGAGCCCCTCCATGCACCTCTGGGAGGGAGAAGAGACCCAGGAACCAGCAGCAACCAGGGCCACACCCATGACGCTCA
Source organism: Symphalangus syndactylus (assembly GCF_028878055.3). Lineage (NCBI taxonomy): Eukaryota > Metazoa > Chordata > Mammalia > Primates > Hylobatidae > Symphalangus > Symphalangus syndactylus. The sequence continues at coordinate 101,015,643 of NC_072438.2, read as the reverse complement.
GTGCACCTAACCGTGCTCAGGGCTGCCGGCCACCCCTGAAACCTGCCAGACCCCTCACCAGCCCTCCTGCCACTGAGGAAGGTCTTCATGCTCAGACCCGGCCACGAGGGTACCTCAGCCCACCTCACCGTTGGGTTTCCCGACATCCCCAGAACCAGCCCACAAGGTTCCCATCGCAGTCACACCCAGTCCCACCCCTCGCGGGGAGTTTCGGCATCAAGGATGATGGACGAGAGGCGAGCAAAGCCCATGGGACCTGGTCCCCTGCCCCACACACCACCCGCGGCTCAGAGGCCCCGAGACTCACGGGATGTCCGGGGGGTCGAAGGCAGACTTGATGACGCCGGCATAGATGGCCAGGATGGACAGCACGACGCAGGCCAGGAAGACCAGCGCCAGCTTGTTGACGTACTTGACGCCCACGAAGACCACCAGGGCCATGAGCACGAGCGTGCACGTGCCGTACACACGCATGTTGTGCAGCATAGCGGCCGCCTCGCCCCCTGCAGCCTCTGCCTGGAAGACGGCCGCACCCGGGGAGATGTACGTCTGCGGAGACAAGGTGGGTCAGGAGGCTGTCCCCGGACAGAACTCCCCAACGCCCGTCCCTCCCGCCACACAGGGGCCTCCTCCCAACAGGTGCTGAGGCCATCGGGACGCATCCATGCTGGACGGAGCCTGCGGGGGTCAGCACACAGGCAATGGACGGGCAGGGGCCTGAACGTTTCCCCGGAGCCTTAGAGTAAAGCAACTTCAGGACCTGGGGCATCTGCACATCCGCACTCAAAAGAAACACCTTCTGCTAAGAGGAATGTGACTGCTGCCCAGAAAGCTCGGCCCACCCCGGCTGGACGTCCTGGACAAACACGGGTCTGACCACGCCGGCTGGGGGCAACCTCTGTTCTGCCCAGATTCAAGGGACGGAGACATGAGATGGTGCTGCTCAGCTCCCTCAAGACCAGGACAGGACTGGGGTGCAGCAGGCATGGAGGGCATGGCACCCACCCCCACCAACGGGGATCCTGGGAGTGCGGCAGCCATGGCACCCGGGGCAGGTGGAAAGATGGAGGGACATGGCCGGGGACTCGGGTTGGAACGGGTGTGGATGTGACCCCACTGAAAGGTTTCAGAACCTTCTCGGCCATGTGGCTCTCTTCAGGAGCCCAGGAGGCCGGGAACCAGGTCTGGCAGCAGAGGGAGGGGCAGAAAGACTGGGGACAGGGGCTCAGGCGGGTGTCTCTGAAGCCCTGCAGGGACAGCGGGTTTCAGAACCTCAGCAGGAAGGACAGCGCCCGTCGGCCAGAGAAGGGCGGTCCCTGTCCCCATGAGGACCAAGGAACTCAGGCCACAGTTCTCGGCCGTGCTCAGGTGATGTGGGGCATGCTTTGAGCATGCCTGTTTTGAGAAGGTGATGACATCACCTGGTTGTACATTGCTGGGCTCTGTGACCCTCAGCCAAGTGCCCAAATCAGACAGGGAAGAGGCTGGGATCCTGGCAAGAGGTTCTTCTAAGCTGAGTTCCAGCCCTGCTCCTAAAACAGCTCAGACTGCAGGGCTGCACCTACGCGGGGCTCAGATCTGCAGCCCAGATGTCTACCCACCTTATGCCAGGCACCCCTCACGGAGGGCAGCAATGGTGCTCAAGGGGGACACGGGTCGCTGCTGAGTGCACGCTGCCCAACGGCTTCCGCCATGGCCAGAGCCCAGGAGAGCCCAGGGGCAGCCAGGGCAGTGCAGTCAAGATGGCTCAGTGTGCTGTGCGTGCCAGAGTGGGTCAGGCAGGGCCCCCTGGCATCCTGCCACAGACTGTGGGGTGGGAACCCTTCCAAAGCAGCACACTTACCAGAAAAATCTCGATGGTCCCCAAAATATACATGGCCCCTGCAAACGTCGTGCCCAGGTAGAAGCAGAGGCCGACGGCGCCTCCGAACTCCGGTCCCAGCGAGCGTGATATCATGTAGTAGGAGCCGCCAGCTGAGGAGACAAAGGTGGCAGCCGCGGGTCAGGGGCGCACTTGGACTCGAGGTGCGGTCTGTGCTGCCGTTCACAGGCAAAGGAGGGCCTGTCTCTGTGAAGGCAGCGTGTAGACCCTCGTGCACCCGCAAAGCAGCACACAGAGACGCTTCCACGGTAAACCCTCCCCTCCCGAGGCTTGGCACACGTTCCACAGCGAGGGCACACGCTCTCACGAACATGAGGACCAGGTGAGGTCAGGGACAAGGCTCCCTGAGGAGCAGGAGGCCCCAGCAGGTCCCGGAAAAAGTCCCGCGTACATCAATGGCAGCCCCGGCCCCCACTTTCACTAAGTTTTGCTTATAAAAAAGGCAAAAGAGAAACTAGGATGTTCAGGAGTGGCCTGGTATACTGTGAACCACGCACGCTACCACTGAGGGGAAAGCCGGGCGCAACCCCAGGGCTGCCTGGAGAACGCGGCTCTCCCTGCTCTGAGCAGCGCGTGTGGCATGAAGAAGGGGTCCTAATGGATGCGGTCATCGTGAGGCAGAGACTGGTCCCCTGGCTGTGGAGGGAGACCCCCAGTGAGGGCCCTTGTGCTCTCCTGCGGCCGGGGAAGTCTGCTGAGCACCACGCGATGCCCCCGTGGGGATGGGGGCCAGCTGCATGAGGACCTGATGCTGAGCAAGCCTGGCCGTTACCACGCGCAGCACACATGCACTCGGGAGCAGACGTGGCATCACCTCAGTTCACTAGTTATTACGTATTGTAATTCATTTATTACTAATTAACAGTATCATCTCAGTTCACTAATTACATTATAATTACTAATTAACATCATCTCAGTTCACTAGTTATTACGTACTGTAATTCATTTATTACTAATTAATAGTATCATCTCAGTTCACTAGTTATTACGTATTGTAATTCATTTATTACTAATTAACAGTATCATCTCAGTTCACTAATTACATATTATAATTAATTACTAATTATCATCTCAGTTCACTAGTTATTACATATTGTAATTCATTTATTACTAATTAACAGTATCATCTCAGTTCACTAGTTATTATGTATTGTAATTAATTTATTACTAATTAACGAGGTCAGGGCAGTGTTTTGTCTTCACCTTCCCTCGTGAGATACAGGTTCCAAGAACTCAGCCTATGGCACACGCTGGGCTACAGGTGCCACTGGAATCGCCCATGCCTCCCCCTCCCCAGCCTGCTGCCTGGTGGGCACTGACTACCCTGGCAAGAGACGGTCACCACGAGCAAAATGGGGAAGAAAACCCAACAGCTATGACCTCACGGCCCAAACACCAGAGGAGCCAGTGGAGAACATGCAGAAGGCCCGGCTGAGACCCCCAGGCAGCCCCTGGCCCAGCCTCGCCGAGCGGCCTCCTTGCAGCTACCGTGCGGCAAAACACAGACTCCTCTAACAGGACTTAGGGCCGCGGCTGGCGGGCACCCCTTACCTGGGACCACACCATTGGTAGCGATCGCACTCATGGAAATGGCGGTCAGCATTGTCTGAAAAAAGACAGGCGGCCATCTGAGGAGAGTTTCCAAGAGCCTGCCGGCGGAGCAACACTCCCAAGGCGGGGTCTACGACCTGGCTCCGGCCGAATGCCAGCCCCCAACTCCAGGGCTCCCCATCTCAGTGGAGTGGCTAGGAAACCAGGATCTGGAGGTTCCCAGGCGCCAGGCGTGCAGTGTCCTGGTTCCCACCCCTTTCCCTGTGACAGGGACCCCTGAAAGTGCCCAAGGTCCTTCCAAACTGGAGGTGATGTCATCAAAACACAGGGTGTCCCTTCCCTTGGAAGCCTCAGCCCCCAGATGCCACCCCATGACACCCACCACTGGCCGAGATGCCTTTCCGCAGACAAGGGTAAATGAGGTGCCAGTGTGCCAGTCAACACGCCAGCACTAACCCCGGACAGTGTGGCGTCTCATCCCCGCAGCTGCCCTGGCTCTCGTGGAGGAGACGGCGCTGAACGACGTCTAGACGGGCGTCTGGGGAGGGCCCTACTGTCCGGCTGCCATTGCCTGAAGGCACAGCCACAGCGGCCAGGGGAGACGGCATCTGAGGAGGGCCCTACTGTCCAGCTGCCACTGCCCGAAGGCACAGCCACACCCGGCCAGGGGAGACTTACACAGGTGCAGCACATGGCCACGATGAGGAAGGACTCCAGGACACCAGCCACCCCCACGATCCACGTCAGGCGCAGGAAGAGGATGACGCCCAGGATGTTCTGCAGACACGGCAGGTAGACGCCGATGAAGGTGCCCATGCGCGGAGCCTGCGACAGAGCATAGCGTGTCCCGGGGGCTCGGACCCCACACCCAAAGGGCGCCCCCTCCCCAGGCTGCACTCAGGCCCTGGGCAGGCAAAGCGGCCGTGGGGGCAGGAGGGGGCAGGAGTCCTTCCCAGAACAGATGGAGGTTCAGAGAAAGGCCCAGGGCAGAACCCCTGACCATCCCAGGGCGAGGGCTTAGGGCAGGGCAGCAGAACCACATGGTTGGCAGAGAACCAAGATGCAGCTGCTCCGCTGTGCCTCCCCGACAGAGGGAAACCTGTTACACTGGAAAAGTTATGGAAAAAACAAGAGGGAGAACAAGAGGGCCCCCGGCTCCATTCCTGGGATGGCTCAGGGCCTCAGATCTGACACCCTGGGAGAGCCTGAGCCTTCAGGAATGGAAGCAGAGCCAGCAGAGGGATGAGACGGCTGCTGCCCATAAAGCTAAAAAAAAAAAAAAATCTATAGCTCAGCATCGGCCCTAGGCAGAAACTGACACATCTTAACCGGGCATGGAGTTCACCACGAGATGACAGCAAAGGTTCAGATATCCACCCTGGGGGCCACCCCGCCTGCCCCAGCACGGAGCAGGCAGCCTGCTTCAGACACCTGTGCCAGAGAGGGGGACACACCCCGTGCCCTGAAGAAACCTGCATGGGCAAGAGTCAGCAGCACAGCCAGGAGCAGGCCAACGCCTGCCAGGCAGCCCCCCAGCTCCGCTCGGGACGGGCCAGGCTGGGGCAGAAGTTTCAGCTCCGTCCCCACTGCCTGCTCAGCCCCACTCCCACCATGAGCAGAGGCACGTGGCTCGGACCTGGAGGATGGCTGGTGCCAGCACAAGGTGACGTTTTAACAGGAAAACGTCTCAAGGTCAATACAGAAAAGGGGGAAGGTTTTATTTGAAGACACTTCCTGTGAACCACGGCCACAGTGCGGATCAGAACAGGCCCTGTGCAGAGGCTGAGGAGGGGCTTCGATCCTGGGGTTCACACGGCCCAGGCCTGGGGAGGATGGGAACGGGGACCAGGTGAGGGGCAGCTCCCAGGGAGAGCACGCTGAGCACCACACCACAGAAGCAAACGGTGGCTTCCAGGGTGACTGTGCCGGAACGCCTCCCACAGACAGGCCGAGGCCGAGGCCGGGGCCAGGGCAGGGCTCTAGGGCTCCACCGACTTTAGGACCCTGGGGAAAATAATGTAAGAGAGAAGCCCTGGATCTGAGAGCCTGGGGGATTCACTTGGTTCCCTGAGCCCTAGGTGGGAAGCAGCAGGGGAGCGACTTGCTTCTGATGGGGGCCCTGGAGAGGAGAGGAGAGGGTGACAGGGCCGGGGGCCGCTGCTGGGCCCTCCAAATCTGGGTACGCCTTGTTCTTGGTGCCAATGAGAGAAGGGGTGGGGGATGGTGGAGAACCGGCTTTGGGACATTCTCATTGGATAAAACTGAGAGCCCAGGACAGAGGTGACAGCAAGGCTCTGGGGACAAGTGTTGCTGTGACTTCACAGCGAGGCTTCAGCTAATGCAGGAGCCGACAGGCAGAGCTCCGGGCAGAGACGCGGTCCACACAGGGGCCCCTGCCCTCCAGGCTCAGCCTCAGATCCCACGGCCCCGTGACAGGCGAGTCAGAAGCTGGTTCTCGGCCAAAGGCGGGGGATCCTGACTCCTCACGAAAGGGCATGGCCGGCCTTGGCCTCTTGGTTCGCGCCTAAAAGGCAAATTTAAGGCTCAACCTGACCCAGTTTCAGGCTCAGGAGGCTGGAGATGCCTGGGCCCTTGAAAAGGCTCCTTAATGGGAGCAGGTCTGCTGGGACAAGCCTCTGAGCCTGGCCAAAGAGGACGAGGGGCGGCCCCTGCCCTTCCACCCCAGGGGCCGAGCCACGGTCCCCTAAGGGAGCTGAAGGATTCACTGCCAACCAAAACCTGCCACTGTCACTCAACAGGCCTGCTGGGGTCACGGGCCCTGGTCCGTCCACGACTGAAACGCAGGCGGCATCAGCCTGGGGCACCTGCATGTTGTCCCTGAAGGACAGAGGCCTGAGAGCCACCAGCCTGGGATAGGGTTGCCAGGGAGGGCCAGGGAAAGCCTTCCAGCTGGGAACCTCCTGGGCCCTGGCCCACAGTGTGCCATGAACAAACGCACCTGCCTGGACGTTTCACTCGTCTCAGGACCAAGTAGGGTGAGAGAAGCTGGGGTGTGCTCTCTATGGGCACCTCATGGCAGGCTGGGCTCCACCAGGCAGAGGGGTTGGAGCTGGGTGGCCAGGCCAGTGGTGCCTGAGCCCAGCCGAGCTGGAGCTGAAGCCGGTTCCCCGAGTACTCGGACCAGGCCCGTGGGAAGGCACCTGCTCCCTGGAGAAAGCCAACATCTCCCTAGGACACAGACTCCAGCACACAGAAGGACAGACAGGGAAGGCCTGTGGCTCCTGAGTTTTGGTGCCAGAGCACCAGCCTGAGCCCATGAGGCCTCAAGGTAGCGCCCAGCATGAGTGAAACCCCAGAAAGGTGCTGAGTGCCAAGCCCAGCAACACCCAATTCTGCCGCGTCCACGTGCAGCAGTGATGGTCCCATCCCAAGGGCTGGCCGAGCTATGTACAGGCAGGGCGGCCACAGGCTTCCCAAGCCGGGAAGGACCCAGCAGGGGAACCAGAAAGAGGTCCAGAGATGCAGCTTCTAAAGAGGCCACTGCCCTGTCCTGGGACAACAGCCAGGGCTGAGGGCCCTCATCAGGCCAGGCCCCACCCCGAGGTGGCCGCACGGTCACGTCCCTCACTTGTCTCTGGTTACTTCAACCCCAGAGTGAGGCTTCTCAAAAACAAAACCAAGTGTCTTCAAGTATCCTGGAAATGCAGTATTAATTCCACTGCGTTTACAGTAAAAGGAAGGAAACAGGCATCTTCAGGCGCCTGACTTCCCGATCGCTGTGCGGGACCCAGGTCAGCGGAACACTGGACGCTGGCAGGAGGCGCTCAGGGGTGGCGTCGATGCAAAGCACAGAGTCCAGGCTGGGCGGATGCAAGGGAGGGCAAGGGGCCAGCCGAGGGACACCCCACTTGGTGGAGGTCACACACAGCAGGGGGGGCCACCCTCCCTGGACCTAGGGGCGCCTGGCTCAGCACCTCCTTCCTTCCTGCTCACCAGCCTCTACCTGGCACTACAAAACCCTCCCTTCTGAGAAGATAGGGATCTCCTGATAGTATGTTTAGAGTTACAAAGCTAGGGAAAATAATAGGGGAATTTAAAAATCACCCTAAAAAGCCAACGTACGCCCTTAGCTGACTGCCGAAGGAGCGGGGCACAGGCTAGGGGCTGACTCGGGAAATGACAATTTTGTGTCAAGACTCGGGGAGGGCATCGCTCGGCTTCAGAGCGGGGCCTGCACTGCTTGGTTTCCTCCAGTGGATTTTGTTGTTGTTTTTTGTATCTTATTCTAAAGCAACGCACACGTATTTGGAAGAAGATTTAAAAAGCAGAGGGAGTTGAGAAGAAACTGAGCCACCCGCTGCACCCCCACAGCGAGGACATGAGATTTCCCCCAACACGGGTCCAGGGTCTTTCTCGCCTCAGGGTGGCTCTCAGGCAACCCGTCTGTGCAGGACGGCAGAACGCTCCCGAGGATGCTCAAGGGGATTCCACACCTCGTCGCCCACAGAAACCACTCAAGGGAAACCTTTCCCCACTGTACCCCCTCGTTTCCTAGGATGGATTCCTGCAAACAAATCCTCAAGGAATAAAACTGCAGGGAAAATGCTACCAGGCTAAGTGTCCTGGACAGGAAATGAACAGGAGGGCGGTCCCCTGGAAGCACCGAGGCCACAGCACCCTCTGGAAGGGGCCACGTCCCGGCCTCTCCGCACCATGCAGACTTCTCTCCACAGCAGGGGATGGGGCCGCTCCCGCAGAACGAACAAAACACCCCAAGTTCACTTCTCAACAGGGAACCCAGCGCCCAGATGCATGGGGGATGTCACGCTTCCCCGGATGGTGGAGAGGGAAGAGGGCTGCACAGGAGCTGCAGGGCAGGCACCATCGAGCCCTCCCAGGAAGAAAGGGCTGGACGTGGCCACGACACCAGAGCTCAGGGCAGCCCTTCTGACAAGCAACTGCTTTGTCGGCGTGATCTGACCGTGCCGGGACACATGGGGCGGGGACTGGGTGGGCACGGGCAGGGCGGCAGTACCTTGGCCTCGCGCCGCCGGCTCTCCTCGTCCTCCTCGTGCTCCACCACGCCCTGGCTCAGGTTGGTGTAGTTGGCCAGCTTGTTGAGCAGCGAGGACACCATGGGGTTGCTGTCCATCTCCTCCTGCGCGGCGTGGACATGGGTCACAGGCGGCCCTCACCTCGCCGTGCGCCCCCCCGAGTTCCCTCCCCGTGCTCAAGGTGTGGAGCTCGGGCCCTCGCCTGGTCCTCAGCCCCTGGGTCTGAAGCGAGCCAGAGAGGCCTGGACACCTGTGTGGCAGGTCTGAGTCCGAGGCCAGGGCCTCACTGAGTGGGACCACCCACCCATGGAAGGGACCCCAGGATGCCCAGTACTCAGCAGCTCCAAGGGGTTCCCATGGGGCCGGAGCACCCTAGATCCAGGAAGGAGCCCAGAAGGCACCAGCCGAGGAGCACATCCCAGCTCAAGTGCGGGACTGGGCCCCCTCCATGGCCTTCAGGACAGGGAGGCCCCAGTTCCTTCCACGTGGTGTCCAGTCCTGTGGGAGGCTCCGGCCCGGGGTCCCCAGGGGCTCCTTTACTTTTCCACATCAAAGCAACGGCCCTGGCACCTTCTTCTTCTAAAAAGTAAAGTTACCTCGAAAAGTGCCATGTTCTTTCCTTCAAAGAAGCTCTCTTGTTCCACCTCGACATTGTTGAGGAATGGGCTGTTTTCTCTCGGATTTCCATCTCCTAGTGAGGGAAAAACAATTCAGAGTCAGCTTAGAAGGAACTAAAAGCAAGCACAGAAGGCTAACCACAGACCTTGCACGGAGGGCTCTGGTCCCCACCAGCTGTCACCTCTAAACCATGGCTAAGGGTGATGTTTCTCACACACTCTCCTTCCTTTCACACATCTGTGTTCCAAAGAAAGGGGCATTTCTGAGGGTGCACGCTAGCCCCAGGACACATGCTATCCCCAGGGCACACACTAGCCCCAGGACACATGATATCCCCAGGGCACACGCCAGCCCCAGGACACACGCTATCCCCAGGGCACACGCTAGCCCCAGGACACACGCTATCCCCAGGGCACACGCTAGCCCCAGGACACACGCTATCCCCAGGGCACACGCTAGCCCCAGGACACACGCTATCCCCAGGGCACACGCTAGCCCCAGGACACATGCTATCCCCAGGGCACACGCTAGCCCCAGGACACACGATATCCCCAGGGCACACGCTAGCCCCAGGACACACGATATCCCCAGGGCACACGCTAGCCCTAGGACACACGCTATCCCCAGGGCACACGCTAGCCCCAGGACACACGCTATCCCCAGGGCACACGCTAGCCCCAGGACACACGCTATCCCCAGGGCACACGCTAGCCCCAGGACACACGCTATCCCCAGGGCACACGCTATCCCCAGGACACACGCTATCCCCAGGACACACGCTATCCCCAGGGCACACGCTATCCCCAGGACACATGCTATCCCCAGGGCACACGCTAGCCCCAGGACACATGCTATCCCCAGGGCACACGCTAGCCCCAGGACACATGCTATCCCCAGGACACACACTATCCCCAGGGGACACATTAGCCCTAAGATACGTGCTATCCCCAGGGCACACGCTATCCCACACACACATCATCATTGAAGACAAAGCCCCCAAAAGCCTAGGCGAGTGAGCTGTTCAGCCCAGGGCAAGGGCACCTCCCTCTGGCATTGAAAATCTCTCATTCAGCCAAATGTGGGCAAAATTCTCACTTTTAAAAGTCGGGGGGGGGGCACCTCCTAGCCTTGCTGCTTAATCCGCCATTTCTGAGGGACACAGAGGACTTCCCACTGTTCCCTGTTGAGGACGCCGCCCACGGGCTCTCCAGGTAAGTAAGCCCCTCCTGCGTCTTTCAAGAAGGCTGGGCCGGCGACCCCTCTGTGGGGCTGAGCCCAGGACTTGGAACCAGGGGGTAATCCCAGCAGCTGCCCGAGGGCATGAGCAAGGGAACTGGGGGGGAGGAGGACTTGAGGCTCCCTGGCGGCTTGAGGCCCGATGGCCCATGTGATGGTGTTAGGAGCCAGGGTCCATAGGAGGTGGGGCCCGTAGGAGGTGGGGTCCGTAGGAGGTGGGGTCTGTAGGAGGTGGGGCCCCTAGGAGGTGGTGAGGTGTGGAAGGGGATGAAAGTCCCTACACCCAGGCCTCAGCAGCAGAGCTCTCACCCTCCCACGCTCCATGGGAGGACACGGCAGGAAACCTAGGGCCCTCGCCAGACCCCAAACCTGCCCAGGCCTTGGTCTAAGACTTTCAGCCTCGAGAACTCTGAGAAGTTTCTGTCTTCATGAATCACCTGCCCTGAGGGACTGTCACAGCAGCACAAGGAACTCGGCACTGGCCACTGCAGAGACCACAGCCTGCCTGGGACCCTTGAGTAGCCCATGGCTAGGAGAACAGGGTCTGCAAATGCACATGCCCCAGCCAGGCACGGTGAGGAGCTGAAGGGTGTCAGACCCACAGCCACCTGCGCACCCCAGGGCCCTCAGGGCCCTCTGCCCCACGTGCTGCACACCAGCTCCCCAGACTGGGAACCACCAGGCCAGGACCCTTCCTAGGCGTGCTCGGCCCATCCTTGCCCCGTCCACCCTAGCCCTGCACTGAATGGTGTGGGACCCTGAGGGTCCAGAAGAAACGGTCAAGGCAGGATGCAAGGTGGCCGGAGGAGGGCAGGCCAAGACCTCATCACTGCATCAAACAACCCCGGCTGGGAGGGTGGGCATTTTCTATGGGACATTTCAGATGTGCCAGAGCCCACTGGCGGCCACCCTGGCCGGCTGACAGGCACAACCTGCAGGAGTGGTGGGTTCCAGCCGTGCCAGCAAAGAGGGCATCTCCGTCCAGGGGCAGGAGGGCAGCACATGCTCCCAGTACGGTGCCCAGGGTGGAAAGCACAGCCCTCAGGGTGTGCAGGTCCTCCGTGGGACCATGAGCGACTGCAGATGCCTAGGCCATGGGGCACACCACAGAGAGGCCAGTACCACGGAGCAGCGGCCCTACCCCTCAAAAACGTCAGGGAGACAACACAGAGGAAGCTCCAGGTGACAGAGACAGCCAAATGCACGCGCAGCCTCAGACTTTCTTTTTCTAGAGACCGTGATTGGGCCAGTTGGTGAGATCTGAAAAAGATCCCTCGTGTGTGTGTGATCACTAACTCCCTGATGCCGGTGACTGCACCGCAGAGATTCTGAAAGAAACGTGCTTGCTTTTAGGAAATACACCTGTGAGGGGCACCACGTCAGCTGCTTACTCCCAACAGTTCGGAAACAAATGTGGGGGTGAGGCCGGGCACGGTGGCTCACACCTGTAATCCCAGCACTTTGGGAGGCCGAGGCGGGTGGATCACGAGGTCAGGAGATCGGGACCATCCTGGCTAACATGGTGAAACCCCGTCTCTGCTAAAAAATACAAAAAATTAGCCAGGCGCGGTGGTGGGCGCCTCTAGTCCCAGCTACTCAGGAGGCTGAGGCAGGAGAATGGCATGAACCCGGGAGGCGGAGCTTCCAGTGAGCCGAGATGGTGCCACTGCACTCCAGCCTGGGCGACAGAGCGAGACTCCATCTCAAAAAAAAAAAAAAAAAAAGTGGGGGTTGGGGGGTGAAAGACGGAGACCCGGGGAAGGGCGGGAGGCAGGAGGGACACAGCCAACACAGCAGGAGGTTGGCATTTGGGCAACGCAGGCCAAGGGCAGATGGGCGTTCTCCACACTGGTCTTGCAACCTTTCTGAAATCTGAAGTTACACGGAAATCAGGTTAAAAGAAAAATTACAAATACTTTAAACTAAGAAAATATGTGTAAATATCTTTCCCATCGATTATAGGTGTCTTTCCAAGATGAGTCCCATCCAGGGCCCTTCCCCACTCCTCTTCAAAGGTTTCAGTGGATTCCTGCTCAGGCCCTTTTTCCGGACACAATGGCCAACTGTTTACAGACAGATCAGTGGTGACTGGCGACTCTGGAGTCAATGGAAGATGAAGGACCAGGAGCCTGGTGCAGCTGTTCTTGGAGGGGGGCAGGGAGGGAGGGAAGGAAGACTGGAGGCAGGGAGGGAACGAAGACAGGAGGGAGGGAGGGAGGAGGGAAGGAAGAAAGGAGGGAGAGAGGAAAGGAAGAAAGGAGGGAGGGAGGAGGGAAGGAAGAAAGGAGGGAGAGAGGAAAGGAAGAAAGGAGGGAGGGAGGAGGGAAGGAAGAAAGGGAGGGAAGGAGGGAGGGAGGAAGGAAGGGAGGGAAGGAGGGAGGGAGGAAGGGAAGGGAGGGAAGGAGGAAGGAAGGAAGAAAGGAGGGAGGAGGAAGGGAGGGAAGGAAGAAAGGAGGGAGGGAGGGAAGAAAGAAAGGAGGAAGGGAGGGAGGGAGGGAAGGAAGAAAGGAGGGAGGAAGGAAGGGAGGGAAGGAAGAAAGGAGGGAGGAAGGAAGGGAGGGAGGAAAGGAGGGAACAAAGGAGGGAGGGAGGAGGAGAAGAAGAAAGGAGGGAGGGAGGAAGGGAGGGAAGGAGGGAGGAAGGGAGGGAAGGAAGAAAGGAGGGAGGAAGGGAGGAGGAAAGGAAGAAGGGAGGGAGGGAGGGAGGAAGGGAAGAAGGGAGGGAGGGAGGGAGGGAGGAAGGGAAGAAGGGAGGGAAGGAAGAAAGGAGGGAAGGAGGGAGGGAGGGATTGAGGGAAGGAAGAAAGGAGGGAGGGAGGGAAGGAGGGACAGAGGGAGGGAGGGAAGGAGGGACGGAGGGAGGGAGGGAGGGAGAGACCCAAGGGTTTCAGGCTCTCCCTCCCTCGCAGCCAACCCCCAGAGACAACCTTGGACAAAGTCGCAGCTGCTTGGGTTCAAGTTTCTCTTCCCCACAGGAAGGGTGCGCGGCTGCGGAGGCTCAGCCCTGCCTGCCCTTCTCCACCAGGAGTGCAGCTTGGTGCTCCACTGCCCGGCCCACGTCCCTTCTGGAAAGCACAGGTTTACTGGTGGTTGGGGTCGTCGTATGTAACTATGTCTGCGTTCAGCAAGCAACCACTGTTTATCTGAACTTCTCCGAACTGCGCAAGTAGGAAAAACGTGTACACAGCAAGCACGTTCGCTCAAACCAAGGGGACGAACGTCCTTCCCGTCGCCTCCAACACTCCCAGCAGCAGCAACCCCTGCTCACTGCAGTGTCTCCTCTGCGCGGCCCACTTGGGAAGATGGCAACGCCTATCAGGCCCCAAGGACACTCCGAAAAACACACACACAAGCTCCCCACAGGCAACACATGCAGTTGGAAAAAAGCACTAAGAACAACTTGCTTCAGTTGGATGAGTACCCAGAAATTCATTAAACTTAGAAAACATTACGATGTAACCGCCACAGGGTCACACCTGGGATCCGTGCGTCCGACTGTGCAGGGCTGTGCGCCAGCGGCCTCACGACAAAGCCCTGCGTGTGGGGCCAGCAAGGCATGACTCTGTCCTTTCGCTGCTTATTAAAGTAACACAGATGATGAGTCCAGAGTGCGAGGATGCGCAGAAAAGGGGGACGGAACACACAAAAGCAGGGTGTGGCTGGTCCTCCCACGTGGGGACTGCACTGAACACATGAGCGTGTGTTCAGCCACCAGCATGTTCTTGTTACCAAAAGCAGCCTCAGACCATGATTATAACCTTCAAGCCTTTAAAGAGAACACCTTTCCCCTCGCTTTCTTGAGAAGAGTGTCGCTTGGTCTCTACGGAGGCCACAGCAAGCGTGCTCTCAGCAGGATGGAAGTGCCCACTTGGGAGACGCACAAACGTTTCTATCTGGTTAAAACAGCCAGGTCAGACCTGAACCAAGAGTGTGTCCCAGGGACGTCATGGGCTCAATGCCATCCCAGTCAAAAGACTCTTCGTTAAAAATCCAATGCCCCCTCTAACCCTCTGCACACCCAGCCACCCCCTCAACCCTCTGCAAACCCAGCCACCTCCTCTAACCCTCTGCACACCCAGGCAACTAACCCTCTCTCTACACGCCCAGCCCCCTTCTAACCCTCTGCACACCCAGCCCCCCTCTAACCCTCTGCACGCCCAGCCCCCCTCTAACCCTCTGCACGCCCAGCCCCCCTCTAACCCTCTGCACGCCCAGCCCCCCTCTAACCCTCTGCACGCCCAGCCCCCCTCTAACCCTCTGCACGCCCAGCCCCCCTCTAACCCTCTGCACGCCCAGCCCCCCTCTAACCCTCTGCACGCCCAGCCCCCCCTAACCCTCTGCACGCCCAGCCCCCCTCTAACCCTCTGCACGCCCAGCCCCCCTCTAACCCTCTGCACGCCCAGCCCCCCTCTAACCCTCTGCACGCCCAGCCCCCCTCTAACCCTCTGCACGCCCAGCCCCCCTCTAACCCTCTGCACGCCCAGCCCCCCTCTAACCCTCTGCACGCCCAGCCCCCCTCTAACCCTCTGCACGCCCAGCCCCCCTCTAACCCTCTGCACGCCCAGCCCCCCTCTAACCCTCTGCACGCCCAGCCCCCCTCTAACCCTCTGCACGCCCAGCCCCCCTCTAACCCTCTGCACGCCCAGCCCCCCTCTAACCCTCTGCACACCCAGCTGCGTCCCTTGAGCTCCCTGGCCTGGACTTGGACATCGGCAGGCCTCGCTGCTGTGAAGGGCAGTGAGTTTTCCTCTGGCTGAGCCCTGCCTGTGTTTTGGGGATAGAGCCGCTCGCCTGGGATAGCACCTCCTCCCTCGTCATTCTGCACATTCATGATGACCGGAAGGCTCAGAGGACAAACAGACACAGGGGAAAGCCTGGGCGTGCGGTGCAGGAAGGTGAGACGGGCAGGGTCCTTGCCGGGTGGCCCACAGTGTCTAACCCTCAGGGCAGGCCCCGGTGGTGCACCTGCCATGCACCGGTGGCCTCTGCCAAGCAGGGTGAAGCGGGGGCGAGGGATGACCCAACAACCCAGATCAAGTCTCCCCACAGCCAAACCCCACCCCACGGGACAAAGAGCAGCACCCAGACCCCGCGTGCCCTGAGGCAGGAGCGGGGTACAGACATCAACCCAACCCCGACCCGGTCCACCCCGGCTAGGGGACGGCAGAACCCGAGCCGGTCCACCCCCTCTGGGGGACGGCAGAACCCGAGCCGGTCCACCCCCTCTGGGGGACGGCAGAACCTAACCCGGTCCACCTCCTCTGGGGGACGGCAGGCATCCTCAGCGGGTCAGAGGATTGATCCCAGTTCCGGCCAGGACACAGAATGAGCCATGGTACCGACCCCCACAAAACTCACCTCCCCTCCCTCCTCCCGAAGATAAACCCATTTCTGACTTGTCTCCACATTTAAGGACTGAAATGCTGAACTCACCTCACAGAAACCCCTGTAAAGGCCGGCTCCTTTCACATTTTACATCACAGCCGTGGCCTGCCCACGACAGCTTAGAAAGGCTGACTCGGGAATCTCAGTTTGTGCCAAGCTCGTGGTCTCCCCAAAACCAAGTGCAGCAAAACTCGGGACACCTTAAAACCAGCGATAGGAACGGCCCCTGCACAAACACCACGGTCCCCTCCGGCGGGCGTGTGGGGCAGGAGTGGGGAGCGGAAGTCCAGGGTCCCCCAGGCCTGGGCCGCCCCACTTCGCACCCTGATGGCGCATGACGGTTCCTGTTATCACTGAGAAACGTGACTAATAAGGCTTTAAAAGGAGGCTCCTTCAGCCAGTAGCATCCAGGGCAAGAAGAGGAAGGCATGGCATTTCAACCCTCTCCTCCCACCCGGTCGGGCTGGGCTCCCACATGCCTCGGAAGAGAAGAGCGAGGCAGCCGCTCAGGAATTTCCCCTTAAAGGAGACTCGGGCGGGTGTCTGCAAATAGCTCATGAAGCCCGTGAATCATCCACGAATGTCCCTCATCCTCGGGCAGCACCGGGACGGCAGGGGCTGGTACTTTCCGCGCTGCCTGATGAGGCTTGTACAGTGCTTCATTCTGCAGACATGATGTCGGAATTAAAAATCTACAGGACCCGGCCAGAAGCCCCTGTAAAAGCCGCCTGGCCCCTGGGCCACCCGCAGCCGCCTGTCATCTACCTTTGCACAGCCTTTCAAAGGCTTGATGGTCTCACAGCAGCCCCCAGATCCCCTGGGTTACTCCACAGCACAGCAGGCCCCAAAGGCAAGCCCAGATCCAACAGTGGGAACCAAAACCAAACGAGGGTCCAGAAGCCTGGCTGGGGTGGGAGAGGAAGGTGAACCACACTCGTGGGTAACAGAGGAGGATGACGGAGCCCTCGGGGAGACCACGCCAAGTCCTGTTGATGCGTGTGCCCAGACGCCGCGTGCAGGGAGGGCGCCTGTCCTCTGGGGTCTTCCTCCCCTAAACACTCAGCCGCAGGCTAACGACGCAAGAAAACACCAGACACCTCCCAACTGAGGGGCATTCTCTAAGACGGACCAGGACTCCCCAAAACTGCCACAGTCACCAAAAAAAGAAAGTCCAAGAAACCGTCCCAGCCAAGAGGAGCCCGAGGCGGCGTGGGAACTTGGCGTCTGTCATGTCGGATCCTGGATGTGTCCTAGGACAGAAAAGCACACCCGGGAAGAGGCGGTGAAACATGAGCCTGTAGGGATGTGGCTCCGCATGGTGACCCCCCACCAGGAGCCCTCGACGAGCTGAGCCTGCACCCGTGGCCAGCTCCCCCACAGCTGCGTGCACTGCTCTCCCCGGCCTCGGCCGCCTCATGCCTGGGAACAGCCTGTTTCAGCGCCTCTCCCCAGAGGCCCCTCCTCGATCACCTGCCCCGAGCGGCCCTAAGCAGCTGGCACTGGGTGGACTGCCCTGCCCACCTGCACCGGGACAGGGCCTCGGTCACTGTCACTGGCGCCCGTCCCTCCAGGTTTAAAGCAGTTCCAGCAGCAGCTCTGCTCACAGCTTGTCTGGTGCCTTCATGAACCCCATGCACCAGGCTGACCTATCCCCAGGGGCCAGCGTCCCAACAGGACCTGCCCCAAGCAGACATGCCCGGGAATGATGGCGTCTGGCCAGCAGGCCTGACCTGGTCCAGGCCCCAGAACTATACAGCCTCTGGTGGGCCCCTGAGACCTTGGAGGAGTCCTCCCAATAGCCAGCAAAGGCCGACAGCCGCTGGTGGAGAACCAGACACACCAGGCTGACCAATGCTGCCCTCCTCCTCAGCCACGAAGGCGGCGAGGTCAAGCCCTGGCCTGGAGAACTGGCCACAGGTCAGTTTTTTCTCATCTTGTTTTTTCTGCCTCTTCATTTTACTATAAAACGACCCCAGGTAAGCAAGTGGGCAGACATCCTGTGCAGCCCCACGGGTGCTAGCTGTCCACACACAGATCCACCCCGCACAGCCCTGGTCTGATGCATGTCACGGCACACAGTGGCCACCACCGCCCCGACCCCCCTCCACCCCCCGACACTGAGCAGCCTTGTGGCCCTCCGGAGCCGCTTTGCTGAGTTTTTTCTGGCTGCAGCCGCCTGGGCAAGAGAACGTCTATCTGCTGAGCATTAACAAAGGCCTGCCCCTGCCCACCAGACCTACCAAGAGCCTCCCACCACTTCCCCAGCTCCTTCCTTGCCAAGCCCCCCAGCCACAGAGGCAACCTCTGGTCTGTTTTTCACTCCAGATTAGCTTTCCCGACACCTTATCAACAAAGTGAATGCAGACCCTGTGGTCAGTAAGCAGATCCTGATGGGCTGGGCCCTTGGGGAGCAGCCTCCTGGGCTTGTCCAACCAGGCTGTGTCCCCACCCCGAGAGGGAAGGAGGCGGCTGCAGGTGGAAGGGCAAAGACCAGACAGCCCCTCCAGCCAGAGAGGCAGTGAGAGTCTGCGTGTCAGATCCCTGACCCATCCCGATCCAGGCCTGGGAAGTGCGTTCATGGGTAGTTTCTGCAGGGAGAAGCTGGCTCACCTCCCTAATTGGCCCGAATCCCCTCTGAGATCGCAATGCTTCCATCGGCCTCCCTATCTCCAGGCACAACCTCCTCCCTTTGTCGGTGGCTCATCCCTTCCCCTCTTCCTCCCGCGTTTTGGGATTTTACAGCCATTCTCCGCAAAGGGCTCTGGGAACGTCCTCTTAGACTCAGCCTCAGCCGGAAGCAGCTGACAGGCAGGAGGGGCCGTGAAGCTGGAGCCAGGTCCGACAGCCTCCGCCCTTTCCTGCCCTCCAGCGTGGGTGGTCCATCCAGCTACCCAGCTCTGCAGAGCAGTGGCGGGCGGCACCAGACCTGTGCACACAGAGAGGCGCTGGGCCTGGGGCAGGGGACAAGCAGGTCCAGGCTTCCTGGCTCCCTGCACTCGAGGAGGTTCTCAGGCCTGGCTCTGTGTGTCCCCTGGGTCCAGGGGCCACCCTCCCCTGGAGCCACAGGGGCACCTGCAGCAGAATGAGTCCCACCTGGTGACCCAGTGGCATCAGCCCACGTGGCCTCTGGGGACAGCCCGAAACTGAATGGACCCAGGAGCACCCCCTGTCTACGCCACTGCCTGGAGGCTGGGCTCCCTGTCAAGGTGCCAGGCACTGAAATAAAGTGTGTTTAGGTTCCAGGATCTGAACGCCAGCTGACAACCCCTGGCCCTTGCCCTCCCTCTGCCCCTCACAGTTTGTGCTGTGTGGGCCCTAAAATCTGGAAACTGAGGCTCTCAGGGGCACAGGATGAGAGTGGCCCAGTGTTCAGGCTGGGACATGGGGGGCTTCAGGCAAGCTCTCAGGCTTCCAGCACAAGTTTCTGGCTAAAGCAGCACTGCCTTCTGAGGAAAAAACAGGCCCTTCATCACCCATTCCCGAAGGGACCTCATCCCAACAGTCTGTGCAGACACCACCGCCAGTATCCTGTAAACCAGGAGAGCGCCGGGAGATCCCAGCTCACCGTCAGAGGCACCGGGAGCAAGGAAGCCTGGCTGGAAGGTCCTGGCAAGCTATGGCCAGACACACATGAACACATGCCACACAAAACATACACTCACATGCACAGAGACATGCACGTGTACAGATGCACAGATAGGCACTTCCATGTGCACACGCAAATATGCTCACACGTAAGACACTAAGACACTCTCCATACCCATACTCACACGCTTCCCCACTCATTCATACACACAACATTCACCTCGCAAACCTGCACACGCACCTGTCCTCACATGTGCATACCCATACCCAGTCACACACACACACCAACACCCGCACATACACGTGTACACACACACACACACCTGCAGCACACACATCTGCACAAAGTCCCGGGGACTACAGCCCCCAGACTGCACGACCCACGGGGCGGGGTGCCCAGGACACAGGCATGCACTGGGACTACAGCCCTTCCATCTAAAGAACACGCCTGCTCGCGGGAAGGTGGCCTCGGGTGAACTCACTTCCCGAACCCTCTGTCACGTGGCTGTTTGCTGGTCCTGGTCCAGCCTCCTCCCTCAGCAGCCAGAGTGACGTCTGAGCCATGGAGGGGCCGTGGGGTCCCCTAGTGCCAGACTCGGGGCCCAGGCAGCCTGCAGGGGCAGAGATGAAGGAAGGCTGGAGAGGCAGGGCCCCCAGCGCACCTGCCAGGCCCTCCCAGGGCGGCTCCTGTTACAGGCTCCCTCTGGGCTGCGGTCGGGGACCCTTGGCGGCGTGGAGGGGACCCAGGAGGGGCCTGGCCTGGCACACTTCCCTCCTCCGATTTCCACTCCACTCAATCCCTCCCCAGTGACTGCCCAAGGCGTCTCTGAGCCTCCCTGAAAGCCCAGGCCCGACCCACTGGCGCCAGAGGTCTGCAGACAGAGCCAAGGAGATGAGAGGTCACGGCCACCGCCACCCTCGTGACAGGGTCCTGCCAAGGGAAACTGAGGCACAGAGCAAATGTGCAAGGATCACTTTAACATCCTCCTCCCGGCTGCACGTCTGCAAGGTGGACATCCCCCATGCACGGGACTTAAGTGGACGGGAACGCTGGGAGGGCCAGCGGGGCTACCCCAGCATAAGGACAGCTCCAGGCCATGGCAGACACACAAACCAGGCACGCCAACCAAGCACACGGGCATGCTGCGTGGGGCTGTCCATGGCCAGCCTTGGGCTCAGGTCCCAGCCCCCTAACTTCCGAAAGCCGCTGTAACAAGCACAGTGGATGGCAATCCGACTCCAGGGGTCAACACAGGCCTGGGCGGGGCCCACTCTCATCCCAGACCCCAGGACCACTCCCCGCAGAGCCGAGGCCCACCAGGGGGGTGCGTGTGGGGTGCTGCCCAAGAAAACTCCAGAACGCAGGAAACAAACCACCCCAGGTCCACACGTGATTCAGAAACAGCACTCTCCTCCCCACAACTGTTTCCTCAAAAGGAAACGCCCAAGAAGAGAGCGGAAACAGGCACAGGCTGGCAGGATGGGGGGGCCACGCCACAGCCCAGGGCCGCAAGCAGCACTCGGACCCCGAGACCCCTGCAATGGCAGCATACGCCCCTCCCCACAGGGGTGAGGTCCTGCAGTCACCCACCAGCCAAAGGGGACCCTGCCGTGGGCCTGCCCCCCGGCACTCCCGGCCAGAGGCTCCAGGACCCTTGGGGAGTCAGCGGCCACGAACAGGGGAAGTGGCAGGGCCTGGACAGCATGGCCAGCCAGGCAGCTCATCGTTCAGGCTGCTGCGCTGAAGCCAGAGGTTTATCTTCACAGAACAGGCCTCTGCCCCCAAAAGGGAGTTTCCCCCTTCTTCATAAAGGAAAGGTATTAACCCTTTGTGCTCTGTCCTCGTCCCTGGGCGGCACGTCCCCAGCATCTGAGAAGGAAGACCAAAGGGACCAGCCCCCCATGTCAGTTACCAGGAGGGCCCCCAGCCAGCTGCTCACCAGGCCCCAGATGCCCCCAGCCCAGCCCACTGCCCTGAAGACCAGCTGGTCCACTCCTGAATGCCGTCCACGCCCAGCCCCACCGGGCTCCACGGGCTTCCCATGCCCCACAGGGGGAGGTCTGCCCCTCAAGGCCCCTGGCGGGCCTCACACTTCCCAGCACCCAGGGACTCCTGCCCCACCCACCACGCAGCCGTCACAGAACGACTCTGGGAGCCACCCCCAGAAACACTGAGCTGATGGAGCTGAAATCAAAAGCACCCAGCCAGGAACTGTGGTTAATACTTAACGTCAAACATCAAACTTTGCCCTCCAGACCTCGGTCTAAGGCACAGCTTAGAAAATTCATATTCTGGCCAGGTATGGTGGCTCACTCCTGTAATCTCAACACTCCAGGAGGCTGAAGTGGGCAAACCACTAGAGGCCAGGAGTTCAAAACCAGCTTGGCCAACATGGCAAAACCCCATCTGCACTAAAAATACAAAAATTAGCCAGGCGCGGTGGTGCGTGCCTGTGGTCCCAGCTACTCGGGAGGCTGAGGCACGAGAATCGCTTGAACCTGGGAGGCGGAGGTTGCAGTGAGCTGCGTCTGTGCCACTGCACTCCAGCCTAGGTGACAGAGTGAGACTCTGTCTCAAAAAAAAAAAAAAAAAAAGAAAAGAAAATCCATATTCCAACAGGGATGGTAACAGGAGAGCCCTCCGGGCAGCCGGCCGGCCTCACAGAGGCAATCCATCACTGGGGTGTCGGCTCCACTCGTGTCCTTCACAGCCGGGGGGTCACCCTGGGCTGACCTCCACTCCCAGCGCTGTGCCCGGCGGTGCCATGTCAGGATCTGTCTGCAGTGCCTGAGGACGGCAGCCCTGGGAAGCCTCCCTGGTCCAAGGTATGAAAGGAAAACAGGATCTCAGGATCTCGGGACCCAAGCACACAATGCCACAGGCAAGAGTCAGGCTGGGAACCGGGTCACGCAACCTGCCTTCCATTTTCTTCCTGTGTCGAAAGCTGCAGGCCTCCCTCACATTTCAGGACCCACAGGATCCTTACGCTAAAGCAGTTGCGACGAAACTCACCCTGACGGTAGAAATGACAGCTCATCCTCACGGGTGTGGGACCAAGGACAGAACCAGGAGTCGCTACTCTGCTCACCAGAGGCAAACGCACACCTGACGGCTTCACCCACCCTGTATTGACTGTGTCCTGACGGCTTCGCCCACCCCGTATTGATTGTGTCCTGACGGCTTCACCCACCCTGTATTGACTGTGTCCTGACTGCTTCGCCCACCCCGTATTGACTGTGTCCTGACTGCTTCGCCCATCCCGTATTGACTGTGTCCTGACTGCTTCGCCCACCCCATATTGATTGTGTCGTAGATAAATGTGCAGATTCACTGAGCGTGAGGCGTGAGGGGTTCTTCCTTTATCCCACGTGTAACACACAGGTTCAGTGAATGCTGATCAAACACTGCCTGCCTCTTATCTGCCCTCCCTCTTCTTTCTCTTTCTTTCTTCCCCTAATACGCATGCTTTACCCTCTGAATATTCAAGTTCTCAGCCTTCTTTGAGAAGAAAAGCCCGGATCACAGCAGTTTCCCGTGGTTCTGTGTTACGCGCATCCTTAACCTTGGCAAATAAACCTCTCCAGTGATTGAGGCCCACCTAGGTCACTTTCTGTGATTTACGAAGGCCACCCATCCCCCATGCAGGAGCCTGGGCCATCTGGGAATCCCTGGGTCAGGTCCAGGGAGCTGTGTAGGACGTGGCCCCACGTCCAAAGGGCAGAGGTCCTGACAGAGGTGGCTTCACTCCACGGCCCACTCACTGCCAGGCATGAGGGGAGGACAGCCCCCAACTCACCCTCAGGGTCCCTCAGGTGCCTCTGCTTGACTCCAGCCACCGCCTGGCAAGGTCGCCGACATTCACCGATCCCAAGCAAACCTGTGTGGCATCAGCTCCAACCAGCCGCCCTGCACCCAGGCCTGAGCACCTGGCCCTCCCCTTGGCACCACCTTCCCGACGGCCATCCAGACCACAGGAGAGGCACTGAGAAAGCCATGCACTCTTAAGAAGAGGATCTGGTGTCCAGCGCTAGACAGAAAACCACCGTGGAATCCATTTGGCCTCGCCCACTCAGAGAGGCCTGGGGAGCTTTGCAGAAGAGGAAATCATGAACCCCAGTCCATGAAGCAAAGGTCTCCTCATATGATCAGAGGCCCAGGAGCAGGTTCAGACCTGAACACGAGGCCACACCAGGAGGGGGAGCCCCTGGCCACTCACAGATGGGCCTAGCCCCAGGGAAGGAACGGATATCCAACACCCAACACCGTGTGACCCTCTGCTGCGGAGGAAGCCCCAGCCCCCCTCTACCTGCCACGGCATACAAACACACACACACACGCCATGGAGGAAGCCCCAGCCCCTCTACCTGCCACGGCATACAAACACACACACACACACACACACACACACACACACGCCATGGAGGAAGCCCCAGCCCCTCCACCTGCCACGGCATACAAACACACACACACACACACACACACGCCATGGAGGAAGCCCCAGCCCCTCCACCTGCCACGGGATACAAACACACACACACGTGAGCATGCCCACAGCACACAGCTGTGCAAGAGCACAGTGCACACATGTATGCACATGAGTGTACATACATGTGCACATATACACTGCAAGCACATGGCTCACACGTGGATATACCTGCACACTCACAAGGCACACAGGTGCCCGCACACATGGACCCAGCCAGCTGACCTAAAGCACCATGCTTTACCGCATGCCTGCTAAGGAGAGCCTCTTGCCCGGAGACAGCCTGGGAGTATCTCGGGCACAGGAGGAAGCATAGGCCCAGGCCTGGATGCCCAGCAGCCACCACGTTCCTGTCTATCTTTTGTTTCCTTTGGTTTTAAAAAGGGAACTTGATACACAAAATGCATGTCTTGTGGCCTCCCTGCCTGCCCACCACATATCCATGACCTTCCATGCCCGCAAGGCGGTGCCCAGCTGCTACAAGAGCTCCTGGGCACAGCCGCGGGGTCAACGGCCTGCCTGTCCCTCCTGCTGCGACTGCCTCCCATGTCCGTGTTGGGAGCGCCCTCCTGAAATCTGGGGACGAGAGCTCTCTGTCCCTACTCGGCAGGACAGAACCTGGACGCTCTGTGTGTGGTCCCCCTATCTAATGCATGATACCCCAAGTCCCTGCATCCCTAAAGGGGACCCCAGATCAGCATGACCGGCGTGCACTGTCTCGCCGTTCCCAAGGGCAGTGCAGAGCATGGCACCCAGCACCTGACAGGCAAGGACGGCCCAGGACGAAGCGGCAGCTCTCGCTGTCCTCAGATTTTGGGACAGGGCTCCCAACACGGACACGGGAGGTAGTTGGAGCAGGAGGAACAGGCAGGCCGCTGACCACGCGACCGGGTCTCTGTCAGCGGCTAGGGGCAGAGGGAGGCAAGACCTCCCCTAGACAACCAACACGAGCTCAGCCACAGTGGAAAATCTCAGAAACGGAACCCAAAGAGGGAAGTGGCGCCCGAGCCAGGAAGAAGCTCCCAGCAAACCTGGCAGAGCCCCAGCTGAGGGTGGGAGACCTGGGGGTGCCAGGCAGGACCCACCCTCTCCCAGCACAGGGAGCCCCGGACGAGTGGAAGTCCCTCCTAGAGAGTGGGTGGCCAGGGCCTGCGGGGCCTTGCCGGAGGCTCTGCATGCTGCACCTTCCAGACAGGCCGGGGCACCAGCCAGCCCTCCCTTCCCACCCCTCCCAGGGTCTCCGAGGCCCCTGGACGCACCCCCTACAAGCTGGGAAAGAGTGAGTCTACCCTGACATGGTCACGGAGGAAGGGTAGGCTCCCCCAAGTCAGTCACAAAACCCACTCTACCCTGAAGTCGGACAAGACGCAGCCGGCCCCCAGAAGTGTCCTCCTACCTCCGACTCTCAAAAAACCACCCCACTGAGAAATTGAGGGCTAACACGTCCTTCTCATTTCAAGACGAGGTATTTCACATAAAAATAAAACCAGGAATAAAACCTCGGTCCGAAGAAGTGCTGAGGGCACAGTGCCCATCCCGGGGACAGGATGCCTCCCAAAAGCTCGGTGCAAAGTAGTGCTGAGGGCACAGTGCCCATCCCGGGGACAGGATGCCTCCCAAAACCAGGAATAAAAGCTCAGTCCGAAGAAGTGCTGAGGGCACAGTGCCCATCCCGGGGACAGGACGCCTCCCGCAGAGGCTCCGCCAGAAGCAGCAGGGAAGCTGCAGGGGTCGGGGACAGGAGGCCCCCAGAGCCAGGCTGGGCAGACGCGACCCTGCTGGGCTCTGGGTCGAGCCAGGCAGCCTGGACAGCAGCATCTACCCCTCCTTCCCCAGAACCCCCCAACCGAGGCTCGGGACACCAAGGCCGCTGCTCAAGTTGGGGTGGCTCAGGACGCCCTCTCCACGCCCACCTTGCAGTGCCTAGGAGCAGCCCACCAGGCCCCCCAAACTCGCTTCGCCGTCACCCAGGCGCCAGCCCAGAAGCCCCAGTACCTCCACAGACCGTTCAGGGGAACGGCAATAGAGTCAGGAAGAACTTGGGTGCTGGAAACTCCGTGGCCGGACAGGTTTGGACCTGGCCTGTGACCTTGTGGCGTGGACCCCACACAGCAGGCCTTTGGGAGGGGCTCTGCCTTCTGCAGGAGCCCTGCCCGCCCCCACCACCAAAAAGCAAAGCCTGTGCCTCCTTCCCCAGGCTCCATGCCTATCACGGGACTCCTCGCCGCACCTCTGTGGGCTGAAGATCAGGATGTGATCAAGCGGATTCTGAAGGGCAGCTGCGTGCCCATTACAGCCTGGCAGTGGCTGGGTGCCGGGCCCTTTCTGTGGAAGTAGGAAGCGGGTCCAGCACAAAAGCCCCAGGTGCAAGTTCTCTGCCAGTTTGGAAAAATCTCCCAAGTGCAGCTCACACCACAGGGCCACCCTCAAAAGTGTCCAGAAGCCCACACCTGGCCCACACGCTCCTGTTCTCGATTTCATGAAGGCCAGGGAGCTTCCTGACACGCCTGTAGCAGGACCTGAGCGCGCAGGCAGCGACAAGGGCAGCGCTCCGCCAGGGCCACTGCCTGCTGGGCAGACACAGGCCCAGGGCACCGCTCAACAGCCTTGAGAGTAGAAGAGACAAGAAAACGAACAAGCACAAAATTCCCTCTGGCTTAAAAGCAAATGACACATTCTAGAGAGAAAAGTGAACCTGATCATCCTTGAGAAGGGGCCGCCACGCGGAAAGAGGCTCCTTCTGAGCCTCCGCGGCCGTTGCTACAAAGCTCACACAGAAAGACCACGCCAGGGCCCACCCTCCTTGGTGCTTCCTGCCTCGGCGGTGGTGACGGGAGAGAAGAGGCTTGGACTCATGCACCCTGCTTAGCACTTCACCTGGTGTTGAGCCTGGCGCCCCGCCTGACCAGTTCCAAGATCTGGGCTGACCTCTGTGCAGAGGAGGCTGAGACCACTCCTCGCCCGCCACGGGGACCCTGATGACGCACCCCAGGCCACCAGGCCAGTGCCTTCACGGTGGGTCCCCACCCGTGTCCCCGGGTTCCTAAACTGCCTGGAGGGGATGTCTGGCCTTTCCTGCCCGGGATGGTGGGTTAGGAAGGATCTGGGGTCTGGCGCCAGACTTGTCCCTGGGCAGACCTCACCATCCTTCCACTGCCAGGGAGCAGGGAGGCCGCCACCCACTGCATGAGACCCGGGCACATGCGGGCACAGCCAGCACTCGGGGTGGGGGCTGGACTGAGTCCGGACACCTTCTCAGAGACTCCGGATGGAAGGGCCTAAGAGCCTCCGGTTTCTAGAGGGGGCTGAGAACCGGGGAGTAACTGGGATTTGGAGCCAGGATGGAGGGAACAGGGCTGGGGGGTTCTCTCCCCAGCCCCGTCCCCACCCCCCAGAGAAAGTGAAAGTGCTGGAAACGTCCAGATTCCCGGAACGGGGGACGGGAACACGGAGGACGCGGCCTGAGCAAGGCCCCGGCGGCTGCCCCCTCCCCAGCCAGGGCGCAGTCCTTCCTGTTCCGCCGCTGGGGGGTGGGCGGCTCCTCCAGGGTCAGGCGGGGGCAGGACGGGCCGGCCCGGGCTAGTGTTACCGGACGGCCGCGGCGCAGGGGAAGGGAGAGCGCGGGGGACACAGGACGCTGCGGCTCCTGAACCGCCCGGGTCTCCACCAACACCCCTGTCCCACCAGGGACCACCCAGGGACCCGGGCTCCCTCCGGAGGCGCGCTCCAGCCCCTCCCCGTTTCCATGGCTACCAGCAGCGGCGTCCACACCTCCGCCCCCGGTCCCACCCGAGCTGACGGTACCGGGAGCCTGGGCAGGGCCCCTCGCCCCCAGCCCTGCCACTAACGTGGGGTGGGGGCCCTCGTGGGGGGCCGAGAACAGGCGGTGGGGGCGCGGGAAGGGGCGCCTCCTGTACCCCCAGCCCCGCCGCCCGCTTCCGCTCCCGGATGCAGGGCCCAGACCCGCGCTCGGGGCGCTCGGCCTTTGTCCGGCCAGGTGCGGCCGCGCTCACCCGGGCTGGGGCGCTCGGGCTCGGGGCCCTCGGGGGTGCCCGGAGCCTCCGTCCGCTCGGCAGTCTCGTCCCCGCCGCCGTCGGCGTGCGCCTCCACGGGCACCACGGTGAAGTTGGTGGGCATGGCCGCCTGCACCCCACAGTCCCTGCCCCGGCTCGGCCCGGCCCGCGCTGCGCGGCTCCCGCCGACGCCACGGGACTTGGGCGCAGGGGCGGGGTCCGACCGCCCCGCCCCCCCGGCCACGTGACTTCACCTGCTTGCCCCGCGGCCCCACGAAAAGTTGGCCTGCCGCGGAGCTGGGCCAGGCGACTTCCTGTAGGGACCCCAACCCAGGCTGCGTCCATCCGACCGCCCCGACCCGGGACGCGGGGCCTTCGCTGCCTGTGCCCCCGACCCTCGCAGAGCCCGCGAATCCCCGCCCAGCCCCCTGCCCCTCCTGCTGGAACCCCCCCGCCCTCCCCGCCCCCCTCCTGCTTGCCCCCCTTCCCGCCTCCCCTCTTGTCCCCTTCCCCGACCCCCCACTCCTGCTCCAGCCCCCGCCCCTTCTGTACGCCCTCCTGCTGGAACCCCTCACCCCTCCTGCACCCCCGCACCCCTCCTGCACCCCCTCCTGCTGGGCCCCTCTGCCCCTATGAACCCCCTCCTGCTGGAACCCCTGCCCTTTCTGCACCCCCTCCTGCTGGGCCCCTCCTCCTTCTGCGCCCCCCTCCTGCACCCCCTCCTGTTTGCCCCCCCTTTCCTGCTCCAGCCCCCTACCCCTTCTGCTTCCCCCTCCTGTTCCCCCCCGTTCCCCCCTGCCATCCTCCAGCACCCACCTCCCACACAGTCCGCCCACCCACTCCAGGCAGCACCCGCTGAGACCCTGGGCTCCTAGCCTGGCTGCTGGCTAGCCCAGCCTGGCTGCGAAGGCATCTCCAGTGGAAAGAGCCTTGGATAGCCTGGGGGTGGGGTCCTCCAGAGCTTGGTCCAGCTCCAGGTTAGGGAACTAACCCAGTAGAGGGAGTGCCCGCCATGACAGATACCACCCACAAAGACCCCAGTCTCCTCCACACCTGCCCCAGGAGTGCCCCATGGCCCCTGGCCTGGAACCCTCCCTTCCCTCCTTGGGAAATGTTCCAGAAGCTCACAGGGTGATGCAGGGAAGGTGGAGTTGCAGAACCCGCCAGGCGGACACCAGGATACCACCGGCCAGCACCTGGCACATTTCTCAACAAATGACTCATGAAAAACGGAACAATCAGATGTCCGTCAATGAGGAATTGGGCTAAAATGCTATGGCACACAGGTGCAATGAGTCAGCCTTCATTCATAATCACCCACACCTGCTGTACAGCAACAAAGCAGAGACACAGGTGGTGTGGGCAAACACGGCCACAGCCCCTTGTCACGTGGAAAACGGGCATGGCCTGGCCATGTTTTAGCAGCATGCCTGTCTAATCCTAAAAGGCAGCTGGAGGGGAGTGATGGCCTCCAGGCTGTGGGATCACGGGGCTCTGTGGGTTCAAGGAATGCAAGCCCAATCTCTCCAGCCATTTCCAGTAAAGCCAGTCGTGCCCTGGGGTGGCCCAGGGTTCTACCCTTTGCCTCATGGACTCTTCTGGGCAGAAGCTGTAGGCCTGGGCCCCTCCTGGAACGTCGCCCATCTAGCACCAGCCCTTGCAGAGGTGGGGGTTCCTCTGGCCTGGGTGTCTGGAGCTGTGCCTGCTCCACACTCTCATCCCACCTCCCACCAAAGGCAGCTCAGGGCCGTGGATGGTGCTAGGTCAGCTGCCTCCCTAGGTCAGCGGGACGGAAGGTAGGAAATCACCTCCCCAGAAGGCAAAATGGTTCCCAGGCATCCTTATGAGGAGAGCTGGCTTTGCTGAAAAGATCCAGGGGGTGGAAACAGAAGTGCCCAATGGGGTCAATTATAGGGTTCACACTTAGGGTGCTGGGTAAATCCTCTCCTTAGTCACCCCAGCAGGGGCTTCTGTACATTCAACCCTGATCGCCACCCAGCGCTATTCCCGAGGGTTGGACAGAGCTCAGGGTGGGCATGAGGCTTTCCCAAGTGATGCCAGCAGGAGCAACAGATGTGCAGGCTCCCGTCGCACGTCCAGGCTCCGCTTCACACCCCAGGACCCCAGGGCCAGCTGCCCGCCACGTGCTGGATGTGGACCTTCAGAGGAGCTGGTTTGGAGGGTCTGTGGCCAGGGCCAGCTCCCGGACTCAGGACTCATCAGCTTCATTTTACAGACGAGGAAACCGAGGCCCAGGAGTTTGGGGTCCTGCGGCAGCTCCAAGGGTGGTCTTCTCAGTGATTACAAAATCTTGACTAGGACCAGGGGTCATGGCTGAAGCACGTGGGTGGGTGCCCAGCCCTGCCAGGCAGAAGGCGGGTGGCTTCTCTTGTTTAAATCTTAGATCTTACTCATGGGAGACCTGGGGTGGGGGGTGAGGTCTGCCTTTTGCATTCTAATCAGGTGAGTCGTGACAGGGATCAGCACCCTGTAAGCACCTGCGGGTCTAGACAGAGAACCTTGCCAGAGCCCAGAAGCCGCTGCAGGCCCCTCCCATCCTGTCAGTAGCCCATCCCTAGGGGCCTGGTGGCTCTTCCCTTCGCTCCGTGGGTGTCCATGCCCACGTATATCCTCCCACGCGGCAGCCTGGGGTTAAATGTGCATCGTGTGACTTTCAGTACTCTCTTCCTACCCACCTCCATCCCTCTGTCCTTTCTGTACCCGGCACCTGTTCAGGAAGCGGCCCTCGGACACATGGAGGTGCCCGAGGCCTGGGTTGGAGCTGCATCTTTCGGTGCAGGCCTCTGCACCTCCTGAAAGTGGGCACCTGGAGCCAGGGGCCTGCTGGGATCCGGGTGCAGTCTCCTGGCAAGGCCGGGGGCTCTCAGAGGGAGCCACGCACTGTCTGGTGGTAGCTCCTCCGTCCGCAGTCGTTGGTGCTTGATGTCTGAATCGACAGATTCGTGGAGCAAAACGGTGATTTTCCAGTGCGTGGTGGCTTCGTCATGAATTCACTGGAGGGAGAGGCTCGTCCTGTCTGTCTGGCCGTCTGGATAATGGTGCCCACAGGAAAGGCAGGGCAAGGGTGCCTTTCCCTCATTTGTCGGTTTTCACAGCGGTGAATTGATTCCCGACGATCTCCCAAGTGTATTTATATGTCGCTGATGAAACACATGGGTGGGTCTCAGTCGATCACCATTAGGGCCCTTTCCAAGCATTGTGTCCAGCTTTGCCCAGGGAGCCTCTTCAAATGCCTGGTCATCTGTGATGGCCTCTTGGCCGTGTGCAGGGCACAGCCAGGGGAACCCTGGGATTTAGTGCGAAAGTGTAGTCGATGGTGATTACATTCTGTCTGTAGATTCTCGGAACAGTCCCTGCTGCCTGCCACCCTGGGGTGGAGTTTCTAATTGATTAGGATGGACACCCAATGCCAGCTTCCAAGCCAGGAGGCCGCTCGTGCCCACGGCTTGGAATCAGGGCTGTGGCCTGGGAGGGCTCTCACCAGGCGCAGGCCGCCTCCAGGTGTCTGTGTGCCTCTGCACACAGAGCTTCTCCCCAGGTCCGCGGGTCCCCCCCGTCCACTGCTGCTTTCCCTTTAGGGTGGGGGCTCATCTCCTGGTGCACCATCTGCATCCTTCTGGGCTGGGAACCTGCTGTCGGGTACCAGGCAAGGCGCACCTCCAGGGCTGAAGGATGCAGGTGGGGCTCGCAGGCGGAGCGTCCGTGGAGAGCTCCGTGTCCAGGGAAGGGGACACCTGGAGGAGGCCAGCCCTGGAGGCCCCACACTCCTCCTCACCAGAAAGCCACCCGCCTTCTGCCTGGCAGGGCTGGGCACCCACCCAGGTTCTTGCCTGTTGGCCTGGCACCCATGGTGAGTAGGGGGAGAGAGGGAGTAGGGCAGAGTAGAAGAGAGGGGAGGAAGGAGAAGCAGGGGAAGGGGGGAGGGAAAGAAAAGAGGTGGGACGGGAGGAGAGGGAAGGGGAAGCAGGCAGAGGAGAGGGAAGGGAGGCCCCAGTTACCCAAGGCTAAAGTTATTTTTAAAAAACAAAACTTTTTTTTTTAAATGTGGTGAGCCTCTCCTGGCAGGGTGGGGTGTGTGGACATCAGTGGAGGAAGCAGAGGCTCCAGCCGCCTGTGCGACCTGCACTCTCCCTGCCCAGGAGTCCTGCCCGGGGCCGAGAATTCTGCCCATGGCCAGGGTGGCCCTAAAGCCCCACACCCACCACCACCTGTGGGGGCTCTAAGGGAGCTGTGGTAGGCAGGGATGACAGAGGACCCCAGCCACAGCCCCAGGCCCACGGCTGCATCTCCCCTGAAGATGCGGCCCTGTCCCAAGGGTTCTGCAAACAATGCCAGGCTCTTCCCAGGCTGGCACTGCAAGCTGCCCCCACCCTCTCCACCCCCAGCTTGCTCAGGGCACGGCCCCTGGGCCTAGTGGATGGTGGGCCTGGCTCAGCTGGCGCCGGGGAGCCTGTCTGCACAGTGGCTGGGTACGTGGGGTTCTGAGCCTCCCGGGTCCTGTGCCTGCTGGGCAGGGGCACATCCCATGGAGCTGAATCTGGGAACAGAAGGGGCCTCCCCTCCCACAGAGCTCTGAGACCGTCTGTGTCTGAGACTGTAAGTGACGCCAACAGAAGGTCAAGCTTGAGCGACAAAGCTCTCAGTCCTGTAATTCAGGGACACTGAGTCTTCGCTCAAGTTCCCTCTGGAAGATTCCGTGGACGAGGCCGACACCCTCTGCCCCTCACTCAGGAGGTTCCAGGATTCTTAGACCACATGTGTGGCTTTCCTTCTCTCAAAGTGTAACTCACATAATGTTACTCAGAATCTCACGTGGACGCCCGTGAGCTGCGGACACGGGGAAGGGTCGCATCTCCTCTGAAGTCCAAGCTGCAGAAGCCCACCCACCCCCCGCCAGCTCTCGCTCCTGCCCCATAGCTGACTTCTTTCCCATGAACGTTGGGCAAATGTTTGCTGTTGGCTCAGGGGAAAGGCTGTGCCAGGGTCCAGATGGGCTCAAAACCTCCCAACCTGGCAGACACACAGCCCTTCAGAAACGGAAGTAGAGCCCAGGACATGGTGTGGCCAATCCTCTCTCAGACGTCATAAAGAGCTGGGTTTGGAAGACGAGGCCAACCCTCATGGATGCCGCCTCCAACCCTGGCAACACCATGACATCAGGGATTTGCTGGTTCTGTCTCAGAGCCTCAGAGGGTCCTGCTCAAACCCCAGAGCCGCAGGGATGGGCCGGGGGGCTGGTGGGGGGCATATTTCGAGGGGCCACTGAGCAGGCTGGGGTGAGCTGGGCCTGGTCTGCGGGGGTAGGGGCGCAGCCTTCGCTGGGGAGGCAGCCAGGGAAGGGGTTCCTACCAGCCTGAGATGGAGCAACGGAGCAACTAGTGAAACCAGGTTTGCAAAATTATCACCGTTGGTGGAAGGGATCCGACCTAACTCCATCTTGGTTCTGACCTCCAAGCTGTCCTTATTCCTTCCTGGGCGTAGGCTGAACTAACTTTGGGAGGAACTTAGTTTATAGTTAAAATAAACCTCCTTCTTGCCTGAGGACTAGACTGCCTTTGTAGGATTAACAAATTAGCCACAAGATTAAAGAAATTGTGGTTTAGGAGTCATGCAGCTGGAGGCTACCAGATTCTGACCCTCCCTAAACTGCTCCTAAAATCCATGCTTGAGATGTTTTGCAGACCCTTGTTGTACTAGATGGATCAGCTGGCCCCACTCAGATCAATAGACTGGCTCATCTGATCTTGTGACCCCCACCAGGAACTGACTCAGCACAAAAGGACAGCTTCAATTCCCTATGAGTTCATCTCTGACCTGACCAATCAGCACTCCTGGCTCACTGGCTTCCTCACCCACTAAGCTGTCCTTAAAAACTGATCCCTGCCGGGCGCAGTGGCTCATGCCTATAATCCCAGCACTTTGGGAGGCCGAGGCAGGCGGATCATGGGGTCAGGAGATCGAGACCATCCTGGCTAACACGGTGAAACCCCATCTGTACTAAAAATACACACACAAAAAATTAGCCGGTCATGGTGGCAGGTGCCTTAAGTCCCAGCTACTCGGGAGGCTGAGGCAGCAGAATGGCGTGAATCCGGGAGGCGGAGCTTGCAGTGAGCTGAGATCGCACCACTGCACTCCAGCCTGGGGGATAGAGTGAGACTCCGTCTCAAAAAAAGAAAAAAAAAAACTGATCCCACATGTGTGGGGAGACTGATTTCAGGGATAATAA
The DNA here is from genome assembly GCF_028878055.3 of Symphalangus syndactylus. Classification (NCBI taxonomy): domain Eukaryota; kingdom Metazoa; phylum Chordata; class Mammalia; order Primates; family Hylobatidae; genus Symphalangus; species Symphalangus syndactylus. Next base: position 100,981,625 of record NC_072438.2, on the reverse strand, counting down.
AACTCTGGTCTCCCGCACAGACAGCTCTGCGTGAATCCCTTTCCCTATTGTGATTCCCCTGATCTGAGTGACAGTAAAACTCCGGTCTCCTGCACAGCCAGCTCTGCGTGAATCACTCTTTCTCCACTGTAATTCCCCTGTCTTGATCCATCAGCTCTGTCTGGGCAGCAGGCAAGGTGAACCCATCGGGCAGTTACATGAGGGGGAGTCCATGGGCCTCAGCCCCTTGAACAGAGAGATAAGAAGATCCCACGCGGGAAATGTTTCAGTGCAATCTGAGAACATCGTGGGCAGGCCTGGCAGCCATCCAGACCCGGCAGAAGAGTCTTCCTGGCAGCAGCGCCAGGGATTCTCTAAAAAATAGGTGTGACCCAGACCTGCGCCCTCGCCAGACACAGATGAGCTGTTGGCCAAATGCGAAGGCCGCCGAAGCTGTCCTTGGGAGTGAAAGGTCTTGGGAAGTTTCCCCTCTCTAGACCGGGGGATGCCTCCTGCCAGGAAATTCGAATGAGTCCAGGAGGAAGGAGAAATCCTGGACCTGATACAGGCCGCAGAGGGCCTGGTCTCACCCATTTCTAATGGAACCAATTAAACATCAGAGAGTGTGGGGGACCCAGACAACAGTAAACAACTGTGCCCATAACATCAAATGTGCCGGCCCCGCAGCCTTGCAGGTACTGAGGTTGTTTCTAGTGGCTTCTTCCAGGGCTGTGGGAGGTGTGGGGGCGTCTCGCTGAACTTCTGGGCCGGCTGGCGGGAGAGGCAGAGCTGGCGCTGACATCAACCTCTCAGCAGGACGGGCTCACAACTCACACTGAGCACCCAGAGCCAGACCTCCCCAGAGGAATGTTCTGGGGGAGAGGGAGGGGCACAGATGACTGCTCCCAAAAGGAGGGCCCTGCCTGGTTTTGTGGCCCCGAATGTGGTGTGCACACCCTCAGTCTGCAGCAGCTTGAAGCCTTCCTGATGAGAGCCGACACAGGCAGGGGCCGGAGACGCTTTTGCAGAGCTTTAAGGCTGTTCCGCCATCAGCTTTGCATTTTACAGCTTTCTGGTGGGATCAGAGAAGCACCCGCGCAACCTCCCCCGCGTTTTCTAAACATGCAGCTGGGAACCTGGACTGCAAAGCCCGGCCTCAGTTACCGCCACTTTTTCCCAGAGCCCTTCTGAGGTGAGTTTTCTGGACTTACTCACCGGGGCCAGCACTCGTTAAAGGTGAGGATCCCCTGACCCCACCCCACACAGCAGCACCCAGACACCCGCTAGGGCCCCAGCTCCCAGGGGACGCCGCAGGCATGCACACATCCCTGCCTGGGTGATGCCGAGGTTACACACGCCCTTTGGAAAGCTCTGGTGCTGCCTTGGCTGCACCATGACCCCCTCCAGCTGTGTGCAGCTGGCTCGCCGCCCATCGTGCCGTGGTCCTGGGTGGGCAGTGAGGCTCAGCCCTGACGTCGGGCAGCGAACGTCTCAGGAAGCACGGGGGCGATGGGCTTTGGGCTGCCTTCCTCTCCCCAGCACCTTTCCAGTCACCCCTGTGCCAGGCTCCCCACCCACACAGCCCCATCCCAGGCACGCGGTGGCTCTGGAGGGCTGCATTTCAGGGTGCAGACCAGAACACGCCCGATTCCCTCCAGGCAATGGACAAATGGGGTCCGCCGGCACTGTCCTGTGATGGGCGGGCTGGGGGGCAGTGCCCAGCTTTGGGCTCTGTGGCCTCGGGCCTCCCCTCAGGCCACCTGCTCCCCGTGGCTGCTTCTGCCTCCCCCCAAAAATCCAGTCTGTGCTGGCTGAAGGTGCACAGGTGTCACCATGGCCGAGGCAGCTGGGACCCCCATAGGTCAACTGCCTGTCATTGGGGTCACTCAAGGGCCTTTCTGCCCAGCTGGCAGGGACTGACCAGGTCCCCTGAATTTCACCCCCAGAGTGCAGGGGATCCCCCTGGGGCTGAGGGGACCCCTTGGGGTGGCCCACGCTTGTGGTAGCACAGCCTGCAGACCCCTCCACGGCCCCAAAGCCACAGAGCACAGATTCACACTCAGAATGATGGCTGCAGACCCCACCACAGCTCCAAACACGCTCTTCATAAGGGAAAGGCTGACAAAGTGGTCTTCACTAAAATGACACACTTCTCTTCCTCAGAAGACGCTCTCAAGGGCAGGGGAGCAAGCCCGGGTGCAGCTGGGTGAGCACCTGCCGTCCACGGGGCACCCCCCGGCAGTGTCCGGATCACACAAAGACAGCCTACAGACCAGCAAGGAAACGCCGAACCCAGAGGGCAAGAGGGCAAAGACTTGAACTAACACGGAGGAGCACGTGCAGATGCCACCTCGCCCGGGGACGCTCGCCGTCGGCAGTGTACCGGGGACACCACGGTGTGCTGGCCAGATGCTCACAGCCGCTGTACCTCCCCACACAACTGGAGGCCCGTGGAATGCAGGGCCACTATGGAAAACTACAGACACGCCTCCATCACCACCCAGAAACCCCACTCTCAACAGAAACACACAGTCACTAAGCAAAAGACACACAGAGGCCTTCCTGGGAGCCCAGACTGGACACAGCCCACATTCCCATCAGCAGGGCAGTGGGCGACGGGCCACAGATGGCGTGTCCCTTCAGGGAGTGCCCACCACACATGCCAGGGATGATCTCACACGCGGGCTGCAGGGCAAGAGGAGGTCGGCATGATGCTGTCTACGTGATGCTCAAGGGCAGGCAGGACCCGCCCTGGGGCGCACACCAGCACAGACGGCAGTCCCTGTGCAGCAGAGACGGCTTCCGGGGCTTAGAATGGTCATGCTTCGACCCGAAGGGCTCCTGGGCCTGCCTGTGCTCAGAGCTCCCCCGGCAAAGATTTAAGATGTGTGCTGCTCCCTGGGTGCCAGCTGCACCTCACTTAGAGGAAATAAGAGTGGCTCAGAGCACGCACTGCACGGTAGACTCGGTGCATCCTGACCTTGACACTGAGTCCACCCAACCCTCCTGCTGCCCCGCCACCGTTCCCCAAGCTGCCTCCCGCACGTCCCCGCATCCCTCATCTTGAAGGCAGTGGGACAGCTGGGCTGTTTCTGTCACATCCTCTGTGAAGAAGAGTCCAGGCCAGCAAATATTTATCACCAAGTGTCTGGCCATTGTGGTCCCCAGACAGAGCTGCCTCCGTCCCAAGGCCAGGACTTTACATGTGGAATTCCCTGTGTCGGTCCCCAGACAGCAGTGGTGCAACGGGCAGGGGTTTGGCCTGTGGAGGGCTGTGCCCCTGAGGCCCACGGGAAAGCTCGTGGACTTGCTGGGGGGCAGGGCTGATGTCAGTACCCGTGTGTGGATCCCCCTGCAGCTGAGTCCCAAGGAGGATCGTCACCCTCACATTCCTCTCTGGTGAAATGCTGCTGAGAGGTCCTTTAAGCATATGGCCTCAAGTAATCGTGGAAAAAGAAGGCAGCGGCATCGGTGGGCACAAGAAAGATCCATGCCACTCTGTGGGACCCAGAGAGGCAGTGTGACCTCAAGGGCTCACAGCCAGTGAGTGGCGGGCGGGGACAAGGGGGAGTTCCAGAAGCCTCAGGACATTCCTTGTCCCATGGATGACTGGAAGGACCCTTCCCAGATGGGAACCCCCTGCCCACCCCAGCCATGCCCAGCACCAAGGGGTGAGCCCTGGAAGCACCCATGGGTCAGCCCCGGAGCCGCACAGGCCCTCCTAGGAAGGGGTAGCTGTGCCCCAGACTCAGGAGGGGCTGTCCTGTCATCCTGCAGGCCTTGGAGGCCACTGTCCCTGATGGGGTTGTGCAAGTGTGGGGGGCATGAGAGGGGGCCCCTTCATCAGCTCAGCACCCACCCTAGGCTTGCTTCATGCCAGGCACACACTGTGCTGCATGCATGAAGTGGGGATGGGGTCCCTGAGTGGGGGCTCTGCCTGCTCCCAGACCCTTGTGGAGGCCCCGCCTCCCGGCCTCTCTGCATTGTGCCCAGGGCCCACGGCAACGCAGCCCCCATTCCAGAGAGCCGGACCCTCCAGCTCTCAAGCGGACAGCAGGGAAGGCAGGGATGGTGTGGGGGCACACTGTCCTAGGGACCCTTCCCTGCCCCCACCACCCGCCCTTGCACATGGGCCTCCCTAGAAACGTGAGTCACCCCAACCCTTGAGAAACCAGAACCCCCGGCAGGGCTGTGCGAGGCGGAGCGGGATTTGGGGGTGTCAGAGTCTCACCAGCATCTGGGCAGTGGGGGGGATGAAAATTCTGGCTGCCTGGCACAGCCCCCACCACTGCGCTTGGCACCTCAAGGGGCTTGGGTTCTCAACATCAGCTCAGATAACTGGTAAAAATGTTTATTAGTTTTAACTTTGCTTTTTCCTCTTTCTAAAAAAAATCCATTTTATTTAATTGTTGTAAAATCATACATAAAATTGCCATTTTCACCATCTTTAAGTGTCCGACGGATGAAGCACATTCCCACAGCTGTGCATCCGCCTTCACTGCCGGTCTCTAGAGTCCTCCCAAACTGAAGGCGTCTCCCCAGCCCGGCACCTGCCATTCTGCGTTTGGTCTCTACACATCTGGGAACTCCAGGGACCTCCCAGGAGGGGATCAGACAGGGCCCCACGGCATGATGTCCACACAGCTCCTTCATGCTGTAGCCCGTGCCAGCATCTCCTTCCTTTTCTCGGCTGATGAGTGTCTACTGCGTGGATGGGCCATGTTTTGTTCACCCACTCATGTGCTGATGGACACGAGGGTTGCTATTCCCCCTATGTACAGTGATGGGTAACAACTTCAAAGGTATATATCTAAGTAAAAACAAAAATGTGTAAAATGTGTGAAGCGCCCCACGTGCGCATGCACAAGCCCTCTGAGAGGAGGTGGGGGTGTCGCCGTGGCTGCCTGGGGGCACGGAGCCTGACCTTCTGCCTACGCTCCTCTGTCCTGTTACCTGGGGTGGCTACACCAGCATCATCTGGCCAAAAATACCTCCTAATCGTTCTGGCTGAGCCGCTGCCACTGCCCAAGATAAGCAGGGCACGCTCTGGCTCCCGGTAGTGATTTCTGTCCTATTTTTACACTTGGTTCAGATAAGGTCTCGGGTGGCCTGTGCCCAAGGTCACTCTGTGGGGCCCCAGGGAGGCAGTGGCTTGCCCTGGGTCCACATTCCCTCTGGGGAAGTGGGTTCCGGGAGCCGCATAGAGAGGCATGCTGGGTGTGCAGAGCAGGAGTGGTCACAGGGACCCCGGCTCCGAGGAGGGGACAGGGCCACTCCTGGGCCCTCGAACCCTTGGGTCCCAGCACCTGCAAGCACGGCCCTGCCAGGTAACACCACCAGCTCCTGGAGGCGCACGAGAGCTCACATCTGGGGTTCCTGGCAAAAGAACCCCCAGATAAATGAGTTAAGCTGTCTAGCCTCCTCCCTGCCAAAGACCCCCAGATAAATGAAGAAAGCTGCCCAGCCTGGCCCCCGGCCCACTGAGGGGTAGCGGCTCAGCAAGGCAACGAGGCCGGCCAGAGACCGCCGCACAGGAGTGGACGTTCCCCACCAAGGGGCCGGGGGCCGTGGTCAGCTTCTCTGAGTGTCCTGGTCTTGGAGGACACACGTCGTGTGTTGGCCAAGGAGCCGGGATCGGGGCCTCCATCAAACAGTGTTGCAAACTGGTGGAGCATGTCCTCAAGGTTTAAGCTTCAAATTTTGCTTGGCAAACTGAACCCAAATCCACCTCTCTTTCTTGACTTTCTTCGTTTGTTTCATTAACAGAAGAGAGAAGAGGAAACATGTTTAACAGTTTCTGAGATAACTCTCTTGGTCTAATTGCCTCATTGAAACCTTAAATATTTGGCTTGCATCACGAGAACAGTCAGGCTAATACAGTACTAAATTCATCGCTCTCAACGGAGAATGACTTATCTGTGCAAATACCACAAGTCATCAATTTCTATTTTCTCAGGGTGATAAGTTAAAAATACATTTAAAAAATAAGCTTTGATTGCTTTTGAAGGACAGCAACCTCCATGGACCTCGCAATGCAAAACCCACAGCTGACGGCAGGTAATCTGCTCCAACGACTCAGGGACACACTTCACAGGCCAGAGATCTTCAGCATAGAGATCAGTGCCCACAAGCCAAGAGAAAAGTCTTTCAAAGACCACCTAATCCCTCACTGTTTTCGAGGAGAAAAGAAATGCACATGTAAAAAACACAAACCAGAAAGATTTGCAGCTCCAGCACCTGGTCACGAGGGAGTAGCTGCGTGCAGTGGTCAGAGAAAACATAGAGGACAGAAGACCGTGGGAGGGAGGGTGCTTCCAAAGTACAGAGAAACAGCTGCAGCCTCGACCTCCGCGCCAGCAAACACTATCTTCAAAAATGAAGGCAAAATCAAGACATTTCCAGACAAACGAAAACTGTGAGGATTCATCCCAAGTGGAAGGAAAATGATTCCTGATGGAAACACCGAAATCCAGAGCTCAGAGAGCACGGACTGGCGGGGCAGGCGGCGGAGGCTTGCGGCGCTGGACACATTTAACACTCAGTGCCCAGCACGGGGGAGGGAGGCCCTGGAGTCCCTGATCGCAGCACACCTGGACCGTCAAGGGCGTCTGTGCAGGGCAGACACTGGGGCAACGACCGTGAGAACAGCAGAACACACAGCTAGCAAGCGAACACAAGGAGAAAACGGAGTAATAAAAAGGGTGTTTAATCAAAATAATCAAAAGAAAAGACACCCATGCTTGCACTAACTGGAGAGCCGAGGCGGCTGACCAGGCCTCGAATCTCACGCTCTGATGATGCCCCACTTCAGCAAAAACCAGAGAACTGGAGGAGAAACAGACACTACTCCAGGGAACAGCTAGAGATTTGAAGATGCCTTGCCCCGTAACTGGTAAAACAAATCACCGGAGATAAAGATTTGAACAACACATGAGCAAGACTGACCTAATGGTCAGCTGTGTGGAAATGCACCCAGCCACTGCGCAGCCTGTCCTGTGCACCACGGGGTTGAGAGAGGAGCTCTGAGAGCTGGGAATGGAGCACAGAGCAGCTGTGGAAATAATGGAAAATGCCCCGGAGCCTGGGAAACTGCAGCACATCGAGAAACCCATGTGCTGAAGAGTGAGCCATGATCGGAATGAGATGTTTTAAACTAAAGTGTGTGTGTGTGTGTGTGTGTGTGTGTGAATTCTTTTTAATTCTAAGACTTTCATATAGAAACATCACTTCATGGGTAAAAGCAAGTAAAGTCAAACGGCACACTTTTTATTTTAGTATTTTCATGCTGAATAATACATAATAATGGTATTTTAGTATTTTCATTGAATCTGCAGGCGTGTCAACATGTTAGAAATTGTACTGCAGAAAATGCCACTGCTCTCAGTGGTTTGGAAAGTTTATCTAGGGTGGGAGACTCTTCTAATTTATTTATAACATTGACTAATTGGATCCCAATTACTTTGGATAAATGGTAAAATATGAAATATATCAAACATGGTTAAAATGTCTACCTGGGCCAGGCACAGTGGCTCATGCCTGTAATCCCAGCATTTTGGGAGGCGGAGGCGAGTGGATCACCTGAGGCCGGGAGTTTGAGATCAGCCTGGCCCACATGGTGAAACCCCATCTCTACTAAATATACAAAAATTAGCCAAGCATGGTGGCACGTGCCTGTAATCCCAGCTACTCAGGAGACTGAGACAGGAGAATCACTTGAACCCAGGAGGCGGAAGTTGCAGTGAGCTGAGATCACATCACTGCACTCTAGCCTGGCAACAGTGCCAGGCTCTGCCTCAAAAAAAAAAAAAAGTCTATCTGCTTGCATTGTTATTGCATTGTTATATCTTCATTAATTTAATTGTTAATGTTTCCAAAAAGTCACCCATGTTATTAAGCTAATTCTTAGCCATATACACATAGCATATTTACACAATATTAACCCATGAATTCACCTATTCTTTTTTATTTTATTTTATTATTTTTTGAGACAGAGTCTCACTCCAGGCTGGAGTGCAGTGGTATGATCTCAGCTCACTGCAGCCTTCACCTCCCAGGTTCAAGCGATTCTCGTGTCTCAGCCTCCCAAGTAGCTGATAGCTGGGATTACAGGCATGGGCCATCATGCCCGGCTAATTTTCTGTATTTTTAGTAGAGACAGGGTTTCACCATGTTGGCCAGGCTGGTCTTGAACTCCTGGCCTCAAGTGATCCTCCTGCCTCGGCCTCCCAAAGTGCTGGGATTACAGGTGTGAGCCACTGCACCCAGCCCCTACCTATTCTTTTTAATGTTTAATATAATTGAGATGTTACTCACTTTTTAAAACATTTTAAATTGTTTAGTTTTTCTCTTCTGATTTGTTTTTGTTTTTTGTTTTGTGTTTTAAGTTTCAGGGGTACATATGCACGTTTATTACAGGTAAATTTGTGTCACGGGGTTTGTTGTACAGATTATTTCATTACTCAGGTATTAAACCCAGTACCCATTAGTTATCTTTCCTGATCCTCCCCCTCCTCCCACCCTCTGCCCTCAAGTGGGCCCCAGGCTGTGTTGTTTCCCTCTATGCATCCGTGCATTCTCATTGTTTAGCTCCCACTTATAAGTGAGAACATGCTGTATTTGGTTTTCTGTTGAACTAAATTATAATGAAAATACAACCTATCGAAACCGTAAGATGCAGCTGAAACTGTGCTTTAGGGAAGAGTCACCACGTAGATCCTGCAAAAGTCTAAAGATAGTGGAGTGGGTTGAGCTGGGCTCCCCCAGAAGGAGATGTTGAAGTTCTAACACGGGTACCTGTGAATGCCCTGACTGGGAGGTAGCTCCTTGCAGATGGGACCGCATCATGAAGATGAGGTCATCCTGGAGTAGGGTGTGGGCTCTCAATCCAATGACTGGTGTCTTTTTTTTTTTAGACGAAGTCTCGCTTTGTTGCCAGGCTGGAGTGCAGTGGCACGATCTCGGCTCACTGCAACCTCCACCTCCCAGGTTCAAGTGATTCTCCTGCCTCAGCCTCCCAAGTAGCTGGGACTACAGGCATACACCACCACACCCAGCTAATTTTTGTATTTTTAGTAGAGACGGGGTTTCACCATGTTGGCCAGGATGGTCTCGATCGCTTGACTTCGTGATCCACCCACCTTGGCCTCCCAAAGTGCTGGGATTACAGGCGTGAGCCACCACGCCTGGCCGACTGATGTCCTTATATGGACAGGTTTCAGGCCACAGAGATGGAGGCAGAGGTTGGGGCAATGGGGCCACAGACCCAGGGATGCCTGGAGCCACAGAAATTGAAAGGGGCAGGAAGGATCCTCTTTTAGAGCCTCCGGAGGGTGTGCAGCCCTGCCCACACCTGGACTTCAGATTTCCTTTCTCACCACTGCGAGAGAAGGCATATCTGTGAAGCCACCATGTGTGGTAATCACAGCAGTCCGAGGAAACTGATGGATATACAAATACCACAAATAACTCTGTGATAATGATCTTGTAAATGGAGATAAAATAGACACATTCTCTGGGAAACAAAACCTACCAAAATCCATACAAAAAGAAACAGAAGCTCTATGTCTCATGAAGAAATTAAATCCTTGACTTAACCTTGCCCCCCTCCTGCACATAAAACCTTCGGGGCCACACACTCTCACTGGTAAACTTTTCCAAACCCTGAAGGAAGAAATAATACCAGTTACGTTGAAGTCTTCCGGAGAATTTTTAAAAAGAAGTAATCTTGCACAACTCCTGTTATCAAATTAGCACTTGTCATCAAGGAAGGGAAGATAAAGCACGAGGAGATGCTCACACCCCAGGAAAGTGTCCCAAGAGTGGCTCAGGTTCTCCAGGGCTGCGACGTCCTGGTTTTCATCTAGGGGGTGGTGACAGGCGTGTGATCTCTGGTTATTCCAGAAACAGTGAATGTAGGATGTGTGTCATTTAGCTTCTCACGCCATGCACTGGGGCAAGTTCACTTAGGAAACAGATCTCATCCTTAAGGAAGGCCGGGAGTGGGCGTGGCTGGGAGGTGGGTGCCTGAGGGACCACTCCCGCCCCCTCCCCTGCACCTGTGGTCTCAACCTGGCGGGAAGTCCGCTCCGGCTCCTGTGGGATCAGGGTTGCTGGATCCGAGTTGCTAGGTAAATGCCCGCTGATCTGCAGCACAAGCGCCAAATCCCAGGACGAGCTCTCACAGAGCAGTCAGGCCCAGTGGAAACTGGTGGCCTCACTCCAGGAAATGAAGCCAGACTCAGACAAACAAAAGCCACCAGCAATGCACGGAGGCAGGACGGGACATCTCACGCGGACCCAGGGACCCTGGAGCATGCCTGGGTACAGATGGAGCCCCCGACAAGGGTTTCCTTTCTCATGTGGTTGATGGAAGGTTCTAGAATTTGTCTTCTCATAGAGAGGAAAAGTGCTACCCAGCCCCCAACACTCTGAGACCGCTGAGGCTCAGTAAATATTTGATAAACACCAGGCTCAGCAGGTGCGGTGGCTAGTGAGACTGGTACAGACCAGGTGGCCCGTGGGCATTGGGTCTGCCCTGTGACCACCAGTCCTGACAGGCTGCAGTGGAGCATGTGTGCACATGTGTGCATGTATGTGTGTGTGTGTGCATGTGGGCACACCAATGGGAGTGGCCCCAAGTGCCTGCCTGGTTTCTACACGGCTCCCAGCCTTTTCCTAGAACGGATCACATGTTTGCATACACACACGTGCACACACATGCAGAAACCAGACCCACTCCCACCATCCACCCACACAAGCTGGACCCTCAGTTGCGTGGCTCCCTGCCAAGTGCTCCATCCCCATGTGTGTCCAACACACCTGCCAGCTCTGCTTTCAGCTTTCCCTGATGGCCAAGCATACCCTGCTGCCCCCGCAAGGCTTGGGAGCACCCCTGGATCCCCCGCAAGGCTTGGGAGCACCCCTGGGATCCCCCGCAAGGCTTGGGAGCACCCCTGGGATCCCCCGCAAGGCTTGGGAGCACCCCTGGATCCCCTGCAAGGCTTGGGAGCACCCCTGGGATACCAAGTCTGATGGCCTCTAGAAGTCCCTCTCCTCAAACCTTGGTCACAGCTGCTGCCCAGGGCCTGCCCCGCCAGGGGGACAGCCACGTCTCTCCTAGACACACGAGGACACCCCTCCAAGAGGCCTCCCTCAGCCAGCCGCCACTGCTGCCAGCCCCTCTGTGCATCCCCAAGGGCTGAGCTGCTGCAGGGCGCAACGCCTCCTGGCTCCAAGTGAAAGTCAGAGGTGGGCAGGACGTTCAGGTAACACCCCCACCTCCGAGGTCCAGTCTCACAGAGCCTAAGCAGCCACCCAAGGCAAGGAGGTGGCCACGGGGCCACCAGGAGTGTCCCGGGGACCCCAGGCCCATGAGGGCCAGAGAAACTTCCGGGCTTCCCCTGGCGTAAGGGACAGAACCAGGTGCCCTCCCCTCCTGGCCCCCTCAGCTTTCCTGTGATGCCCAGGACCAGGACCAGGGAAACCACAGTGTCCCAGGCGACAGGGTGGAGGGCGGCTCCAGGAGCCCATCTGGGGCATCAGCCAACCCCCGAGAGACACGCTTGCTTAGGCGTCCCTGGCAAGGTTTCCAAAGCCCTCACGTGGATGAACACGAGAACACCCGGGGCACCCACTGTTTCACGGAAAAAGTCACAGCGGTCACCCTGATGGGATGTAATTTCTGGATATGATTAAACAGGAAGAAAAGATCCCGGATGAGATTACTGTTCAGAAGCACCTTGGAGCCGGGCTCTCGACACTGCTGACCTGAAACCTGGTGATTCAAGAGGAAAAGAACGCCCTGCTGCGTCATAGCTGGAAACCGCACAGCCCATTGTGTCCTGGGCATGAAGCCGTCACCTGACTCCCAGGTGAGGAGCCTGTGGGTCAGGGGTCAGAGCTCAAGGGACGCCCTGGCCAGCTGGGGCAGCCAAAGCTACCTCTGCGTCTTCCCCTGAAAGAGGAAGTGTAAATACCCAAGAAGCTTTGATGTCTCCTCCATGACTTTACTTCTGGATGTGGTTCAGAAAAATCTGCGGAAAATCACCCAGAATTGCACCCGTTTGGTTTACAGGAGTCTTAGCTGTGGGGGCCCCTTTTCCACTGCCCCCATCAAGTGGCCTCCTGGGCAGCCCAGGACCCTCCAGAATCTTCCAGAAGCCGAAGCACTCGCTTCAGTCATAACCTGCAGGACCCCACCGGGCGAGGCTGGCTGGGAGGAGGCACTCTCAGGATAAGGGACCTGGGCAGGCACGTCCTGTCTCCGCTCGATGCCCAGAGAGGACAGGAGGACCCAGGGTGCACCTGCATCTGCGTCTGGGCTGGGGAGCAAAGACGTGGCCTTCCCAGAGCTTGAGCTGTGGGAGGAAGAGAGGCCGAACGAAAGCCCGCCCCCGCCCCACCCGAGGAGAGGCCACTTGGGGCCTCCCATAGCCCTGCCGGCAGCTGCACACGTGTGTTCCCTCACCTCCTTAGCCAGGGCGGCTGCACGCATGTGTCCCCTCACCTCCTTAGCCAGGGCGGCTGCACGCGTGTGTCCCCTCACCTCCTTAGCCAGGGCGGCTGCACACGTGTGTCCCCTCACCTCCTTAGCCAGGGCGGCTGCACACGCGGGTCCCCTCACTTCCTTAGCCAGGGCGGGGGCAGCAGGGAGGGAGGGCATGCTGCATTCTTCCCTGGGCCTGCAGGTGCACCTGTGCCTGCCCAGAGGGAGCAGCGGGAGCTTCTAGCAGACACACCTGGACAGGTGCCCGGAGACCCTGCCAGGGAAACCCAGCACAGACGCAGGTGGGCGGGTGGTGGGAGGGTGGCAGAAGCGGGCAGAGGAGGAGGCTGAACTCAGCATGGCCCAGGCAGTCTCCTTCCGGCCAAGGGGAGTGGCTGGGCCAGTCTGAGCCAGGAGGCAGCCCAGGGAGTGAGCCCCAGGGACAGCATTGGAGCAGCACGGGGGTCCCTGACAGAACCTCACCTCGGAGGGTGATCTGAGGGCCGCTGGGGGCCCACCTAGGAAATGGGGTCCCAGGACACAGAACAGGGAGGGGTTGGTGTTTCCAGGGTGAGGGCTGGGGGAGGGGAGCAAGGCCTGGACTAGGGGATGGAGGCCTAATCAAAGCAAAACAGAGACTCAGAGCTCAGCGCCCGTATTTGCAGGGACACACAGGGACTCACAGGGACATCCCAGATCGCTAGGGGACACGTGGGGACACGCTCGGACTCACAGGGACGTGCAGGGGCCCACAGGGATGTGCAGGGACACTGTCCCTCCCAGCCGTCCTGCTCCTTGCCGAGAGTCACCCGGAGGCTGGGGCCTGGCACCACATTCAGACAGGGGATTCCTGGGCCCCTCCTTGTGGCACCTCCGCCTCAGCAGCCGCTGAAGGGCGTGGGGGAGGGAGCTGGTGTTGGTGCAACAGGCAGATGGTTCCAGAAACTCAGGATTTTACACAATCCTAGCACGTGGGGCACACAGTCCTGCACGGCCGCCACGCTGTCGGAAGCAGGCACTGGCCCTGGTGGTCAGCACAAGCCCTGAGGACCCCCCAGAGGGCATGCTCCAGGCAACCTGCCAGGACCACCTCTCCTGCCCGATCTTGGGGGCCTCACCTGACCTCTCCGGGTCCCTAACCAGGCGCTAGGGCTGCCTCCCTTGGGCGCCCCAGAGTCACCCTGGAATGGCTGCTGGGACTGAGACCCTGAGTCAGGCCAACCCCCAGAGCCTTGCCCAGCCATGGCTTGTCTGGGGTGGGTTCCCAGACCCTCGTCCAGGACACGGGAGAGGGGCCCCCTTTGTGACCTGTGCTGTGGAAGGGCTCAGTGAGCAAGCTGATCCTCCCGGGAGGTAGGGCAGTGCCCCCCAGGAGCAGATTCCCAGGTGGGGCCCGGCACCCTGGCTGTGTACACAGCAAAGCTCACTGCCCCTGTTTCCGTCAGGGGTGTTTGAACCAGAGTGACTCCATCTTGAACAGGGGCTGGGTCTGATGAGGCTGAGGCCTGCTGCGCTACATTCCCAGGAGCTTAGGGATTCTCAGTCACAAGGTGAGACAGGACGACAGCACAAGAGGCAGGTTGTTAAAACCTTATTGATAAAACAAGTTGTGGTCAGGAAGCCATCCAATGCCCAGTACCCACCAAAACCAAGGCGGCATGAAAGTGACCTCTGGTGGTCCTCACCGCTCATTATACCCTAATTAGAATGCATTAGCATCTAAGAGACAGTCCTACCAGCATGGTGGCAGTTTACAGAGGCCACGGCAACGTCGGGAAGCTACCCTCTATGGCCTAAAAAGGGGAGGAGCCCACAGTTCTGGGAATTGCACACCCCTTTCCCGGAAAATTCATGAATAATCCACCCCTTGTTCAGTGCATAATCAAGAAGTAACAGTAAGTGTCCTTGGTCGGGCAGCCATTCTGCATCCCTTCACTTTCTTAATAAACTTACTTTCACTTTACTCCACAGACTCGCCTCCAATTCTTTCTCGTGTGAGGTCCAGGAACCTTCTCTTGGGGGTCGTGTGGATTGGAGCCCCTTTCTGGTAACAGTTCTTTTTCTTTTCTTTTTTGAACTAAAACCCAGGCTGTTTTCTGTCCCTTCCCTTCCAGGGCGCCCTGACCCATGAAGAACCCTTGCCTGCCTTCTGGACCATTCTGGGGCCAGCTTTCCCCACGGCTTCCTGAGATCATCCTAATGTCCCCAGAACATCTCCTTGGCATGCTCTGGCCCCTCCTAAGAGGCATGTGCCCAGCTTGCTTCCCTCTGGAGCCTTGGGGCCAGTGCCGCCTCCCAAGAACTGCACTGCAGTGTCCACGGCCAAAGGACCTGGTCAGGGCTGCCGGATAAGACAGGGGCACTCGGCCCAGCGCAAATTTCAGATAAATGATGAATTTTATTTTGATGTAGTGTGGCCCAAATATTACTTCTACTAAGATTTTTGAGACAGTCTCGCTCTGTCATCTAGGCTGGAGTGCAGTGGCGTGATCTTGGATCTTGGCTCACTGCAACCTCTGCCTCCTGGGTTCAAGCGATTCTCCTGCCTCAGCCTCCCGAGTAGCTGGGATTACAGGCATGCATCACCACACCCAGCTAATTTTTGTATTTTTGGTAGACAGAGTTTCACCATGTTGGCCAGACTGGTCTCGAACTCCCAACTTCAAGTGATCTGCCAGGCTTGGCTTCCCAAAGTGCTGAGATTACAGACATGAGCCACCGCACCCAGCTGCTTCTACTAAGAATTGTTTGTGTTAGTTTGAAACAAATTTAACCAGGCGCCCTGCGCTGGGCTGGTGGTTGGGGGTCGTGCATGCGGGCAAGCGCTGCCCCCAACCCCCCGACCTCCTCAGGATCTTCAGACCCCAGCTTGAATCCCGTGAGCCCCACCTCCTCCAGGAGTGGAGGATTTTCAAATGCACACAGCTCCCTGGGAACCCTGCCCTGCTGGTCCTGGGGCAGAGGGCTGGGCGAGGTGAGGGCAGAGCCATGAGGTGCCTATTCTTTCCGTCGACAGGACTTAAGGCAAGAGAGGCGACGGGGACCCCACACAGTGCTGTCTGGGTTGACTGTGGGTGGAGAGAACAATCCCAAATACTCGTAGGCCGCCATGGCTGCTGCTGACGCTGACGCTTGCTGGCTGGCATACTTGCTGGGCGTCACCCCAAAGCACTGTCAGAGATGGGAGGCTGGACGTGCACCCCTCGGTGAGAACATCTATGTGTGGAGTTTCAGGGTATGAACATCTGCTGCTGAATCTCAGAGGCTGAGGCTGGGGGCAGCTCAGGAACCCCCTGGGGTTCTCAGACCCTGTAAATAACTTTCCCAGTAATCCCAGGGGAGCTAAGTTATTTCCCTGACCAACCGAGGCAGCAACACCAGACAGGGTTGTGTGGAGCTGCAGCTGGAGATGGGGGTGGGCTCGTGTTCTAACCGCTGCACGGCCTTCCTCCCTGAACTTCCCAGCACGTACACCATGGAGAGAGGGGACTTGATTGTGCCCACAAGCCTGCTCAGCCCAGCCAGACTCCCTGGCCCACCACAGACCCACCTCAGACAGCCAGAGCCTAGAACAAGCCCAGCCTCCCCTTTGAAAGCCTCCCAGCTGATTCTCAAATTGTGAGAGAACTGGGTGGCTCTCCCAGCTCCAGCTCTGCGATTCTGGGACAGCTACGTGTTTCTAGTAAGTTAAAAAACTTGGCTGGGCGCGGTGGCTCATGCCTGTAATCACTTTGGGAGGCTGAGGTGGGCGGATCACCTAAGGTCAGGAGTTCGAGACCAGTCTGGCCAACATGATGAAACCTCGTCTCTACTAAAACTACAAAAATCAGCCGGGTGTGGTGGCACATGCCTATAATCCCAGCTACTGGAGAGGCTGAGGCAGGAGAATCACTTGAACCCGGGAGGCAGAGGTTGTAGTGAGCTGAGATCACGCCATTTCACTTCAGCCTGGGCAACAAGAGCAAAATTCTGCTAAAAAAAAAAAAAAACTTGAACACCCATGAAGATAGCCACTATCAAAACAGGAGAAAATGAATGCTGTAAGGATGTGAAAATATGGGGCCCTTGTCTTCTACCGGTGGGAGTGTAAATTGGTGCAGTCAATACGGAAACAGAACGGCAGTTCCTGAAAAAGTTAATAGAATGACCCTCTGACTCAGCAATTTCACTTCTGCATATGTGCTGGAAAGAACTGAAAGCAGGGACTCGAATAGATATTTGTACACCCATGATTACGGCAGCACTACCCACAACAGCCGGGTGGCAGAATCAGCCCAAGAGGTGGTGAGCAGATAAAGCCATGAACAAAACAAGTCCGTCCACACAGCAGGATGTTGTTCCACCTTAAAAAAGAAGGGCATGGCCAGGCGCCGTGGCTCACCCCTGTAACCCTAGCACTTTGGGAGGCCGAGATGGGCAGATTACCAGGAGTTCGAGACCACCCTGGCCAACATGGTGAAACCCCGTCTCTACCAAAAATACAAAAATTACCTGGGCGCGGTGGCGGGGGCCTGTAATCCCAGCTACCAGGGAGGCTAAGGCAGGAGAATCGCTTGAACCCGGGAGGCGGAGGCTGCAGTGAGCCGAGATTGCGCCACTGCACTCCAGCCTGGGTAACAGAGCGAGACTTCATCTCAAAAAAAAAGGACATTCTGACACAGGCGGCAGCGTGATGACAGCTGAGGATGTTGTGTTCAGTGAAATCAGCCAGTCACAAAGGACAAAGACTCTATGCTGCCACACCTAGGAGGTCCCCGGAGGTGCGGGATCCACAGAGACACAATGTAGATGGCTGTGCAGGCTGGGGAGGCAGGACAGTGAGTGACGGGGACAGGGGTCTGTCGGGCGTTTAGGAGATGGACGGCAGGGGATGGCTGCACAGCAGTGTGGACGCGCTGAATGCCTCAGAACCGTCCACTTAAAAAGGGTAAAAATCGTAAATGTTGCAAAATGTGTATGTTTGCCACAGCAAAGAAAGAGAACTCAAGCTGGACACTTGCACAGCACCAGCAGGGAGAGGTCAGGAGGTCGGCTGGGGGAGTAGGGCCCTGGGACACTCACAGGCAGCGTTGGCACCCCTCTCCTCCACAGTGCACCCCCCTGACGCTTTGTTAACAGGCACCATCAGATCTAACTTCAGTCCCCACCAGTGGGGTCACCAGAGCTCCCAACACATCCTCGGCCCCGCAGCCTCAGTCACCTCAGGGGGAAGACGGGCTGGCCCAGCCACTCGCTGCCAGGTGGGGGGACTCCTGCCTGCCTTTGAAAGGTTCTGCTCCCCTCTGCTCACAGTTGAGGCTCAGGCACACCAGTGAGTGAGACTTCAGGACGCTTGCTAACCAGGCCAGAGCCCTGACACCACCTAGGCTGACCTTGGTAAGACACTGACCTTCCTCGGCTGGGTGCGGTGGCTCACGCCTGTAATCCCAGCATTTTGGGAGGCCGAGGGGGGCAGATCACCTGAGGTCAGGAGTTTAAGACCAGCCTGGCCAACATGGCAAAACCCCGTCTCTACTAAAAATACAAAAATTAGCCGGGTGTGTGGCGGGTGCCTGTAATCACAGCCACTCGGGAAGCTGAGGCAGGAGAATCATTTGAATTCGGGAGGAGGAGGTTGCAGTGAGCCAAGATCTCACCACTGAACCCCAGCCTGGGTGACGGCAAGACTCCATCTCAAACAAAAGACACTGACCTTCCTAAGCCTCGGTTTGCTCATCTGTAAGATGGGGATGAGTAGATGGAAAATGAAAGAAGAAACATCTGGAGAGATGGGGCCAGCCAGAACCTTCCCAGTAAGTAAACTAAAAAGGTGCATTTGCAGCTGAGCCTGTGAGATTTTGACTAAACAGGCAGAGGGAGTTCCCAGGACCCAGGAAGTCAACCACACACAACCACCATGCTCCGTTTTCCAGGGCCTTGGACAAATGCCTCAACACTAGACATTCTGGCTCCAGCCCAGGTGCACTCACCTGTGGGTGATGTGACCTGTGGCCCTCGCCCCCAGCCCTGCTGCCCTGGGATCCAGGGTGGCCATGGAGATACATGATGCTGGTCCCAGGGTTGAAGTGGCCACAGGGGTGCAAAGACAGCTCCAAAACAAGTCTAGGGCGATGCTTACCCCCAGTGCCGTTTCTGTAAGGGTGAACATGTGCAAAGAGATGCCACACGCGGCTTCGGGTGCGTGCATGAGTGGTGACAGTGTGATGATATTCCTGGAAAGACAAACGTCCCATTCAGGGTTTACTGAAGGCTCAGCTTAAGTCCCTCGCCCTGATAAGGGCAGGAACACACCAGGTCTCTTTCAGAGGAGTGCAGTTTCACAGTGGTGGGTTTTCCAAAAATATCTTCATGAGTTTGACAAACAATGCCAGCTTGGACCGCACTGTCCTCACATCCAAGACACACTCCCTGTTTCCCTCACCCTCCCTGCTCATCCTGTAAGTTTCCCACAGAAATGGTGGCCTCGTCGGCCCTGCGGGGTGTGGGGGTAAGGAGCACACTGTCTCCAGGCCTGGCTCGGGTCCAGAGGACACGGATGCACATGGCCCCTTGATTCATGCTGAGAATCCCGTGTTTAAGCAAACAGCTGCTGATGAGAAGGTTCAGAGCCCATGGAAGAGGAGACTGCAGAGATGCCACAGGAGGAGGGAGAATCGTGGCTGTCTCCGCTCCTGCAGGCACTGCTGTGCGGCTTGTCCACCCAAGGAACCATCCATGCAATAGTATTGGGAAACGCTCCACTGTCCCTCCGACCCAGCTCCGAGAAATCACGACTCCTCCTGACACCCACCAAGACATGAGACACGACTGACACACAGACATGTGCTCAGTCACCAACACCAGGACACGCAGGCACACACGTGCTCAGACACCAACACCAGGACACGCAGGCACACACGTGCTCAGACACCAACACCAGGACACACAGGCACACACGTGCTCAGTCACCAACACCAGGACACGCAGGCACACACGTGCTCAGACACCAACACCAGGACACACAGACACACACGTGCTCAGACACCAACACCAGGACACACAGGCACACACGTGCTCAGACACCAACACCAGGACACACAGGCACACACGTGCTCAGACACCAACACCAGGACACACAGGCACACACGTGCTCAGACACCAACACCAGGACACACAGACACACACGTGCTCAGACACCAACACCAGGACACACAGGCACACATGTGCTCAGACACCAACACCAGGATACAAGACATGTGCACACACACCACTAGGACACACACATGTACTCACACAGGACCAGGACACACATGTGCACACACACCAACAGCAGGACACACACATGTACTCACACAGGACCAGGACACACATGTGCACACACACCAACAGCAGGACACACACGTGCTCGCGCACTCCAACACCACGACACACATGCAGACACACACGTCTACAGCGAGTTTCCCAGCCCAGAGCTGGCTGCACAGAGCCACACCCAGCCACAGTGAGGCCGCCACAGTCCCGGGTTTTCAACCCCTCAAGCTCACTCTGCCCCTACTCGAAGGAGTCATACCCCAATCACAGGTGGGGCCACCTGTGCCCTCTTCCCAGAGCACTCGAGGCCAGGAACGATCCAGAGCCACTTCCCGTGTAGCCCCATCCATCTGTGCCCCAAGAAACCAAGGATTCGAAGGACAAGGATCAGACCACGAATGACAAAGAACCTTGGCCCAGAGAGCCACGACTCAATCCCTGACTGCCTCGCCACTTTGTTTCCTTACAGCTCGGCACCTGCCAGAGACGTCAAATACACCCCACCCAGTCCCAGGGGGTCCCCACTGCTAGGGGACTGCCTTCAGCTCTGGCTGCACCTTCCCTTCCCGTTCCTCTTCAACCTGCCTGGACGTCCAAATCCCCTGAGCAGGCACTGAATGACCCGTTCCCCTCTGGGTGGTCCCCACTCGTGTCCATGGCCTCATCCTGGACTTGGCAGACAGGGCCTGCCCCAGGACTTCACATGGCTGTCCTTGGGCCACACATCTGGGCGATTCGGGGCCGGGGCTCCTTTTCCTGGATGTGGCCTCTGCAGGTAAGGCCCTCCCTGCTCGCCCAGGTGTGTCATCAGAACCAGTGGTCTGGCTGGCGGAGAAGCCAGCACAGGCGCCCGGATCTGCCCTTCCCCCCGCACCAGCTCCCTGGGGCCTGGCGCACCGTGAGGGAGAATGATGGACATCGGCGCCAGTGCTGTGGAAGACACCCCAAGGGGGTCCCCGTGGGCTGTGGCAGAAGGAACAGTCTCTCCTGCCGGGCTGGTTCCTGGGCTCCTGGTTCCTGAGTGACCCTGGAGCAGGGATAGCGGCTGGCACCCGCCCCTCCTCTTCTCAGGAGTGGTCACGCTGTGTCCAGAGTTGGTTCCTTCCAGTGGGTTCTTGGTTTATGCTGACTTCAAGAATGAAGCCCCAACCTTTGCAGTGTTACAGCTCTTAAGGGTGGCACGGACCCAAAGAGTGAGCAGCAGCAAGATTTATTGTGAAAGGCGAAAAGCACAAAAACAAACCTTCCACAGCATCGAAACGGATCCCACTGCGCCACCCGCTGCCGGCGGGTCAGGGCAGGGCAGGGCAGGGCGGCTTTTATTCCCTTATTCGTCCCCGTCCACATCCTGCTGATTGGTCCATTTTACAGAGCACTGATTGGTTCATTTTACAGAGTGCCGCTTCTCCGTTTTTACAGAGTGCTGATTGGTGCGTTTACAAACCTTTAGCTAGACAGAAAAGTGCTCCAAGTCCCCACCCGACCCAGAAGCCCAGCGGGCTTCACCTCTCAACCTCACAGGGCCTCCTCCTCTGCGTGCCTCTCTCCTCGTCTGTCTCTGATTTGCCAGTGGGCTTAGAGCCCCCTCAGATAAACTGGGGTGACTTCAGCTGGAGATCTTTAACTTTACCCACATGCAAAGATTCTTTTCCAAAATAAGGTCATACTCTCGGTTTCCAGGAATCAGGACATAGAGGTAGCTCTTTGGAGGCCACCATTTAGCTTACTACAAACCTTGAAACCAAAACAGGATCAAGGTCCAAACTTAGAAGGACTTGGGCTCCAGAGAGAGGCACAGGAAGCCAAGCCCCACTACCCGACGGCCCTGTGTCCACAGCGGGAGCCCCAGGGTGTCTGCTCAACTGCAACACACGGCTTTCTACCAGGTCCTTAACACATGCTGGGTCCTAAAACATGTGCCCTGAGGTGAGCCGGGGACACTGGACTCCAGGGCACTGGCCAGAAGCCTTGGACCTGCACCCACCACCCAGGCCTCTGAAAGGAGAGCAAGCTGAAGTCTTGACTTTGAAACGGCTGCCGGGGTCGCCCCTCACCCAAGCTTAGGGGGGCCTCTGGGCGGCAGCAGGTGCACTTTGGGAGCCTCCGATGGTCCCCACAGCTGGGGTCCCTCCTCATCCCCAGGGGCGTAGCCCACCGGGTGGCTGCTGAGTCCTCATGGTCTGCAGGCAGGAGGAAGGGGGAATGTGTGAGCCCTTGGCCTTCATGGCAGCCGGCTGGGATCCTGGCGGGGGACCCTGGCTGGTAACAGTGTCTCCCCAGGACGTGTGGCCTCAGTGCCTGCACCCAAGCCCAGCCCTGGTGGGGAGCAACCCCTGGAAGGCAGGAACCACTCCAGGCAAGTGCAACTGGCGCTCAGCTACATCCTCACCAGGGCCCTGGGCCCCCAACCAAGAGGCGGTTCAGCCTGACAGATGCGGTTCTGGGAGCTGGGGCAGTTGACACTGCCTGGGCCTTCCCGGCTTGGGCTCCTCTGAGGGGTGGTGTCCACACAGCAGCAATGGTGCCACATGCCGGAACCTGGAGCCGAGGCTGCCTCGAGAACTGTTTGGGCAGTGGCCCTAGCGGGTGTGGGTGCTGGGAAACAGGTGTCCGCATAGCCTGCGTTCCCCGAGTGCACACGGCGAGCTTGCTTGACCCTGGGGTGGCCACGGCCCACTTTTATGACCCACGCCCCTCCTCCTGGCAGGCCCGGTGTCTTTGGGGAAGGTGAGTAATTCTGAATCTGGTTCCCGATCCCCACTTCCCATTCGAGGGCCGCTACGTCCCCATGGTTCTGGGACACTTGCTGAGACAAAGGCAGATTTTGTGAGTCAAAAGGGATTTTCCACATCTCCCAACGGCGTTTCCGGATGCATGGGCCTCAGGGCTCTCATCCCAAGAAGTGCCAAGAAGACCTCTGTGGTCACAGATGCGGACCAGGCCAGGACATGCCGGAAGGTGTCAGGACACACCCGACCTGCACCTCTGTCTCCCGGAGCGTCCCAGGTCTCAGGGCATCACACGCTCTGAGGTCAGCGACCAGCACCCCAAAGGCGCTGTCCTGCCCCCAGAAGGTCCCCCAGAAAAGCTGCTCCCCATCGCCGGCTGGCTGTCTCATACCAGCCGCTTCAGGATGTGAGAGACTCTGCAGCCCCGGCCCACCTGGGTGCAGGGAGCAGGGCCCCATGGGAACCCAGGCAGATCCCTCTCCTGAGGAAGGCGGCCCTGCCCCAGCCAGCACATCCCAGGCGATGAGGCCCATGGTCTCCACGGCCCCTCGGGTGAATCCTGACCGCCAGTCTGCACACACAGCCACACCTGTGTCTCCATCTCCCTCGGTTCCGTTCCCACCCCCGGATCTGGAAGACATTGGTGAGCAGGGGAGGAGGAAACGTGCAGCTCCAGCAAGGGGGTGCTCCCTGCTGGTGAGGGGGTGCCCCCTGCTGGTGAGGGGGTGCCCCCTGCTGGTGAGGGGGTGCCCCCTGCTGGTGAGTGGGTGCCCCCTGCTGGTGAGGGGGTGCTCCCTGCTGGTGAGTAGGTGCCCCCTGCTGGTGAGGGGGTGCCCCCTGCTGGTGAGGGGGTGCTCCCTGCTGGTGAGTGGGTGCCCCCTGCTGGTGAGGGGGTGCTCCCTGCTGGTGAGTGGGTGCCCCCTGCTGGTGAGGGGGTGCCCCCTGCTGGTGAGTAGGTGCCCCCTGCTGGTGAGGGGGTGCTCCCTGCTGGCTTCCCCTCCCCACAGCTGTCCCTGGAGGGAGGTGTGGTTCTGTAAACAGGGAGATGGGGCTCGGGACAGTGCCAGCATGGGGTTCAGGTGCCAGCGTGCCCAACAATCCCAGAGTTCCCCGTGCTCAGGAACTCGCACCGCTGGATCCGCACTCTCTACTCCAGGGGGACAAGAAAGCTCTGGTCACCAGGCAACGAGAGGTGCAAGGCACCAGGCAGGGAGGGCTCAGGTGGCTGGAGGAGGGGGTGCAGGGGAGAGAGATTCACCCAGGAGTGCCATCGACAAGCACTGGCTGGGGAGGGATGTGGTCACTGCACCGGCATGACAGCTCGGAGTAGCTTCTTGGGGACCACGTCATGGGAGAACGTTCTGAGGGGAACCCCTCGGGAGGCTCAGGGTGAAGCAGAGCCATGGGGGGCTGCAGCCAAGGTGGGCAAGCTGGGCCTGGGCCAGTTCAAAGCAGCCAGGCTGAGGGGGAGGGTAGACACAGGACGTTTATACCAATCCACTCGGGCCACCGTGGAAATGAGTGCAGCCAGGCTGTGCACACCACAGACACATCTTGCGGCCTCGGGCCTGAAGTCACAGGTCAGCGTGTGGCTGGGCTGCTCCACTGAGCTGTGGGGAGCACCGGTTCCAGCCTCTTCTTGGCTCGCAAGCCCCAGTCTCTCCCTGTGTCTCTGCATCGTCTCCACTCTGTGTCTATTTCTGTGTCCAAACTCCCTCTTTAAATAAGGACACCTGTCATATTGAATTAGGACGCACCCCTGTGAGCTGTCACTTGATGACCTCTGCGAACAGCTCCCTCCCAATATCATCACATTCTCAAGTGCTGGGCAGTAGGACCCCCAGTCCTCTCCCAGTCCTAATGGAGAGATGTCACCGAGCCTGTAACCCGGCTGTCCCAGCCGTCCCTGCCACCACGGGCACCACAGCTGCCATGGGCACTATAGCCACCATGGGCACCACAGCCATCCCTGCCACCACAGCCACCACAGCTGCCATGGGCACTACAGCCATCCCTGCCACCACAGCCACCACAGCCACCACAGCTGCCATGGGCACTACAGCCATCCCTGCCACCACAGCCACCACAGCCACCACAGCTGCCATGGGCACTACAGCCATCCCTGCCACCACAGGCACCACAGCCATCCCTGCCACCACAGGCACCACAGCCACCACGGGCACCACAGCCATCCCTGCCACCACAGGCACCACAGCCACCACGGGCACCACAGCCATCCCTGCTGCCACGGGCACCACAGCCACCACGGGCACCACAGGCACCACAGGCACCACAGCCGCCACGGCACCACAGCCATCCCTGCCACCACAGGCACCACAGCCGCCACGGGCACCACAGCAGTCCCTGCCTCCCTCTCCGCGCTCTCCCCTGGCTTGTTTTCTGTCCCTCCTGGGATGGAGGCTCCCTGGGGACTGTCTTCCTCACCATGTCCTCAGCACCCAGACCTCACTGGGACAGCAGCCACTAAGCTTGTGTGGTCACTGAAGTTTATATTTAAGCTAAATTTGTTTTTAAAAAATGAAGAATCCAGGTCCTCAGCCATAGCAGCTACAGCTCAAGTGCCCATAGCCACGTGTGGCTGGTGGCTGCTGCATGGGACACCGTGGACAAGGAATAGCTCCGTTGGTGCAGAGAGGCCACTGGAGACTCAGACAGAGACAAGAGGGTTCGCCGGGACAGATCAACGGATGAACAAATTCAGGACAAAATGCTTAGTGAGGGAGAAGTGAACTTTCATTTTGTCCAAGTCACCATTATCGTGGGTGCTGCTGGCAGGATCAGACCTGGTCATGTGGAGTCTGAAGTGCTCACAGCCACCAACTGTGGCTGTTGCTCAGAGATACCCCCCTTCCCTGCAGCCCTGCAGGACTTCCTGGGGCTTCCTGGCCCCTACCTTTGCTTCTGGTGCTAGAGGAGGGACAGGTGGCGTCAGGGTGGCTGCTCCCCTCCCCGGAGCTTCACTGGGCCGCAGTCAGTTCACCCGGCCACCCCTGGCAGCATCTCTGGGCCCTGGACAGGGCCCCTCCATACAGAGCCCAGATGCTCCACAGGGCAGGGGCAGCCCAGCCCTATAAGCCCTGGTGCCCCCATAATCAGGAGGAAGAAAACCTCCCCCATCTCCTGTCCCCTCTCCCCACTCCCCTCTCCCCTCCCCCCCCTTCTCCTGTCTCCCCTCTCCTGTCTCTCGTCTCCCCTCCTCTCCCCTCTCCCCTCCACCCTCTCCTGTCTCCCCTCTCCCATCTCCCCTCTCCCCTTTCCCCTCTCCCCTCCCTACTCTCCCGTCTTCGCTGTCCCCTCCCCTCTCCCCCCTCCACTCCCCCCTCTCCCCTCCCCACTCCCCTCTCTCCCCTCTCCCCTCTCTTCCCCGTTCTCTGCTTCTCTGTGGGTGTATGTGTCTCTCTCTCTGTCTCTGTCTCTGTCCATCTGTCTCTCTTTCTGTCTCTGTCTATCTGTCTCTGTTTTTCTGTCTCTGTGTCTCTGTCTCTCTCTCACTGTCTCTGTCTGGCTGTCTCTGTGTCTCTCTCTGTCCCCCTCCCCTCTTGCTGAGCCACTGCCCAGAACTCCAGGCAGGAGCTGCTCACGACCCTCCCCACATCTTCCCCCTAGAATACCGGTGACCATCAGCTGCCCTCCCATATACACCCCTCCCCTCCACATCCCAAACTCACTCAGAGCCCCTGTTCTTTGGGCAACGTGCTCAGAACTCAGGGGAGGTAAGGGGGAGTAGGTCAGCAGAAGAGGAATGGACTTTGTGGCCCATTCTCCATCCTGGGAGGGCCCTGGGCCCCGGTATTCATGGTAACAGGGGCTGAGAGGCGGCCAAAGAAGAGGCTTGTTCCCATGCCGGGCACCACAGAGCTTACAGCTCCATCTGTGACACGGGCCTTCCTTCCCTGAGGGTCCCAACACAGCCTCCCGGGCAACACGCCCCTCCATCCGCAGGGTCAGAAGCCACAGCTCAAGGATCCCCTGCGGAAGGTGGCATTTCCCAAGACCGGAGCTTCCTGACATCCCGCCACCTCCCGCAGCACTGCTGCCAGTCCCCTCGGATGAGGGGCAAGTGTAAGGCCGGCCTCATCCGCTCCAGCAATTGTAACAAAGCGCCACGGGTGGGGGCTTCAACACCAGAAATCGTTCCCTCGCAGCCTGGGGGCTGGAAGTCCAAGACCAAGGGGCCGCTGGGCGGTTTCTCCCGAGGCCTATTCGTGGCCCGCAGATGGTGGCTTCTCCTCTGTGCTCCCACAGCCGCTCCTCTGCGCACACACATCCCTGGTGTCACTTTCTCTTCTTACAAGGACACGTCCTATTGGGTCAGGGCCCTCCTCACAACCTCATTTAACCTTGTCCCTCCCTCAAGGTTCTAGCTCCAGATACAGTCCCGTGGGGGCTGGTCCTCGGCTGCGAATCTGGGGGCATGACTCAGTTGGCGGCTGTCTGTGTCCTGCGTGCGCCTCCGTTGACCTTCCCAGGGTTCTCCCTGTGTCCTGGCGCTGCTTCTCCACCCAGAGCGCCGGCACCCACTGCAGAGCTTCAGACCTGTGACCTGCCCAGTCCCCTCTGCAAGCCCTGCACCTTCCTCAGTACCAACCAACAAACCCGCGGCTGCACTGGGGCCAGTAGACACGCTCGGGCAGAGTGCTGGGCACCCTGGCCTCCTGGGCACCCTGGCGCTTGGCACCCTGGCCTCCTGGGCACCCTGGCAGTGGGAAACCTGGCCTCTTGGGCACCCTGGTGCTGGGCACCCTGCCCTCCTGCCCCTGGCTGGCTCAGGCGGCTGTCACCAGTGTGTTCTAAGACTGTACCCCAGAGCCAAGAAATAGGGAGGGGGGGAACGGCCCTGCAGGGAGGGGACCTGGATGCACCCACCAACCTCAGGGAGGGGAAGTTGGCCGGCGCAGCGCCGGGTGGCAGGAGAGGACGGTGTCTGGGGCTTACGCCATGCCCAAGTTCCCGCAAGGCAGGGACCCACGTCCTGGGCTCCATGCCAGGGCCTTGCTCTGCCAGGGCAGCTCAGGGCAGCTCCGACAAGGAGTGGCCCCTTTGAATGAGATCCTGGAGAATCAGGGTTTTCACTCCAACTTTAAAACAGTCGCTCTCAGGCCGCCGCCACCGCCCCCACCCAGTTGTTCTTGGTCCCAGCATCATCATGACAATTTGGGGGCAGGAATTCAACTGTGGAACGGGAGGAGCCCTCAGCTCCGGGTCACGCTGGGTGGAGGGAATGGTGAGGTCACGCTGGGTGATGGTGAGATGATGAGGCAGGCAGCCAGGTGGGCACTCACCTTGAAAACGACCCCTCAAACCAGCAGACCGCACCATACTTTACAATTGAGTACAGATATTTATCCATTAACACCTGCATCCACTTCCAGACCAACAGATCACCAGGCTGCGGTGGGGACCTGTGAGAAAATTACAGGTGAGGAAGCAAAGACTAGAACCAGGTGTGTCTCTGAGTTCCAGCCCTGCTGAAATGCCCATCTGAGTAAACGGGCTGCTGCCATCCTGGCCGCACATGCACAGGCCTCCGAGCAGCAGAAAGCAGGGATGACACCAATGTGGCTTTAAACCAGTGTTCAATTTCCCACGGCTGATTCAGAACGTCCTGAGGCAAAATGTGAAGTTTGCTGCATCCGAGGAAGGAAGTGCAGCGCCCACAGCAGCAGCTGGCACCACTGGACCCACCAGGCCAGGGCTGGGGAAGGAGCACGTGCTGTCCGCATGGCCAGGACGGGCCTGGAGTGCTGGAGAGAGCCCGCGTGGGACAGCAGCTGGAGGCCGCAGGGGGCCCAGGGATCACCCCTACTTCAAAGGGAACCTGTGCCGAGAACTCGGCCCTCACACTTGGGTGTGGGGTCTCTGGAGAGAGGACAGTGAGTGGCCGCAAGGGCCAGGCAAGGGCTGCTGCCGATGGGCCTGGAAGACCAGCGAGGGCCCGTGTCCATCACACGATCAGTGCAGCAAATGACGGCCGGTTCCGCAGACCCCTCTCCCTGTGGGGACACAGCTGCTGGGGTGGTCACCCCTCCCCCTAATTCCCAGCCGAGGTGCCCCTGCAGAAGCCCCCAGTGCCCAGCGGGGTAACTGCGGCCAGGTGCGTGCTCTTGGGGCACCGAGGAGCCATCGGAGGCTGCAGGCTGCCTAGGGGCCAGGCTTGCTGCCCCTTCCTGGAATCTGCCCACAGGAAGTCAGAGGCTGCCAGCCCCTTCACTGACCTTTCCAGGACCAGCCAGGAAGGGCTCACAAAGGATGTTACTTGAAACAGGAAGGTCCCTGGACAAAAATATCTCTTCCAAGAGGCCTGAAAAAGCACCTTGCAGAGAGTAATTTAGATTAAACAGGACCCCCTCCCTGGAGAGCCTGCATAGGTGTGAATTGATTTAATCAAACTGGCCTCCACTCAGAAAACTAGAGGCCAGGATCAAACGCCTCTGTCCTCTGCAGAAGGAAGGGGCTGGGGGTGGGGGAGGATTTAGTTTATCTCTAGGCCCCTACTGTCTGCTTGCATTTTCTTTTTGGTATTTTTTGTATTGTGATAAAATACACATAATATTTTACCATTTTAACCATTTTTGGGTGAGCAGTTCAGTGGCATTAAATGCAGTCACAATGCTGTAAAACCATCACCGCCATCCTTCTCCAGAACTTCCTCTTGCAAAACTGCAGCTCTGCACCCATTAAGCTGACTCCCATTCCCCTCCCCCAGCCCCTTGCACCCTCCGTTCTGCCTCCGTCTCCCAGAATTTGACAACTCCAGGCTCTGCCTGCAGCTGTTATCCTGCGGGATTCACCTTTCTGTGTCTGGCTGCCCCATCCCTCCTCATTCCCAAAGGCTCTCCCTGGAACCGGCTCCCAGCAGGAGGGGCCATTCCCTGGTCACCCACCTTCTTGAGGCTCCTCCAGGAGAGTCTCCAGGTCTGTGATGAGACCCCAGGGATCTGCCAGCAGGTGGGCTTTTGGAGTGGAGTTGTGGGAGCCCAGATGCTGGTGACCCCTGGAGGTGACCACCTGGGCCAGTGACCACGGACCTCCAGACCTGGGTCCCTCTGACCAGGCCGTGGAATGAAGGCTGGGGTGCCTGCATGGGGGTGGGGGCAGTGGTGGCCTGCCGAGAGGTGTTCAAAGCCATCTCTGCAGTGTAAACCAAAAATAAAATTCTAAGGCTCCTCCCCGACCATCTGAATGGACCCCTCCTCTGGGCCAGGACACCCCAACATTAACCTGAAGGAATGGTTCAGGCCACGACAGGAAGCAATGGTCGGCCATGCCTCATGCCGCCCTCCTCCCTTTCGGAATTTAGGAAAAGCCGACCAGCAGTAACATCAACACAGACCTTAAGTCTGGTAAGAAACACCATACAATCTCTTCTCTCTGGAGCCTGCTACCTGGAGGCTTCATCTGCATGATGAAACCTTGGCCTCCACAACCCCTTATCCTAACCCAGACATTCCCTTCTATTGATAGTAACTTCCAGTCAATTAGAACATTTTTAAATCTACCTATGACCTGGAAGCCCCACTTGGAGCTGTCCCGCCTTTCTGGATCTGACCAATGTATATCTTAAATGTATTTGATGGATGTCTCCTGCTCCACTGAAATGTCTAAGGCCCAGCTGCACTCGCCCACCTCCCGAGGGCCGTGTCACTGCATGGTCACTCTATGTGGCTCAGAATCAATCTCTTCAAATATTTCAGACTTTCGCTCTTTTCGTGGACAGGCTTACTTCATTCACACAATGTCCTCAGCCTCCATCCATGTGGCAGTGTGTGTCTGAATTTCCTTTCTTTTGTAAACTAAAAACAGAATCCAAAGTCCCCCAGACAAATGAACGGAACACCCCTCTTGGAAAAGGGGACCCAGGGCAACTGGAAACACTAAATTCCCGCCATGACAGAAGGGAGGAGGGACTCTCCTCATCACGCCCCCCCTCCATCCCGCCTTTAGGAGTTGAGGTGCAGCTGACCCACACTAACTCCAAAATAGAGATCCAAAGAGGGCGGAACAGACTCTGCGGCGGTAAGACCCCAAATCCAGCCTGACCCTGGTATAGAGACCTACCAAGAGTCCCCCCCACCCAGAGAGACCAAGGGTCCCACACCCAGGAGAGACCCGCCGAGGGTCCCCCACACCCGGGAGAGACCCGCCGAGGGTCCCCCACACCCGGGAGAGACCCGCCAGGAGTCCCCACACATTTGAAGGCCCTGCCCGCCCTCTGTCCTCTCGGGGCCGCCTCCTGGAGGCTTCTACGTCACCAGCACCTTGGCCTCCACAGCCCCTCAGCTGAACCCAAGCGTTTCTTTCCACCCACTGCAAGCCTTCACGTCTTCAGCTTAACTGTTTCAACCGAATGCTAATCAGAAAACCTTTAAATCTCTCTGCTCCCTTTCAAGATGTCCCTCATTTCCCACCGAATCGATGTATACCTTCCATGTACTGATTTATGCCTTTGCCTGTAACTTCTTTATTTAATTAAATTAATTAATTACTTTTTTGAGACAGGGTCTCGCTCTGTCACCCAGGCTGAGAGTAGTATCTCAATCACAGTTCATTGCGGCCTTGACCTCCCGGACCCGAGCCTCAGCTTCCCAAGCAGGTGGGACCGTCGGTGTGCACCACCATGCCTGGCTGATTTGTAGAAAATTTTCTGTAGACATAGGATCTTGCTATGTTGCCCAGGGTGGTCTCGAACTCCTATAGGGAAATAATCCCCCTGCCTCAGCCTCCCAAAGAGCTGGGATTATGCCTCGCCTGGCTTTGCCTGTAACGTCTGTCTCCCTGAAATGTATAAAACCAAACTGCAACCGCCTCAGGCACAGGCTCTCAGGCCCTCCTGAAGCTGTTTTCTGGGCCATGGTCACTCACATTGGCTCAGAATAAACCTCTTTAAATATTTTACAGAGTTTGCTTTTTTTTGTTGATACTTTTTTCTTTCTTTTTTTTTTTTTGAGACAGAGTCTTGCTCTGTCACCCAGGCTGGAGTGAAGTGGTGCAATCTCTGCTCACTGCAAGCTCTGCCTCCCGGGTTCACTCCATTCTCCTGCCTCAGCCTTCTGAGTAGCTGGGACTACAGGCGCCCGCCACCACGCCCAGCTAATTTTTTGTATTTTTAGTAGAGATGGGGTTTCACTGTGTTAGCCAGGATGGTCTCAATCTCCTGACCTCGTGATCTGCCCACCTCGGCCTCCCAGAGTGCTGGGATTACAGGCGTGAGCCACTGTGCCCAGCGTTTGTTGATACTTTTTAAGGCTAAATAATATTCCACTACATGTACTATCAAAAGTTTTACAAAATTATAACAAATTTAGCTGTAGATCCAATTGGCTTTGATTCTCGATTCACGAATGGGGCAGCCTCAATCGAGGAATGAGAGTTACCCCTGGGCAATGGCCAACAGTGGGTTTTGTAAAGCGGGTACAGGGACACGGAACAGGAGAAAGGCTGACGGTTGACATCGGGTTCCCTCAGGTTCCTCGTTGTAAGGGTTAAAGCAGAGGGACTTCCTTAGTACACTGACCAGGCAGACTGGAGTCTCCTGTTTTCGGGGAAAACTGGTCAGCTTTGGGATCTATCTGCTTCCTTAAAGTTTCAGTTTGATGATGCCATTTAGCATTTAGGTCAAACCAAAATGGAGTGATGTGTTGGGGCCTGGTGTAGGAGCTCCATTCAAAACAACAGCTGCCCATAATGTTTGTTTAAAAGTACATGTCACATTTTATGAATCCGTTCATCCACCCACAGGCAGCTGGGTTGCTTCCACCTGTGTCTACCGTGAATGATGCTCCCAGGAACACGGATGTGCAAATGTCTCTCTGAGCCCCTACACCCAGAGGGGGACTGTGGATCCTATGATGCCACACCCAGAAGGGGGACTGTGGATCCTATGATGCTACCGTGTGAGCTTCTGACATCTGTTTTCCAGCCATGCCACTTTACATTCCCACAAGCAGCACACAAGGGTCCCCACTTGTAACATCCTCACCAACACGGTATTTTCCATTCTAAAAATAAGAGCCTGGCCAGGCGTGGCGGCTCACACCTGTCATCCCAGCACTTTGGGAGGCCGAGGTGGGCAGATCACTTGAGGTCAGGAGTTCGAGACCAGCCTGGCCAACATGACGAAATCCCATCTCTACTAAAAATACAAAACTTAGCCAGGCATGGTGGCAGGTGCCTGTAATCCCAGCTACTCTGGAGGCTGAGGCAAGAGAGTCACTTGAACCCGGGAGGCGGAGGTTGTAGTGAGCCAAGATGGTGTCACTGCACTGCAGCCTGAGCAACAGGGAAAAACTCCCTCTCAAAAACAAATAAATAAATAAAAATAAAAATAAGAGCCAAATAGTTGTGAAGTGGTGTCTTCACAACTATTAGTGTTGATTTGCATTTCTCTAGTCATTAGGGATGTGAAGCATCTCTCCATGTGCTTATTATCATTTGTGTATCTTTTTGAAGAAATGGCTATTCAAGCCGGGCGCAGTGGTTCACACCTGTTATCCCAGCACTTTGGGAGGCCAACGTGGGTGGATCACCTGATGTCAGGAGTTCGAGACCAGCCTGGCCGACATGGTGAAACTCCATCTCTGCTCACAATACAAAAAATTAGCTGGGCATGGTGGTGCACGCCTGCAATTCCAGTTACTCGGGAGGCTGAGGCAGGAGAATCACTTGAATCTGGGAGGCAGAGGTTGCGGTGAGCTGAGATCGTGCCATTGCACTCCAGCCTGGGCAACAAGAGCGAAACTTCATCTCAAAGAAAAAAAAAACAATAAAAACAGAGAAATAGCTATTCAAGCCCTTTTCCCATTTTTAAAAGGGTGTACTTGTTTGCTGTTGCTGTTGAGTTGTAGGAGTTCTTAGCATCCTCTGGGTATGAACCCCTCATCAGCTCTATGATTTGCAAACGCTCTCTCCCACTCTCTCCCATCCCGGGAGCTGTTCTTCCGCTCTGTGTGTGTCCTCTGATGTGTGTTTGCGCTTTTTTTAGTCTGTGCTTGTAGTTTCCTCTGCCCCTCCCCCGGCCCCGACAAAGCCATGCAGGAGCCGACATCCATGCACACACACCTGCCCCTAACCCCATCCCTCATTTTCAGAGCACAGGCCTCGCCCAGAGGAACAGAGGAGGCACCTGGGTGCAGCCCTGCACCAAGGCCCAAAGGCCCAGCCCACAGTGAGACCCCAACTCGTGCCACAAGCAGCTGAGCTGCAGGGTCTCTTCTGGATATTCAAGTCTTTATTTAAAGAAAATTCTGGTGTATACATGGAGCTGGTGTCTCAAAACCCAGGCCCCCGCCAGTGGAAAAAGAAGCCAAATTAAACACTAAATAGGAAAGAACAGAAAGGATGGACATGTATTCAAGCATTTTCTTTTAAAGCCAAAATTAAAATCACTGAGTCGAGACTTCTTTAAGAGCAAAGTGACAAAACGCAAGCTTGTCCTGCTCCACGGATAACTAGAGGCAGCTCATGGATGAACACGACGGCCGAGCTCCATGAAATATTTAAGCAAAAAGAAAACGGAGTCTGCCCCGTGGGGCCGGCGGGTTTTCAGACACCAGAGCCGGCGGCCTCCGCCTGGGAACTGCACGCCGCGTTTCTGAGCGGCCCAGGAGGGCACGCAGAAGTAGCCTGGTGGTCCTGGTTTTCCTGACGAGAGCACGGAGCGAGCTGAGGACATATGATTTTTTCTGAGGCTTTCCCCCATCAGAAGGCAAAGCTGAGGGGCAGCCCGCTCTCCTGGGGTCCACGGATGGGGAGGGCGGCCTTGGGAGCTAGACGGAGATGGCGGGGCCACAGCCTCACTGCTGTGCCCAGCAGGGTCTGGGCCTGTGGGCGGTACCCAAGGACCCTCCTGTTCCAGGTCCCTGGGATCCCAGCTCACAAAGCTCAGGCTTGCAAAGGCGCCTTCTACCGTGACGTTGCTTCCCAGCCAGAGCAGTTTCCAACGCTCAGGCAACAAGCTCTTCACCTTCTCTTTAAGCGGCAAAAACCCAACACGCTCCACAGAGATGCAGACATCCACTCACACACAGAGACACACAGACACACACAGAAACCTCAGCCTGGCCTCGGCACACATCTCAGCGAAGATGTCAGTGGGCTGCCCTTGCCAAGCTGGAGTCTCAGCAGGGGCCCGGCCTCTGCCAGCCCCAGCACTAGGGGAGGGTTCCTTTAGCCTCCCAGAATGTTCTGGGCTGCACACAACCCTCCAGGTATAATTATGAGCGTCTGTAGGGCTCTGATGGCCCCGCCAGCCATAACAACAGCTGCAGGGAACAAAAGGCCCAACCCTCTAATCAGGGACTTAGAACTGGTCTCTGTCCCAGTGCCAGGGGTGAAAACCACCAGGAACGACCGGTGCCAGAAGGGTCCGACAGGCTGAGGGACCCTGAGTTCCAGCCTGCCCATCCTCTAGGGCAGGCCCAGCGCAGCCCGGGAGGCGGGGGGCAGGGGGTGGGTGGTGAGGGGCGCACAACTTGTGCTGTCCCTCAGCTGTGGCCTTGAACCACTTGGACCTCCCTGAACGTCCTGTCCTCTGGGCAGCCTCCTGCACACGGCTCTCCTTGCAGGCAGGGGACCTACCTTTCCTCATCCCTTCTGGGTCTGGGGGCACACCAGGTGACGAATCCTGCCATGTCCTGATAGCTGGATCCAGGACCCCGCTGAACCCGTCCCACAAAGGAAGGCACATGGGGGGTGCCATCGGCATCCCTTCACTGGGAAAGAGGGTGCAGTCACGTTCACCTTCTGGAGCCTCTGGAACCATCTGTGAAATGGTCCTATCACCGCCCAGCTGGACCTTCCCATGGGGCCAGGGGGCTCTGCCATTGCCTGGTGCTCCCCGTCTCCCCTCCCCTCCCCTCTCCTCTGCTTTGTGAAATGGCCAGCCCCATCACCTCCCAGCTGGACCCTCCCGCAGGACTAGGAGGCTGTGCGATCGTCTGGTGTTCCCCAGCTCATCTCCCCTCTGCCCTGCACACCCGCCGCCCACCCTTGTGCCCACAGAAGATGACACAGTGTGCAGGGGACAGTCATGCCTGCAAGGCCGACTCTGCGGCCGGCCACCAACTGAGTGTAGAAGCCGCAGGCTGCTCCCTGCTGAGCAGGAAGTGGCGCCACCCTCCTTGATGCAGAAACACAGCCGGAAAGCCCCTGTCAGACCTGCCTGCGCCCGTGGGCTCACCCAGCAGGACCGAGGGGGATGCTGGCGCAGGGCAAGGGTCCCAATGGCATGTTTACATCCTGTGGCAGAGAGAAGGGACCCACCCCCTAGAGAAGGGAGACCTCCCAGGTAAGGGAGAGCCCCCAAGCTAGAGAAGGGAGACCCCAAACTAGAGAAGGGAGACCCCCAAGCTAGAGAAGGGAGACTCCCTTAGAGAACAGAGACCCCCAAACTAGAGAAGGGCGACCCCCTTAGAGAATGGAGACCCCCCCACCATGCACTGCCTCAGCACCAACACACCCCAGCCATTCACAGCAAAGTAAAATGAGTACAAAGTCGGTCTGGATTCCTGTGTTGAAAACCGAGGGATGACGGAGACGGGGGAGGCCTGCAGGGATTACTGACTTATCCCTGGGGCCTCTGAGCAGAGAGGAGCTGTCTCTGGAGGATGAGAAAGTTCATCTGATCCCCGGGCCACACATCTGCAAGGGAAGGTCAGCCCAGGACAAATGGCCCGCCTGGCGTGCAATTCCTGTGGCGCCCAAGGCATGCCAATAAAATCTTTGTTTGCTTTTTTAAACTTAGTTTACATTGTCTTAATGGCAGTGTTAAATAATAGGTCTTCTGTTCATATGTAGGGGCACGACACAAAATCATTCAGCTGATCGTTGGCTGGAGCCATCCTGCTCCAACCCCCACAGGACCGGAGCCCAGCTGTCCACGGCAGCCAGGCAGCCGCATGGCTTTGGGCACAGGGTCTCTACCCCCGGGTGCTGACGTGGGAGGAGGGACGGGCTTGCCCAGCCCCTGGGCCTTCCAGCTCAGCCTCCGAGCACCCACCCCCCAGAGGAGATGAGGTGGGTGGGGGAACGCTAGGCCTAAACGGGGTCTCCCACCTGCTCCATCCAGGATTAAGGCAACACCTCCCTCTATGCCAACATGAATGTGCAAACATTCACAGCCCGACGCAGGAAGGACAGATGAGTTCAGACCTTTACCTGCCCGCACACGCTTTCCTCAGGGGCCTCGGGGGGGGGGGGGGGCCATGGGCCAGTGTGCTGGGCACCAGGGGGAGAGGCGAAGGCTCCCTAGAAAGGAGAATGAGGCGTGGAGGAGACCAGTAGGGTCGGCCCGACTCAGGACCCTGTCCGTGCCTGGGGTGCTGTGGCCCTGGCACTACAGAGCCGAGGAATAGCCCATGGGGAAGCCCCTATTGCCACAAGCCGTGTTGTCAAACCATTTCCCCCAGAACAAACAAGGCCTGAGGACGCCTGAGAACCCTGCAGCCCTGACTTGATGCTCTAGTTCACACTAACCGGCGACCTGCAGAATCACCAGCTCCTTTGTTGGGCCCCACAGAGAAAATCAAAAGGACCATGCACCCTGGTGAGTAGGCTGACTTCAGAATTAGAGAGAAACCTTTGTGCACATCCGGGGAGTGTCACACAGCAGCTATTTGAAGACAGGGTCTTCCTTTCGGGAGGAGACCCAGCATCCTGTATCAGACATTGCAGGGCATGACCCTGGAGTCCAAGAAATGACTCCAGGGTCAGGAGAAGGACAGGGCTGGACCCAAGAGCCACATCTGCCACCTAGAAGGGCAGGTGTCTCGTCCATCTCATCTCCACACACGTGTTCCTAACTGTAACCCTGACCCAGAATAACAAGTGTCCCATCTTCTTCGTCTCCACACCCATGTGTTCCTAACCTTAACCCTAACCCACAAGAACAAGTGTCCCATCCACCTCGTCTCCACACGCGTGTGTCCCTAACCCTAACCCTAACCCCTAATCCCTAACCCTAACCCCTAACCCCTAACCCCAACCCTAACCCTAACCTTGTCTCCAAAACGTGTGTGTCCACAACCTATCTAGGGCACCGAGCCGAATCCAATTGAGACAGACCACAGCTCCCACCACACCCCTGTACCAGTCCATTCAGTCCTGGAGAACCAGTGTCCACAACACACACACACACACGCACACAGAGACACACGTACAAAGCACCACATACATCTAGACACAGACACACACCACACATAATATAGACACACACACCCCATACACCATACACACACACATATACACACATCACACTATAGACATATACACATACCACACACCACACACATAGACACACACACGGACACACACACACAGGCGTGGACACTCACATGGTTCCCGGCAGTGCTGCAGGAGGTCAGCACAGACGTGTTGAGGAGCCTGAGATGCTCGCCCCTCTGGGCCACCGCGTGTAACGGCTGCCCTCGCTGTGGACTCTCACATGTGTGACATACATGAACAGGCGAAACGGACATGCACGGCCCCCACACACGTGAACTGGGTCCCCCAGGGCCCGTCGGAGGCCCTTCTGCCTGGGACCTGTCTCATCCCCAGCCCCCTCACGGGGCAAGACATGGCAGTAGCCGCAGGTGTTCAGGGGACCTGTCTCATCCCCAGCCCCCTCACAGGGCAAGACATCACAGTAACCGCAGGTGTTCAGGGCAGCTCAGCCTGGCCATGCCAGGCAGGAACAGCAGATGGACCCTTGGGGCACCCAGGTCCCACGAGAGAGTGACAGCTCAGGGACCTCTGTCCTCAGGGCCACGAGCTTTAAGCCCAAGCCAGGGTCCAGGCCTGGTGGCCTCTGTGTGGCCAAGGCTGGTGGGGGCACTCCATGATCCGAGGCAGGGCCCTCCTCAGCTCGCTGGGGCTTGGCTCTGGTCCTCTGCCTCCCCCCGCCCCCGCCCCGCCCTCCCAGGCCCCTCGCCCACCTCAGGCTTCGGGGGCCCCCCTGTGAGCAGTGAGTGGTCAGGAGGACACCGCTCTGCTCCCCGCAGGGACAGAGCCCCCACTGCTTCCCAGATCTTCCAGGCCAGACCCCTGCGACCCTCCCGCGCTATAAATCATCAAATCACAGCCCCGCCCAAGGCCTCAGGGACCCGCAGTGGTCCCGAGAGAGGCAGCCCTGGACGGGAACAGGGCCCCCTTTCTGCCTGGTTCCCGCCCTCCCCGCGAGGTGACCCCGTCTGGACTCTGCAGCCGCGGCAACAGCGAGGTCAGAGGGCGCCCCGGGAGCTGTCGGCCCATCCCCGCGGACGGCGTCCCCCCTGGCCCCTGCCCCGGCTCGGTGTCACCTGCAGGCCCCGGACAGGGCGGGATCCCCGCAGGGAACTGCCCCAGGTCCCTGGAGCGCACGGCGGGCGGCAGGGGCGGGGCTCCGCTGGGCTGAGGGGACGCCAGGCAGGGACCGACCCCCGGGCTGACCAGGAGCCCCATCCCCGCCGGCCGGCCAGGCCGCCGCCGCCCACCTGCGCCCCTCGAGGGGACCGGGCACCTGCGCGCACCTACCGTAGCGGCCGGGCTCGCGGCAGTAGAGCAGAATGGGAAGCGGGTCCTCGTTCGGCGGCTCGGGCGCGGCTGCGGGGTCCAGGCCGGGGTCGGGGGCCCAGCGGGGGCTCGGGGTGGGGCGCTGGCTGCCGCCTTCCTTGGCCCCGGGCCCCGCATCCCCCGCCGCGGGGGTCACCACGAAGCGCTGGGACATGGTGTCCGCGACGGCTGCGGGGAGCGGGGACCTGAGCGCGGGGAGGGCGGGGCCGGCGGGGCGGGCGCGGGAGGCCGGGAGGGAGGGAGGGAGGGACCGAGCGCACCGCCGGGGATGGGGCCGCGCGGCGCGGGGAGGGGGCGGCAGGGCGAGGCGGACTCCGGCTGACACCTTGGCAGCGGTCCCTGGCGGCGGGGAGACCACGGCCTCGGCCCGCGAAGAACGAAGAGCGGCCTTGGGTCTCGCTGCGTGACCTTGGAGACGCCCCAGCCAGGCGACCGGGTCAGCGCGCGGTGCAGAAGCCTGAGGGGAGGAACAGACCTCGCTCTGCGCCGCCTGGAACCGACGACGACCACCCTGGCAGCAGCGCTGCAGCCTGGGGTCTCTGGCGACGCCCACCGAGGGCCGGGACCAGGGGGCCGCTGAGGGTGGAAGTCTCGCTGGCCTTTGGGTCCGTGGGGAGGAGCACCCTGATCCGGGGCCTCCACCTCCCCCATCCCCAAGCTCCAGCCCTTGGCCAAGCAGGGTTCAGCCGCGCGTGCGTGCGGGGCAGAGGCCTCCTCCTGGGACTTCCACCTGGGGAGAAAGGCCCCCGGGGCAGCCAGGGTGGGAGGCGGAGGCCAGCCTGGCTGCGGAGGCGCTGGGAGCTGCGGACCCTGGACGTCTTGGGAGACCCCGCTGCTCTTCAGGGGTTCCTGCAACCACCGCAGCTGCACAAATTCTGCAACTGGCTCTTTCCTCCCTCTAATGATGCTGTTGCCACCACCTTTCGTGGAATTATTGAGCACTTTACAATATGTATTCACAGATTCAATAGATACTTATGAATGCTGACCTGTGCCCGGCCCTGCAGGTGACAGAAGGGAACCCCTGCCTCTGTGAAGTGTACGTTCTAGAGGGAGGCAAGGGTAAGAGCTCCGAGGTGTGGGGAGGGCCTCAGGTGACATCTAGACAGTGACTTACAGGGAGCAAGTGGTCAGCTGTGCTGCCTCCAGTCATACTCTGCCCTCATCATCCAGGGTGGCTGCTGCTGGTCCAGCCATCACATCTGAATCCCAGCAGTAGAGTGAGGAAATGGGAAAGGTAGCTAGCCACTCCTTCACAGAGCACAGCCTAGGAGTGCACATAGCACCTTTGCTTATACTGTTAGCCAGAACTTAGTCCTGCGGCCACACCTTCGTGTGCAGAAGTCTGAGAAACATGCCTCACCCATGTTTGTGGTGCTATGGATAAGAAATCACCAGAGGCTGGGTCTCAAGGGCACATCTAGCACCAGTGGAAAGACCAGGGAGGACGAGAACTCCTTTCTTCAGCACATCCTCTCACCATCACCCCGCCTCCACTCATGTGGCACTGGCAGGCATGCCTGCCCACACCTGCCCACACGTGCTCACACCTGTTCCCATCTGCTCACACCTGCCCACACTGGCTCACACCTGCACACATCTGTCCACACCTGTTCCAGCCTCTCATATCTACTCACACCTGTTCCCACCTGCCCACACCTGCCCACACTGGCTCACATCTGCTCACATCTGTCCACACCTCTTCCCACCTGCTCAACCTTCTTGCACCTGTTCCCACCTCCCCACACCTTTTTCCAAGATGAACTTTTGAATCATTTTTGGAAGTTTCCCCCCAAATACATTTCGGATTTGGTTGAAAAGTCACTAAATGTATAAATAAATTTGCTGAGAACTGACATCTTTATGGTGTCAAATCTTTTCACCCAGGTCCTGCACATTTTTTCCATTAATTTATGTGTGTGTATTCACATTCTTGTCACTACTGGACTGACATGTAAAAACAGAATGAAACACCTTTGGCTGTTGTGTGTTTCTTTTGTAATCTTCTACCTCGCAGAACTCTAAATCCTATTATT
The DNA here is from genome assembly GCF_028878055.3 of Symphalangus syndactylus. Lineage (NCBI taxonomy): Eukaryota > Metazoa > Chordata > Mammalia > Primates > Hylobatidae > Symphalangus > Symphalangus syndactylus. The sequence goes on along the minus strand of NC_072438.2, from coordinate 100,940,541 downwards.
CAAATACATTTCCAGTTCAACCTCTTGCATTTTGCAAGGAATTTTTGTTTTGTTTTGTTTTGGAGACTGAGTCTTGCTCTGTCACCCAGGCTGGAGTGCAGTGGTGCGATTTTGGCTCACTGCAACCTCCAACTCCCGGGTTCAAGCAATTCTGCTGCCTCAGCCTCCTGAGTAGCTGAGATTACAGGTGCGAACCACGCCCAGCTAATTTTTGTATTTTAGTAGAGATGGGGTTTCGCCATGTTGGCCAGGCTTGTCTCGAACTCCTGACCTCAAGTGATCTGCCCACCTTGGCCTCCCAAAGTGCTGGGATTACAGGCGTGAACCACGGCACCCGGCCTGCAAGGAATTTTTTTAACCTGTAAGTAATGATATCATTGTCCTTTTTGGTTGTTTTTACCTCTTCTGTTTTCTTTTCGCCCCTTTGTTCTTGTTTTGGAATTTCCTAGAAATTCCAGGGCGATATCTAGGGCTGTGTTGCGGGTGGAACTGCATGTCTGGCCTGGACCCACGTGATGGGTGGTTCTGGCGTCTCTGGGAAGCACTGTGCCGGCTGGGGAGTTGAAGTGCTGCCTCTTGCTCTACTCCATGAGGCCGACCCTGGATGCCTCCCCTGAGACCTGGAGGCAGCTTGGGACGGACTTGAGGAGGAAGGAGGTCCCACAACTCAGATCCTTTCACCTCCCGGCCTTCCGCCTCCCCTGTTCGGGCTCCTCAAGTGAGAGCTCCTCCGGACTCCTGCCCCAAGGGCAGCCTCTCTCCAGCTTTCATTTCCAAATGCCCCAATCTCTGCCATTTAGCCACACCCTCTGCCCACCCTGTCCCTGGGTTTGAGGCTGCTCCAGAAATTTGGGAGGCCCTGGAGCCCCTTAGAAGCCTCTAGCCATGCTGAGTCAGCCTGAGCGATGGGGCTCACTGCGGCCACTGCCCCCCTTAGCCTCCCGTGGACGGTGGCTGCATGTGTCCCGGGAGGACTGTGGTGAATGCCTCCCGAAGACAGGACTGGAGACACAGGAGGCCCAATGGGCTCTGATGGTCTGACGCCTCTGCAGGAGAGAAAGGATGTAAGAATCCAGGTTCTTTTATGAAGTACTAAAGACAGAAATGCAGCCTGGCTCCCGTAAGTTCTCCGTGTTGAGCAGTGGATGGGAAGAAGGACAAGGGCTGTGGATGCCGAGTGACTGAGGACAGGGGAGAGGTGCACCAGCCACACACGTCCCTCGGTGGGGAGATGGCCGCAGACACCAGGAGGTTGAGCACAGGCTAACCACTGTTCCTGCTTTATCCTCCTCTCCAGGTCTTAAATTCCACTTCTATCACTTTCTTCTTTCAAGACGGTTCTTCCTCCCATCTTGATCTGAGTACTCCTTCATGCTTTTTGTTTATCTTGCTAAATAGAGAAAACAGTGAAGCTTATACAGCTTCCCCTGAAAACAGCCTTGGCCTCTCGGTGTCATTGTTTTCCACTGTCTGTAATGACAACTTTAATCTATTTGACTAACAACCTATTTATAGCCCCTAATTTTTTCAATTGTCAGTTTGCAAAATTGAGGTCTGATCTGCAAACAGTAAGACTCGCCACTTTTCCTGCAAGTTCTGTGGGGGGCTGACTGCAAGGGCCAGGAGAGTGGTCTGGCCCCATGCAGGCACCCCCGCCTTCCTTCCGCAGCCAGGTCAGAGGGACCCAGGGGTCACCTTCAGGGGTCACCCACACCTGGGCTCCCATGACTTCACTCCCACCTGTTGTCAGATCCCTGGGGTCTCACCACAGACCTGGAGGCCCTCCTGGGGGAGCCTTAACAAGGTAGGTGACCAGGGAATGGGAGAGCCTTTGGGAGTGAGGAGCGATGGAAGTGCAGTGGGGAGCACAGACAGAGAGAGAGAAAGACACAGAGAGGGAGGGAGAGAGACAGGGAGAGTGATAGAGACACAGAAAGATGGAGACAGAGAGAGGGAGGGAGAAAAACAGACAGAGAGACAGAAGACACAGGGTGAGTGATAGAGACAGAAAGACAGAGACAGAGAGAGGGAGGGAGAGACAGGGACAGGAAGGGGGGGAGAGAGAGAGAGAGACGGAGATGGGTGGAGGCAAGAGGCAGGAGAGAGGATGTTAACCCTTTCTCCCCACCATTTACTGAACTGTACATTGGACGATGGGACGCCTCCTCCCCCCGCCCTGTGGGGCAGACTTTGGAGAGGAGCTGCTGAAGGGTGGTGGGAGAGCAGGCAGGGTGCCACCGCAGCGCCACAGCGACACTGCTGCTAGCGGCGGGGTTCCATTACCTCTGCCTCGAGATCACGGGGGGGTGCTTAGATTATTGTTCAGCAAACACCTGGTCTCTTCCCCTCCACCCCCCCCGAGGACACAGGCACGCTCTGCTCTGGATCAATAGTGGATCCATAATGGATTTCAAGCAGGCTGGGCTTGGCCTCTGCTGCCACTGTAAGAAACACACCCCAGGGGCCGGGCGCGGTGGCTCACGCCTGTAATCCCAGCACCTTGGGAGGGCGAGGCGGGTGGATCACAAGGTCAGTAGATCGAGACCATCCTGGCTAAAACAGTGAAATCCCATCTCTACTAAAAATACAAAAAATTAGCTGGGCGTGGTGGCGGGTGCCTGTAGTCCCAGCTACTCGGGAGGCTGAGGCAGGAGAATGGCGTGAACCCAGGAGGCAGAGCTTGCAGTGAGCCGAGATTGTGCCACTGCACTCCAGCCTGGGCAACAGAGCAAGACTCTGTCTCAAAAAAAAAAAAAAAAAAAAAAGAAAGAAAAAGAAAAGAAACACACCCCAGGTAATGCTGCCGGCCCCTGGAGGGTGAGAGACCTGGAGAGAGATTCTGGGCCCAAACTCAGCCCAGAGCACAGCACAGAAGGGCCGATAAGCCTAGACCGGCCGGCCCCACAGTGAGCAGGGATAAGTAACTGCAGCTCCACTTGTTACGCGGTGTTACAAACCCAGCAGCAGACTGATGCACTTCTCCTGCACCCCCTTGCCGAGGTAAACCCTCCCAGGGCCTCAGCCTCCTCACATCCGAAGTTGGGAGAACAATGGTGCCTCCTCCCTAGGACGGGCTCAAGGATGAGATGACTCAGCGCAGGGGAATTTTCTGCACGAGGCCCTGTCCTCCATGAATGCTGCTCTTGTTCCTGACTTCCAGGACCAGACGAAGGTGGCCTAGCTCCATCCCCGCAGTCTGTTCCATGGCCCACGGTGCTGGGCGTGAGACTGCTCCCTGGTTCTGTGGGCTGGGCCCTCCCTCTGGGCAGGTTCTGTGGTGGGAGAGACAACAGCTCGCTTTGTAACTCCAGCTGCCAGGTGCACACCCACTGTGTCCTCCGGCCCAGGCGCTCCCTAAAACTCCCCCTTGGTGCTCTGCACCTTGTTTGCAAAGGTGCCACTTCACCTGCTGAAATAAAGTGTCCCATTCAGCTCTCTACTCCCGTGTGGTCTGTTGGTCCATGATTTGCCCTTTGTGAGCAGCTAGCTCAGTGGCGTTTCCTGGAGACGAAGGCCCAGGGTTGAGGGTGCCGTGGAGACAGTGCTACCTAAGGAAAGGCGCAGCTACAGGGCACAGCCCCTTGCTGGGGGTGGCCGCCGCAGGGCCGGGCATCTGCTGACCCTCAGCCAGGTCTGGGATCACCCTCACCAGGGCCAGGCCAGTGGGGGACCTGCAGCAGACCGACAGGAGTAGGAGCTGCTCTGGGGCCCCAGCCGTCGTCCATCCACGGAGGTCACGTTCAGGCTAAGCTGGGCAGCCCGGCCTTGTGTTGCTGGCCCCCAGCCAAGGGAGGAGCTATGGGAGGGGTTGGGGTGAGGCTGTGGCTGGGATGTGCGGTGCCCAGTGACGGAGGGTCCTGGACATGTGCCCGGCTACTGGACAGCAGCCAGGGACCAAGTCACAACAGAAGCTGAGAGGGAGGACCCTGCATCCCCACTGCTCCAGAAGGTGCATCCAGCCGGGGCGCCCTCACTGTGCGGACACAGAGGCTCCCAGCTTTCTGTGCACGCAAGGCCACAGCAGGAGCTTCCTGGGGTCCGCAGATGACCCAAAGCAGAGTTCATTTTCTTCCAGTACCCTCCCTGCTTCCAGAACCTTCCTCCAGCCCCATTCCAGCGCCCACTCTGGCCGAGACCCCTGCCCACTCATTGGGTGGTGGCCGGCCAGCCACCCACCCCACATCAGCAAAGCCAGCTGCCCGTGGCCCGAGGATGTGTCCTCACCACGTTCCTATGGCCAGTCCTCCTGAGGCCACCTTGACCCCGAGGGGTCCCATGACGGGACAGGCAGCTGACCCAGCACTGGACACGCGGCCACCCACTGGAACAGAATGAGAGGAAGCTCCCAGGCAGCAGAAACCAAGCCACCCTCCCCCAGTCACCCCTGCATTTGTCATGTGCCTCCTGCATCCGAGGATACCCTTCGAGGCCCTGGGGGTGGGGGAGTGGGTGTGTCCTCTCTCAGACTAAGGAATCCGTGTCTAAGGTGCAGCTGCCCTTGGGATTTTGCAGGGTGGGTGACTTGCAAAGGGTGGGTCATGTGCACAGGGTTGGGCCTAGGATAGAATTTGGGTTCTAGGGGACTCTGAGCAGAGCGGAAACGAAACATCCCGACATTCAGGGGCCTGGCTTTTGGGTACAGCCTCCGCCTGGCAGCAGGTTCTGTTCAGGGACAGGGGCTGAGAGCTGGCTCCTGCCCCAGCCTGGTGAGGATGCCAATGAAGGCAACTTCCACTTTTCTTGAGGAAGAAACTTGGCTTTTGACTGGCCGGACTCAGTGATTTTTCTTCCCTCTGAAACATTCCCTCCTGTCACTAGACTCTTTTCTTTTTGATATCTGTATCTTTCTTTAAAAATGAGCTCAGCGCAAGGGGGGTGTTTGCCACCCGCCAGGAGGCAGCTAAGGGCTTATTGTCAGAACTTCTTTTCTTCCCAGGGCAGCCCTGGGGGAGGGGCCACGGCTGTCCCCATTTTATAGAGGAGCAAACCAAGGGCCGCAGCCGCTGGTCACCTTGCTAGGAAGAAGAGGAGGGGGATTTGGGCCCAGCAAGCCGGCGAGTGGCTGGAGCTGTGAGCTTGATGCTGGGCTGGGCTCCAGGGAGGCCTTGAGTGCTGGAGGGGCTCTCGGTGGTCTCAGAGTGTCTCTATAACCTCCCACTCCCACTCGTGTGCTCTGCAGTAAGCTCTGGGGCTCTCCACTGGGAGGGCGGCTGTGCTCCTGCCCCTTGGGGACTTCCTGGGGGCAGAGGTCTGAGCCATCTCCAGGGCCTGCCCCCGCAGTGCTCAGTTTAGGTGCGATGCAAGGGTCTGACTAGCCAAGTGTGGGGGCCAGTCACGGGGTGAGGGTTGAGGGAACGGTAACATTTCTGGACACGTTTTTCTGTGGAGCAGGCAAGGTGGTCTGGTCAGGGTGGTGGTCTCCCCTGGGCCGTGGCAGGGTTATGGGGACACTGAGCCACAGTCGTGGGGTTCACGGCTCAGTTCCAGTAGCCAATCAGGGGCACATGGTCCTGGTTCTTACCTTGGCTAATTGAGCAGCCGTGCCCAGTGCTGTGGGGTCAGGGGTGACACCCCATATGGGCCTCCTGGATTTGGGCTGAAAGATCAGTCTTGGGGTACCCCCAGGGTCAGGGTGCTCAGAAACCCCCATGGTGGGCCTGGCCTGCCTCCCTGGCCTGCAGCCCTGCCTGATGCCGAAAGGTCACTGGGCCAGTCTTTGCCTACGGGCCCCTCCCCACGGTGAGACCTGCCCCACTTGAAACTTGCAAACATGGAAACTTGGCCACCTGACCCATGGCCTGGCCCAGTGCTGCGACCTGATCCTGCGGCCCTGTGGGCCCCGGCCTCCCCATCAAGGTTGGGTTTCCAGGCTGCCTCAGCCTGTTCCAGCAAGAGGCACTCGGGGGACGCTCAAGCCCCGCTGAGGTGCCTCCCAAGGAGGAGCCTGTGGCCGTCGAGTGCAGGGGGTTGCAGATGCCCGTGAGCTCTGTCTCCCTTGTGAGTGGCCTGGGCACTGCTACACGCGAGTGGTGGGAGCTGTGGCCCACCAAGGATTCAGCCTGGTAAGCGGCAGTGGGTGGGAAGGATGGTGTGGGCTCGCTCGAGGGTCGTGAGAGTCCGAAAGATGGGGGGACAGACTCGGGCCCGGAGAAGTCACATCCACAGGGACATCAGGTGCCCCTCTCGGGCCACCAGGACCGGACACATAGCACCCTGGACTCTCATCTCACAGTGTGGATCTGTGCACACACAAACATAGATAGACACAGATGCACACAGATAAACACACACAGAGATATACACAGAAATACACACAGACATGCACAGATACACAGAGAAACACACAGATGGAGACACATAGATATGGAGACACACACAGAAATACACAGACACAGATACACACAGACATAGACACACAGATAAGGAGACACACACACTGACACACACACAGAAATACAGACACACACAGATACACACAGACACACACACAGCCAGCTGCTCCACCTTTGTGACCTCACCACCTCCTCCAGGGGCCCACCCTGATTGAGAAGTTTTTGCTCCTAATTTGCTGAGACGAAGCCACCAGCGCTGGGGCCGGGGGAAGGGGGGCGTGGCCACGTGTCCCTTGCGCTCCCCATGCTGGCCTCAGAGACCACATGTTCTGGCTGCACGAAGAGCCAGCACACGGATAAATCAGTCTCCAGAGGGTACTTTTCGTGCAGAGCCAGTTGGCTGGGCCCTTTTTCTCCCTGCAGGACACCCTGTGTCTCGTGGGAGGAGGGCAGTGATGCGGAGTGGGGAGTCCTCCTCGATCAGATAACATTGTGTATCCCAGACGAGAGGCCCATGAAGGTCAGGGCGGGCACACGGCTCTCGGAGGGAGTGTCTGGGGCCAATGCCACACCCTCTGCTTCATGCCCTTTCCAGACACAAGTGCAGACACTGAGCAAGGAGGAAGGAGGCTGAGACTCTGCGGGCCCGGGGACTGGCGGGAGACCTTGTCCATGAGCTGAAGCTGCAGCACCGGGGTGGGGACAAGCCGGGCCCATGGTTTCCAGGGCCTCTGTCCTCCGTCCACCTGAGAATTGTGCCTTGAGACAGGAGGCACTGGGCAGCCAGCACAGCCGCACTCTGAACAGCCACACAGAAGCCTCCGCCCAGGCAGCCCCTCCTCCCAGGCTGGCCGCACCATCCTTCTGATGAAGAAAAACCAGGTTCAGCCCTCTCCTTTCTCCGGACACACAATAAGGGCCCTGGCGCACCAGAGCAGGGTCATCCCCCTAGGGTGCAGGAAGATGTTTTGGCCCCTAAGGACACAAAGAGTTGAGTGGAAAGACCAGCCCTTCCTAAGGGGGCACTTAGAGGCTGACGTAAAGGACCCCACCCAGGGCTGGAGAAATGCCGGCCCCAGGCCACATCCTGGAGACTGAGGCTCTGCCTACTGGGAGACCAGGAGCCTTGACCTTTGCAAGGAGCTCTGGGTGGTCCCAGTGAGTAACACCCTGAGAGGTTACACCCATCTCTCTCAGGAGTCAGGCTCCTGCCTCTGTGTGGAGCACAGTTCATGGAGACAGGTGCATGGGACGCAGGCCACTTAGGGACAGTAGGGTAGATTCAGCTCCAGGGCCTGAGGAACAAATTCACCTACTCATTCATTCACTCATTCTTTCATTCACTCGTGAACCCATCCATCCAGTAATCCACCCACCCATCCCTCCATCCATCCACCCACTCATCCATCCATCCATCCACCCACCCACCCATCCACTCATCCATCCATCCATCCAACATACATCCCCCCATCCTTTCACCCACGCTTTTATCTACCCACCAACCCACCCATCTATCCATCCATCCATCCATCCACCTACCCATCCACCCATCCATCCACCCATCTATCCATCCATGCACCCACTCATCTATTCATCCATGCATCCATCCACCTATCCATCCATCCATCCATCCACCCACTCATCTATCCATCCATCCACCCACCCATCCTTTCACCCACCCTTCTATCCACCTACCCACCCATCTATCCATTCATTCACCCATCCATCCATCCATTTGCCCACCCACTCACCCACCTATCCATCCATTCATCCATCCATCCAGCCACCCACCCACTCATCTGCCCATCCATCCATCCATCCACCTACCCTTCTATCTATCCACTTATCCACCCAACTATCCATCCATCCATCCGTCCATCCATCCATCCATCCATACGTCTATCCACCCACCCACCCATCTATCCATCATTCCATTCACCCATAAATCCATCATTCCATTCACCCATAAATCCATCCACCCACCCACCCACTCATCTGTCAATGCATCCATCCATCCACCTATCCACCCACCCACCCATCTATCCATCATTCCATTCACCCATAAATCCATCCACCCACCCACCCACTCATCTGTCAATGCATCCATCCATCCATTCACCCACTCTTCTATCTATCCACCTACCCACCCATCCATCCATCTATCCACCCACCCACCCACCCATCTACTCATCCATCCATCCTTCCATCCATCCATCCACCCACCCACCCATCTACCCACCTATCCATCTGTTCATCCATCCACACATTCATCCATCTACCCATCCACCAATCCATCCATTTATGGTACGGGGATGTGCAGAGAATGAGATACCTTATGTGGCTGGGGACACAAAGGGAACCCCCCACAGGCAGCAGTCCTGAGACGTCTGCCATCAGGAGGGAAGTGAGAGGCACTGAAGGGGTGTGTGGGGAACCCAGGGAAGGTCAGTCGTGGGGTGGGCAGTGCAGGGAGAGGAGGCATGGGGGAAGCGCCTGCCCATCAGGTTGATGCCAGGGGTTCAGAGCAGTTAAGAAGAGCCAGAAGGTGTTCAGGCAGGGGGACCACCAGGCTACCAGCATCAGGGAATAAATGACAGAAATTTGCAGAAAGAGGCTGTGGTCGGTCCTGCCTCCAGCTTCCTGGCCAGCCCTGCCTGCCCAGACATCTGAGTCAAAGTAGCCTCTGTCTTCTGTTGTTATTTTCAACATGTGTGCCTGCCACTTACGGTCCAGAAGGTGATGATGACAAGCACTGAAATAACCTTCTTGATCCCGGTGCTTCCTTCTTTCTCCACAAAGGGCTCCCTCAACCTAGAAGGCTCCGTGGCTCCGTATGCCAAGCAAAACCCCGAGTGGTTTCAGGGCTCTCGATAGCTCCTGCCCACACCACACACAATTAGTCCCATCCTCCCCGCTACAAATTCCTGCAAGTTTCGTACTCAGGAAATGCAGCTGGGGACCAGGTGCTTTCAGAAGGGGCAGGTGTGGTCAGGATGCAATTTATGGCAAAAACAGAACTTTCGGTCAAAAATGTCCTGTGCGTGGTGACTGAGCACCACCTTGTGGACAAACTGCCAGTGAGCCGAGCCCTCTGGTACAGAGGCTGGCAGTGGGGGTGCGGACTCCGCGTAGACAGCTGTGTCCACCTGCATCAGCACCACCCCAGAAAGCTCAGTCCTGGCCTTGCTGTCGGCCCTCGCCCAGGGGTAATATTGGCCCGGCCGTCTCTGCCCCAGGCACGCTTTGCCTGCTGCGGAACCCCACAGGACAGGGCCCCCGCCTTCCCGTCTCCTCGCCCACTGTAGTCCTGACATTGTGTCCACAGCTCCGTCCACGGCCCCTGCCCCGGTGCTGGGCAGCACTCCACGGCGCAGACGTGCCACGTGCCACAGCTGCCAGCCACGCTCCTGCGCCTGGACTCTGTGTCGTCTCCAGTTTGGGGCAATTCAAATACCGAAATGCAGCGGCTAGGAACCTTCCTGTGCCCGCATCTGTGCAGATGTCTGCGTCCATTTCTCTCTGGTAAACAGCAGGGGGAGCGGCCGGGTCACAGAGTGGAAGGATGTTACATTTCCTGAAAAAGTGCCACACACTCTTCCAAATGCCTGTGCCATTTCCCGCATGTGGGGCCCCTGCCCATTTCGTAAGGCAGATCCGCCTCCATGCCGAACTGCCTCCTCCGTATTTTTGGCATTCAGTTGCTGAAATAGAACAGCCATCTCTGCTCAGCACCGTCCATTCCAGGAACCTGCAAGCATTCCATATGCATGATGCTATTTTTGCAGAATCCTTAAAAACACAAGTGTTACTACCATGGACAGATGAGTAAACTGAGGCATACAGCAAGAGATAACTTGCCTATTTCTGCTTGTTGGTGTTCAGCTCAGTTGCCCCTAACCCCCATCAGGCTGGCCCTGACACAGTGGCCTTGGTCTCCCTCAAAAACCATAATTCCCAAGGTCATAAAGATCCCAACACATGCCCAATCACAGGACCCCACTGCACATCTTCCTGAAATGACCACCACCCAGCCACAGCCCAGAGGCCCCGTGTGCAGCCCTGACCACCAGGCCGGCCCACTTACAATACACAGGATCTATTTCTAGGGACCCAGGGCCTTAGGCTGTTGTGTCAGCCCAGAGATGGTGCGTGGGGAAGCTCCCAGTGCAACGAGAAATTGTGGTCTTTTTATCCAACCAGACGTTTAATATCCGAGACTGTGCCCTGTGGTATGATGGTTGGCGGCAGGAGCTCTGGAGCCTAGCTGGCTTGAGGCCTAACTGCTGCTCTGTCAATGGGTGCCCAATTTTCTCAAAAGTCCGATCGTCCGTTAACGATAGCGCCAGGGTGGTAGCTGTGAGGTTTGAGAGCCCCAAACACCCAACGACGACTAAGACTCCTGAAGTCTGCGGGTGCCTGGAAAGAGCATGAGGGACGCCTGGGCCCTGGACAGAGCTGCCTCCTCCTGCCCATCTTGCCTTGCCGCCTCCCCGAACACTGCCAATATCCCCAGCTCCAGGGCCCAGGTGGATCCACGGGTTCCCTACACAGCCAGCTCTCCAGTGTCCTGGAGTTGGTTCAGTGATGTGAGCACCACCCCGTTGGGATCTGTCACGTCTGGGATTTCCAGGAGGGAGCATGAGATTAGAAACGTGGCCGAAGCCTGGTGCTTCGTGGACGAGAGCTGTGGGAATCACAATGGGGTCTGGGGAGGTCAGGGCGGCCCCTCGTGCCCCGACCCCCAGAGGACCCTCTGGTTCCTGGAGATGAGCCCGCCATGCTCCTGCATGACTCTGGAGACCAGCCACGCTAGCACAGGGGTGGTACACCTCGGCAGGCAAGAGGCTCCCTAATGAGGAAAACATCACCCTAATGAGAAAAGTGCCACGTTCCTGGGTAAGGTGGTGTCTGCTGGGGGCTCCTGGGGGGCATGGCAGGGCATCGGCCCCAATGAGGACAGGACAGTCAGGGTCTGAACACTAAAGGCTACAGCAGGGAAGGAGGGAAGGAGGGGAGGAGGGCCGGGGGCTGGCCATGGCAGGTGTGAGACCTGGCTTGGTGTCTGTCCTCTACCAACAGACCAAGTCGGGTCACAAAAGGGCCTCCGTTTCAGGACAGCTGGCTCAGAAGGAGAACAGAGCACAGAGCCTTTGGTGAGGGAGCAGGGCCTGAGCCGAGGCCGGCCCTCCTGTCCTGGACATCTCGTGTCCCTCAGCTCACAGCACTGTCCATTCGATAAAGGAGTCAAGCTTTTAAATAAGCGAAGTTCGTCTTATTTGTTAGTTTTTCTGGGCACTGCAGCCCGGGAGGGGTCTTTCAGAGGCACATGGTCAGGCTGCTGCGGAACAGTCCCAGCTCCTGGCACAGCTGTGGTGATGCAGCTCGAAATGTGCACAGAAGTCACAGAAGAGCAGAGTCACACTGAGCTGCGCGTGGGTTACAGAGAACGTCTGGATTATAGACACAGAAGTCACAGAAGAGCAGAGTCACACTGAGCTGCACGTGGGTTACAGAGAATGTCTGGATTATAGAGAACATCTGGTTATGGAGAAAGCCTGGATTATACAGAACGTCCGATTACAGAGAATGTCTGGTTACAGAGAACATCTGGATTAGAGAATACCTGGATTAAAAAGAACATCTGGGGCTGGGTGCAGTGGCTCACGTCTGTCATCCCAGCACTTTGGGAGGCCGAGGCGGGTGGATCACCTGAGGTCAGGAGTTCGAGAGCAGTCTGACCAACATGAAAAAATCCCGTCTCTACTAAAAATACAAAATTAGCCAGGCGTGGTGGTGCGCACCTGTAATCTCAGCTACTCGGGAGGTTGAGGCAAGAGAATCGCTTGAACCTGGGAGGTGGAGGTTGCAGGGAGCTGAGATCTCGCCATTGCACTCCAGCCTAGACAAAAAGAGTGAAACTGTCTCAAAAAAAAAAAAAAAAAAAAAGTCTGGGTTATAGAGAACATCTGGTTACAGAGAATGTCTGGATTATAGAGAAGGTTACAGAGAACAACTAGTTATAGAGAAAGCCTAATTACAGAGAACTTCAGTTTACAGAGAACATCTGGATTATAGGGAACATCCGGATTATACAGAATGGTTACAGAGAATGTCTGGTTACAGATCCCAGAGGCATAATTACCAACCCTGCCTGACCTTATCTTGTGCAGGACACAGCAAGGACGTGACTCAGATACCGTCTTTAAGGAATGGAGTGGCTCAGGCAGGAGGCGGGGTGGCACATGCTCAGTTTGTTGTGTCTTCAGAGCATCTTTCCAGCAAGCGGCAGTCATCAGTTGGGTTGAGAAATGAGGCTGCAAGTGGCAATGGGCACACACGGCTCCTCATGCTGCTCCTTTGCCCCACAGCCGCCTTGTTCTTGGCCCTACAAGCATCTTCCTGCATCGTCCACCCCCCACCCTCCACCCTGCTGCCTGTTCCCATCCTTGGTTGAAGTGGATGCCCAGATGCCACGTCTAAATATTCAATTATAAATCTCAGGACAAACTGTCACATAAAGTCAGCTCTGGGCCGCCACAGTGACCCACAAGGCCAGGATACGGGTAGAATCTTGGCTCCCCACATTCAGAATGGGATCTCTGGCCCAGGCCTCAGGGGGACAAGCTGCCCCCTCCTCCACCCAAGCCCTGACGGCTCCAGGACACACCCTCAGTCCTCAGTCATGTGTGTGTAACCTGCCCCAACACTGTCCAGCATAGACGGACACCCAGCAAAGTGGAAAATGGGAAGGTGGCCTCCTCTGCCCCACCCCACCCCACCCCACCCCCAGCAGCCCTGGGGAAATCAGGAACCTGGCGGTGCCCACAGAGGACCCTCCCGGCCCACCGTCCCCTCTTGGCGGGCCACATCTGCCCTGTGGGCTTGTGAGCTCTGATTTAACTATGGGTGGCGTGGGGGTGTCCACAAGGCTGTACATGGAGGCGTGAGCTGCCTGGGTGACCCCACCACAGGGACGGAAGGCAGCAGCATGGCTGGGGTGGGAACACTACCTGGCTGGTACTCTGGTTCCCCACCTGGATCTGGAGAGTTGGGCCTATCTGGGAAGGCTTCCCTGACCAAGTGCCATGGGATCCTGGGATGGAAGGAGCTTCCCGTCACCCTGAAACGGCCAGCAGGTCCGGGGCTCCTCGCAAGCCCTCCCCCGGCCGAGGCCCCATATCCGCGGCAGGACTCTGCAGTGACCAAGACTCAGCAGAGTCAGTCCACAGTAGAAACCACCATGTGGGCCCGGCCTAGTAGCTCCCGCCTGTAATCCTAGCACTTTGGGAGGCCGAGGTGAGTGGGTTGCGCGAGCTCAGAAATCCGAGACCAGCTTAGGCAACACGCTGAAACCTCGTCTCTCCTAAAATACAAATTAGCCAGGCATGGCAGCATGCACCTGTGATCCCAGTTACTCCGGAGACTGAGGCAGGGTAATTGTTTAAACTCGGTGTGTCCGGAACTGGTTCCTTCCGGTGGGTTCTTGATCTCGCTGACTTCAAGAATGAAGCCACAGACCCTCGTTTTGTGTTGCAGTTCTCTGTGCAGTTTCTTCCTTCCGGTGGGTTCCTGGTCTCACTGACTTCAGGAGTAAAGCCACAGACCTTCACAGGGAGTGTTACAGCTCTTACAGGTGGCGCGTCTGGAGTTGTTTGTTTCTCTCGGTGGGTTCGTGGTCTCGCTGGCTTCAGGAATGAAGCTGCAGACCTCTGCGGGGAGTGTTATAGCTCCGGAAATGACTTTCAGGTAGATGCGGACCCAAAGAGCAAAACAACTAAGCTACCAGAAAACCGAAGAAGACCCAAACGGTTTGCCACTGCCGCATCGGCTGCCAGCTTTTTATTCCTTTATTTGGCCCCGCCCACATCCTGCTGATTGGTCCATCTTACAGAGTGCTGATTGGTCCATTTTACAGAGTGCTGATTGGTCCATCTTACAGAGTGCTGATTGGTCCATCTTACAGAGTGCTGATTGGTCCATTTGCAGAGTGCTGATTGGTCCATTTTACAGAGTACTGATTGGTCCATTTTACAGCATGCTGATTGGTCCACCTTACAGAGTGCTGATTGGTCCATTTTACAGAGTGCTGATTGGTCCATTTTACAGAGTGCTGATTGGTACGTTTACAAACTTTAGCTAGACACAGAGTGCTGATTGGTGTGTTTACAAACCTTTAGCTAGACAGAAAACTTCTCCAAGTCCCCACTCGACCCAGGAAGTCCAGCTGGCTTCACCTCTCACCGGGAGGCGGAGATTGCAGTGAGCCGAGATTGCACCATTGCACTCCAGCCTGGGCGACAGAGCAAGACTCTATCTCAAAAAAAAAAAGAAAGAAAAAAACGGCCGTGTGGGGTGAATGGTAGTCGGGGTCTGCACTGCAGAGACCCTGGGAGCTCCTGTGCCTGAGGGCAGAGAGTGCCCATGATGGTGAAGGGGCCTGTGTCTGGTCTGACCAAGGACCAGGCCAGCTGATCGCTGCTCAGTGGACTTGGTGTGGACAGAGGACAGGGAGGCTCCACAGGCACCTCCGGGAAAGCATATCCACATCATCTTACACCGTGAGGCGGGTGGCGGCCAGAATGCAGTCAGTGTCTTGTATAAAACCCGGCGCGGTACCTGTGTTGCTGCCCCGTGTCCCCAGCGGGGAGAAATCGCTGGGTCTGAGTACTTGAGGGTGCAATTCAGACTGTCAGGAGGGGAGCGCCCCACCCAGCCCGAGGGGCCTCGTCCCACCCGTGCCCAGGGACACACATGGACGCAGGTTGGGCTGAGCCACCCCTGGGGTACCATGGGCACTGGGGCACTGCTGGTGCCATCTCCCACCTCAGGCCCCTCCGAGGGATGTCCCTGGGCCGCTTCCCCTCCCTCTGCTGGGGGGCTGCCCTCTCCCTGAAGCACCCCCAGTCCCTCCCCAGGAGCCTGATGCTGAGAATGGGGCAGAGGCTGAAAGTAATTTCCAGAAGGTCCTCAGTGACACTGGAACTGGTTCTGCTTGTTAAAAATTTCAAACCGGAACGAGACTTTGGAGCTTATTTTGTCCAAACCTTTTATTTTTCAAAGGAGGCAACTGCACTAAGAGCGTTAGACTCAAGGTGCCTGGCACTGACTCAGGCTCCAGGGCACCCCCTCCCCGGGATGCCCCACAAGAAGCATCCGTCCCTAGAAAGTGCCCCCAGGTTCGTGGTCCCATCTTTAACCCCAGGGTTTACTGTCTCTATATTCTTTGCCGTGAAGTCTAAGGGCAGCTCGAATTTCATAAACGGAGAAAGAGTCCTATTTGTTGATTCTCAACTGCCTTTATCTCCAGAGATCCCGTGAGAGCAGGGATTTGTGGAATGGCTCACTGTGTAGCGGCGTCTTCTGGCGGTGGACCAGCCTGGGCGCACAATTTTCCCTGTGGGTGCGAGTGCCCTCTGCTGGTCCATCCAGACACCGCTGTCAACAAAGTTTCCTCAGGGACGGTCACCTGGCTCAGCTGGGGGAACCGGACTCCCCATTCTATCCCATTCTATCCCCCACCCAGAGCCTTAAGCTAGACCAAAACTGATTTTTCTCCCACACTAAGAATGCACAGAGAAGGGGCCCGGGGCTGGTATAGGGCACCAGGTGTCGGGAATGCAGGCTCTGTGAGTCTTGCCAAGTCACTGAGTTACCATTGCAGCACAGGCTTCCTCCTGATGGCCCAAGGTGGCTGCTCAGGCTCCAGCCCTCACATGTGCCTTCCAGGCAGCCAGAAGGAGACATGAGGAGGGGAAGGGCCTGTCCCTTCCTTTAAGAAAACTCCTGGAGGTTGTATTCACACTTTTGTTCACCTGTCATTGACCTAAACATTTTCCTGTGGCCACACCTGGCTCCAAGGAATCTGGGGAGCCAGTGGGTCTAGGAGCAGTGAGAGTTGCCAGTGGGTCTAGGAGCAGTGAGAGTTGCTCGTGTCGACAAAGAATGTGCCCACCAGCCACAGAGCAGCTCTGCCCAGTCCTACGCTCACCCTGCATGCAGTGCCATCGCTTCTCTCAGTGCTGGTGGCTCCAGAGCTTCTGGAGCAGCAGGATGCTTGGAAAGAACATAGACTCAAGGAAAGTGGCGCCTGGAGCCTGCAGCCACTGGTGAGATGGGTGGAAGCAGCCCTCAGAGGCCGATCCCTCCCTCACACCATCAGGATAGGCTGTTAGCCTCGCCAGGCCCTAGCTTTCTTGTCCATGGAGTGGGGATACTAACAGTTCCCACCTCAGAGGCTGGGATTCATAGAGTCTGGGCTTTAGGAGAGGCTGGGATCAGAGAGGCTGGGATTGGGAGGCTGGGAGTGGGGGTGCTGGGATGGAGGAGGCTGGGATTAGGAGGCTGGGATTGGGGAGGCTGGGATTGAGGGCACCTGGGTTCCCTTTGGTCTCTGCCTTCTCCCTGGCTGCCTGGTTGGTCCCAAGGCCACACTCAGATTTGGAAGGTGATCTGTGTCTCATCCAGGCGTCCACTGTGGCTTCATGTTTCTGTAAGTCATGGCTGCATCTCACATTGTTAAGCAGAGATTTTAACATTCACCCCCTGAACAGAGCATGAAATCAGCATGTGGACTAAACTCAGAAAGCTTTCCCGAGGCAAAATCGTGTTTTTAGTGGGCCATTTAGTGTGGGATCTACTTAAACTATCACTGGAATACATGGTGGATGTCGAAGAAGGCCCCGGTCCAACCCTGCTGCTGCTGAGGGAGGGGGTGGGGACGAGGCCTGGAAGGGGGAGGGGAAGCACCTCTGGGTTCTGTACCTGGAGTGCCCACCCTGCATCACCCACCTTCATGCACCGTCTTTGTGGCTGTGGAAACATCCGGCGTGGTCTCTGGACTTAGTCGGAGTGAATGTCTCTGCACCCTTGGGTGTCAGACGCCCCAGTGGCTCTCAGTATCAACTAGAGGCTCTACAGAGAACCGCAGTTGTGTCTGCTCTGTGGCACTTGCTGGTGACGATGAGTTACTGAGATGTGACCATCAACACCGACTCCCACTCTCAACGGGACTGAACACCTGCAGCCACTCCGTGGTCCTGCGAAGGTGCTTATGGCCACGCCGGGGCTTGGTCGACTCCTCCTGGGCTCTGGCATCACCGAAACAGTGTCAGGGACCTCGATCTCAGGCCTCCAGCCTCCAGAACAGTGGGGAAGCAATGTCAGTCACTCACCCAGGCTGTGGCATTTTGTTACAGCGGCCCAAGCAGACCAATGCACCCCCTCGCCCTGTGGGTGGTAGTGACCAGAATCCATCACTCCAGCGGGTCGCCTCATGGCCAGAGGCATGACAGGCTGGAGAGGCCGACTGCGGTCGGAGGGACCTGCTGTGTTCTCCTGGCGGAAGAATCAAGCGTTGAAGTCAGCAGAGCCTGAAGCTGCGGGGTCGGGGGTGGGTGGGGGGGAGCTTTGCACGTGGGTCGCCGAGAGCAAGAGCGAGGTATTGCTCACCGCCACCCCCGGGACCTGTGTAGAAGGAGCGGCCCCAGCCCCGGCTCTGGCCCCAGCGTTGACTGAGAACCATCGCCCTGCACCTGAGGCAGGAGAAAAGGGAATGGGGTCACCGAGGCCTAAGGCAGAAGCAGGAGGGCAGCAGGTGCCGCCGGTTCCTGGCTGGATTGGGCAGCACACAGGCCGCAGCCTCCTTCCGGGGAAAACAAGACGGGAGTCTCCACCTCAGCCACTGATTGGCCGCAGGCCAGTCCTTCATAGGGTGCAGCCAATCAAAGACCCGAAAAGGCACCTGGGGGTGTTACCAAATTCTTTCAGCCCAATACAAACCGTAATGGGGGCTCTGGAGCACTTGCTGGAGTCCGCGTCCCCCCTGTGGAGTGCATGTTCGCTGCAAAGAATCTGCGCTTTCATTACTGTTATTTGTTGTTTTGTGAGTTTTGTTCAGTTCTTTGTTCAACATGCCAGGAACCTGGACTCACAGTCAGGACCTCCCTTCCGGTAGCACACCCAGTAGGGCCTCCCGCCCACCCACAGTGTGGCTCCCACCACCCCCGGGGTTGCCCACGGCGGGGATCCCACCACCCCCCCCCCCGGGCCGCCATGGCAGGGCTCCCACTGCCCGCCAACGCCAAGCCCTTCTGCTCAGGTCGCCTGCTCCTGAGTGGCGGGGACACAGCTCTGGGATCCTATGGCCACAGATCCGTTCCTCACCCCTTTGCTGTAAAATGTGTTTCTTGGTCAGGAACATTGTGTGGGAAATTATAACATCTGAATAAGGCGTTCGGAAAGACTGTGGGCAACAGTGCTGAAGACAGCCCTGTAGTAAGGGATGGTGACAAGTCCCAGACAAGCACCCACCCTGGAGAGAATAGCTCTTCCCTCCCCACCGTAGAAGAGCCCAGTTTTGGCCGGGTACGGTAGCTCATGTCTGTAATCCCAGCACTTTGAGAAGGCCAAGGCGGGCGGATCACAAAGTCAGGAGTTCGAGACAGCCTGACCAACATGGTGAAACCCTGTCTCTACTAAAAATACAAAAATTAGCTGGGCATGGTGGCTGGCGCCTGTAATCCCAGCTACTCAGGAGGCTGAGGCAGGAGAATCGCTTGAACCCGGGAGGCGGAGGTTGCAGTGAGCTGAGATCGTGCCATTGTACTCCAGCCTGGGTGACAGAGCGAGACTCTGTCTCAAAAAAAAAAAAAAAAGAGCCCAGTTTCCATTGGTCGCCACCGTGGCCACACCTTGCAGTGACGCTGTGACCAGAGCCACCTCCATGAGAGAAAACGCTTGCTGGGGAGCCCTCATGTTCTCCCCAGTGCCACTGTGGCCACCCATCCCCAAGCTCTCGCAGGAAGGATGGGGCAGCTGGGAAGGTGGTGTATTGTCCATTCTCACATGGAGAGCCCCAGTGCCCCGGATGGTCCTCAGCATTCACAGGGCGCGGCATCCTCCAGCTGTGAGCATTGGATAGGCTGATGTACGCCTCTGCCCGGGCCACCCTGCCACGCCTTTCTGGGGTGCTCCTCCCTTCTTGATGGTCTTGTCAAACAGTGGCCGTCCACGAGTCAGTGTGCATCCATGCCTCTGGCCGTCTCTCCTTCAGTGGAGGCGAGCAACCCACTTAGTGTGGACATCCTGCTTCCCAGGGCATGTCCCTTTCCCAGCACCTTCAGGACCACCCGTGCCTGGGATGTGGGCCCGCAAGCTGCTGCAGCCGCACAAAAGCCAGCCAGACACCCAGGGGCAAGTAGCACCAGTGCGCTGGCAGCCTGCAGCTCACCTGCTGAGCGGGTTAGGATGTGGCACGGGCCGTCACCGGAAGGGAGACGGGTCCCCCAGCCTTGAGCCTCCTTTGCAGTAAGTGGTGCAGGGGTAGCCATTTCTCTTTCACTTCTCACTGTCTCCAGAACAGGAGAAATGTCCGGAGCTCAGGTCTGTGTGTGTTTGTGAGGCCAGAGGTCAGTGAAGCCTCACAAACTCAGGATGTGCTCCTCCTAACCCTCATGTCTCCTCCTCTTCCTCCTCCTCGCCCGTCCCCTCCTCATTCCTCCCACTGGGATATCAGAGTCAGAGAGCTGCAGGGGTAGAAGGGATGTGGGGGTCACACGGGCGTCCGCTTGAGCCCTGCCTGGGCGCTGGAGGAGGGCCTGGCCACGTTCTCTTTCCTAGAAACTCTCGTTTGATCCTCTGAAGGGAGAGAAGGGACGGGAAGGAACAGAGGCCTTGGGTGTCGGCCTAATTCAGTCCCAGGGCCACCCCCACCTGCCATCCTTGAGGCCGCGGTGACTCCACATTGCAGAGCAGCTGCTGGCTGAGGCTGGGCTTGGCGGTGCTCAAGTGCCCAGGGTGTGAACGCTGCACGCAGCCCTCGTCTGGCCAGGTCCCCAGCTCCGACTCGCACAATGCTTGGCCAGTGTTTAACCCACACAGCATGATGTGCTCCACTTCATGCCTGGGGACGGATGTCACTCCTATTCCATGTCTTGTCTTTCCACAGGACTCACGTATGGATTCACGTGTGGACTCACACGGCTTTGTGTGTGAAACACGACTACACGGTCCTAAATGAGGCGGCCCACCCCAGCTCTCCCTCAGGTGGGGCTCAGCCGAGGGCAGACCAGGCCAGCCACGTCCTGCAGGGCGGGAGACACCCGGCCCGCTGGAGCCCCACGCAGCCCTGACATGCCCAGGACCCTGCTCACCCCACACCCTCGCTCGGGCACCCACCCCCCTGCCTAGAGCGGGGGCTTTCCCTGGGGCCTGGAGACCGCAGGAGAGGCAGGCGGGGCCTGTGGGGTCGTGTTTCTTCTCTCCAGAGTTCCTGAGTCCGGAGCACATAGGCACGTTCCCAGGGCCGCCCCTGCAGGGGCTCAGGAGTGGGGCGCTGGGGGGGGTGCTGGGGGGTTTTGTCAGAGCAAGTCCCCAGGGGCCAGGCCCAGTCATCTCGCTCCAGGCAGCCTGGGCCTGAGGCCCTGACCACTTGCCCTGCATGACTCAGGGCCCCCTCCGCACCTGGACACAGGGGCCCCACAGGCCACGCCCAGGCCACCCCAGGGTCAGGAACACAAGGCTACGCTGGGAAGTGCCAGCGCGTCGCACGTAGGATTGGTGTTGCTTCTCTCTTCTCAATATCCACCCCGAATACCCCATTTTCCACATTTTCTGTATTAAACTGTATTATTTTGTAGTTAGAAAAAAGTTTTATTTCTAAAGATGGCAGCTTCTGTCTCTGTACCTGTGGAGTTAAAATCAGGAAGAGAATGCGGCTCCCGTCACGTGGCACCTGTGGTCAGGATGGGGGCACCCAGCTATAAGCCACATCATTTGTGTTCAGTCCCCATCAGTTTCATGAGAAGTGGCAGCCAAGAGGGCAGCCCCAGAGGTGCCACCCGAGCTGACGGTGACACCACGGTGATGCCTGGCTGAGCTCAGGGCGGCAGCACACCCCTCCTCAGGACCGCCTGTGTGAGTGTCCCCTGTAAGGTGGCATTGCCTGGGCCCCGCCAGGCCACAGTTTTCCAAAGACTCCAGGGCTTGGCTGCTGCACCCAGCTGCAAAGAGTCCTGCTGGGAAAAGAGCTGAGGCCACGGGGAAGAAACACGACCCCCACGGGTCCTGCTGGCCTCTCCAAGGCCCCGACCACTGGACGCAGAGGAAGATGGCCTTGCGCCAGGGTGAGATGGATGGAGACGGCCACGGGCAGCGCTGCCCCCAGCGGGGCGCACCTCACCCTGGACTGTGGGGTCCTCTCCAGAGCCGCCCATCTGGTCCTGAGACTTGGCCCGAGGCTTTGGGTCCACAGCCTGGCTCTAAGGAGAGCCTGTGCCAGGCCTTGGGGAACACACTGCCAGGCAGTCACAGAAAGCTCCCGGGGTCCCCAGGGCCCATCTCAGTGAAGCCTGGGGCGGGGGGTGGGGGTGGAGAGCAGGGCCCTTCCCGCTGGAGCCTGGAGCCTGTGTCTCTGGGGCCCCTGTGGGGTGGGGGCCTCACAGCCATGCATCCAGGTGCCTGGTTCTTCCCCCATGGAGCTTGTCATATGTATGGCTGGTGTGCCAGAGTCTGAGGCCCTCTGTCCCGAGAGCCCTCGTTCTCCAGGCTCTAGGTACCAGACCTCCATCTGTGACTCCCCCAGGCGCCCACACTTTCCTGGCTCTCCCCCGCCCCCTACCCCATCTGCTGGGGCCCTCGCAGCCCCTCCACATCTGCTCCTCCTTCCTCCTCCCACAGAAGCCCTAGGGATGGTCCCAAAGCCAGGCCGGGTGTATGACACCGTCTCCAGCTCCCACGTGCTCAGGGTCGGGGCGGGCTCAGTGGGGTGTCTGGCTGCTGCCTCTCACCCCTTCCCTCCTTCGGAAACACGGCACTGGGCCTGACATCCACCATACGGGATGGTGGCTGGGCTTCTCCGGCCAGACCGAGGGGCTGCCCCTGCTGACACTACGGGAGGTCACCCTGCAACACCCAGGATGCAGGAAGGATGCCCCCAAAGGAGCCCCCTTCTCCTTCTGAGGCCTCCGAGGAGCCCGGGGCTCGGCACAGCTATAACCCCTTAGAACCCCACTCCTCGGAGCCCCCGCCGCCTCCCCGGGCTTTCCCCAAACACTGTGCCTGCTCATCGTGGGCTCTGGGACCTTCTGGAAAAGAGGGAGCCCTTGTCTTTTCAGTGCCTCAGAGGCTGTGTTAGTTCTTTGCCAACACCCGGGCAGGAAGAGTCGAGTGGCGTCTGAGGGCTGGAAAAGCCGAGCCCCTCCCAGGTCCTAGCCTTGAAGGTGGCTCTGTTCCCGAGCTGGGCACAGAAGCTGCAATGACTCAGGGTCCACCGTGGGATTGGGCCTCACCCTGGGCCAGGTGAGCCAGAAGGGACAGCGCTTTGAAGGCTGACCTCACGCAGGTCCCCGGGCCAGGGAGAGGCCACACCTGCGCCTGGGTGGTGGAGGGGAAGGGAGGAGGGGCTGCTCCCACTCTGAGCAGGCCCCGAAAGAGGATCAGGACAGGCCCTAAGGCACTGTTTCTCCCTCACCCCCATGGCCTTGGGAGAGGGTCCACCCCACTCCCTCCTCTCTCCCACGACCTCTGACCCTCAGCCCCTCCTTCCTGTGGGCCATGCTGGCTGGTAGGCTCCTCCCATGCCCACAGTGGTGGCTCCGCGCTGCCCCTGGGACTTCCCCGGCAGTGACCCTGACTCCTGGACCTTGGCCACCCATCCCAGGCCACACCCCGACCTGGTCCCTCTAAGTGTCCACCAAACCCTGGAAGGGAAACCCTGAACACCTGTGCCCCGGGGGCCGGGGTCTGCCCAGAATGCCTTCTCTTTCTCACTCCTTTCACTAAATGATCTTTTCTTTTATTTTTATTTATTTATTTATTTATTTTTGAGACAAAGTCTCATTCTGTCGCCAGGCTGGAGTGCAGTGGCGCAATCTCAGCTCACTGCAACCTCCGCCTCCCGGGTTCAAGTGATTCTCCTGCCTCAGCCTCCTTAAGAGTAGCTAGGACTATAGGCATGCACCACCACATGCAGCTAGTTTTTGTATTTTTAGTAGAGACGGGGTTTCACCATATTGGCCAGGATGGTCTCGATCTCCTGACCTTGTGATCCACCTGCCTCAGCCTCCCAAAGTGCTGGGATTACAGGTGTGAGCCACCGCGCCCAGCCTGAATGATCTTTTCAGGACCACTCAGGCCTCCAGCCCCAGGCGTCCATGAGGTTTACCTGTTTCCCACCCAGGAGCCCCCACCCTGCGTGTCCTCTGACAGCTGTGGGGACCTCACCTCAAGTGGGCTTCAAGGGAGGCCCCAGCACTGTGTGTGGAGACGAGGTCTCACCTCAGCCTCCCTCCCGGCCCATCCATCTCAGGTCCCGTCAGCGCCCCCGGCAGATGTGCCTGAGAACCTTGCTGAAAGGGCGCCAGGGTTGGGGACTTGGGGACTCACGACCAGAAGAGCTCTCCCTGCCCCCCGCTGCTCCGAGGAAGGGCGTCCAAGCCCTGCCTCTCCCCAGGCCCACCTCTCAGGGGCAGCGGATCGGAATGGGGTGCCCGCCCGGGCAGGCACTGTGCTCCCGCTGAGCTTATCAACACCACACGGTTCACCTTTGCTCGGCTGCGCTGCTGTTGGTTGAGGAAAAGCAAAGAGGAGTTTACACTTTAACATCTGTGATGGCGCAGCTCGCAGCTCCTGTGGACAGCTGCTGGCGGGAGGGTGCCCAGGGAGTCCATGCTGGCTCCGATAAACCCGGCTCCCAGAGACGTGTGTCCTGTTGCCAGGCCTGCTCGCCCCAGGGAGGCTGTGGGGCACAGTGAGAAACGTCTCCGGCATGATTGCCATTGGTGAACTGTGAGTTTCATTCACCTGGTGAAAATATTCCCCCAAACAGTGTTTCCTTGGAAGCACTTCCATTTCAAAATACTGCTGCGAAGTGCCTTGCTTGGCCCGTGAAGGTCAATGAGCCCACAGAAGGGGCAGAGACAAAAGGGTTTTTAATAACGCTCCTTGCTCTCAGCAGCAGCACAGGCTCTGTAAACAAGTCAGGCTTTGTTCCCGGGAGTCCACTGTCATTACATGGGGCAGCTCCATAAAGATACCAAGGCCAGCTCTGAGGCCAGGGTGCAGACCCCAGATGCACAGATGCTGGGCCGGGGATGCCCCTCACCTGGACAGGAGGACAAACTCCCCAGGAGCCCTGGATGGGAGTGGGGCAGGAATGGGGTAAACCACATGCAGCACCCAGCACCTGGCACCCAGAACCCAGCACCCGGCACCCAGAACCTGGCACTGCGCTCAGTAAGGCCTGGAGGACACCAGGGCCAGCCCCAGGGAAGAGGGGGAGGGCAGGTGGCTCTGTGGTCAGGGCTGGACAGAGGCAGGAAGAGGCAGGGCCAGCGGCCTTTGGGCAACAGCAAAGCTCCTCCTTGCTTGGTTTTCAAGCTCTGAGACCCCTCAGGGGCTGCTGCAGGGGGTGAAGGAGGGGCAAGAAGGGGCATGAGGGGGAAACAGGAGACATAAGGGGAGCTCACTGCTCCCCCAACCCTTTCCGGGGCAGCAGACCCCCTCTGACCAGCTGTGTGTGCTCCACCTCCACCTAAGGCTTCCCGTCTGGGCTGCTAAATGGGGAGCCCCTGTCCCCACCCCAGGTGCAGCCCCAGGCTCCCGATAGGCTGGCGGGGCTGGAGAGCCATGGGCAGGCCCAGCCAGGGCCACCAAGGGTTCTGCACATCAGGGTGTGGAGATGATGAAGGGCTGGGTGCACACGGCCCTGGTGCGGGGCAGGAGGAGCACCCAGAGTCTGGGGGAAGGGGCCTGGATGGGTGGGACATGGGCATCCCAGCCGTGGGCAGAAACCGGGAGGCCCCAGAGAGCAGACTGTCTCACCTGGGGACGAGAACCGCCTGAGGACCCCGCAGGGGTGCAGGTGCTAGGCAGGCAGAGCTCCTGGAATGTTCCACAGAGGCCGACCCCACTCTGCCCGGGTTCCCTTCGCAGATGCTCAGCAGGGTCACAGGTGCTTCTTGGAAAACCACAGGCCACTGAGAAGACACCTCCCCAGCTGATGGTTAATCACAAATCGTTGCTTAGAAACCATTTTACAAGATTCTAGAGGTGCTTGGAGAAGAAGCTCAGGGATAACCCAGGTGCTGCGGGGTCAGGTCAGGCTGTGGCCTTGGATGCTCCTTCTGTCCCATCCACAAACTCAACTTGGCACCTCCTGGGGCTGAGACTGGCACCCGACCCTCTCCTGCAGTGGAGGCCCCTGTATGTCCTGGGGTCAGGTGGACAGAGGTGAGGACCGCTCACGCTCTGGGGGTCAGGTGGACGGAGGTGAAGACCACTCCCCCTCACCGGGACCCACGGACGCTGTGCCCACATCCCAGGACCTTTCTTCTGGGCCATGGAGGCCAGGGGTGGCTGAGCTGCTAGTTTGAGGATCTGGGTTCATTTACTGACCAGGCCCTGGGTGCATGCTTGGGCCCCCAGCTGGAAGATGGGGCAGGTCCTGCCTGGGGAGACTCCTCTGGGAGAGGCCGTTGGGAGGGCCTTATCCTGGATGGGGCTGTGAGGTGAGCAGGGCCATTGGACTGGGCTGGGTTGTGGGAAGGAGACCAAGGGTCTGGTGCCCCTTGGCCTCCAGCCTGAGTGGTCTCTTTGTCCCCAGGACTCAGTTTCCTCATCTGTAGAATGAGGGCTGACCCAACCCGCCCTTTGTCACCAGGTACCTGGAGGGCCTGTGGAAGCAGCTCCTCCCCCAGCTCCCATGAGGGAGTATCGGCATATACACGTGATATGTGTGTACATCTGCACACGCATGAGGACGGAGTTGGCACACGTGTAATATGCATGTGCATCTGCACGTGTTGGGATAGAGTTGGCACATATGTGTAACATGTGTGTGCATCTGCACACATGTGTTGGGATGGAATTTGCACATGTGTGATGTGTGTGCATCTGCACACATGTCGGGATGGAATTGGCACATGAATGTGATGTGTGTGTGCATCTGCACATGTGTCAGGATGGAGTTGGCATATATGTGTAACATACATGTGCATCTGTACACATGTCAGGGTGGCATTGGCACATACATGTAATATGCATGTGCATCTGCACACATGTCATGATGGAATTTGCACATATGTGTGATATGTGTGTGCATCTGCACACATGTCAGAATGGAATTGGCACATACACGTGATATGTGTGTACATATGCACACATGCATCAGGATGGAAAATGCTGAATTGGCTGTTTCTCACCCCCATGGATGGTGAAATGAGGACGCTTCTCCTCTCCCTGTGTTTGTTCTGCATTTTCCAAATACGTTACAAAACTGTATTACTTTTATAATCACATAAGTTACAAAAACACACATTTACACTATTGTTATTTCTCTGACAATAACTAGGGGTGTTCCTTCCCTTTTCCCAGCTGTGCACCATAGAGCAGAAGGGTTCCATGGATGGGACCAGGGCTTCCAGGCAGGACTCTGGCCTCCAGGCCTCCAGGCCACAAGCTTCAAGCCGGCCGCTTCCAGGCCCAGGGCTTCTGGCTGGGCAGCCTCCCTGGATGTCGTCCACTCAGGGCCCCATCAGACACACTCTGTGGAAAGGAGGTCGCAGCTCCTTTCTGTGCTTCCGCTGCCACCCGCTGATCTCAGCTGTTATCTTGACACAGAGAAAAGTCAAACTGCAGCCTGTCCCAGCTTATCTCTGGGTTATTTCCGCAAAGATCTACGCTTGGGTAAGCACTGGCTCTCCTGATAACCCAGCAGTAAACACAGCCAGGAATGTGATGCCCATGGGGGAGGGACAGTGCCAGTGCAAGGCCAGCGTCCCCTGGCTGGCAGGTGCCCAGAGGGCCACACGCACAGGTGTCCCACCCAGGGACCAGAGCCTCTGGGGCACGGCCCCTCCTGGGAATGCAGTGGCCCCAGTGTGGAGCACCCATGAGTGCCATGGGTGCCAGGAATGGGACCGTGGGCACTGGCCTCCTCTGTCCCCTCTGTCCTCTCTCCTCTCCTCTTCCCTCCTTCTCTGTCTCTCTCTCGCAATCTCTGTCTCTCTGTCTCTGTTTCTCTATCTCCCTGTCTCTCTGCCTCTGTGTCTTGCTGTCTCTCTCCCCTGCCCCCTGGCCTCCTGCCCTGGTGGGTGGGCACTCTGCTTCCCCTTCCCTAGAAAGCAAAGGCAGAGGCAAGGGCAGGGGTGAAGGCGACCAGGATGAATGTCGGAGGTGGAGCTGACCCTGTGGCTTTAGCTCCAGGCCTGGGGGAGGTGGGAGGCCTCAGGGTCCCATGACTTAGGAAGCTGCTGCTCAATAACTTGGGCCTTACAAACTCGGCTCCTCCATGAAAACAAACCACCCCGTTCAGAACAAAGGTTACTGATCCGTGATCACGAGGCTCTCCATGGCTGCCCTCTTGGCTGCTGCCCGATGCCAGGTGCTGAGGGACGGGAGAGGCACCACCGATGAGCCATCGGCATCCCTGGCACCTTTCTCTGGCTGGGCATGGGGGGCATCTGTGCTTTCAGGATGTCTCTGCCCTGTCCTGGTGGCTGCCCCAGGACGTGGCACCCCCACCCCCTCCTGCTTTTCTCTCCTGGGCCCGGCCCAGCCTCACACTCATCTTGCTGCACCTGGAAGTTTCCAGAAGGGATGGAATCAGGGCCTTGGGCCTCCTCAGGGAGACCTGTACTTCGCTGTGATAGCTCCAGCCACACCTCAGGTTTGACCGCCATGCTCCAGCTGGCAGCTCCTCCAGGGCAGATGCAGGAGCCCTGTGGCCCCGCTGGGGTGACGTGGGCCTTGGGGATGAGCCTCCACTGATAATTCTCAGGCAGGGATGGGTGGGAGGGCTGTGGAGTCTAGGACGCAGCAGGTCCAGTCCTTGTTGGGGAGCTTGACTGTGTGCTGGGGACAGCAGCCCCGCCTTGGCTGGCTGTGAGCAGATGGTGGGGGCGGCACAGGAGGACCAAGCCCGGCTTCCTGCTGCTTCCATCTCCTGAAAAGGCTCAGAGGCTCTGAAAGGGTGGTGCCTCCGAGGCGGGCCCCCTCCCTGCCACCCTACCCAATGGGAGGTCATTCTTCCTCCCTGCAGGGGAGCGAGGACCTGAGCGATGATTCCCACATGTGTGTCTCCTGCGGGCTTGGTCCCTGTGAGATGCCCCGGGGCCCCGAAAAGCCAAGGCCAGGGCACGCTGGGACCCCTGCTGGCCTGGTGGCTTCCAAATGCTGCCCCTCAGTGAGGGCCCGGCCGAGCAGCCAGGTCATTACCAGTCTGCTGTGCCTAAGCAGTCCTCTGTCCACCCACCACGCTGGGCTGAAGGCACAGCCGGAGGCCTCTGTTGCTCAGCACTGAGAGGTCCTGGCTGGGAGCTGAGGCCTCTGCCAGTAGGCTGGGTGGGGGCTGGGGGTGGCACAGTGGCTGGGAGGAGGTGGCCGTCCCCCAGGAGAGAAAGAAGCCAGACAGCGTGTCCAAATGCAGTGCTGTGCCTGTGTGGGGCTGGGGCAGCTGCGGCCGGTCCTCGGTGTGCCTGGCCACGTGGGTACCTCTGACCACGCTTTCAGGCTCTCCTCCTCCAGCCTTGAGGGTGCTGTGCCTCCTTGTCCCCTTGAAGGAGCAGGTGCTTGGATGTTGGAATGGTTTTGGCTGGCAGACTGTGGGCAGGGGTGGCCCATACCGGGTCCCCAGCTCTCCCCCGCCAGCCTCAGCAGCTGTGGACTCTGCAGGTGCTCTGGAGGTGCAGCTGCCTGGAGGGTCCCTGGCCCATAGGACGTTGTCTTGGACAGTTGGGGGATGTTTGTTCCTGCAGCGTAGCCTCTCTCGTGCCGGCTAAAATGTTGTCTCTTCCAGATGATTTGAAAGATGAGGCATCTTATGTGGGAAACATCTCAAGCTGAAAGCCTGCCCCATTTCAATAAAATCTGAGAGGCAAAAACACGAAATTGATTAAGGATCAAATCCATTTTACAAAGGATTCCAGAAGCTCTTTGGTATATTTCAACTGTATGTTGTTAAGCTTATGAAATTAGTGAAGGTTTTAAATAAATAATATTACCTACTGTGAGTGAAAGTTCAGTGAGTAGAAGATCCCTAATTCCTGCTGGCGGGAGCGTAACTCAGCTTTTTATGGAGAATTTTGTGATATATGTGTCTACCCGGAAGATAAGGGCAGCCTGTGGCCTCATAATTCCCATCACAGCAATCCACCCCAAGGACACCGTTGGAAATGTGGATTAAGTCATATGGTCAAGGAACATAGATTATAAAACTCTAAGTCTATTTGTGGTGAACTGAAGCCAGTGTTGTAAAAATTATGCATGATGGACAGGTTGGGATTATTCCAGGATGGTAAAATTGGTTTAATATTTAACAATCAAACTGTGGGCCAGGCGCGGTGGCTTGTGCCTGTAATCCCAGCCCTTTGGGAGACCGAGGCGGGTGGATCACCTAAGTCAGGATTTCGAGACCAGCCTGGCCAACATGGTGAAACCCTGTCTCTAGTAACAATACAAAAATTAGCTGGGTGTGGTGGTGCGTGCCAATAATCCCAGCTACTCAGGAGGCGGAGGCAGGAGAATCGCTTGAACCAAGGAGGCGGAGGTTGCAGTAAGCCAAGATTACGCCACTGCACACCAGCCTGGGCAACAGAGGGAGACTCCATCTCAACAAACAAACAAACAAAAAACTGTGTAATCACCTCATGAAGATAATGAAGAATGAAGAAGAACCATGTTTGGTTACCTCAAAAATGTAGGAAATAATTTTATGAAGTTTATCACCATTCATGATAAAAAGCAGAACATCAAGGAGGTTGAGGGCAATGGGAATTTCTTTTTCGGGATGAGCACGTTCCAGGGTCGATCACAGTGACGGTCGCAGGATGACGTGAGTTCCCTGAGAGCCACTGGACCATGGGCTTGAAGCAAGTGGATTCTATGGTGTGAGAATCAATAAAGCTCATGAAAAAATTAAAAGAAACTCTTAGTAAACTGAGAACAGAAGGAGGAGCCTTGAATCTGAAATGAGCTTGTACAAAAGTCTCCACCATACTAGGTGCTGACGGCTTCCCACAGGCGGGGCAAGGCCAGGAGGCTGCCGTGGGGACCCCACCCAGCACTGTGCTGGACACAATGCAGCAAGACAAGAAAAACAGAAGAAGCACAGGTGACAGAGTGGGAGAGGAGAAACGAAGCAGCACCTGCAGTTGGCATAATTTTGTATTAAGATATCTTAAAAGGGCCGGGCGCAGTGGCTCACGCCTGTAATCCCTGCACTTTGGGAGGCTGAGGTGGGCAGATCACGAAGTCAGGAGATCGAGACCAGCCTGGTTAACATAGTGAAACCCCGTCTTTACTAAAAATTCAAAAAATTAGCTGGGTGTGGGAGCAGGTGCCTGTAATCCCAGCCACTCGGGAGACTGAGAGAGGACAATTGCTTGAACCCGGGAGGCGGAGGTTGCGCTGAGCTGAGATCGCACCACTGCACTCCAGCCTGGGCAACAACAGCGAAACTCCAACTCAAAAAAAAAAAAGATATCTTTTAAAATCAATGCGTAAAATATTAGAAAAAGATTTTGATATAAGGTCAATATACAAAAAGTAATTGCGCTGTTATTGTCAAACCTGGAGAGCAGATAGAGAGAGACTAAAAGAAACTATTTGTGGCCGGGTTGAGGCGGGCATATCATGAGGTCAGGAGTTCGAGACCAGCCTGGCTATCATAGTGAAACCCTGTCTTTACTAAAAATACAAAAAATTAGCTGGGTGTGGTGGTGGGTGCCTGTAGTCCCAGCTACTCGGGAGGCTGAGGTAGGAGAATCACTGGAACATGGGAGGCGGAGGTTGCAGTGAGCCACGATCACGCCACTGCACTCCAGCCCAGGTGACAGTGCGAGACTCTGTCTCAAAAAAAAAAAAAAAAAGAAAAGAAAAGAAACTATTTGCTTGGGAACAGGCGTTGTGAGGGGAGCAGGCGAACGCGGTCAGGGGGGCTCTAAAGCGAAAATGAAGAGGGTCGCACACGTTGTTGTGGAACAATTTTCCTTGGTGACAGCATCAACAATGAGGGTGGCGTCAGTCCAAGGTTGGACAGGCAGTGAGTGGGCCGATGTCCGCAAAGAAGCATTTTGTGCAAGGTTGTGGTTTTGCAGTCTTTTCTGTGGTTCTTGTTGTCAAGCATTCGGGCGGGAGACCCCTCCCTTCAGGGCCTTCCCAGGCTCTGGTTTCAGCGGGTTCAATCCATGGGATTCAAATCTGACAGCTCTCACATGACGTCCACCAGTCAGGCAGGTTAGGAGATGGACATTTAAAAACAACACCATTCACAACAGAGTCGAAAGATAAATAAGTGGGAATAAATCTAATGAAAGATCTTCACGACTTCTACACAAAACTATGAAATGTTACCAAAGAAAGCAAGCCTAAATTAATGGAGAGATAGACAGTGTTCATGGTTTGAAAACCTTAACACTGTAAAGATTTCCACTTAAACTGATTTACAGATCTACAGATTCAATTAAATTCATTTCCATTAAAATCCCAGCCGGCTTTTTTCTGTGGAAAGTTACAAGATTGTTATGAAATGTCTGTTGCTGAGAAAAATAAAGTGGAAGGACTTTACCACCAGACACCAAGGCTTATCGGAAGGCCACAGGGAATAGGATGGTGTATTATTGGTGCAAAGTAGACAAGAAGACCAATGAACAAAAGAGGAAGTGGAGAAGCCGATCTAACAGGCCTGGACATGGGTGGGAGGGGCGGCCTGCAGAGGCAGGAGGTGGAAGAGGAAGCTCCAGGGCCCGAAGGCGGGCAGAGGTGCTCATAAAGTGCGGTTGATTGGTCGGCTTACACTTGACAGTTTCTGTTCATCAAAAGATGTCATGGAAAGGGAGGAAAGGCTGAGGAGTGGGGGGAGGAAAGGCTGAGGAGTGGGGGGAGGAAAGGCTGAGGAGTGGGGGGAGGAAAGGCTGAGGAGTGGGGGGAGGAAAGGCTGAGGAGTGGGGGAGATGTCATAGGGGGAGGAAAGGCTGAGGAGTGGGGAGATGTCATGGGGGGAGGAAAGGCTGAGGAGTGGGGAGATGTCATGGGGGGAGGAAAGGCTGAGGAGTGGGGAGATGTCATTGGGGGAGGAAAGGCTGAGGAGTGGGGGGAGACGTCATGCGGGGAGGAAAGGCTGTGAGTAGGGGGAGATGTTTGAGGAACAGGACATTTTGGAATATGTCGAGAGTCCTGCAAATCCCCATGAAGAAATCAGCATCAGTAGCGCACGGCGTGTGGACAGGTGTTCCTTGGGGCAGCCGATGGCCCGTGAAAGCCATAGATGATGTCCAGCGTCCCTGGCCACCAGGAAAACCAGAGTTCAAAGCACCGAGATCCTGTCGCTACAAGGTGGAAAGGCTGGAAGTCAGGGGTGGGTGTGGGTGGAGGTGCAGGGCCAGGGTCCAGCTGGACTGTTCATGGAAGTCACCTGCCTGCCCCTTTCCGGCCGGACACACTCGCCCCAGAAGCCAGCACCTCCCCTCGTGGGCGCTTACCTCGGAGAACTCCGGGCGTGAATGTGCGAAAGGCAGGAACAGACGTCCACGGCGGCTTTCATCCTCATGGCGCAAACGGGACCCCTACCCCCAACAATGGAGCCGTGAAGGAGCTGCAGCCGTGGACCCGGAGCAGGCACAGCGAGCGAGGGTGCGAGGCCCGGACAGCTCTGCGCGGAACAGCGAGCCGCCTGCAGTGTCCAGCTCCAGACAGTGGCTCCTTTCTGGAGGTGGGATGGGGCCGAGGGAGCCGGGCTGCTGGGGTTCTGGAACATTGTGTTTCCTGCTCTGGGCAGGGGTTTGTTCTGCGGATGTGCTGCTTCCTGAAAGTTCATCCACCTGGAGAACGACGCAGGTGCAGCACGTCCATCCCAGCAAGGCTTCTTGGGGGAAAATGAAAGCCAAGGCTGCCGTGAATTTCCGTAATCAACGAGGGTGCAGCCGGTGCAGAGGGCTTTCGATGTCACACTCCAGATGGTATTTGAGAGAAAAATTAAACAAAAATTCAAACCTAACAATCTAAACATTTAATAAACAGAAACTCCTCACGAGATAATGTTTATTTTTAAATTTTTTTAACTTATTTTAAGTTCAGGGCCACATGTGCAGGGTGTGCAGGTTTGTTACAGAGGTTAACGTGTGTCATGGGGGTTTGCGTACAGATTATTTCATCACCCGGGTATTAAGCCTAGTACCCATTAATTATTTTTCCTGACCCTCTCCCTCCTCCTAACGCCCACCCTCCGACAGGCCCAGTGTCTGATATTCCCTTCTATCTGCCCAGGTGTTCTCAGCATTTAACTCCTACTTATAAGTGAGAACATGCAGTATTTGGTTTTCTGTTCCTGTGTTAGTTTGCTAAAGGTAATGGCCTCCAGCTCCATCCATGTTGCTGCAAACGACATGATCTCATCCCTTTTTATGGCTGCATAGTATTCCACGGTGCATATGTGCCACATTTTCCTTATCCAGTCTACCGACGATGGGCAGAAGCCCAGGGTAGTTCACCTGCCCTCAAGCTGCCCCAGATTTCAGAGGGGAGCTTCACTCCCTGACCCCCATCAGCAAGATGGTAGGGTTCTCCTGCAGCCCCTGGAGCTGGGAAGAGAGGGGCAGAGGTGGTGGGGACGAACCTGCCCCGGGGATGTCCCTGGGGCCCGCAGGCTGCAGGGCGTCAGATATTGATGAGGGCTCATAAGGCATCAGGCAGGTTCTGGGGGCTCAGGGCTCACCAGTAAACAGATGCAACAAAGATTCCTACCTGGTCCCTCTTATGTCCAAGTGGGGAAGAGAGAGCGTGAGCCCTTAGCCCAACAGCTAAACAAACTGGACAGCCTGTTGGAGGAGATCCTGCTATGCAAAGGAGAGGCAGGGAGAAGCGCAGTCCCACTGCGTGGCCCATGCTTGGCCTGTGCTGACCAAGCCGACTTCCTGGGGAGCAGCTCTCAGCCGGCAGCAGGTGCAGGCCAGGCCTGTGGGAGGGCCCTGCAGGGTCAGAGGCCATGCACAGGGCAGGTAGGACCCTGCTGGCCCTCAGGGATCATGACCTTTGCTCTAATGAACACTGAAGGTTTCTGAGCGAGAGGAACTTGGTGACCACCTGGGGAGTGCAGAAGCCCTAAGAGCTGCTTCCCTGGCCCCTGCCCCACCTTGGAGCCCAGAAGAGGACACCTCGTCTTTACCTGCCTCTGAGGAATGATGATCACAGATAGTCACCTCCCACCTCCTGGGCACGCAGTCGAGGGCCACTGAGACCACAGCAGCATCACAGAAGCTTCATGCTGGTGACCCGGCCTCGGGCTCTGCAGCAGGAAGTGAGGTCCATGGTCCTTGGCTTGCCTGGTCCCTCCTCCCAGCCGGCAATGGGCAGGGCCGGCCAGGGCTGTGTGGGCTTCGGGAAGCTCAGGCGGTGGTGGCGCTGAGCCCCTCCCAAGGGCTCCCCATTCCTCAGAGGCAGGGACAGATGAGACGCTCTCTTCTGCAGGAAGAAAGCTCCGGTTCAGGATCAGAACCAAAGTGGCCCCTCGAGGCCCTGTCGTGAGAGCTGCTGCAGGCATCAGGCACTGGTCTTCATCAGTCGTAGCTGTTTCTAGATATTTTCTCAGGGAACAAGCATGGAGTACTTACCTAGGTACAAGGCAGTTGAGTACTGTGGGGGTTGAGTGCTGTGGCAGTTAGGTACGTTGGGAGTTAGGCACTTTGGGAGTTGGGTACTGTGAAAGTTGAGTACTATGGGAGTTAGGTACATGGGAGTTAGGCATTGTGAGGGTTAGGTACTGTGGGAGTTGGGTACTGTGGGTGTTTGGTACTATTGTAGTTGGATACTGTAGGAGTTGGGTGCTGTGGGGGTTGGGTACTGTGGGAGTTGGGTACTGCAGGGGTTGGGTACTGTGGGAGTTGGGTATACTGCGGGGGTTGGGTACCGTGGGGGTTGGATACTGTGGGAGTTGGGTTCTGTGGGAGTTGTGCACTGCGGGAGTTCAGTGCTGTGAGAGTTGGGTACTACGCTTTGTTTTACTTATACGAATGCTGGGCCAGAGGGCACTAAGAACTGTGGGGCCAGTGGCCCAGCAAATGTGGTCCAAGTTGGTTTTGGTTGCTACCCAGCAACCTGGTTGCCTCTGCAGAAGTTTCTAGAGGCACTGGGGAGAGGAGGAAGCTGCAAGGCCACTGGGCCCAGGCACCCTTTAAGTTGGGCCCCCAGGCCCCTGGTGACACTCAGGTGTGTCCGGTGGGGCTTGCAAGGGGCAGGGACCCTCCGCACACATCTGGGCTCATGCCTCCAATCGTCTGTGGTGTGGACTCTCCCACAAAGCTCATTCAGAAGACCCGCCCTCATCCATCCCATGCTCATTCTCCCTTGCTGGTCCTTGGGGTCCAGGAGACACGTCCTCCCCATCTGAAGACTGTCCTGTACCTTCCACCATTCCTGAGTCCCCACTCCAGGCCTGGGCTAGCCACTGACTCTCTCTCTGTGTCTGTCTGTCTCTGTCTCTTTGTGTCACTCTGTCTCTGTTTCTTCCCCTCTCTCTGTCTCTGTCTCTCCCTGTCTCTCTTTCTATGTCTTTCTCTCTGTCTCTCTCTCTCCTTGTCTGTCTGTGTCTGTCTCTCCCTGTCTCTGTCTCTGCCTCTCTCTCTTTCTCTCTCTGTCTTTCTCTCTCTCTGTCTCTGTTCCTGTCTCTCTTTCTCTGTCTCTGTCTCTCTTTGTCTCTGTCTCTCCTTGTCTCTGTCTCTCCCTGTCTCTCTTTCTCTATCTCTGTCTTTCTCTCTCTGTCTTCCCAGGTTCCTACCCTCCCCTCCAATCTGCACTGTGCTCGGAAGCCAGGCGTCCTTAAATGCAAACGTGATCTCTTCCTTCTGGCCTCCCTTTCTGAGTTCCTGTGTCCTAGGGCAAAGGTCAGGGGCCTAAACTTGCTCATCTCTGAGTGACGCCCCCAGCACCTTCATCTCCATTACTCAGTGAATGTCAGTGAGCACGGCGCTGGGTGGAGGTGGGGGCGGGGGTGGCTCTGGGTCCTTATCACCCAGCGGTGCGGACTGAGATAAAGGAACCAGGAGGCTAGCCAGAAAGTCCCGTGCCTGCTGGGAAGGCCCCGGCTGTGGAGGGAGGTGGAGGGAGCCGTGTGGGCAGTGGGGGCAGGGGGCCAGTGAGGGTCCCCAGGGAGCTGAGCCCAGAAGCTGAAAGGAGGCGGCGAGAGGAAGGCCTGGGGAGGGGCAGGGTGTGGCACCGTCCCTGGCCCCAGGGAGGCCGGTCCGGGATTCCAGAGCTTGGGGTCTCCTGGATGAGAGAGACTTGACGGGAGGCCCAAGTGGGGGCCCAAACGGGCAGCGCCCGACAGAGGAGGGCCCCCCAACTCCCTGTGTGGAAAACCAGGAGAGAACCCTGCTCTGGCTTTGGAGACACAACCCCCGGGGTAGGATCCTGTCCCGAACTCCCTGCAAACATTCCTCCGGCCCCTCCTGGACCCCGAGGTCAGCCCTGTGGCTTCCCCACAAACATTCCTCCGGCCCCTCCTGGACCCGGAGGTCAGCCCTGTGGCTTCCCCACAAACATTCCTCCGGCCCCTCCTGGACCCGGAGGTCAGCCCTGTGGCTTCCCCACAAACATTCCTCCGGCCCCTCCTGGACCCCGAGGTCAGCCCTGTGGCTTCCCCACAAACATTCCTCCGGCCCCTCCTGGACCCGGAGGTCAGCCCTGTGGCTTCCCCACAAACATTCCTCCGGCCCCTCCTGGACCCCGTGGTCAGCCCTGTGGCTTCCCCACAAACATTCCTCCGGCCCCTCCTGGACCCCGTGATCAGCCCTGTGTCTTCCCCGCATGGCCTCTCTGCTGGGGAGCAGGGACTCCATCTCCCTCGCCGTCCCGTGCCTGGCACAGGACTGCCCCCCACAAAGTGCTCCACAGAAGGACAGAAACCCTGCAGTCACCGGGAAGGCGGGGATCTGGGGAGGCTGCAGGTTCCATGACGCGGGACCCCGGTGACCCCAGAGGGCCGTTGGGGACGAGGCTGCCCCAGAGGGTGGCTCTGGGTCCTGAATCTATGTCCGGGAGCTGGACTCTTCCTGCTCGATGTTCTCCAGCTCAGCCAGGGATGGGATCTGGGCGTCCAGGCTGGGGTTGGGCGGTGTGAGCTGTTGATTATGAAGTTCATTACGAACCCCAGAATGAAACTGTGGCCCAGGGGGCACAGCCACGGGAACCCCGCTCTCAGGTTGATTCAGGCCACATCCCAAGCAGACGTGGTTCCGTGGGGACTGGTGGGAAGCCGGACCCCCGAGCAGCCGTCTAGAGCCCAGAGCCCGGCTGGAGGGGCCCAGGGCCTCGATGTGCTTGGTGTGAGCAGACCAAGAGCTGCCCAGGGTCCCTGCTCCCGCTGAGCTCCCTCTCCCTGGACTGGGGTGAGGGCCGGGGATGCCTGTGCTCCAGGGAGCTGTGGAGAGGCCCACCGGGCTTCCTGCAGGTGGAGGTGTGCGGCAGCGGTGGGGGGGGCTCCAAGACTGGGGCAGAGCCAGCGTCCTGTTTGTTTGCCTTGGTTCTTCCTCCCCGGGGGCGCTGGCGTTTGTGCACATTTGTGTGTGCGTTTGTGCAGGGGGAGGGGTGGCCAGCGCCCACGGAGCAGCCTCCGGTTGCCCGACGGCAGTGGGTGGCTCTGCTGGCCCCGGGGCCGGGCGTCTCTGCAGATAAGGCATTAACAGTCCCTCCGCGGACGCGCCCTGCAGATCTGCTGACGACTGGCTCCGTTCTGCCAGGTGCGTGGGGTGAGGTGCCAAAGGTTCTCTATAAAGTGCCCAGCTCCCGGCCCACGGCCACTCGCCCTCCAGCTTCTGCCCTGCCTGCTGTGTGCAGACCGTCCAGTGACCACCATGGTGAGGCTCGTGCTGCCCAACCCCGGCCTGGACTCCCGGATCCCGTCCCTGGCTGAGCTGGAGACCATCGAGCAGGAGGAGGCCAGCTCCCGGCCCCAGTGGGACAACAAGGCGCAGTACATGCTCACCTGCGTGGGCTTCTGCGTGGGCCTTGGCAACGTGTGGCGCTTCCCGTACCTGTGTCAGAGCCATGGAGGAGGTAGGCTGGCCGGGCGGGGCTGCGGGCCAGGCTGTGGCCAGGGAAACACAGACACACGCAGAGGCCCTGGGCAGACGTCCTCCCTGGACCCTCCGCTCCCCAAGCACGGAGGGGAGAGGAGAAGCCACAGGGTGTGGGGGAAGCTGGGGCCCCCATGGGCCCCTGTGCCCGGTTCCTAGGCTGCTGGTGAGGAGATGGGCCTGGCCGGCACGGCCCCAGGACTTCGTGTGGGGCTCCAGGGGGGACCCTGTGTTCCAGACTGGCAGTCCTAGAACGTTCTGGCCTGAGGGTGGGGCTGGGGGAAGGGTGCTTCTCCCGGTATAGCCCCTCCTTGGAGGACGCGGGGCCGAGCCCTCCTGGGCATCACATCTCGTCCCAGCCCCACAGGCGGACACCTGCCAGTGCAGGGAGCAGAGGAGGTAGCTGGGTTGGGGGCGGGTGACCCCAGAGGAGCAGAGTGGGTGGCCGGAGCCTGTGAACTCGGGCCTGGCTCTTGAGCCAGGTGCCCTCAGGCCTGGAGGCCGGGAGCCGCTGTGCCCACCCGACACACAAGCCTGACTGCTCCTCGTTCCTCTGGCTCCTGGGGCCCAGGTGGGCATGGCCGCTGCTGGCATGGAGGTGACATTTGTGTTCCTGTCCAGTGGCCCTGAGCATCTGTGAAGTGGCTCCAGGCCTGGCAGGGGGCTGCACCTAGGACCCCACACTTGAGGTCAGCCTTGGGCTTGGCGAACCCCAAAGCTGCTGCCCTCATAAACCTGCTGCTTTCTCAGTGGAAGGTCCAGGAGGGCCGGGCACTCTCGGGAAACAGGCTTCCTGCTGCCCTGGGGCAGTTCACGGGGGGGCCGTGAGGGTCTCAGCCTCCGTTTAGAGGAGCCCTCCCTCGGTGGGCCCTGTTCTTTCTCACCATGGAGAGTTGCTGTCTCATGCGGGCTTTGTGATGTGAAGGTTTTTAAAGAAAAACAGAAATGGGCTTTTCCTGAATCAGTTTCGCCTCCAGCATTGTCAAGGAGTTGATCATTGCCTTGGGGGGGCGGGCGCTTCAGGAGCCTCTGGTCCAGCCTGCACTTTCCACTGGAGGCAGGGCGGGGGACCTCGGCCATTCCAATACTATAGTCCCTGACAGTCCCCAAGTCTCAACTCACCAAAGCCTCAGGGACTTCCTGGCCACTGCCCTCACCCCCTCCCCCAGGGCCCTATCCTGTGGAGAGGATCCCTGCGCTCACCCACACCCTGAGTTTGTTTAGCGTGGAGGAGAAACTGAGCCACAGGCACTGGGGACGGAGGGGCAGACACATGCCTCCTGGGAATAGGAGGGGTTGGGACTGCCTGAGCCCGCCTGGGAAGTTATTTGTCTTTGCACAGAAGGGCAAGTTCTAAGACACGGGCTTGGGTGGGAATCTGATGGGGCTCCCAGCATCTCAGATAGTCCCGGCTCTGACACCAAGAGACCAGCCGCTGTGCATGGTGGAGCCTGGGAGCGAGCAGCTTTCAAGCAGCAGGTGCTGGTGCTGCACCCTGGGCCATGCTGGGGTGGGCAGGTGCGGGCAGCGGGCAGCGGGCTCCGGGCAGGCAGGCCCAGGTGAGGAGGGCCGAGCAGGGCTCTGGGATGTGCTGGGTCTCAGACGGTCCCACTCCTGGGGTGGACACCAGCAGGTCCTTCTCCCCAGACCCCAGACAAGCTGCCCCTGATCTGGCCCTTCGGCTGGGCCACCAGGTCACCTGCTAGACTCTGAGGGCCACTGTCACCTGGGCCCCCATCAGCTGCGGCATCGCAGATGGCTCCACAGGGTTCTGGCAGTCCCTCCGGCCTGGAGGAACCCTGTGCCTTTTGGTCACGCTGTGGGGGCTGTCTAGGACCCCCGCATACCAGACCACCAGCCTGAAAGCTGAAGTCCACATTGCAGCCAGAGGGACTCAGGCCAGGCGGGCAGGGCCCCGAGAATGGGAGACGGCTCTGCAGGCCCCCGGGTTTCCCAGCAGGGCACCCGTCTCCTGGTGAATCTAATCTGGGCTGTAGCTTTGCCACGAGGGAGCTTTCAGGGAGGCAGCTGAAAGGACCCGGGGACACAGGGTCCCCTCCTCTGGCTCCTGGGGGCCTCATGGGTACCAAAACAGTGGAGCAGGCAGCCTCCCGGGGAGGCCGCACCCACAGACAGCACACTCTCTTTCTATACATCTTAGTGAGGGCTCCAGCATGCATGCCGTGTCAGTGACACCAGATTTCCTAATTGATGCGGGTCATCAAGACCAAATCGAGGGGAAGCAGGCAGCCGGGTCTTCCTGGTTCCCTCCTGGAAGCCTCCTGAGTGTTTGGGATCGTCCTTTGAGGTTAAAAACCATTTACGCGTGCCTCCAAGTCTCCTGTGTCTTAACACATTTTGCCCTCCTTGGAGAGCCTGTGCCAGGTGGGCAGGCTCAAGGGACCCTTTCCTGAGGAAGGGCATTTCCAAACTCAGCCGACCCACTCACCTGAGCCACCTCAAGGGCGTGCTGCGCCTGGGCGTTCTCACCTGGGAAATGTGTGATGGCAGAGCCCCCCAAGGGTGGTGTTAGGGGCAGGGGGCAGGTGTGCAGGAACAGCAACCGAAAGCCGTGAGGCGTGGTCAGCCAGGGCTCACCCCACTCACCCCCACCTGGGAGCACCACATCCCCAAGGTGGGGCCCCACAGTGCCGGTGGCGCAGGCGGAGATGCATTCACGCCCACCTGTGTCTGTCCAGACACCTCGGTTGCCCCGTGTGTCCCCATCAGTGGCTGCTGACAGAGCCCACCCCACAGCTGGCCCCTCAGGGGCTGCCCCCCAGCTCCTCCGCACATGGCAGTGACGTGCACGTGAGCGAGGCGGTGTGCGGGAGCCTGAGGAGCCGCCCCTTCAAGGACCATGTGGCCCCAGCACAGCTGTTTCCAGCTGTCTCTTCTTTGCTGCTCAGTGCCTGGCCCTGGGGTCAGCTTTCCCCTTAGTCCATCTACAGCTAATTCTTAGCAAAAATCCATGCAACATTTACTTGGTGCCACAAACACCACCTGCTGGAGAGAGAAAAAAGGGGAAGCTTAGTCCCTGCGTGAGAACTGCAGCTCCCTCCTCCCACTCCTCCCTCTCCTGGTTTCCCACTTTTTCAAGGACAGACAGGAGGAACTGTTTCTGTGCCCAGTGTCTCTTTCCCTCTGGGTGCTTTCCATTTGGCCACGTCACCACCCCATTCTCTCGGTTACCTGCTTCCACCTGAGAGAGCCAATGTCTGCAGCGCCGCAGAGAGGCCTGGTTTCCAGGGACC
This sequence comes from Symphalangus syndactylus, assembly GCF_028878055.3. NCBI lineage: Eukaryota > Metazoa > Chordata > Mammalia > Primates > Hylobatidae > Symphalangus > Symphalangus syndactylus. Next base: position 100,898,895 of record NC_072438.2, on the reverse strand, counting down.
TTCGCAACCATGTCCAGGCGCCCTGCACGGCCCCACCAAGCAGAGCCACGCAGTGTCCCCTGGGCGCTGGCCGCCCCTTTCCTTCTCTCCTTCCTCTGCACCTCGCCCCACACTAGGAAGAAGTCGCTGGGTTTAAAAGACAAATATTCATATTCTGGTGGCTTTAATTGTCAAGAATGCTTGGCTTTCCTTGAGTTTCCTGGGGCAGGACAGCCTCCTTCGTTGGGAGCAAGGGAGGGCCTGGCTGCCTCCGGGCTGCGTTTGGGGTGGAGTGAGTGTGTGCCCCCCCCACCCCGAATCCTCTCTGTTCACTGCTCCATGCTGAGCCTGAGCCCCAGGGATCGGGGATTTGAGGGTCTCCTGCCCTGAGGAACTTCCAGAAAGGAGAGCCACAAGGAGCAAGGGCAACAACTGAGACTCTCAGAAGAGGGGACACCCTGGTGGGGTTTTCAAGGATGAGTAGGAGTTTCTCAATGGAGATGGAGCGATAGGAAGACCCAAGAATTTAGGGTTAGGGCGTAGTGGAGGGAAGGGAGGGGTGGAGGGCCCAGAGGATCATGCACTTGCTTTTTCCTGGTAGTTTTGTCTGGAAGAGTTTCAAATCAAGCTCTTGGGAAAAAAAAATCGGAGGAGCGAATCTTTTCTTATTTTAACCTAATGAGCAGACCCCGCTGGGGTCTTGGGTGTCCCTGCAGGTGAGCCTGCAGCCCCCACCCCCTCCCATGGGGACCCACTGGTGGGCGTCTCCTGCACCTGGCTACCATTCCCCTCTGCCTTTCATCTCACGATGAATCCAGCATCCTGCCAGCCCGCCCTACACACCTGGCTCTGCTTCTGCCACCTGCAGCTCCTGCTTCTGAAGGAATCTGTCCCTGGAGCCCCAGCTCAGAGAGAGGGGCCTGTGTGGGGATAGAGGCACTGGGCACCAGAGGGCCCTGTTCCACTCAACAGGCAGGCACCAAGTGGACACAGAGGGAGGAGGAGAGAGAAGAGGCTTGGTGTTAAACTGGGAGAGGGAGGAGTGAGAAAGGCTGGCAGGGGCCAAGTGAGGAAGTCACAGCCGCCGGTACCCGGCTCCTCCCTCCCACCTCCACCTCTACCCACCCTCCCTCCTTCTCTCTCTCTTTCTCTCTCTCTCCATCACCCTGTCTCTATTTCTGTCCTTCTCTGTCTCTCTCTGTCTCTGTCTGTGTGTCTCTCCGTCTCGTTCTCTGTGTGTCCCCCTCTCCCTCTCTGTGACTCTCTGTGTGTGTCTCTGTCTCTCTCCCTGCTTCCCTCTGTCTCTGTCTGTCTGTGTCACTGTCTCTGTGTGTCTCTCTGTCTCTCATACACATGCAGTGCCATCCCCTGAGGACAGTAGTTTGGGGTCTGACATGGCCCTGCTGGCTGGGGAGACGGTGGCCGGGTCGGGGAAGGGAGGCACTGGGGATGGAAGGGGGGAGCTCAGGGTTTAAGAGATTTGGTGGGAGAAGGACAAATGGAACATGTGTGTGCGGAAGGAGGGTGAGGGTGCCCGGCCTGGGGGGCGGGAGGATGATGGGGGCTTGGCTCTGCCGGTCGGGAGGGTGCAGGCGGGTGGGTCACCCATCCCTCCTGAGAGGCCCCAGGGACACGCAGCATGAGGAGGGGCTGTCGCTGGGACCCCAGTGTCATGTGAGCATTCCCACAGCCCTCCCTCTCAGGGTCAGTCACCACGGGACAGAAAGGTGGCTCCCAGGAGACAGGACCCAGGTCGGGATCAGGCTCACAAGGGTTTGGGACCTGCACACCCCCAGGCCCTTCAGCCACAGCTGTGTTTGGAATTCTTGCGCTGTTGCAGCTGCTGACCTTGGTCCCAATGGCTGTTGGCTTCGCTGTGCTCACCCCGGCTGCAGCGTGGCCCTTCCGTCCAGCCTGGGGCAGGTGCGACGGGAGCTGCTTCTGCGTCCCCATAGCAGGGTGCTCGGGTTCAGGTAGGAGACGCACTGCGCGGCGTCAGGCCAGCCTCGGAAGCCAGGCTGCATGGCCTGCACTCGTCTCTGCTGTTCCCTGACCCTCGTCCTTCTCCACCTTTGAGCGAAGGACCCACCGGTGTCCACGCTGCCCTGGCTGGATGGGAGCCCTGCCAAGGCTGTGTCCCTCCTCACCCTCTGCCGAGCACCTTGGGCACCGTCATGATGCCCAGGAGTGGCTGCAGCTCATCCTGTGTGTAGCCTTGGGGCCTTGTGGCTGGGCTGGGAGGCCGTACGTCCACCCGCAGAGGGAGTGGTCAGGGCAGCCCGCTTGGCCGGGTGAGTGGAGTTCATGGGCACGGCCAGGCCCCTTCTCTGGGTGCTGGCTGTCGCTGAGCCCTGAGAGGAAGCTGACCTATGCTTTTCAGCTTTGGTTTTTTGAAAGAGACAGAATTTAAAGATGTGAGGAAATGTGACTGTGAAATCCCTCTAAGCATCTGCGATTTTTCCTGAATTTCTTCTCCCGGTCCCAGGCTGACTCTGAGCCTCTGCGCCTGATGATCGCAGGAGCCACACGGCTTCCTCTCAGGATCAGCACATCCCTATCTTTTATCTATTTCAAACCAATTTTCAAACAAACAACTCTCCAGTCAGTGAAACACTAAAAGTGGCCCTCGGTTTAGACCGTGAGTGAATTACCTTTCTCCTGGCTGTCAGCGCCTGGACAGCCCCACTTTCCTGCTATGGTTCTAGCCCAGACTGAATGACTACAATTTCACACAGATTAAATAGCGTCATATTTCAAAGGTGATCTTACACTGTCCCACATTAGAGAATTAGCCCCAGGATGATGGCTGAAGGTGTCCTTTTAGGGCGAAGAGGTAGCAGTGCAGAGGTGGGTAGATCCTCCATAAGACAAAACCGTTGTCACAGCAGAAGCAGAAATGTCTCAACGTGGTTCTCATTTTTGCAATTTTTTATTGCTATTGAATACATATATGTAAAATTTGCCATTTTAATCATTTTTACATGTACAGTTCAGTGGTATTGAAGACCGCCATGTAACTAGCACCTGGGCTCACGTCCATCTTTAGAACTCTGTCTTAAGAACCAAAACGGTCCCCATTAAACCCTAACTCCCCACTGAGGCCACACACAATTGCCAGGAAACAGCCTCTCCCCACAGGCATGCAAATCCACAGAACGTTCATTAAGCCAAGGAAGGACGTGGCAGGTGCAGCTGGCACAGGTGGGGCAGGGGTGGGCACGCTGCTGTTGGAAGCCCCCGGCTGGACAGGCAAAAGCAGCTCCTCCGTGGGACTCCTGGACTGCCAGGGGGTGGGTGGGGAGGTCGATTCCCAGGCAGCGGCTGTGGTTGCACGTTGGTCAGTGCGCGCGGGGCATGGACCACACCTCCCTTAACGACCGCAATGTCCCGAGGTCCCATAGGTGACTTCGACCTGTGTGATGGTCAGGAACGTCCAGCTGCCCAGCAGTGCTTCTAGAACGTGGAGTCAGCTCTGGCCCTGATCCCATGGACTGGCTGCTCCATCTCAGCTCTGTTCCTACGTGGTGGGCCGGCCATATGGGGCTGCAAGGCTTGCTGTGAATGCCTGCTCCCGAGGGAGGCCTTCCTGCTCCCCCCGGAGCCGGCTGTCAGGCATGGCGGACTCCTCCCATTGCAGGAGCCTTCATGATCCCGTTCCTCATCCTGCTGGTCCTGGAGGGCATCCCCCTGCTGTACCTGGAGTTCGCCATGGGGCAGAGGCTGCGGCGGGGCAGCCTGGGCGTGTGGAGCTCCATCCACCCGGCCCTGAAGGGCATAGGTGAGTGCCTCGGAGCCACTCCACCCGGGCCCAGGGTTCACCTTGCCGCGGAGCTGCTCCACCCGGGCCCAGGGTTCACCTTGCCGGCCTTGGCGCCCCTGCTCCGCCTTCCCTGTCTGTTTCTGGCGCAACAAAGGTCCCAGCTTCATCTCCTCCTGGAGGCCTTTGGAAACTCCCGGCCACTCCTGGTCACCAGGAACCAGACAGGCCAGCAGAGGCCGCCCGAGTCCCTGGCAGCCCAGGGCCCAGGAGGGTCCAGACGCTGGACAGCAGAGTGACCACTCAAGCCCTGCCCACAGCGGCGCTCAGCGAGAGCCCAGGGCCCAGGAGGGGGCACCAGCCTCCTGTGTCCACTCCCCCACACCTAGTGAGGTCCCCCCAGCACTGACATCCCCAGACATAGTCACTCATTTATATTATAAGCTCTGGGGCCCAGGAGCAGACCCAGTGCAGCCTCACCAAGAGGACACGGCTCATTAAGGCCTCAGAATATGGGCAGACAGTGAAAGACGGAGGAGGAAAGGGCAGGGTCCACTCCAGAGAGGGGTCTGAGTCCAGGAGACACCTGCCCTTCGGAAGCCTGCAGGCCTGGAGCAGAGCCCACACCCTCACCCCGGCCTCTCCCTGAGTCTCCAAGGCCTCCCTCCTCCCTCTCTCTTCCTCTCTCTCTGTCTCTGTCACTCTCTCTTTCCCCTCCTATTCTCTCTGTCTCTTCCCCCTTCTCTCTCTTCCCCTATCTCCGTCTCTCCCTCTGTCTCTCTTCCCCATCTCACACTCACATATTCACAACACACATTTGGTTTTGAGTTTGAAACTTCAATAAAGCATGTACTACACAGCACACTTTCCATCCTGCCTAGCTGTCCCCAAATAATTGAGAACATTCCCCTCTGCAGTTTCTGTTGTCTCCCCTCTCATGAGTCCTCCACAGGGAAGGCTTTCCTGAAGCCCCCCCCCCTGACCTGTCCTGGGCCATGGGGGCTTCCTGCTTTGGGGCAGGGCCAAGTGGGCAGTCCCCCCAGCCTGTAGGCAGCAACCAGGCTATTGGTACATCAAAAGTTCTCTGCCAAGGCTGTGGCCTGGATGCACCTGCTGGAGGCTGCACTGGGCAGATGAGACCCATGCCTGGGGTGAGCCAGGCAGGCGTGTGCCAGGAAGGTGTGAGCCGGGAAGGCGTGTGCAGGGCAGGCGTGTGCAGGGCAGGCGTGAGCCAGGTAGGCGTGTGCCAGGAAGGCGTGTGCCGGGAAGGTGTGAGCCGGGAAGGTGTGTGCAGGGCAGGCGTGTACAGGCTGCACCACGGCATCAGCTGCACGATCCCGGCCTGCACTGGGTCTGCCCCTCAGATTCTGGAGTAGCCCGTCCCGGCCATACTCTGTGCCAGCCCTGGGACCTCCTGCTCAGAGTGGGGACGGGCGGCCAGTGGAGGGCGTGCCTCGGCCCCAAGCCTCAGCAGCAGCCTCCCTACAGGCCTGGCCGCCATGCTCGTGTCCTTCATGGTGGGACTGTATTACAACACCATCATCGCCTGGATCATGTGGTACTTCTTCAACTCCTTCCAGGAGCCTCTGCCCTGGAGCGAGTGCCCGCTCCACGAGAACCAGACAGGTGAGTCCTTGCAAGCAGTCCCGTCCGTCTCACCTGTGCGGCTGCCGCGCCTCTCACAGCAGGCACGTGGCTTCATGAAACTCAGGTCAGGCGTGGCAGAAACCAGAGCCCCAAGGCAACAGGGTGTCAAAAAATGACAGCACGAGAGAAAAGGCCTTAGAAGTGGTGGCTCTCGTGTCGGGGGTGTGGTGGAGGATGAGGCCCTTGGGAGGAAAGCGTGGGAGCCCGGCGGGGGCTGTGCCTGCTCTCAGGGCCCCCAGTCACCAGCCTGGAGCCTGGGGCTGCTGGGAGGCTGCTCCCTATTCTCCAGGAAGGGACGTGGTGTCAGGACTGCTACCTCCCGCCCCATGCATCCCTGCGTTGCTCCACACAGGTGGGTCTGTCCTGCCCATGTGGGCCCCACGCGCATTGCCCTCCCACCCCGGCCCTTCCAGAACCCTCTTGCCCAGGGAGGGAGCGTAGGGGGCAGACCCTCTACGTGTGACATGCAGTCAGCTCACTGCGATTCACATGTGGCCCTAGGGCCTGAACGGCTTGGTCATCACTGGCTTCTGGTCCGACTAGCACAGCAGGGCCAGCGGGGCTTCCCTGCAAGCTACTGCTCTGTCAAGGCCGGCAAGATGGCCCCCGGGGTCATGTGTGCCTGTGTTCATGTGCACGTGTGGGTATGTCACTGGTGTCAAGGCCTCTGGAGTGTGGCTGGCATTTCTTCCAGCTCAGGGCCTTCCATTCTCCTCCCTTGGGGGACCCGTACCCTGAGGTGTGTGAATGGCCCTCTCCCCAGGGTATGTGGACGAGTGTGCCAGGAGCTCCCCTGTGGACTACTTCTGGTACCGAGAGACGCTCAACATCTCCACGTCCATCAGCGACTGGGGCTCCATCCAGTGGTGGATGCTGCTGTGCCTGGCCTGCGCGTGGAGCGTCCTGTACTTGTGCACCATCCGCGGCATTGAGACCACCGGGAAGGTACTGCATGGGCCCGGCCAGGCTGCAGAGGGCGGGTGCGGGCAGCCCTGCCTCCGGCCGGCTGCACTCTAAAACCCAGCTCTGGGGGTCCCGGGCTCCGCCTTTCCTCAGACCCCACCAAGAGAGCTGCCTTTGCCCTTAGGCTCACTGGCCTGGGCGGGAGGGGCCCTGCCTGCCCCAGGTTTCCTGAAATGACCAGACTTGGGGCCCCAGGAACTTGGCGTTGGCCCACACGACACTTAGCATTCTGTAGGAGTAATACAAACTACCAGAAAGAGTTAGACGATGATGACGATGATAATGATGACGATGATGATAAAACAGGAAGGTGGAAATGGAAGAGTGAGGCTCGATCTTCCCCTACGTGGGAATCTTTGGTACGAGGTCCAGAGCGGCCAGCCCTTTCTCCTGGTGGGCCGGCAGCCTGTGAGGCCCTGCCCCGCTCCCCACTCGTCCCACATGCCCCACTCCCCGCAAGCCCGGCCCCCCTCCGCACCATCCTACATACCCGCCACCCCGCAGGCCCTGCCCCTGATCCCCAACCATTCCACATACCCGGCCGCCCACAGGCCCTGCCTCCCATCCCCACTGGTCCCACATGCCCGGCCCCTCGTCGTCCTGGGCCCTCTTCCCCAGATGCCCCAACCTCCGTAGGCCCGGCCCCCCTCCGCACCGTCCCACATACCTGGACTTTGCAGGCCTGGCCCCCGATCCCCATCCATTCCACATGCTCCGCCCCCCGCAGGCCCCGCCCCCCACAGCCCCTGCCCCCATCCTCACCCCTCCCACGTGCCCTGTCCCCTCAACAGGCCTGGCCCCCTCCCCACCCTTCTGGCAGCCCCGCTTCCCCCATGCCCCGCCCCCACGTGCCCCGCCCCCCGGCCTGCCAGGCCCCCCCCATCCACGTGTCCCGCACCCCGCAGGCCGTGTACATCACCTCCACGCTGCCCTATGTCGTCCTGACCATCTTCCTCATCCGAGGCCTGACACTGAAGGGTGCCACCAAAGGCATCGTCTTCCTCTTCACGCCCAACGTGAGTCCCCGAGGCTGCCCTGGGCCCAGACCCCAGGAGAGGCCTGGCTGCCCTGTGCCCCTGCCAGCTTCAATACCAGCTCTCACCCACGGGGACAGGCAGCCTGCTGCTCGACCAGTCCCAGGCCTGAGGAGGTCAACGGGGCCAGCGAGGGCAAGGCCTGTCCCTGGGGCCTGGACAGCTTCTGGGAGGGTGGCTTTGCCCTGTGAGCCAACGGAGCCCCCACAGGGAAGGCATAGCTGCCACCCCAGGGGGCCCTGGCCTGTCCTGACCATCCCGATAGCCTCGACCCTCCCCAGCCTCCCTGGGAGCACACCCCCCCAGGTCCCCATGGCCCCATCTGCACCGCGAGTGGCTGAGGGTCTCCATATGGCACAGGTCACGGAGCTGGCCAACCCGGTCACCTGGCTGGACGCGGGCGCACAGGTCTTCTTCTCCTTCTCCCTGGCCTTCGGGGGCCTCATCTCCTTCTCCAGCTACAATTCTGTGCAGTGAGTGCGGGCATGGAGGGCCTCAGTTTCCCTCTCAGTCCTGGGGGGATCTTGCTGGGAGGATAAAAGACAAGGTGGAAAGCGCTCTGTGGCTGTGTGGCCGGGGCCTTGCTGCCCCGATGGGCCCGTTCCCTCCTGCTATGGGTCCATGCGAGCTGAGTCTGGAGTGCAGCGTGCGGAGGAGGGGCCAGTCTCCCTGCGAGGAGGGCCAGGAGCCGGGCGCCTGCAGCTTCCCCCACACCCGCCCCTCCATGAGTCTGGTGCAGACCCCTCCTGTGCTCTCCCCAGTTCCCTGCTCCACACCCACATCACTCCCTGCCCACCCCTGGGCATCCCAGGCCCCCAGACATGTGGCGCCCCCGGCGCCCTCCACATCCCCTACCAAGGTCTGATCCTTCCACTGCCCCTTCCCCACATACCCACTGTGCTTCCCAATGCCCCGGGAAGGGTGCATACCCTGGAGTCCCCAGCAGCGTCTGGGAGGAGCACAGCTGGTGTCAGTTAATTTCCACTCGCATTTATGAAGCACCTACTGTGTGCCCGACCTGGTGCATCAGGACCTGCCCTCAGTGACCTGTGGCTCCGCAGATTGACAAGCAAGTGCAGAAATTGTCTCTGTGTGGTGACCAGAATTTCAGAGCAGAAGGGGCTGGGGGTGAGGGAGGACTCCTAGGGGTCAGGGTGGCCCTCCAGGCTGGGAAGGTGCGATTGGAGTCAGACACAGGGGACCCTCGGTGCAAGGGGGCAGGGCCTGGGTAGGGAGGGTGGGGCCTAGACTGGATGGGGGCCTGGGTAGGGAGGGCGGGCCCTGGGTGTGAGGGGCGGGGCTGGGCAGGGAGGGCATAGCTGGGGCGTGGCTGGGGCTTGGCAGGTGTAAAGTCCAGGCAAGGAGGGCTGGGGTGCAGAGGGAGATGCACTTGGAGGCACCTGCAGGATGGGGTTGGGGGCAGAGAGGCGGTTGGAGGGACAGAAAGGACCCTGGAGTCATTGTGCGAGCACTGGGTGGAGCAGTGAAGCCCCACGAAGGCCTCAGAAGCTCCCCTGGGTGCTGAGGGCAGGTGCTAGGAGGACCCCTGGGCACTGCAGGCAGCTGGGGCAGGGCCGAGGCAGGATTGAGGACTCTGACTTTTTTGTGGAGTGGCTGAGGTGGAACTGAGGGTGAATTATTTTTATAAAGCTTTATTCAGATAACTTGAATACCACACAACTCCCCCATTTGGAGTGCCCAGTTCAATGGTCTTAAGTACATTCAGAGTTGTGAAGCCAGCCATCAGCACTGTCCAGTTCTAGAAGGTTCCAATCAGCAAAAGCTCCAAGTATGTGAGCAGCTGCTCCCCAGTGCCCTGTCCTCCTGCCCCAGGTGAGCACTGATGCGCTCTCTGCCTCTGTGGCTGTGCCTGGTCCAGACATTTCCTGCAAATGGGGTGGCCACATTGCTACAGCCCTATGTCTGATCCTTTCATGGGGCACAACATCCTCAAGGCTCATCCCATCACAGCCAGCATCAGAGCGCCATTCCTGTTTAGGGCTGAGCAATATTTCATGGTGTGCGTGGGCTATGGTTTGTGCATCATCCATCTATGGCCACGTTTTGGCTATTGTGAGTCATGCTGACATGAGCCTGCGTGTACGCGTTTTTGTGGACGCATGCTTTCGTTCTTCTGGGTGTGCACCTAGGAGTGGAGTTGCCACGTCATGTGGGCCTCTGTGTGCAGTCCTTTGAAGAGCTGTCAGTCTGTTTTCCACAGTGGCTGCACCACTCATGTTCCCACCAGCGTGTAGGAAGCTCCAGTTTCCCCATGTCCTCACCAACACTTGTTATTGTCTGACTTTTGTTTCTGGCCATCCCAGCAGGGGTGTGGTGAGGTCTCACTGCAGTTTAACTGGCATTTCCCTGAGACTAACAGATTTGGCTTTTGATGGAAGCATCTGGAAGGATGGTGTCAGCATCAACTGAAATGGGAAGGGTGGAGTGAGCTGGCTGGGTTGGGTCAGGGAGGTCGGGGCTTGAGTTCAAGACACGCTGAACACAGGGTACCTGTAGGAGATGATGAGGTCTCAGCTGCCGAGCAGCTGGACAGGAGGCCTAGGGTGCGGACTGGGGGAGAATGGAGGTGATGTCTTTGGCCTGGAGCTGTCCCTAGAGGCTTGACGGAAGTTACTGCAGGCACAAGATGGGGAGGGAAGAGACCTGAGCTCTAGAAACAGAGTGGTCTGGGGAGTCAGGAGCAGTCATAGCCCTGGGCAGCCCCTAAGCTGAGGCCAGGTCAGCAGGGGACCAGGCACTGCCCTGGGGGCACCTCTGCATCCCCTGAGCCTGCTCGGAGTGGGGCAGGGGCTCCGACTGCCTCCCTGTGTCACTCAGTGGCTCAGCCTCTTACTCCTGGGGCTGGAGCTCTGGGCGGGACGCAGATGCTGCCCTGTGCTGTGTCCTGACCGGGACCTCATCGCCAGCCACCATGACACTGGTCTCTCTGCAGCAACAACTGCGAGATGGACTCGGTGATCGTATCCATCATCAACGGCTTCACATCGGTGTACGTGGCCATTGTGATCTACTCCATCATTGGGTTCCGCGCCACGCAGCGCTACGACGACTGCTTCAGCACGTGAGTGGCCGTCCCGCGATCCTGGTGCCTTGGGCTGCGCCTCCAGGAAGCCTCCCAGCCTCCCTGGACGGCCTCGATCTGACCTGCAGGAACATCCTGACCCTCATCAACGGGTTCGACCTGCCTGAAGGCAACGTGACCCAGGAGAACTTTGTGGAGATGCAGCGGCAGTGCAACGCCTCCAACCCCGCGGCCTACGCGCAGCTGGCGTTCCAGACCTGCGACATCAACTCCTTCCTCTCAGAGGTAGGTCTGTTCTGGAGCTCGAGGCAGGGAGAGGACACCCCTTGCTGGCACCTCAGAGTCCGGCCTCCCCTGGGCCCCTGGCCTGTGGAGGACGCAGATGCTGAGCTTCAGCCTGGAGGCCCAGCTCCCACTGTCTGCTCTGCCTGGTGTCCAGGGCTCTTCGGCCTGGGGCGCTGGTGTCTGCCAGTCCACGAGATTTCACTTCTGAGGTTCCTGTTACACTCAGAGGCATAGGCTCAGAGGCAGGAGCCGGGGAACACCATGGGCTGCCCCTCCATTCTCTCCCATCAAACACACAGAACACCCCCTGGGGCCATCTGTAATATGATGACTTCTATCAACATTGAAAGAGTTTTTGTAGCTGTTTTTGAACTTGTGAGGCCACCAGGACAGGTTTTATTTTGGACCGGCCAGCGAGGCTCAGCCACGCTGATACTGAGGATACTCCATGTAACAAGTGTTTTTGAATACTATTTCTATAGTTAACGAAGTTTAGATGCTGTTATAATTAAAGGTCAACATTTGCCGATTTTAATTATGCAGCGTTCTTTTGGGGAGCCACCCCATATTTTGCGGGCATGAGGCACTTCAGGGCCCAGTGCTGCTTCTCCAGTGGCCGCTGAGAGAAGAGCTGGGCAGAGCGAGTCATTTCCGCACCAGCTGGAGCCAGGCAGAGGGCTCCGCGGCCTCTCCTGACCCTGTTCCACCAACTGCAGGAGGCCTCCAAGTGCAGGATGCGCAGGCAGGAAGGATCCAACGGGGCTGTCTGGTTTAAATGTCTTTTTTATTTTATTATTTAATTTTTTTTTAATTTTTTTTTTGAGACAGAGTCTTGCTCTGTCGCCCAGGCTGGAGTGCAGTGGTGCGATCTCAGCTCACTGCAAGCTCTGCCTCCCGGGTTCACGCCATTCTCCTGCCTCAGCCTCTCTACTAGCTGGGACTACAGGCGACCGCCACCACGCCCGGATAATTTTTGTACTTTTAGTAGAGACAGGGTTTCACCATGCTGGCCAGGATGGTCTCGATCTCCTGACGTCGTGATCCGCCCACCTCGGCCTCCCAAAGTGCTGGGATTACAGGTGTGAGCCACTGCGCCCAGCCTAAATGTCTTTTTTGAAAGCAACTTTAGTGATGTATAATTATGCACCGTGAAATTCACCCATTTTCAGTGCCTTGCACAGCCATGTGCAGCACCCCCGTCCGTGCCCACAAGGTTTCCGTTTGCTGTTGCTCCCCACCCCTGGCATCCCCAGGCACCCCCTCTGCTGTTCTGCCCACCTGCCTTTTCTAGAAACGCCACAGAAAGAAACCCCATGTGTGTGATCTCATGGCAGGGCTGCCCTCGGCAGTGCCATTCCGAGAAGCACCAGAGTTGCTTCAAGTTGGCGCCTCCATCCTGGCACCTCCTCCTGCCTCCTCCCACCTCCCACTCTGCACTAAAGAGCAGCATGCCTTGTATGCATGTGCTGCCGCCTCCTTCTGACAATTTCCTTTTAAACTCTTCAGAGCCCTCCACAAGCCATGTCCTGCTGTGTAAGGGATTCCACTCTTGTCTCTGGAACTCACATAGATGTGTTAAGCGGCCGTGGAGGACCCTGTCTTTGGATGGGTCCTTGAGTCCTGCCGTATCCAATCCCTGAGCCAGTTCCCTGCAGGGAGCCCCAGGGAGCTGGGCAGGTCCCTCGGCCTCATGGGTGGAGGTTTTTCTCCGGAGATTTCGCAGCTAGGACCGCTGATCACCAGGACCGTGATGGGCCAAGGCCTGGTTCTCGGTGATGGTCTGGGATCAGACACAGGAGCACGAGGTCAGCCCTGGGGCCTCCGGGTGACGGCGCCTTGGTGGTTCTTACCCAAGAGGCTGTCTGTGGGCACAGCCTGCTCTAACCCGGCCATCAGCCACCTGACTTCCGAGCACGTCCAGGGCATGCGTTTATTAACAGGCGACTCGCGTAACACCTCGGGTACGTGGCTCAGCGCACCAGATCAGGGCTGTGCAGGCTGTGAGATCTCAGAAGCTCCCTGTGTTGGGAGAGCCCGTCTGTGGGCAGAATGGGGCTCTGAGTGCCACTTGGTGATGGGATCCACGTGCTGGTCCTGATGCACAGTTCGGCTTTTGAAAATACACTTTGGGCCTAAAACACAAGATCTAGCTATTTCATGACAGCTCAGACCTGCCCGCCCCATGCTGCGTGGCTTGGTGACGCACGAGACCTCAGGCGGGGAGGAGAGGGAGTCCGTGGAGGGCAGAGGCTCTGGTGACTGTGCATCATCCGTGTAGGGCATGGAGGGCAGAGGCCCTGGTGACTGTGTGTCATCCGTGCAGGGCGTGGAGGGCACAGGCCTGGCCTTCATCATGTTCACCGAGGCCATCACCAAGATGCCGGTGTCCCCACTGTGGTCCGTGCTCTTCTTCGTTATGCTCTTCTGCCTGGGGCTGTCATCTATGTTTGGGAACATGGAGGGCGTCGTTGTACCCCTGCAGGAACTCAAAGTCATCCCCCCGAAGTGGCCCAAGGAGCTGCTCACAGGTACATGTGCAGTCGGGCGCAGTCCCCATGGCAATGGTGCCACCTGTGGAATGGCAGCCCCCGGGTGTGTGAGCAGCTCTCTCCCCGGCCGTGTGTGCAGCCCCCGGGTATGTGAGCAGCCCTGTCCCCAGCCGTGTGTGCAGCCCCAGGGCGTGTGGGCAGCTCTGTCCCCTGGCCGTGTGTGCAGCCCCAGGGCGTGTGAGCAGCCCTGTCCCCAGCCGTGTGTGCAGCCCCTGGGTGTGTGAGCAGCTCTGTCCCCGGCCGTGTGTGCAGCCCCAGGGCGTGTGGGCAGCTCTGTCCCCTGGCCGTGTGTGTAGCTCCTGGATGTGTGAACAGCTCTGTCTCCCAGCTGTGCGTGCAGCCCCTGGGTATGTGGGCAGCTCTGTCCCCAGCCGTGTGTGCAGCCCCCGGGTGTGTGAACAGCTCTGTCCCCCAGCCGTTCATGCAGCCCCCAAGTGTGTGGGCAGCTCTGTCCCTCAGCCGTTCATGCAGCCCCCGAGTGTGTGAGCAGCTCTGTCCACCCGGCCTGCAGGCCTCATCTGCCTGGGGACATTCTTCATTGGCTTCATCTTCACACTGAACTCCGGCCAGTACTGGCTCTCCCTGCTGGACAGCTATGCCGGCTCCATTCCCCTGCTCATCATCGCCTTCTGCGAGATGTTCTCTGTGGTCTACGTGTACGGTGTGGACAGGTAGGGGCCACGGTGGGGACAGACGCCTCTAATGCAGAAAAGCCAGGTCACAGGGCATTCCTGTGAGTGAGGACCCGGGCCGTGTTCAGGGTACGGAGGGAGCGTCTATGACTCGGGGCCTCGGCTGGCCACAGAGGCTGGTGTAGGCCTGTCCTGGCAGGAGCAGAGGGCATCAGCAGGGCCCTGGCATGCCGATAATGGGAGCTTTGTGTTGCTGAAAGCCGGGAAGCCTGGTGGAGCCCAGACCTTGGCAGTGCCCACCCAGAGAGTCAGAGCTGCATGCTCGAGGCCACTGCAGGGCCCATCGCCGGGGATGCTCCTTGTGTGTGTGTGCGGGGGGAGGGGTGGGGGGTGGGGGGAGTGCTTTATTTCCCTGATGCTCCAGGCCTCTTTAGGGCAGAGAGGCTCCAGCAGTGTGGTAGAGCCTCAGACAGGGACTCTTGGTTGGAGCCACCACAACTTTAGAAATAATCAGACAAGGCCAGGCACAGTGGCTCACGCCTGTCATCCCAGCACTTTGGGAGGCCAAGGTGGGCAGATCACTTGAAGTCAGCAGTTTGAGACCAGCCTGGCCAAACGTGATGAAACCCTGTCTCTACTAATAATACAAAAATTAGCCAGGCATGGTGGTCCATGCCTGTAATCCCAGCTACTCGGGAGGCTGAGGCAGGAGAATCGCTTGAACCTGGGATGTGTAGGTTGCAGTGAGGGGAGATCGCACCACTGCACTCCAGCCTGGGTGACAAAGCGAGGCTCCATCTCAAAAAAGAAAAAAAAAAGAAGAGGAAGAAAAGAAATAATTGGACAGACTCCGTTAACATCGAGCAGGCACAGCCCTGCAGGCTCCTGGCTTGGGAAAACCCCAGCAGTGGGGTTTGCAGGACGCAAGGGCAGTAAGCCCTTGCCGGGTGTGAGGTGCATGCCTAACCATCTAAACGTGGAGCACGTGGGACCAGCTCCTCCTCACACGCTTCTGCGGGGACCACGGGTCCCCACCTGGACACTGCAGGCCTGGGACCGGCTTGGGTGTAACCCTCTCCCTGCCCCATCCTGATTTCTGCAGACGATAAACTCCTTTGTGCAGAAGAGGGATCAGCAGAGGATGGGAATTGAGCCATAGGGTGGGGAAGGTGTGGGGTTTTCCAACTTCAGGGTGCTGCTAAGGAAGGAGAGGCTGGGGGTGTCTGGCGGCGTTCCCTCCTCCAACACCCCATTCTGCACTGGTGACCACCTCAGATGTGGTGAGGGCGAGGCACCTCTGACCATGGGCAAGCCGTCGAGCACCGGCTGGTGGCATCATAGGGCAGGGACAGCTGCTGGCCGTGCCCACAGAGGGGTCTGCTTGAGGAGGCACCCATGGCCAGGAGGGAGGGATCAGGCCCTGGTGAGGGGAGGCCGGACACCTCGCAGCACGCCATCTGTTCGGGTAGCAGAACGCACAGAAAGCCTGGCGAGTTGAAGCCCAGCTGGTGGCAGCAGTGGCAGCTGTCTCTGGCCTTGGCAGGTTCAATAAGGACATCGAGTTCATGATCGGCCACAAACCCAACATCTTCTGGCAAGTCACGTGGCGCTTGGTCAGCCCCCTGCTCATGCTGCTCATCTTCGTCTTCTTCTTCGTGGTCCAGGTCAGCCGGGAGCTGACCTACAGCGTCTGGGACCCTGGCTACGTAAGTGCCCCGGCAGTCGCCTGGGGTGGGGAGAGGAAGGGGGAAGGGGAAAGGGGAACACTCATCCGCACACATGGCGCATGCACACACAATACACACACCCACATACATGGGCACACACACTCACCCTCAGGTGCAGTCCAGCCACCACCCCACGCATCGTGCTGGTTCCCCCCTCCCTGACACCAATGTGTCACGCCATCCCAGGAGGGGGGTGGGTGGGCTGGGAGTTGGGAGGTAGGGGAAAGGGAAAGCTGGAGGAGCCCCAGGCCACCCTGTCCGCCCCACAGGACGGGAGGTGAGAGTCATGGGGTGAGGGGCCTTTGCCCCAAAGTGAACCCCGCTGGCTCCCGAGATGCCTACTCACCCATGGGGCTCTCTCCCCAGGAGGAATTTCCCAAATCCCAGAAGATCTCCTACCCGAACTGGGCGTATGCGGTGGTGGTGATTGTGGCCGGAGTGCCCTGCCTCACCATCCCCGGTTATGCCATCTACAAGCTCATCAGGAACTGCTGCCAGAAGCCAGGGGACCGTCAGGGGCTGGTGAGCACACTGTCCACAGCCTCCATGAACGGGGACCTGAACTACTGAGAAGGCCCATCCCACAGCGTGCCACACACTGGTGTCGGGGAAGGAGGAACCGGCAAGACCTGTGAGGTGGGGGCCGGGCTGCACCTGCATGTGTGTGAGCGTGAGTGTACGCTCATGTGTGTGTGTGTATTGTACACGCATGTGCCATGTATGCAGATATGTATTGTGTGTGCATGTACATGCATGGGCACTGTGTGAATGTGCACATGTGCGCACACATATGCATGTGTGTGGGTGTGTGTATTGTATATGCATGTGCCATGTGTGCAGATGTGTGTCATGTGCGTGTGCATGTACATGTATGGACATTGAGTGTGCAAGTGTGCATGCATATACATGTGTGTGCAATATTTGCTGCCCATGTGTGCATGCATGTATATATGGACATACATGCCTGTGTTGTGTGTGGTGTGCATATGTGTGAACACACATGTGTATACATGCACATGTGCTCGTACAATGGTGTCCACATGCATGCATGTATGTATACCTGTGAGTGTATCTACATGCATGCAATTGTGTGTATGTGTGTTCTGTGTGTGTGCTTGCATGTATATATGCACATGTGTATATGTGCATGTATGCCTGTGTGAGTGTGTATATGTGAGCATGTGTACGTGTGTGTATACATGTGTGTCGTGTATATGTGTGTGTTTATACCTGTGTATATGTGTGTGGCGTGTGCTCGTGTATGTGCATATTCAGGCAGGTGTGCATTTGTGCATGCCTGTGTGTGTGTATGTGCGCATATGGACACGTGTGGATATGCGTGCGTACACATCAATGGGATGCATGCCTGCCACTCAGGGCCCAGCTACCCTCTATGTTTGTCCTTGCCACAGTCACGGGGTGCATGTGCAGAGGGGAGCAGACCACTGGGGACGTGCTGTGCCCTGCACATGCCCAGGGGAAGCAGAAGCTGCAGCTGGGGTGGGGGGCAGCACCTCTATGCTTCATCTCTGTGGATGGCAGGAGACAAAAACACAGGTTACTATCTTGGTTCCTGGGAGCGACACATGCTGCCCACCTCCACCCATCCCCTTCCCTTTGGTGTTGACTTTTGACCTGGGGGTTCCCAGGGCCCTGTAGCCCTCGACCGGGAGCAGCCTCTTGGAAGCCGGAGTGGGCAGTTGCTGGCGATTCTGAGAAAACTTGGCCACGTCTTCCGGGGCCCTGCCTCCAGTCGGCCCCTGCGGAGTCTCTGCGTTCTGGCCATCTCCCGGCTTAATGAATGCCAGCCATTTAATCATTGTCCCTGCCGCCCCAAATAGATGAGCAGTTAAATAAAACTCAACTTGGCATAATTCAAGGCAAATACCACTCTGTGCATTTTCTTAAGAGGACATGAGCTGTGTGAATTTTTAGCCAGCCTTTGGAAAAGATGGGTTACAGGGTAACTCAACCCTGGCTGCCATCCTTGGGCACTCTGTGTGTCCAGGGCACCTTGGAGGACCATGCATCCCCCAGAAGCCTCCAGCCCCTGCACCACTCAGTGAAGCCCAGCCTGGCGCCTGCTCTGCCCCCATCACGGGATGGGCCCCCATTGGGATTCGACGTTCCATCTCAGCCAAAGGCAGTCGGCACTTGGGACATCTGCTTCAATGGACAGGTCACCTCTGCTTTGCACGAAGAATCTGAACGCTTACGTTAAACTGATGTTCTGAGAATTCCTATGGACAGGTCACCTCTACTTTCCATGGAAGATTCTGGATGCTTACATTAAACTGATGTTCTGAGAATTCCTACGGACAGGTCACCTCTGCTTTCCATGGAAGAATCTGGACACTTACATTAAACTGATGTTCTGAGAATTCCTACAGGCAGGACTGAAAGCCTGGTGTGTGCCGGTGTGATGTTCCACCCACAGAAACCTGGTCACAATCTTCCCTTCCAGCACCCCATCCAGCGGTGACTGCACACACTGAGTCCTCCTACCAGCATCTTCCACCCCGGCTGACTGTCACTGGGCCCTGGGATGTGCAAGACTCCATAGCAGCAGAGGTGGGAGGAAATATCACAGCCTCTGCCCTCAGCTGTGATGCCACCGAGGGGCTCGCCTGCTGATGGCTTCAACAGGGTCTCACCTCATCTTTTCCTGCTCTTGGACCCTCAATCGAGAAAATTCCCATCAGTGCCCCATTAATATGCTGCCCTGTGGCGTCCGCCCAGGAGGCCCTGCCAGGCGTGCACAGGTGTGCATTGGTGTACCCTGGCATGCATAGGTGTGCACTGGTGTGCCCTGGCATCCATTGGTGTACCGTGGTGTGCCTGCCATAGGACCCTGTGCGGGAGCTCCCATCCCATCTACATCTCCTGATTCATGCGTTGTTTCGTGGGTTTCAATGTCTCCGTAAATGTGGTAGAAATGCAGGTTCTATGGGCATAGAGTGTACGTTTCTAAATAAATCCCTTCTGTTTAATATTCTCACCCTGAAAGTTACTGTTGTCCAGACGTAGAGGGATGAGTGAGCCAGTGACCTCAGAGGGGATGGTGGGGACGGCAGGTCCAGCTCCTGCCTCCTCCTGGGGGTCTGGCTTTGGGGGCTTGCTCTGAAGAGACCATGGCCCAGGCCTGTGGCCTCGTGACGGGGACCAACCAGCTCTTCTCATCTTTCCTGACACTTCCTCTCACTCAAATAAGAACCTTCCAAAAATGTGTCCACCTGGGCCCCTGCCCTGGGACTCATGGATTTGGAGTTGTGGCCACACGGTTGAGGGGTGCAGTGTCCAGTGGAATGGGGCAATTGCGGGCTTGGGGGCCCTTGGCCTGTCCCTGGCGGGAGCATCTGCAAAGAGGAGCCCCAGAGTCCAGGGAGCACTGTGGGGAGCTCCTTAGAGCTGAACTCACCCGGTGTCAGCTCATCAACTCTCCACCCACGGACAGGGGTGCCCCGAGCACAGGAGAGGACTCAGCCCTCTGCCCCCACGCACGGTGGGTGCCTGTCACCCTGTCCTGCCCAGCAGCCTGAGGGCAGCAGTGGGGGTGAGGGCAGTCCCCGGCCTCCCAAGAGCAGCCAAGAGGATCCCTGCGGGCATCCGGGCTTCGGGTGCATGCAATCTGATCTGAGTTGTGTCTGACAGTGACAGAGTGACAATCTACAAGTATCTCAAGATCAAAAGGTTAAATAAAACATAAGAAATTTAAAACAATTAAAATATGCCTCAGTCTTGGGAATCCTGGTGTCCGCAACAAACAAACTTGAGGCTGTCCTTGCAAACGGTCCTCATGGTGCTGGGGGTGGTGCCAGGCCCGGCGTTTGCCTGGAACACAGAGCGTGAGAGAAGGAGCAGAGGACGTGGGTGCCAGGGAAGGACCCCAGTGTCAGAGCCAGGGCCTGGGCCTGAGTTACCCATTAACGGCACTCCACTGGTTTTCCTTTAAAGAAATGAATAAATACAACTGCAGGGGGGCTGCCTGTGCTTTCCAAATGCTGGCAGAGGCTGGAGACGGCTCTCTAGTGCTGGGTGTGGAGTGAGGCACCACCCTCGCCCTGAAGCCTGGGGCATTCAGTCACCATGGCTCATGCCCCAGAACCAGACCCGGCCGCCAGTGACCTCGGGGATGAGAGGCCCAAGTGGGACAACAAGGCCCAGTACCTCCTGAGCTGCATCGGGTTTGCCGTGGGGCTGGGGAACATTTGGCGCTTCCCATACCTGTGCCAGACCTATGGAGGAGGTAAGCACCCGCCTGCGTCCTGGGGCAGACTCCTAAGCAGCAGACGCCATCTCCACCCTGACCCGCCAGGCGCCTGCCACGCATCCCCAATGCTTGGGCAGAGTCACTCCTTCTGGAAACCAGGGTGCACCATTGCCCACGGCAGAGTCAGTCCCCTCAGGGCCCACCTGCGGTCTTCCGGGACCTCAGGGCAGCTTCACCACTGCCCACAGCAGGGAGGGTCCAGTCCCCTCGGGGTCCGCTGTGGTCTTCCAGGACCTCAGGGCAGCTTCCTGCCAGGCGTCAGGTTGAATGGGCCACCCTACCTGACCCACACACTACAAGCAGTGAGCGCTCTTCCGTTTGAATGTTGTCTGTTCTTTTAAGAACACGCAATCCGCTCTGGGTTTCCTCGCCACAGCCTTGGTGTGTCCAGACATGTGCTCAGGTGCCCTTCCCCGAGGTTCTTTGAAGGAATTTGGGGGCCCACCCCTCGCCTCCCTGGCTTTGGTTGTCTGGGAGAGCCCTGTAGGGGGTGCCGGGATGCTCAGAACTGTCTGGGTGACTTTACTGACCCTTGGACTCACCACCCCCAGAAGTTCATTGGTGACTGAATAGGCTCCCACGCACCCCGAGCCTCCCCTCACCCTGTGCCTGCTTCTCTTCATGCAGGGGTCACACTCTGCTCACCATGTGGGGACATAGGCGGCAGGGACAGGCATGAACCACCACTCTCAGGGAGCCAACGTACATCACCCATCACCCAAGGACACCCAGGTCTTCCCCTTGCCCCACGGGCAGGGGCTTCCCAGGCCGCAGAGTCCTCCTCAGGCCAGGCCGGGCTGCTTGGTCAGCCTGTTCCCCGGGCCCTCAGCTCCTTCTCTGAGACCCCCGCACAACTATCCCTTGTTATAAGGTTACTCCTTTAAAGGGTTTTTCCTCCTGCTTAAGAAAAGATTCTCAACATGCAGAAAATGCCGGCAATGTGCACGAACGGAAAAAACAAAAAGAAACACCTGTCACCGCCACCCTCGCGGCACTGGGGTCTGTTTGAGGGTTTGGGGCTGGAGAGGGCGCGTTGGGCCTTGGATCTTCTCCTCATGAAAGAGTCCTCTTGAAGGCATTTCTGAAAGCACCAAAGCCCTAAAGCAGAGGGCAGAGGCGTCCCTAGCTCCCAGGGCCCTGGCTGTCCGCGCTGCGGCGTCCCTGGCTCCAGGGGCCCTCACTGCCTGTGCTGCGGCTCAGTCTGCTAAGAGTCACCAGAGCGTGCAAGGTTGTGGGGGCAGCAGGCTTCACACAGAGCTGGAAATGCCAGCCAGTGCTTTACCCACCGACGCCTCGTTCGCCAACGCCTTGCCCACTGATGCCGTGCCCGCCGATGCCTTGCCCACCAAAACCCAGTTACCATTGCTAAGCGCCTGCAGTGTGCTGGAAGTGTCTGGCACTAGCCTCCCCTAAACTCAGCTGCTCCACGCTGGGGCAAGGCTGGGGAGGCCCCCACCTGCGGTGCTGCTGAGGAGGGAGAACAGCCCTGCCCGCCAGCTGCGCCGGGACTTCAGGGCTGCTCCATTCATGAACGACTCTGCCATCAGTCTCCTGATGCAAGCCACTGGGTCGCACGTCATGAAACATCCAAGTTTATTTAACTCACGTGTTTCCTAAGGGCCCTGCCGTCAGCATTCTCACCCCACCCATGTGTGAACATGCCCTTCACTTTGTCTCACTGTGAGGATCACTCATTGATGATTTTGAAAACAAGATATAATTAAGAAGCAGGTACTGTGCAGCTTTTAAAATTTGCATATACCCATGACTACCAAAGGCGAATATTATTTGCTCTCCCATTCATAAGTATTTAACTACATAAGTGTTCTCTTCAAAGCTAAGACTTGTAAAGCAACATTGAAACAGAATGTAGCAAAACGTTGCGGTAAAGATTTACAGTGATTTTATCACATCTATGACATTTCATGGCAGCTGCTTTATTACATATTCAGCGCCTTTAAATCAAAGGAACGTAGACTCGTAAATGCCAAGCGACGGGTTCAGGCCAGCTGCCCGGGACACTCTAACACTTGCTGTGGTTTAAGCTTTCAACCCAGGAAGCTTTTATGACTAAGCTGGTGGCCGTGGGCTGGCTGTGTCCACACAACTGAGGTCACTCATCAAGCACGCCCCCTCAGCACTACTTCCTGCCTCCAGTGTTCAACCGACTTCTGTATCTCGTAGGTGCTGCTGAGATCTGTGGATTCTTGCACCAAAAACCACACTGTATTAATTACTATGGCTTTTTTGTAAGTCTCGACGCCTAGTAGTAGAGCAAGGCCTTTTTTTTTTATTCTTTGAAATTTTGCCAGCTACCACTTTTCCTCTGAGCTTTCCACCAGGTTGTCAATTTCCAGAAGAGATTCTTCGGTGCTCCCTCGGCCCTGTGCTGCTTTCTACACTGCCTGGGGGGAGTTTCCACCTTGACGGCCTTCACCCCTTGGAGGCAGTGCCCAGACAGTGGGGGCCGGCACTGGAGCACCGTCTGCACCCTCGGGGCTGCCGGCTCGGTCTCCTTTCTGCCTTCCTGCGGGTCTCTCCATCATGACCTGGGGCGTGTCTCTGGTCGATTCTCAGCAATCCCTGGCTTTTGCCGCTGCTCTGAGCAGAGGCTGCTTCTCCTCTGCATTTGCTCAGTGGCTGTACTGCGGCCTCTGCATCTCTCAGCCTCGGTGCAGTGGGGTGCAGGTTTCTCTCGATCCTGCGTGGACGATTGTAACAGCAGCCAGCCGTTCACAGCCACCTTTCCCGTCTTCAGCAGACACCACTGCGTCCTCCCTGCTCATGAACGACACTGCTAAACTTCAAGTAATTGTTGAAACTAGGAGCTGCAGCCTGGGCAACATAGCGAAACCCTGTCTCCATAAAAAATATAAAAATTAGCCAGGTGTGCTGGCGACTACTTGTAGCCCTGGCTACCCAGGAGGCTGAGGTGGGAGGATGGCGTGAGCCTGGGAGGTCGAGGCTGCAGTGAGCCATGACCGTGCCACTGTACTCCAGCCTGGGTGACAGAGCAAGATGCTGTCTCAAAGTAAACACCCAAAAAGGAGTTGTGTAGACATTCTTACCATGTGGAATCAACCTTTCTTTCTTCAAATTCGGAAAAAATGCATGGACTGACTGTCTCTTCCCGCGCGTTCAACGTAAAGGCTGCCCAGTGAGACCCGTGCCCACGCAGGCCAGGGAAAGCGCCCTCCGTGCTGGGCTTGGGTTGGCCAACAGAGCCACCACCCCCAACTACAACACTCTGGTTGGTTTTTTATTTACATTTACGCCCACATGGCAGTCTAAATATGGCTTTAAATGCATCCAGTGTACCACAGAGTGGACGCTCCTATTTCGTGAAGGTCCTAGCTGTGGCCTCAATCTCATATTCACAGAAAACCTTCTCATCTCCTCTCCCCTAAACACAGCAGATTCAGCTTCCCCAAATTAGTCACAGACAGAAGCTCACTTCTCCCCAAATCTTTCCCTTCGATGATCTCGTCAGGGTGGTCTCTGCCAAACTGACCTCAGCCTGGTCACCTGAGGCCCCAGCCCAGGCTCGATGGCCCTCCCCACAGAGCAGGGGCCAATGGGGCCCAGGGCACCTGCCAGCCTGGAGTCTGCAGTGCTCCAGGGATTCCATATCTGGACAGTGGATCCCATATCTGGAACCCGGAGCTCCTGCCCACCGCAACGTGGTGCCCACACCACCCACATCTGTCCTCCACCCGGCCATTGTGTGCCTGAGGCCTGAGTGTGGCCACAAAGCCACTACTGTGGGAGGGGTGGCTGGTCACACACCGGCTGCGAGACCTCAGGTGCAGGCTGGAGGTCGGGGGGAGGAGGGGCTCCACGGTGCAGGCTGGGGGTGGGGGGAAGTGATGTTTTCACAGTGCAGGCTGAACAGGGGAAAGGTAAGAGGGGCTCTCATGGTTCAGGCTGGAGATGGGGGAGGGAAGAGGGCTCTCGCAGTGCAGGCTGGAGGGGAGGGAAGGGAAGAAGGGCTCTCAGGTGCAGGCAGAGCGGAGGGAAGAAGGGCTCTCAGGTGCCGGCAGAGGGGAGGGAAGAAGGGCTCTCAGGTGCAGGCGGAGAGGAGGGAAGAAGGGCTCTCAGGTGCAGGCGGAGGGGAGGGAAGAAGGGCTCTCAGGTGCAGGCTGGAGGTGGGGGAGGGAAAAGGGGCTCTCACAGCACAGGCTGGAGGTGGGGGAAGAAGGGCTGTCACGGTGCAGGCTGGAGGTGGGGGAGGGAAAAGGGGCTCTCACAGCACAGGCTGGAGGTGGGGGAAGAGAGGCTGGCTTGGGGGTGTCCCCCATTCACATGGGAGCCTGGCCCTGAGCAAAGCAGGTATGGTGACTCCCTGCCATGAGCTCCCTGGGGTGTCCTGGGTTTTGTTCCCCTTTGCTCCAGGCCCTGGCCATGGCTGTCCCCACCCTAGCAGGAGGCATCTTGGGGTGTCAGGTGCCTCCACCTGAGGCTGACCCCGTAGACCTCAGCTTCCCCTCTTCAATGCTTGTCTTTCTGCCGCTGTGTAAATGGCACGGATAAGAGCCATCCCGTCCCCACATGCTGGCCCTGGAGTCCTGTGCAGAAGCCAACAGCGGTGAGGGCTCACCTCCCGCTCTAGGGCCTCCCTGTCCCCGTGGCAGTCACAGAACATTCTCATGGTGACACAAACCCAGAGCAAGGCTGTGTTGATGACCTGGAAACGAGCTTCTAGAAGCTGGACCCTGCCTGGCAAAGTGGAGCTGACAGGAGACGCTAGGCGCGGAGACGCACGGCAGGGAAGAGTGCGGGCAGCTGGCACCCATGTAGGTCAGCGTATTAGGGCAGAGGGCCTGAGGTCAGTGCCACCCCGGAGCCTGTCCCAGCACCTATGCATGCAGGTGGGGAGGAGTCAACAGCCCTGGGCACAGAAGTGGAGCTGCACAGAGACCCAAACTCGTGCACAGATGGTGACTCGCTTGGGGAACAGTGCAGCTGCCGACGCTGTGAGGCCACCAGGAGGACTGAGACGCAGCGTGCAGACCCAGGGGCCTCCTCGGCAGCGTAGGGACACCCACGGAAGAGCCCGTGGAGGAGACCGGGAAAGCCAGCATCCTCCCAGCAGGTCTTGTAGGCAGCAGCTGAACTTAAAGGTCAAATTGCAGGAATCGATCGTGCCCAGCTCTGCCGCTGGGGCCAGGAGGATCTGTGGACTCCACGGGAAGCCAGCCCTGCTCGCATCCTCAGCACCAGGCCCTGGCAACTTGTCTGCCCCTTCCACTGCGGGTGCCCCAGGCAGAAGGCACGGCCATTCATCTCTACTGGGTGCTTCCACTGGCTCCAGGAAGTGGAGCCGGCCTGTTCCTCCTGCCCTGGGGCCCGTAGGGCCTTCATCCTGCCGTGCCTGTGGGCACCCCCATCATGGCGCTGGATGGAGGTACAGAGGCCCAAGATGCCAGGATGTGGGGGGACAGGTCCAGCCCTGATGCAGCTCTCAGAGTCTCGGTCTGAGACACCACTTTTCTGCGACATCCCCATGAGCAAAGATGGTTCCAGTTCCCAGGAGAGCCCGCCAGCCGCCCCGGGGTCCCCGTGGGAACAGAGCAGCCCTCAAGCCGCCCTGGGGTCCCTGTGGGAACAGAGCAGCTCATGCCATCTGTTGCATGAAGCTCCAACAAGAGCAGCATGAAGCCAGGGAGCCAACAGGCGACCTCACACAAAAGCAGCCAGACCTCCTCCGGTGACTGGGGTGTTTAAGAAACATGCTCAGTCAACACTTTATTTCTGCTGACTCATGAATTTTCAGAAAATCACGTTAATGAAAGGAGCTGTTTTCCCATGGGGAGGCTGATGGTGGAGGCTTTGAGTGATTCCGCCAGGTCCCTGCACGCCTCCTTCCCACAGAGGCTGAGTCCCCACTGCCGGTCACAGCAGCCCCCAGGAAAAGGCAGGTGCCGCAAACAATGCTGGTCCCTCAGCAAATGCAACACAGGGGTCACGCTTAGACCCCAAGTCCTAGTCCAGGGCCGGCTGCCTCCTTTTGGGCCCCCTGCTCCCCTCCAGGGCCCTGCTCTCTTGATCAGAGGTCTCAGCAACTGAGCCGAAATCAGAGGCAGGATTTGGCAACCCGACAGCACCCCGGGGGTGTCTCCGCCACTCAAGTGGTGCCCCCAACATTCAGGTCCCGTCTGCCCCTTGAAGACCACAGGTGGCTCCCCCGGCCCACGCCACAATCTCCACCAGCCCCCAACCCTGGGCAGGTGCTGACCACCCCCTCCTCACAGGGGCCTTCCTCATCCCCTACGTCATCGCACTGGTCTTTGAGGGGATCCCCATCTTCCATGTCGAGCTCGCCATCGGCCAGCGACTGCGGAAGGGCAGTGTCGGCGTGTGGACGGCCGTCTCCCCGTACCTCAGTGGAGTAGGTAGGCTACCGTCCTCCTGTGCCCTGACTGAGGCTGCCAGGGACAGGGCCCTCCTGGATGAGAGGTGGGGCGGGGGCGGGTCCATGCCTGTGGTACGGAAGTGGCCAGGCCAGGCCAGCGGGCGGGATGGCAGGGAGCCCTTGGGTGTGTGTGAGAAGCAGCGGTGACTTGGGGAGAATCAGAAATGGAGACCGTGTGTGCCGGGACATCCCGGAAGGACCTGGAAGCTGGTGTTGCCATTCACGTGTGAGGTGTGAGGGAGGCCTGGCTTTCAGCCGCGCCCTTCAGCATGTGTTATTTTATGTTGTTATTTTGTTTTATTCTCACTGCTTCTGGGCAGAGGGAGCTGGGAGGAGCCCTGGGGCTGCCTGACATGGTCCCTGTCCACAGGGCTGGGCTGTGTCACGCTGTCCTTCCTGATCGGCCTGTACTACAACACCATCGTGGCATGGGTGCTGTGGTACCTCCTCAACTCCTTCCAGCACCCGCTGCCCTGGAGTTCCTGCCCACTGGACCTCAACAGAACAGGTGACCTGGGCGCCGGCTGCTGTGTGGGTCTGCACACGGCCGAGAGAGGCATGCGCTGCAGTGTGCCTGGCATCAGAGCAGCTGCGGGTGGCGGATGCTCACTGCAGGGGGAGGGCCGGGAACCGGTTGCTCTGTGTGCACATGCACGTGCCTCGGTCTCCCCAGGAGCACACGTGCAGTCCGGTCATTATGACCTCCACGCTGTCCTGTGCTTCCCTGCCAGGTCTGGACCACCGAGGTCCCCTTGCAGCCATGTGCATGGCATGGTCATGAGAGGGCACTGCCATTGTTAGATTTAAGACTTTAGGCCGGGCGCGGTGGCTCACGCCTGTCAACCCAGCACTTTGGAAGGCCAAGGTGGGCAGATCACTTGAGGTCAGGAGTTCAAGACCAGCCTGACCAATATGGTAAAACCCCGTCTCTACTCAAAATACAAAAATCAGCCAGGCATGGTGGCGGGCACCTGTAATCCCAGCTAGCTGAGAGGCTGAGACAGAAGAATTGCTTGAACCCGGGAAGTGGAGGTTGCAGATAGCCGAGATCATACCACTGCACTCCAGACGGGGTGACAGAGTGAGACTCTGTATCAAAAAACCATCGAACAAACAAACAAAAAACAGACTTTGGGTCCAGCCCTCAGCCAGGAGCTCCATCTGGGGAGATCTTCTAGACATGAATGACAGTTATATTTTCTTTCTTTTTTTTTTCTTTTTTGGGACAGGGTCTCCCTCTATCGTGCAGCCTGGAGTGCAGTGGTGCAATCATGGCTCACTGCAGCCTCCAACTCCTGACTCAAGTGACTCTCCTACCTCCACTTCCCAAGTAGCTGGGACCACAGGCAAGTGCCTCCACACCCAGCTAATTTTTTTGAGACGGAGTCTCGCTCTGTCGCCCAGGCTGGAGTGCAGTGGTGCTATCTTGGCTCACAGCAAGCTCCGCCTCCCGGGTTCACGCCATTCTTCTGCTTCAGCCTCCCAAGTAGCTGGGACTACAGGCGCCCGCCACCACGCCCAGCTATTTTTTTGTATTTTTAGTAGAGACGGGGTTTCACCGTGTTAGCCAGGATGGTCTCGATCTCCTGACCTCGTGATCCACCTGCCTCGGCCTCCCAAAGTGCTGGGATTACAGGCGTGAGCCACCGTGCCCAGCCAACACCCAGCTTATTTTATTTTTTGTAGAGACGGGGTCTCAATATGTTGCCCAGGATGGTCTTGAACCCAAGGGTTCAAGTGATCCTCCTGCTTCAGCCTCCCAAAGCACTGGGATGACAGGCGTGAGCCACTGTACTCAACTGACAGTCATATCTTTCAATGACTTGCTCAGGAAGCAACTCTGACTTTCTTTCCTTCCTGCCTTTTGCTAAAACTCACACTGGGCTGGTGCTGGATGAGGCCAGCCTCGGGGACCAACACTGAGTCTGCACCTGGATGTCCTGGGCCAGAGCTGGGCACCCTGGGGAGGCCAAGAGCCCTGGCTGTGCCATCAGCCTCCTGGCACCTCTCTGAGTGTGGGTGGTCCTGCCAGGGTTCCTCCAAGCCACACTCCAGAAGTGGCCCCAGGATAGGCTATCTGCAGCCCGAGTTCCTGGGTGATGGTTTGTGGGTCCCAAATTCCTTCTACCTTGTCCAAGGTCACAGCCCAAGTTCCTGGGTGATGGTTTGTGGGTCCCAAATTCCTTCTACCTTGTCCAAGGTCACTTGGGGTCACTTAGGCCAGCCTTTTGATTTTCAGGCAGGCCTAGAGGGGTTAAGTCCTCTCTCAATGCACACGGCAGGGCCCCACAACTGCCCTTCCCACATCTGCCCCATGCTCCACTGAAGGAAAATTTCCCAAGAAAAGGGCCCGGAGGGGCCAGCTCTGCCCATGCCCTTCCCTCAGCCAAGTGTGGGGCAGGCAGTGCCCACTCAGAAATGGGCGGTGACAGTGCTTGGGTCAATGACTGGCAGGGCCTTAGAAGGAGACCTAGAAGAAGACTTGGGGCCAGAGGACAGTGTGGAGGGAGGAGCCCTGTGACATGGGCAGTGGCCCGGTCGGGATACCGGTAATCCTCAGACTTTTCCATGAGGGAGCCCCCACATTTGCCCAGTCAGGCGTCCCAGAAATGGGCTGCAGTGGGTCCTGAGAGACGTCGCAGGAGCCTGCTGTTGTCAGACGCTGCCTCTTGATCCCTGCATCAGCCTGTGGCCCTGTCAAGGAGGAAGTGGGAGTCACAGGACAATCTGCCCACCTGGCCACAGCCTCACTTTCTCCCCAAGCACCAGCCAGTCACACACTTGACACATGCAGCCACTCTCCATTCAGTGCTTCTGTGCCACCCTTGGGGGTCTAGGATGGGGGGTGGCAGGAGGAAGTGAGGGGACCAGCTTTACACGGTGACAGTGATATCCAAGGGGCTGCAGGCTGCCCCGGCTCAGCAGGGCTCATAAACCTTTGCAAAGTGGAGCTTCCCTTTGAGGTTCACTCAGCCTGTTCATTTTCACAGCCACATCTGTTTCTCCATCTCAGCCCCGGGCCCAGAAAGAAGTGAAAGGGCACCTCAGCCCAAAAGGGCAGTGTTGCAAGCAGCCCAGTGTAGCACCCTCACCTCAAGAGCCACATGGTGAGGGTGCTACACTCCGTAGCCAGCCTGTGACAGGCCCCCGGTTTCAGGGTTCGTGGAGGAGTGCCAGGGCAGCAGTGCCGTGAGCTACTTCTGGTACCGGCAGACACTGAACATCACAGCAGACATCAGTGACAGTGGCTCCATCCAGTGGTGGCTGCTCATCTGCTTGGCAGCCTCCTGGGCAGTCGTGTACATGTGTGTCATCAGAGGCATTGAGACTACAGGGAAGGTGAGAGCTGGCAGGGCCTGATCCCCTCTCTTGCTTCCTCCAGCCCCCAAGACCCCTCCCCATTGACCTGTGTTCGCTTTGTGTCTACAAGCTCTTACAAGGGGCATAAACATTTAGGATTGCAATGTCTTCTTAGTGAATTGATCCCATTATCACTGCGAAGCAACCTTTTTTATCCTGGTGATATTCTTGGCTCTGAAATTGAGTTTGTTTTAAAATAGCCACTCCGGATTTCTTTGGGCTATGTTAACACAGTGTATTTTTTCCATCCTTTTTCTTTTAAACTTTTTGTATCTTTATGTTGAAAGTGTTTTTCTTGTAGACAGCATACAATTGGATCTGGCTGTTTTAACCAATCTGACAATCTCTGCCTTTTATTTGGGGTGTTTAGAGCATTTACATTTAATGTGATTATTGATATGGTTGGGTTTAGCTCTGTCCTCAGATGTGTTTCCATGTGCCCCATCTGTTTTTTTAATTCTTGTTTCCCTCTTTCTCTAGGTATTTTTCAGGATCCCACTCTAACTCCTTGGTTGGTTTAGCTTTAATTCTCTCTTGTTATTCTAGTAACTGCTTTAGAGGTTACAGTCTACATCTCTAGCCTGTCATGGTCTATCATTAAGTGATCTTGGGGCATTCTATGGTCATTTAAGAATGTCATTGCATTTTATCCCATTTCCCTTCCCAGGCTTTGCGCTATTGTTGTCATACATTTTACTTATAACATGTTATATAAACAGCAAATGCACTGTTATCAGTTTTGTTTTAAACAAGCGATTATCTTTCAAAGAGGCTTAAATAATGAGAAAAACTGTATTGATGTTCACCCATGTGGTTTCCATTGGGAGCAGCAGAAAAGACCAGTAGAACCTGAGCCTCCTACTTGCCTGGGCCCCTCAAGCAAGAAGAGTCCTCACCCTGTATTCTTGAGTGTGTGCTATCATCTCCAGTCTGGCATCACACATGTGTGGATTCTTTTCAAATGACAGCGCTCAGTCCATGCACCCTGGACCGTGCCTCCTGACCTGTGGGCCTCAGACACAGGACCCCAGTACCCCATGCCCTGTGCAGTGTCTCAGGACCCCAGTACCCCATGCCCTGTGCAGTGTCTCAGGACCCCAGTGCCCCATGCCCTGTGCAGGGTCTCAGGACCCCAGTGCCCCATGCCCTGTGCAGTGTCTCAGTGTGCTGAGGTTGCCATTCCTCTTACGTGGAGGGCAGGGGTCTTCATACTTGAGAGGACTGGAATTACTGAATTAGACAAAGCAGCCAGCCAGAAATTCCAAATAATCCTATTATAAAGGCCCTTAAAAATGCATCCCAAGCTGGACACAGTGGCTCACGCCTGTAATCCCAGCACTTTGGGAGGCTAAGGTAGGCGGATCACATGAAGTCAGGAGTTCAAGACCAGCCGTGCCAACATGGTGACACCCAATAAAAAAAAATTAGCCAGCTGTGGTGTCAGGAGCCTGTAATTCCAGCTACTTGCGAGGCTGAGGCAGAAGAATCGCTTGAACCCAGAAGGCAAAGGTTGCAGTGAGCCGAAATTGGGCCATTGCACTCCAGCCTGGGCAAGAGAGTGAGACTCTGTCTCCAAAAAAAAAAATAAAAATGCATCCCAGGTGATTCTGCAGTCAGTCTGTATTGGAGGAACTGAGGAGAGGAGTATCCATCTGTAGATGCTTTTCCATGTGGACGCCTAGTGTGCAGACCCTTGTCCACAGCTGATGAGAAGTGGGAAACAACTGTATGTGGGCAGAAGGGGAACAGGGTAGGTGCAGCCAGGTCGGGGAATAGGGTGGGAGGAAGAGGACTCTGGCCACACAGAAGGGCTGAGAACTTGAGAGTGGACAGGAGGGAGGCCGGAGAGGGGACCAAAGAAGGGAAAGGATATAGTCAGAAACGAGGGTGGCCAGGAGAGAGGCATGTGGAGGCGGTGGCTTGGGAGAGGGAGGCCAGGGAGGGGGTATGGCCCAGACCCCTCTTCAGGGCCCAGCCCCTTTGCTCAAAGGAGGCCTGAGTCTCCCAGATGGCCAGTGCTCCATGGGGCACAAACATGTAAACGAATGTGCATGTGACCGTCTCTGGTGAACCCCAAACCCTCCAAGCTTGCCCTGAGCCTGCACCCCACCATCCCCCAAGGTGCACCCCCATCTGTCCTGGTCGATCCCGTACCAGAGGCGGCTACTCTGACCACAAGGGCGGTGTCTGGAGCCTGCCTGCTTCTCTAAGGCTTGTGGACGGACCAGAGGCCATTCCAAGTCTCATGACTCAACCTTTTCTTTTAAGGTGATTTACTTCACAGCTTTGTTCCCTTACCTGGTCCTGACCATCTTTCTCATCAGAGGACTGACCCTGCCAGGGGCAACAAAAGGACTCATCTACTTGTTCACTCCCAACGTAAGTGGGTCTTGGATCAAAGTTCAGGGCCCCCAGCACACACATTTCAGGGCCGTGGCCAGCAGCTCCCTCCCTCACCTGGGAGCGTGAGAGGCCAGGAGCCACTCCAGCAGCTGGGCTGCCTGGTGGTCAGGGGTGAGGTTGGCCCAGGATGGCACAGGAGGAGGAGGGCCTCAGGAAAGAGGTCAGGTTTGGAGTGGGCCTGGGGCCTCAGGAGAGAGGTCAGGTTTGGAGTGGGCCTGGAGGAGGACTTCGATCTGGGGCAGGTGGACTTTGGCACCTGTGGGACACCAAGTGGACATGGATGTGAGGGGTCAGGGGAGGAGCAACAGGGTTCAGGGAGAGGCTGGCTGGGGACCAGATGTCCCTGCTCTGAGCCCGACTCCACCAAGGGCCTTGTCCAGCTCCATGCACCCCACCAGGGAGCTACAGGAGCCAGAGCCTGCTCCAGGAGCCTGCACGGCTTCTAGAGCATTCCATACTATCCCAGATCACAGCACTCCCTGCCCAGCATCCCGAGACAGTTTCCAGGGTCTGGTGTGGGAGTGGGCACCTGGGCATGGGCACGTATGCCCGGAGTCCTAGCAGAAGACAGAGGACACCTTCCTAGGTCCCCCAGAAGCAGAAAAGCCAGGCTCTGTGCATGGCATCCCTGCCCTCAGGACTTCAAATCACCCAGAACTGCCAGGTTAGAGAGGTCACAGTAAACACGCCCACGCAGGAGCTGCTCAAACCCATCTCCAGCCCCGAAAACCCTGCCAGCTACGTTCTCACGTGGTCGTGACAGCCACCGGCTCATTTGGCCACGTCCCGGACAGGGGCCTGGCATTTGCCGTGTCCAGAGCTGCCACTCCACACCTGCACACCTGCATGGTCCTACCCTGTTCCTGGTGTCTGTACAGGTCACACTTGCTCACGAGTGTCCCCAAAGCCACCTTGGGAACATTCTGGAACAGTCAGGGCCACCAGCTGGTGTGGTTTGCCTGCTGAGTGAGACGCTCTCCCTGACTCATTCCAGATGCACATTCTCCAGAACCCCCGGGTGTGGCTGGACGCAGCCACTCAGATATTCTTCTCTCTGTCCCTGGCCTTTGGAGGACACATCGCTTTTGCAAGTTACAACTCACCCAGGTAGGCAGCCAGGTTCAGCTGTCCAGCCAGAGAAGCTTTGGGGAGACGCCCCGAGCACTTCCTGATCTCAGGATCACACTGTGGATCCAAGGGTGGCCTTGTGTGAACCTGAGATAAGAACCTCACGCCACCGCCTGGGGCCTCGCAGCAGCTCCCAGCACGTCCGGAGCCGGCTGCAGGAAGCCAGCCTGGATAATCACACCCAGGAACTGGGGTGTAACTGGGCACGATACCAATCAAAATGCACATGACACATGGGGCCATAAAAGCCTCGATGGTCACCTGAAATAGACTCAAGGCCCATTGGTGGCGACGTGAGCAGGTACTGCTTTTATGATGTCATAATATGCACAGAGCCCTTCAAAGTGCAATTCCACGGATCATAAAATGCATAGCCCAGTGCACTGTGATGAACCTGAAACAAGCCTTATTTCCTGTGGCTGCCAGTATTTCTGTCCCCTTCAGAGGCAGGCAGTTTGCATGAGATGGGAGGGGCACGTTGGTCCCTGGGCAGCTCTGCCCGCTGGTGGCCTTTAGGGAAGGAAGTGCCAGCTGGGACGCCAGGGAAGCTTTAAATGTTTGTGATTGACACCTTACTTCCTTGAACTCACACTGGAGCTGCGCTGATGTGCGTTTCTCCTTTGGAGGTGATTTTCCAAAACATCTACATTTCAGATCCTCCATGAATGCCCTGCCTCTCAGCTTCCTGTGGGCCCAAAGGCCTTGGTCGGGGTGTGAATGGGTTTCAGATCCTTAGCAACCTTGAGCTGGGGTTGCTGGAGGAGACTGTGGGGAGGGGTCCGAGGCCATCCTGAGACTCCAGGACTGGCAGCAGCAGCCCCTGGGTCAGAGAAGGGGCACCCCAGGCGGGAGAGAGGGTCAAAGAGGGAAGCCCCCTCCTCACTTCCTCCCCTGGGTGAGGCCCAGTTACCGCCTGCAAAGCCCGTGATGAGCGTGTGTTTGTGCCCAGGAATGACTGCCAGAAGGATGCGGTGGTCATCGCCCTGGTCAACAGCATGACCTCCCTGTACGCGTCCATCGCTGTCTTCTCCGTCCTGGGGTTCAAGGCAACCAATGACTACGAGCACTGCCTGGACAGGTGAGCACAGGTGCCACGCCGGGCTCTGTGGGGCACAGCCGCCAGGCAGGTGCCCGTCACACCGAGAATCCCACCGCATGAGGAAGGGTGGCGTGGGCACATTTCATTTCTGTAGGGTGTGGAGTGAATGGTGTCCCCAGAAGGTCACTTCCACCCAAAACTTCAGAATGTGACCTGGTTGGAAAAGGGTCTTTGCAGATGTAATTAAGTAGGATTGGTCCCCCTGGAGTAGGGTAGGCCCTAAATCCAATAACCGGAGTCCTTATAAGAAGAGTAGACAGACACAGAGGAGGAGGCTATGTGAAGACAGAGGCAGAGGTCGCAGCACTGTGGCCATGGCACCGGGACGCCTGAAGGTGCAGAAGCTGGAAGAGGCGGGAGGAGTCTCCTGTGCAGGCTCAGGAGGGGCGTGGCCTGGCCACACTGGGATTTCAGATGTCACAGTTCTCCAGAATGGGAGAGGATGAATTCCTGTGATTTTAAGGCACCATTGCTGGTCGTTTGCTGCGGTGGTCCCAGGACCTGATGCAGTTAGGTTGTCCCCTGCACAGGCGGCTGCCTCGTCAGACCCACAGCCTTCTTAGAGCACCCAACCTGCTTGTGAGCTACCTTCAGGCAGGTCTTTGAGAACCCACTGGGCAGATAGCATGTCCCTGCCACATGGGGTGACTCTGACCCCACCAGGGTACATGTGGCAGCATATGGAGACATTTT
This sequence comes from Symphalangus syndactylus, assembly GCF_028878055.3. Lineage (NCBI taxonomy): Eukaryota > Metazoa > Chordata > Mammalia > Primates > Hylobatidae > Symphalangus > Symphalangus syndactylus. The sequence continues at coordinate 100,863,914 of NC_072438.2, read as the reverse complement.
TGATTGGCCACACTTGTGTGAGGGGTGTGCCTGGCATACAGCGGGTGGAGGCCGAGGATGCTGCGTAGCACCCTACAGTGTCCAGGACGGCCCCACCCAGAGAGTGACCGGCCCTGAGTGTTCCAACCCCAGCCCCCTGTGCTTGGGAGCACGGCAGCACGTCAGCACTGCACCCGACGGCACTTTTCAATAGGGACGTCACCAAGAAAACGCACACAAAAGTGGAAAACATAGCATTCACAGGCCACAGAAAGGACAGTGGATAAGCTGGGTCAGGGAGGGCAGTGATTTACAGGATTTACAGGATGAGCCAGGTCGAGAAGGCAGAGCTGGGCTTCGTTCAGCCCCAGCCGGGGACGTGCCTGGCGGGCAACTCCGATTTCTGCTCACTCTGAATGTCGCAAATAACCACAAAAGTGCACAAATATTGACTTGGGGTTACAAGCACATCTTAGTGAGCAGGTGGATAAGGACCAGCCACGCGCACAATGCCCTGCGCCGTGCAGCCCAAGCTGGCCTTGCATGCCACACGGGGCTGGAAGTGAGGGGAAGGAGGCCTCTCTCTTCAGGATTGTTCTAGGAACAGCTGGAGCCCCAGAAAGGTGTTTGCTGGTATAGATGCGCCCCGCCCTTGGCTGTCTGTGCTTGAACCTTAAGCCCCGAGGACAGAATGAGCCTTTGGCAGTTGAGACAGAAGGGCGGGCAGGTGGGCTGAAGTCCTCCCAGCAAACCTTCAGAAGCCCAGGTCCTTGTCTGCAGGGCGGCCCCTCATGGCGAATCAGGACCCACCTTCGAAGTGAGGAAGCTGCCACCACCCCCATCCCCTTTGCACTCATGGGGGAGTGCTCCCCTTCCAAGCCCAGGGGGGTAGAGAACAGCTTCTCCCCCAACCCAGCAGTGTGCATGGAGTAAACCGTGCCCCCACCAGTGCCCAGTGCCACCCTGTCACAGCACAGGCGTCCACACGATCCCAACAGGGGCAGGGGGTGTACACATGATCCCAACAGGGCCAGGAGGCGTCCACACGATCCCAACAGCGGCAGGAGGGGCCCAGCCTTCCCAGGGATGCTGTTCTTCCCAGCACCAACCAAGGGTTTCTCTGGATGTGTTTGGGAACCAGGGCCATGAGCCCACAGTCCTCTCTGTCCCCACAGAAACATCCTCAGCCTCATCAACGAGTTTGACTTCCCAGAGCAGAGCATCTCCAGGGACGACTACCTGGCTGTCCTCATGCACCTGAACGCCACCTGGCCCAAGAGGGTGGCCCAGCTCCCCCTGAAGGCCTGCCTCCTGGAAGACTTTCTGGATAAGGTACCTGCACACCCCCTGGGGTAGCCAGGCGGGGCCATCCACAGGAGCACCAGGGCCACACTGGCTGTGCCCCACTGCCAAAGTCTACAAACAATTCCCACAGACCCAGGGCCAGGGCCTGTGAACCGAGGACCCTGGTCTGTCTTTGTCTCAGGTTGCCAGGCCTCCTGGAAACCCGAAGCCCCGGGGTAGCTGTGTCCAGCAGACACTGCACCCAGCAGTCTTGGGGGTTGGGCTGACCTGAGAGAGTGGGCATTGCTGGTGCCCAGACCCCAGGAGAGGGGGTGGCCAGCATGAGGGTCACAGTGCCAAGGCATGGCTGGAGTCCAGCCACACTCAGGGCCAGTGGATGCCCAGACCTGGGGGCACAAGCAGGGGTGCACATCCAGGAGGCAGGTGTGGGATGCATCTTAGGGTACCTGACTCAAGGCATAAAAGGCCCTGGGTTCTAGGCCTAGCTGCCTGCTATGGGTTATTAAAGGGGAAGGACCCTCCCCTGCAGAGTTGCGCTTGCAGCCTGGTCTCCCAGAAGGCATGGCCAGCCCTGAGCCACCTCAGCCCGACACCAGGAGGGGTGATGTGCACTCGTGTCCTCGGCCTGGGAGAGTGTGTGTCCTGCAGGCAGGCGTGTGTGTGTGGTGGAGTGTGTGTGTGCATGGCCCGAAGCCTGGGGCTCTGTGTATTGCAGAGTGCCTCGGGCCCGGGCCTGGCCTTCGTCGTCTTCACGGAGGCTGTCCTCCACATGCCAGGGGCTCCTGCGTGGGCCGTGCTCTTCTTCGGGATGCTGTTCACCTTGGGGCTGTCGACCATGTTCGGGACCGTGGAGGCGGTCATCACACCCCTGCTGGACGTGGGGGTCCTGCCCAGATGGGCCCCCAAGGAGGCCCTGACTGGTGAGTGCACAGCTCGGCCGCCCTGGAGGACCTGTCCCCAGCATCTGGCCGTCCACTCCCACCTGCTGTCCAGACGCCCCTCCTGGATGGAGAGCACAAGGGGCCAAGCCTGAGTTCAGGGAAAGGCTGAGCCAGGCTGCTCCTTGCTGACAGCCATCACGGGAGAGCCGAGGGTCGAGGGAGGGTCAGGGCTGCCCCTCCCCCACGGCCCCAGAGGCCACATCCCCCATCCGCAGCAGGAAAGCAGGTCTTTCCTGCTCCTTGAGCACAATACAAGAAAGAGACCGGAGAGGGCAGGGATGGAGGGTGGGAAGCCCAGAGAAGTCTCCAGCCCAGGTGCCCTGGCTCTCCCCGCTGTCCCAGGGCTGGTCTGCCTGGCTGTCTTCCTCCTGACCCTCCCCACACCTCCACCCCCCACCTCCTTACCCCCCACACCCCTCTCCCACTGCCCCAGGGCTGGTCTGCCTGCTCTGCTTCCTCTCCGCCACCTGCTTCACACTGCAGTCTGGGAACTACTGGCTGGAGATTTTCGACAGTTTTGCTGCTTCCCTGAACCTGCTCATGTTGGCCTTCCTCGAGGTTGTGGGTGTCGTTTATGTTTATGGAATGAAACGGTGAGCTGCTGCCCCACCGAGCACTCCTCTGGGACCCACCAGGGTGGGACGCGGAATGGCTGCCGGGCACAGGCACAAGCCGCAGCTGCCCAGACCACCGAGAATGTTCTGCCCTGGGGAGCTGCTGAGGCACCAGAGGGTGCAGGCTGGAACCCGGTTAGGGTCCGGTCCTCGGCTTGGAGTGGGTGGACCTTCCACAGGCCACGTGGAGCCTGAGCCCAGCATCTGGTGCAGGTTCTGCGATGACATTGCGTGGATGACCGGGAGGCGGCCCAGCCCCTACTGGCAGCTGACCTGGAGGGTGGTCAGTCCCCTGCTGCTGCTGACCATCTTCGTGGCTTACATCACCCTCCTGTCCCGGAAGCCACTGAGCTACAAGGCCTGGAACCCCAAATACGTAGGTCCTTCCGGTGGGAACCTGGGGAGTCCTGGGACCCCTCGGGCTCGGTCTGGCCTCCATGGTGCCATCCAGTGCCCAATGACCCATGCGGTACACATTCACGTCCTAGTGACAAGGTGGCATGGTCACTTCTGCCTGGCAAACTGGGAAGCTGGGGATGTGAACAGGATGGGCTTTGTGCAGCGCCCCTGAGTGCCCGCTGGGATCAGAAATGGCATCAGGGTGACCATGGGCAAGCGCCTGGTCAGTGGAGTGAGAAACTGAGCAGTTCCCAGAGCCCAGGGACCCCACACGGCCCTGGAGCTCCTTCTTGGGGATGTGGCTTCATCCTCCCTGCCTGTGTCCTGCCCATGTGGCATGGGGACGGGCAGCTGGACAACTGCCCATTCCTGGTCTGTGACAAGAGATGTCGTGCACAGACCCCTACTGTCACCCAGTGGGTCAGTTTGGCTGGAGGCCGTTTCCATACAAGAGCCTCCCAAGGAGGGATTGAAATGCCAGCCACCCTCTGAAAACGCCTCAGGAGCTCTGAGCAGCGCCGGCCTCTGACATACCGCGTCTGAGTCCCCGCTGGTGGCCGCTCAAAACCTCACCATGCCACTCCTTCTCAGGAACGTGGATGCCACTCCTCCCCAAACGTGTCTCGGAAAGTCCCTCCTTAGCAGAACACCAAGGACAGGTGAAGGAGGAGTGACCATGTATTTTTGAAGAATTTCCATGGTACCTGCAGCCGGGTGGGTGGTGCCACCCAGTGTATAGGGGAGAAAGCTGGGGACACGGCCTCCAACGATGCCCAGTGGGTTGAGGCCATGTAGCCCCTCTGGTTCCAGAACACGACACCTAGGCCTGCCTGGGGGAGTCACCAGCCCCAGGAGAAGCTCAGCCCAGGTCCCCAAACTCCTGGCCCAGGGGAGCGGTGGTGTGCGGCCACAAGTCCTGGCCACTGCTCTGGCCGCGCCTTTTCCATTCCCACCCAAGTCCGGGTGGGCAGGTGGCTCTTGCCCCTTGATTAAGGAGCAGGGGGGTCAGCCTCACGGCCCAGGGTGGCTGGCGCCAGCTAGTGAGCCCGTGGTCCCGCAGGAGCTGTTCCCCTCGCGTCAGGAGAAGCTCTACCCGGGCTGGGTGCGCGCCGCCTGCGTGCTGCTGTCCTTGCTGCCCGTGCTGTGGGTCCCGGTGGCCGCGCTTGCTCAGCTGCTCACCCGGCGGAGGCAGACGTGGAGGGACAGGGACACGCGCCCAGATACGGACACGCGCCCGGACACGGACATGCGCTGAAGCCGCCCGGAGCGGGCCGGGGGCGGGACCTGCATGGGCGGGTCTGTGGGTGGGCGGGGCCCCGCCCACGGGGCCGACCCCAATACACCAGCGACTCGACCTTGATGCCGGCTGTGTACGCGTGGTTACTGCTTTCCCGACGCCCGGGCAGGGCTGCAGACCTAGCCCCCAGCGCTGCTGCTTGGGGCCCGCCCCTAGGGAGGTCTCGCAGGGCCCCGGCATCCCTGCTGAGCCCGCGGCCTGGGCGTCCGGCAGCGGCTGGGGTCCCTGCGCTTGACCGGGCTGGCTCAGGTATCTTCGCAGGTGCGGAGCTCCCCAGTCTCACAGACTGAACCTAGCCTGGCTGGTCTCTGGGGAAGAGCGGCCGCCCGGGTGGCTCAGGGGGGCCGCCTGCACCCCGGTTCCAGGTTCCAGGCGGGCTGTGCCCCTACAGCTCGCAGGCGGCAGGGGTACCCAGGACAGATGCTTCCTCCTGCCTGGGAGCGGGGCCGTGGGGTCTGGAGTCTGCAGTCTGGCTGACCCTTCCTGACATTTCTGAGAAACACTGTAGGTTGCCACTTTTATTTTCCCAAACTGTCAAATTGTATTAAGGAGGTACCAAAAGGCTCCTGCTGTCCCGGGGCAGAGGGGCGACAGGCAGGAGCTCGCTCACGTGGGGCAGTCACCCGCGCCCCAGGCGCCAAGCGCACTGTGCAGCCCCGTCCAGCCCGCCCTGCTCCAGAGTACCCCGGCTCCACGCGCCACGCGCCTGCTTCCCTCCTCCCTCTCCCTCTGTTCCCTCCTCCCTCTTTCCTCCCCATCCTTTTTCCTCTCCTCCTTCCCCCGCAACAGCACCACTGAGCCAGGGATCAGGTCTCTGACTCGCCACACGGAGGGAGGCCCCACAGGTCCTGGCTTCCTGCCGCCGGGAGGGGCCCTGTGAAGACCCAAGACACCTGCTCCCGCTTTTGAAAAGGGCGCCAAGCCAGGCAGCACTGTCCGTGGTGCTGAAAAATCCCAGCATCAAGGCGCGGCCGCGGTTCTAAGCGTCCACTACACGCATTCTTGTCGGGAACCGTCCTTGCCCACGGCCAGCCCAGAGTAAACAAAAGCACGTGCACCGCTACCCACCTGCAGATAAACTGAGTGCCAAACATGCAGTTAACGCCAGCGCAGCCCACCCAAGCGCATCCTGAGCCCACAGAGGGGGGGGAAGCTGCCCACCCAAGCGCATCCTGAGCCCACAGCTGGGGGAGCCGCCCACCTAAGTGTGTCCCGAGCCCACGGCAGGGGGGAGCTTCCCACCTAAGCGTGTCTCGAGCCCACAGCGGGGGGAGCTGCCCACCCAAGCGCATCCTGAGCCCACAGCGGGGGAAGCTGCCCACCTAAGCGTGTCCTGAGCCCACGGCAGGGGAAGCTGCCCACCTAAGCGTGTCCCGAGCCAACAGGGGGAGCTGCCCACCTAAGCGTGTCCCGAGCCAACAGGGGAAGCTGCCCACCTAAGCGTGTCCCGAGCCAACAGGGGGAGCTGCCCACCTAAGCGTGTCCCGAGCCAACAGGGGGAGCTGCACTTTGTCCCTCCATCCTGCAGTCGTGATGCCCCCCACACCCGTGGTAAGGCAGGGGGACTTGAGGATGAACATGTCACAAAGGGAGTCCGTCCACTGTGAGATGGGGCTGCTGCAGAGGACAGTCTGGCATCCCCAGTTCAGCCTCACAATCTTGTCGCAACTCCATGCCTTGGGCCTAATAGCCAGCCTCTTCCATTGTAACTGACACAAACAAACTCAAACCAAATGGCCTTCACCAGCTCTCAGAACTGGCCAAGTTCAGGGTGGGCTTCTGGCCCTACTGGACCCAGGAGTTCAAGGATCCACGTGACTATCTCCCCTCACTGTTCAGCTTTTTTAAGTAGGGCGTCTCCATGACCGTTCCAAAATCCTTTTGGTTCATGATCTGGGTGAGATGCTCCCCCTTCAGAGTCTAGACATCAAATTGCAGGGAACAGTGATTGCAGAGCCTGGAGGGTGGGGTGGAGGGAGGGGTGGTTCCCCAAAGGAAAGCCTCCAGAAGCCAAAGCAACAGCTGTGTTCCATGGTGTCACCAACTCACAGATGCAAAAGGTGGAGTAACCTGCTCAGAAGCCAACACTGCCAAGGGGCATGTGTCCCAAAGGCAGCTCTTGGGACACCTTCCCCAACTCACCATAGGGCCTGCAAGTCCTGCTGTTGACCTGGAAAAGAAAAACAGGCAGCTGTTGGCAGCAGGGGTGCTGACAAGCCACTCACCGAGGTTACATTTTGCGTCAATACCATACTTAGAAAATAACTAGGATGTGAGCAGGTGCCCCCTGCTCCCATCCTGGATCAGACTTTTGGGTGTAGCACATCCTAACGAGCGCTGGGGCTCTGCCCAGCACTCTGAATAGGGGGAGCTGGAAGCAGCATCATCTATAGCCCCACCCTGAAGCTTCAGAGTCCTTGTCCAGCTGCCGAAAAGGGAAGGGGTGGGGGGCCAGGACAGAGAGGACACAGCGGACGCTCAGCCCTCCAGAAAATGCCATGCCACCCATGTGCCTGATGCAGCCATGGATAAAAATGGGTAGAAAGGAGGAGGGACAGAGGTGGCCCAATAGGTGATGACGGGTGGACAGATGGACGCCCCAAAGGGAGGCAGAGGTGGTCTGTCCCATCCCATTGCCAAGGTTGTTCAGGGACAGGGGCTGAGGCCTCATGGGCTGCAGAGGTACCCGAGCACCATCGAGGGAAGGGGAGACCAGGGCCAGGCAGTGAGCAGAACTGGATGGACTGACCCTGCGTGGCCACGCCCCATACTCAACACCTTCAACTTGTCCCTCACCCTTGGAAAAAACACTCCAGGGGTGGGTGTCTCAGACTGGCCAGTGTCGGGACAGGAGTAAAATGCTTCTGTCACCTGACCAGAAGTGGCTGGAGCAGAGGAGCTGTAGCTCCACCGAGCCCTCCCCTTCCAGGAGCAGCCGTGTTGAACTGGAAATAAAGCCAGCTGCAAATGAGGCCAGCCGGCCCCGGAGATGGACACAGCTCCTGTGACTGCGGCGGTCACATGAGGACAGACTGTCCTGTGAGCTGGTTCCTGGCAGAGGGTGAACCCAGGGCTGCTTTGCCAGGCACAGAGGAGTCAGGGAGCACTTGATGGGAAAATGAGGTTCAGGGCCCAGTTTTCAAAAGCCGGATGGGGCTCATCCTCAGGGGAGAGCCTGAGGTCACCAAGAACCAGGGAAGAATGCACGAAGGACATAAGTGCAGAAGGAGAAGTGAGGTGGGAGGTCATGGAGGGCGCAGTTAGCACTGGAGCTGCCCCAGGACTTGCCCACCCGGCTCCAAGGGAAGCAGCCTCTTCCAGCAAGGGTGGGCCCGGACCTGACAGAGAGGACCCCACTGCCACGGCCAGGGAGCGTGAGTCTCCCATCCACACTGGGGGCTGGGGACGCACAACTCCAGGTGGTGAGCCCAGGGCTTCGTGCCGTGTCAGAGGAGAAAGCCAGTCGGGCTCCCTCCCGCAAGACTTGGTTCTTTCATGCCTGCATGAGGCTGAGGTGAGGCCCAGGCCTGTCGTGATGCTTGCTCTCTGGGTCCGCAGAAGTGGGACCATGGAACCTGTGCATCCAGATGGCACCTTGGAGACCTGTCCGACCCTCCTGCAGGCCACAGTGGAATGCCCAACACCAGGCTCCACAAACCTGGGTGACCTGCACTCGCTGGGGGCCCTGGTCAAAGCTGGATCCAGGGTGAAGAGGCTCCATCCCTGCCCATCAGTGTGAGGACCCCGCCAGCAGCCTCGGCCATTGGAGCTGGATGGGCACCGGAGCTCTGCTGCCCCAGCACACACATTTCATCACGACCCCAGGTGACCAGTACGCAGGGAGGCTAGAAGCCCCACTGTCTCTGTTCCTCTCTCCCTCTTGGCAGCAACTCCACCTGAGCTGTCCCACACGATCCCCAGGGGTGGGCTAAGAGTCTCATTCTGAGAACTGTCTCTGTATTCATTTTCCTGCACTGGTATTCCATTTGCTGCTGTAACAAATCACTGGAGCTTAGTGGCTTAACACAAATGCATTATCTTACAGCTCTGGAGGCCAGAAAGCTGAAATGGGTCCCACTGGTCTGAAATCGAGGCGTGGGCAGGGCTGTGTGCCCTCAGGACGGGGAGGATTGCTTGCTTTTCCAGCATGGAGCGGCTGCCCCCATTCCTTGGCTGGGGGCCCCCTCCTCCATCTCAAAGCCAGCAGTGGCCAGTGGTCCTTCTCATGTCCCCTCTCTGACTCTCCCCTGCCTCCCTCTCTCACTTCTAGGGACCCTTGTGGTCGTATCAGGCCCGCCAGATAATCCAGGATGACCTTAAGTTTGGCTGACTGGCAGCCGTGATTCCACCTGCAGCCTCCATCAGCCTCTGCCATGCGGGTGACACATTCACAGGTTCCAGGAGAAGGACGTGGGCATCTTTGGGGAGGGGCTGTAATTGTGCCTGCCACAAGTGCCTGGGGCTTCTGAAACCCACCAAAGTTTGGCAAGCCCTCTGCACAGCATCCTTCCCAGGCAAGCACCTGGCACCAACATCGAGGGTTACAGCGGGTGCAGGACTGGCAGGAGCGTGGGGCTGAGGCAGGAAAATAACCACTACCTTTCAGGGGTCCTGGCTGGTGTCACCCACAGCCTCCACCCTTGCCTGCTTCTCCTCCCTTTCTGCTTTGAACTCACTCGCTCCATACACGCTTGTCTGTGGAAGGAAGCTGCTTGAGATGAAGTTCAGGCCTAAGGAAGTCCAGAGAGCTGGAGTTTTTCTTTCCCTTTAAAACTTTTTTGTTTTCATTTTGCCCTGAGATTTGACAGTCTACCTAGCACGTAGCAGGCCTTCTTCTCCTTCTTTCTTCCTTTTTTTTTTTTTTTTTTTGAGACAGGGTCTCTGTCGCCCAGGCTGGAGTGCAATGGTGCAATAACAGCTCACTGCAGCCACGACCTCCCGGGCTCAAGCTATCCCCTCATTCAGCCTCCCAAGCAGCTGGGACTATAGATGCCGGACACCACGCCCAGCTAACTTTTTGCATTTTTTGTAGAGATGGGGTCTCCCTATGTTACCCATGCTGGTCTCAAACTCCTGGCCTCAGACAATCCTTCTGCCTCGGCTTCCCATACTACTGGGATGACAGGTGTGGGCCACCGGGCCTGACCTTACATAGTGGTTTTTAAAAGTGCCAGGCAAGGGCAGTGGCTCACACCTGTAATCCCAGCACTCTGGGAAGCTGAGGCGGGAGGATCACTTGAGCCTGGGGGTTTGCGGCTACAGTGAGCCATGATTGTGCCACTGCACTGACAACCTGGGTGACAGAGTAGACTCCATCTCTAATAATAATAGTAATAATTAATAAAAAGAGACCAATCAAAAAGTAGGTGCTTAGTGAGTTAAGCCACATCAAAGCAAATACCTTTTTTAAGGATCTGATACTTTAGCAAAAGATGTAAGTACTGAGTAAAATTTCAACAAGAAACACCTGGAGAAACAGGATTCTGGAGCTTTGTGGAAGGTGATAACTGAACAAGGGCCTGACCTGTTGGTCTCTGATTCAAACCCAGGTGTGCCTGAGCAGTGGCCTCTGCTCCCAGGAGTCCCGGCCCTGTTCTGTCCAACCTTCCACTGAGGTCGTCCGCCCACGGCGCCCGGGGCCGCTCCCTTCCGGTTTGCAGGGCAAAGGCGCCCCCAGGCCGGCTGCCAAGAGCCCCTCCTTCCTCACAGCTCCTATACGGGGGCTCCAGGCGCCAGCATGCATTTACGACAGTCTGTGGACTTGGGCCCACCATAAACACATTAGGTTCGGTCACTCATTCTCTGAAGCAGCAGCAATAAATGAGGCCATATCCAGCGGCCATAAGCCCCCACCCGACACCAGGCACATCTGGGCTGCACTCAAACCACAGCCCTGTCCAAGGTGCACTCAGTAGGACCCGGCCATACCATGGGGCCCCACCAGGGACCTGCTGGAAGGCTCCGGGGCCGTTCACGCCGGGCCGTCGGTGTCATGTGGCCCAAGCCAACTTCTGAGGAGGGGCTGTTTCTTCACCCCAAGATTGCGTCCCTCTAAGCCGCCCCTCCTGTTCTCTGCAATCCTTCCAGTTCCTTCTGCCTGAGGAAGGACGTGTGTCCAGCTCCACTGCATGCCTGGCGCCCGCCCTGGGAGATAAGTCTGGATGAGACTGGGAGATAAGAGGATGACAGACCATCACCAGCCCCACCTAGAAGCCTCCTGTGTCCACACCCTCCACCGCCCCACCCCACTCCCCTTCAGAGATCAGAATCCTGGTCTACACCCTCCACCGCCCCACCCTACCCCCCTTCAGAGATCAGAATCCTGGTCTACTCTGAAAAGAATAGCCAGAGGGGGAATGTGACTTTCAACCTGAGTTGGGGGCCTGAGGAGGAGGGATCCTGGATTTCATACAGGATGGTGTCATGCCCCGCCCCCCACCTCCATGAACACTGATGGCCTGGAGGGTGTGCACCAGGGAAGCACATCCGGATCCACGGCTGCAGGTGAGAGGCAGGGGAGGAGGGGGCCCAGCCAGGCTTCCCCATCTTCCCTGCCACCCAGACCAGCCCCCCCATCATCCCTGCCACCCCAGCTGGGCCCCCCTCACCCCTGTCACCCCAGCTGAGGCCCCCATCATCCCTGACACCCCGGCTGGGCCCTCCATCATCCCCGCCGCCCAAGCTGGGCCCCCAGCATCCCTGCTGCCCTTTGGACCTGGACTTACTGTTCCCTCTTCCAGGGTGGGGGCTCCCACTGTCTACCCCCCACCCTCCTTCCCCTCCTGCCTCACAGCATCAGAAACCTCCCAGGCCCAGCCAGGCCATGGGCCTGCACTGACCACCACCCCGTTCACTCATACGCTTCTGTAAACGCATGCAGTGGTGTCTATGCAGTGCACATTAGGATTCAAACATGAGACTTTTTTCAAAACTGAAAAACTCAAATATTCAGTATTTTACTCCCACAGCCCCCACAGTGTGACCCACAGGGACCCCTATCTGGGTACAGGGTCCTCGCCTGTGTACAGGGCACACCTTTGGTCCAAATTCCCAGAGCTCCCAGGGTCCTTCTCAGGTCTCCACCTGGATGGTGGGGGTGGGGGGCAGAGGAGGGCAGGGCGAGGGGTGACAATGGCAAGTCTGGGGAGGGACTATTCCCGTATAGGGAGTGGAAGCCGGGCTCCTGGCAAGGAAAAGCTGGCCCTGGGGTGGAGCCTAGCGCCAGCCTTTGGGGAAGGAGGACGGCAGGTGTGCAGGACACTCAGGCCTCAGCCGGACGCTCACTCAGGCCTCAGCCAGACACTCAGCCATCAGCCAGACATGCAGGCCTCAGACTCCCAGCGGTGCGGGCCTGGGTGTGGGCCGCCCCTCCCTCCCTGGGACGTAGAGCCCAGCGTGACAGGGCTGCAGGTGTCCACTCTCGGCCCTGCTGTAGGTGGGCGGCCATCAGTCCAGGATGGTCTTGAAATCTGAGGGCAGTGCCGGGTTGGCTGCGGCCTCCAGGGCAGCCAGCGTTGTCCCCGGGAGCTTCCGTCTCAGCTGTGTCTGGGCTGCGGGGCCAAAATCAGACTCTGTTCCAGAAGAGGCCAGAGGTGGCATCCTCTAGCCCTCCTGGGACGTGTGGGCGGCCGGGCAGGCAGGGCCTGCACCTCGTGGCCCTGGCTGGTGGGAACCTCAGTGAAGGAACAGACACCCCTCCACCAGGGTGAGCAGGCAGGCAGCCCGGTGACGCTGGAGCGGCGGGGTGGGGAGAGAACTTAAAGACCCCAGGAGCTCAGGACCCCACGGGGGTATCAGGGCAGCAGCAAGGGCAGAGGCTGTGAGAGGACACAGGTCAGGGGTCAGAAGGCTCCCAAGGGTGGGGAGGCATCGCCCCTGAGATGGGAAGCAGGGGTTCAGGAAGTCGTAGACCCTGCCAGGCTCCGTGGCCTGGGGACATCAGCGTTTAATCACTTAGGGCTGCTAGCGTGGCTCCAGGCCCCCACGGTCAGGCCCCAGGCATCTGCACTTCAGCAGCATCTGAGGCTGCTCGCCCCGCACAGGGCATTCGAGGATGACCCCTGGGCAGGCGGGGCCCGTACTGGCCTCCATCCACACTTGCCTGTCCTGAGTGACCCCAGGAGTGGCACGTAGGTGACGCGGTGTCGAGTCAGCTTGAGCAGGAAGGCTTGGTGGCACAGCCACTGCACGGCCTCGGAGGGCAGAGGGCCGGCAGCGCCCTTGGCCCCTAGCGACATCCCTGGGGGAAAACAGAGGCTGAGGAGTCACAGGCCCAGCCCAGCTCCCCTCCCGGGAGACACCGGAAAGCTGCCCACACCCGACGGTCTGCGGGGCGGCTCCATCTCCGGCTGCCCCAACCCAACCACTGCAGGAGTCACGACTGAAATGTTTTCTTCGGCTTCTCCAAGTGAAATTTCCACAACACAGAAAGAACAGAAAGTAAAAGCTGTTAAGCTCAGGACCGAAGGTTCGACATGGCTTGAATTTCAGACGGATCAGAAACCTCCCTGACACTGGACAGAGTGTCCGAGGCAGAGGACGGTGACCGGGAAGCAGAGGACAGCCCGGGGCTGTGTGGTGGTGATACATGGCCTCTGCTCCTGAGAGGGGTGGGGTGGCCTGGGCCCGGGCTCCTCCTAAGCCCTTGGCCTGGGTTTGCACAGGGGCGCTAAGTGCCATGGACAGGAGACAGCCCAATCCCACCACAGGGCAAACAGGAGAGGCCAGGCCCCCCGAATCCCACCATGGGGCAAACAGGAGAGGCCAGGCCCCCTGAATCCCACCATGGGGCAAACAGGAGAGGCCAGGCCCCCCGAATCCCACCACGGGGCAAACAGGAGAGGCCAGGCCCCCCGAATCCCACCATGGGGCAAACAGGAGAGGCCAGGCCCCCCGAATCCCACCATGGGGCAAACAGGAGAGGCCAGGCCCCCCAGCACTTCCCCAGGCAGAGCAAGGTGGGAAGGACGGCAGCTCCCAGGCAGCTCCTGTCCCTTCTATCAGGTGCTCTGCTCACCCCACAAGAGGGCAGGCAGACGGGCCACCCGGTGGTTGGGTTAAACCACTTCACGACGCCCAGATTCACTCAGTCTCCTGAAGCACTCACACCAGCAGGCAGGCACTGCTGCCACTGAGGCCAGGCACCTGCGCATACCTGCGTTCTTGGCTTTCAGGATGGAGTAGCAGAGGGAGGCCGTGTCAGAGATGACGCGCAGGAAAAACATGGGGTTCTTCCAAACTTGCTGATGAAATGGGAGCTGCAGCACACACGCATGGAACCTGAGAGGATGGTGGACAGCGTCAAGAAGAAAGGCCTCCTAAGCAGACAGTGCTCATGGGTGTGGGCATGGGCCCGCTGGTGCGTGGGTGCATGCATGAATACACATGCATGGGTTTCCTTGTGGGCACAGGTGCACACACATGGATGCATGCATGCCTGTGTGTGTGTGCTCGTGTGTGCAAGTACCTGCGTGTCTGTGTGAGTGCACAGGTACACTGTGCGTTTCTATGCACCATCTGTATGAACACACATGTGGAGGCTGAAGCAGCTCCATCCTGGATGCTAACCCACCATGCTGGCTTCTGATTAGCCTGTTCGGGGAAGGCCTCTAAGGTTTCCAGTTTATCCGTTGTTCCTTGTGTACCAGCAGGTACTTACAGTAAATCCTGTCCTTCATCAAACAACCTTGATGTCATCGTACATCAACATCCTGCGCATCCCTTCTGAGCCACCCACCCCGTGGTGCATAAACCCTGGGTCTGGGGTGATGGTGTGAGGACCCATCATCTCATCTTACTGACACTGAGACACCGACTTGGCTTCTGTGCATAGGTTAAGTCCCTACTAAATGTTTCTTTCCAAGAAACTGCATTTGTCAGTCTTTTTTGTTGTTGTTGAGACAGGCTCTCACTCTGTCACCCAGGCTGCAGTACAATGGTGCAATCTCAGCCTACTGCAACCTCCACCTCCTGGGCTCAAGCGATCCTCCCACGTACTGGAACTACAGGCGCACACCACCATACTCAGCTAATTTTTGTTTTTATTTTTCATAGAGATGGGGGTCTACTATGTTGCTCAGGCTGGTCTTAAACTCCTGGGCTCAAGGGATCCTCTCGCCTCGGCCTCCCAAAGTGCTGGGGCTACAGGTGTGAGCCACCGTGCCAGCCCTGTCGGCCTCCTTCTTTGGCCTCTCAGCTTCCTGGGACTTTGGGGCAGGTGTGCATGGACCTGGCCACTGTGAAACAGCACATGTGCACATGTGCTCATATGTGCGTGTGATCAGGACACCCGTGTACCTGGTCTCACCCACTGCCTAAGCCCCTTCTGGAATGACCTGAGATCACACCAGTCAAGCCAGCACTCCAGTTTCAGCCTCTCAATAACTCTGCTGAGGTGGGATGTCTTTTCCCCATTTAGCAACGAGGGAAGCCAGGCCCGGAATGTTTTTTAAACAAACAAATAAGCCTAAGGTCCCGGGATTGCCACAGGGCCACGCTCCTGACCCAGGAGGGAAATACCTAGCATGGGTGAGGGGCTCTCTTCCAAAGGGAGAAACACCTGCTAGAGGTCGGGGTGTCCGCCCCCAGCCAGTGTGGAGGCGCGGCCAGCACGGGCCAGGAAGGCTGAGCCCCAGCGGATTTGAATCAGACCCCACCCCCAGCACCATGTGGACCACCACAGCCTCGCCCACTGCAGCCTGGCTGCCATGAAATTGGGGCCCAGCTCTGTTCTCCCACTCCTGCCTCGAGGGAAGGGGATTCCTGGGCCCTCCACGTGTCTGGCTCTGTGTTTGGAAATGGCCCGTGGCCCATCACACCTCGGCCTCCTCAGGGCTACCCAATCAAGCAACTACCCAAGGGCCCCCACACAGGTGGGGAAACTCAGCCGCCCTGCCCTGAGCCCAGGCCCTCTACGGGAGCTCCTCAGAGCCAGGGACCCTGGTGGGGAAATGAGGACAAGGCTGACCTGAATATGGGAGGAGCAGGTGGCAGGTCACATGGCCCATGCCTGGGAAAACTCCTCTGACCTCATCATGGCCCAAGGAGGCCCCAAGCATGCCAGCTGGACCCTGGGGTCAACCACAGTGTCAGACACCTCCAGTCCTCAGTGGCACCTATATCCAGCACGCTCCAAGGGTTTCCAGAAAGGAGTCAAGCAGCTTGCACGAGGGCCCAGGCACGTGTCAGGGAGATGCAAACGAGGGAAGATTTGAGGCAGAGAGAGAAGGCAGAGAGGAGGGCGGTCTGAGCCGGATGCACCCTGGAACTGAGAAAGCCTGGTCCCAAGCCTCTGGAGCCGGCGCAAAGGCGGTAACATGCAGCTGCGGCTCTGCCCTCGCTGCCAGAACATGAAGGCGCAAGCACTCGGGTTAAAAACCATTTTCCTGGTGCGACCTTGTAATGGAAAACTCTCCCGTGAGCCCTTGCTGGGTTTCCACAATAGACAACGACCTCATTTCACATGAGGTGTGCACGGTAATCCGCGCAGCCTTGGCCCTGGGTAACACAAATGCTCACACTCATTCTCAGCCCTCTTGGGGCGAGGGCTTCAGCCTACTGGCACTCGGCTCCCAGTGGCTTGGAGGCCTGTTCAGGTGGAGGCCTGGCCTGTGGTGCCCGACTGCCCTTTGGTACAGCCCAGAGGCTTGTGCCACCACCTGCCCTGACTCCAGGCAGAAGCTGGCCCTGTGGCCTCCACAGATTGGCCCTTCCCTCTGTGATAAAGTTGTTGATTCTTGGCAGGGGGGCCCCCTGACCAGCCAGGACAGGGAACGTTCCAGGAGCACAGCCACGCCCAGAGCACAGGTGCCGGCTGGGCTGTGTGGGGAGCCACAGCTCTGCTGCACCTTCCCAGGAGTGGGGCCAGTGACCCTCATCTGCACCCACCTCGGCCCTCTTTGCTCTCTAGACCCCAAATCCTCCCGGCATCTGATCTCCCACCTACTGTTAAGACACCTTCCCAGCCTCCTCTGCTAAGACTCCCCATAAACATCTCTACCCCATGCCCCTCCTGCCCTGGGATGGCCTCCATGACGTCCCACAGCCAGTGCACAGGCACAGCAGGGACACCTGGGGCCACACCGGCTCCTACCACTACCCAGAGATGGAGAACAGGTGCTCTGCACAGAGCCACGTGAACACAGAACTGTGCAGAGGCAGCAGCACCCCCGAAAACCTAAGACATTCCTTGCCCCTAAAACCCAGGAGTTGCAAAGTGAAGCCCCGGGTCAGAGGCGAGCAGAGTGCGGAGGGTCCCTGGAGGCTGGGCCTGCATCCCGTTGGTGGCGGCTCACCTGTACGCCTGCAGCAGGAGGATCTTGTAGATGTTGGTGCAGACCGTCTGGAGGCTGTTCACCTAGGGTCACCAAGAAAGAGTGAGAAACGGCAGAAACCTCTCTGGGATTTTAAGTTTTTACTTTTTGCCTTATCATCCATTCAGATGGAACAAGAAAGAGGAACATTTTGACAAGAAACTATCCCTCTTCCCAGTGAAATCCGGCCTGACCCTCACCCGGCAGCTGTGAACCACCCTGGGGGAGTCAGGACTCTGTGTCGTCTGCCTGCCCGAGGCTCAGCCAAGACAGGAAGGAACCAGGACAGGGAGTGGACGCAGATGCCCACAGAGAGGGGCAGTGGACAGAGATGCCTACAGGAGAGGGAGAATGGACGCAGACGCCCACAGGAGAGGGGCAGTGGACGTGGACACCCACAGGAGATGGGGAGTGGACATGGACGCCCACAGGAGAGGGGGAGTGGATGCAGACGCCCAGACGAGACAATGCCCTCAGGGCTGCAGCTTCAGAGCATCAGCCCACCAAGGCCTGGGACCCCATCTCACCCTGTAAGGAGGGGCACTGGTGCTGAGGACCTAGCGGAGTGAACACGAGGAGCCCTCAATACGTTATGTGCACGCATGCCACTCACACTGCACACCCACGTGCATGCACCTCACGTGAATGCCCACACGACTGTGCACGAACACATATGCATGTCAGGTATGCATCTGCATGTGCACATTCACACTTGTGCCCTTGCACACCTGTGCACACACTGCCATGCCTTCATGTACACACATGCACAAATGTATGTGCTCGCATGCATATGCCCACATGTGCACTCTTAGGTGCAGCCAGTCACTGTCAGTCTTGCAGGCATGCACACACACACACATGCTTGTGCACATGCCTCCCGACCTCCGAACTCTGTGCTAACCATCAGCCTGCTCACCTGCAAATCCAGAAACAGGCTGTGACACTTCAGCCGCAAGACCCCAAAGAGTTTGCGACGCATGTTCCTCCCAGCCTTGAAGCCGCGGTTGAAGGTGAGACTGGCTCTGATGGAGGTCCGGGCGTAGCTGAGACACAGGGGGGACGTCAGACACATATGCCTGCCCCACACCCAGCCTCCTCCTGCAAAGCTTGCTCCAAAGACCCTCCTGCCTTCCTCCCACTTCCTTGTCCTACCTGGGGCATGCGCTGCAGCCCGAGGGGGCTGGGTGCTCACTCCATGGACTCAAAATGCTACACGCCATCCGGACCCTGCACAACCAAACTCCACCAGGACCTGGCTAGTGATGTTGAGTGTATCCAAACCTGACACGGTCGTGTGTGTGCACTCATCATCTGCCCTGATGAGATCTGCACATAACTCGGCCAAAAACACATAATAAACCGTGGAGCCCTGGCTCCCGGGCGTCCCTCGAGTGGGCACGGGTGTGACTCAGGTTTTTTGTGGAAGAACACTGAGTCGGGCGTGGGGAATCTCACTGTGTTTGAATCTCAGGGATGGAAGAGCCAGGTGGCGCCAGCTAAACAGGGCTCCAGTGAGTGCACGTGGCACACACGGTGTCTCCAGAGGGGCAGGACGGAGGCATCCCATCGATGTCCTCCAGGGCCTCACCACCACTCACTGCCCGTGTACATCCATGTCCAAAGATGAACACACATGACATCCACGGCACGGTCCTGGGGTGTGTTCTTTTACATCCAGCTTTGAACACCGCTACATTGAAATAAACATTTTGTGCCATTAAACATTCTTCAAAAATTCTTTGAAAACTTGTTTAACGACAGAGTAAGTTCTGTGATGCGTAACATCTGCTGAGCTCTGTATTTGGGCAGGTTCGTGACTTGCTGTGGCAAGTCCCCCTGCCTGGAACACTGGAAATGGTAAATAAGACCCGTGATAATGTCTGGTCACTTCAGAAGTGGAATTACTGGGAAGACACAGGACATTGTAAGGACTTCCATGCAAACAAGCTGCTTTCCAGAAAAGTCTTTCCATCTTGCCTCACCCTGATGCTGGCTCTTGGCAAGCCCAGAAAAGGAGCCAGCATGAGGGACGGGGACGGGTCTCGCTGTCAGTTTCACATGCGTTTCTTTGAGGGATGGGTCTGTCAGTTTCATGTGCATTTCTTTGATGCTGCTGGTAGGACCTTCCCAAGTGTGCATCAGATGTCCATTTCTTCTTTCACAGCCATCCCCAACACGACCTTGGGCTCCAGCTCGCCCTGAGCCTGTGTGTCTGACTTGTGTGGGGTCCTCGGGCAAAGCGAGGGCCCCAGAGCAGGAGGCCAGGCTGTAATCACGCATGCCCCTTGCCAGCTGGGTGACCGACGGCAGCTGCTCCCCTGGAGCCTTTCCTCCTCTACCTCTCAGGTGGTTAGGAGAACAAAGTGAGAGGATGAATGTGCAGGACCTCACAGGGCGCCTCAAATAAATCATGTGTAAAAGCGCTCCAGGGAATGGCCATTTTCACTGTGGCTCAGGCAAGCTGAGTTTCTCTGCAGTGAAAGCAATGCCCGTTGCCTCACTGGTTTCATCCGCCTCCCTGTGTGTCCTTCCCCAACACCAAACCAGGGAATGTTCATCTCCCTTCCCTTTGAGTCTTTTGTTTCTGTTGCTGGTGTTGTTTGCATGTATCTCCTCTTCTACTTAAAATCTGCTCTGGTATATGTTGTAAAGACACAACTTATTTGCTTCCAGTCAGTTTTCTCAGAAAAAAAAATTAAACACACACTCTCTTTTCCATCAGCTGTGCCACATGCCACATTAACACACGTTTCTGAGAGACAGGGCTTCTGTTTTGTTCTATTGTTCTGTCCATCAGTTCTCACCACATTCTGCCATCTGAGCTGTGGTTTGGGAGACTAAAATCTGCACAAGAAAATTCCCATCTTACCACTCTTCCTTTTTCGCTTTTCTTAATCATTTTGCCTGTTTTCTTCTCCCAGATGCCCTTCAAGCCTTTGCTGTATGCTTCAGACACAGAGGATGTGAGTTCATCCTGAGTATGGTGAACCACTGCCTCCGCTGCTGAGCTTTTAGAGCCACCTCTGCAAGCAGGCACTCTGACCAAGTGGCCTTTGGGAGCACAGAATATTCTGGCATTGAACCCACATCTGATGACCTGATGCCCGCCCATCCTGCACTAGCCTCTGTGGCTTTGCAATGTGTTTAGAGAGAACCCATTTTCCTGATTTGTTTGTCTGTCCTTTGTCCTTCAATAACATTCACTGATGCCATGCCAGAGGTTGGAACCAGGGGTGCCTGTCCTAAAAAATACATTTCATGGGGAGCAAAATAAGCAGTGGACAGTTCACAGCTGACTGGTATGGCCAGGGCTGCAGAGGTGCCTGGGAGAGGTGAAGAGGTGCTGGGAGCCCAGGAAATCTGGAAATCACCCAGAAAAAGCTAGTGGAGGCCAGGACCAGGTGAGGCTGTGAGAGGGAAGCAGGGACTGTGGGGAGCACAGGGGACCGGCATCCTTGTGGGGAGGGAGCTGCAACAGGGACATGCTGGGCACCATGCACAAGGGTGTCTGCACCTGCCACTCCCCATCATGAGGGCATCCACACCTGCTGCTCCCCCATGAAGCAAACCCCAGGGAGCATTCTGGAAAGAGGCCAAGTCCAGATCCGGACTGTTCAACTCAAAATGACAGGACCCCAGCTTAAACCACTGGTTTAACAACCATCCACCACTTATTTCTCTTCCCATGAAGCTGTGCTTTTAGAGGAAGGCACCCCCAGTTCCAGCCTCTAGCACAGCACCAATGAATATTATTGAAGGACAGAATAAAAAAACACCTGTCCACTATGGTTTTGGAATGCTGATACTTTGTTTTTGTTTTTTTTTTTAAGATGAAGTCTTGCTCTATCGTCCAGGCTGGAGTGCAGTGGTGTGATCTCGGCTCACTGCAACCTCTGCCTCCTGGGTTCATATGCTCCTCCTGCCTCAGCCTCCCGCACAGCTGGGACTACAGGCATGCACCACCAGACCAGGCTAATTTTTGTATTTTTTAAGTAGAAACGGAGTTTCACTATGTTGGCTAGGTTGGCCTCAAACTCCTGGCCTCAAGTGATCCACCCACCTCGGCCTCCCAAAGTGCTGGGATTACAGGTGTGAGCCACCTCGCCCTGCCTGGAATGTTGATACTTTTTACTTATACAAGAAACAGCACAGATTGCTGCATCTGTGTCCATCTTCAATCCATTTGTGTCTGAGCCTGAGATGGGGCCTTGAGCTCTCGGGCTCAGGGGAAACGAGACCCCAGAATTTTGTAGAGACCCTCCCACACCACAGCCCTGTCCCCTGATGGGTCACACGTGATCATGAACTCATGGCATCCTGTAGACTGTGGATGAGTCTCGGAGTGTGGGCCTCACAGTGGAGAGACTCACACCCAAAAGGGCCCTGAAGTCTCTGGGTTCGGAGAGACTCATGCCCAGCAGAGCCCCAGGGTCTCAGGTTCGGAGGGACTCACACCCAGCAGGGCCCGGGCGTCTTGGGTTCGGATCCAGACTGCTTTCTGAAGACACCTCAGTGCTCCCGGGTCTGGTGCACAATTTCCTTTTACCAAAATAGCACAGAAAACTGCTCCCCTTGTGAGTACCCTCACTCCCACAGAAAGACACATTTTTGCTCAGCCCTGGATGGGACGAGGGGCACCCTGTGACCTCTGACCCTTTGGGATTGGCAGTCACCTGCCCCACACGGAAGCAGGGGTGGACGGGATGGCCCTGCAGCAGCATCTGCCCTGGCCAGGCACAGGCTCCACTTCCGGCCAGGTGCGCTCACCTAGAGTAGTCGCTCTGCACCTCCAGGGTCCGGGTGTCCAGCAGCAGGCCACACCAGGGGAACAGGCCGTGGGCCGGCAGCTGAACAAACGCCGTGCCGCCCAGGGCCGCGTCTTCTACGGGGAAGTTCACCACTGTCTTCCGCAAGTTCACCACGCAGCCATACTCAGGGACACCTCGGACCAGGGTCCTAAGGCAGAGGGGCAATGTCAACCCCAGGATGCGGGGCTGTCACCCAGGAGGTGCCCTGACACCCTTGTTAAATGCTTTGGAAAACCCCAGAGAAGTGGTGATTTGGAGCAGGGTGCTGGGCCTGGCAGGAGCTCTGAGGAGCCTGGACCCAGCCCTGCTCCAGACTTCGGGGTGCTTGCCCTGTCTCCTGGGCAGGACAGGTAGGTGAGCATGCAAGAACCTGGTCTGGACCCGGGACACCCAGGACTCAGACGGGAGGTGCAGCCCCAGTGGCCTCTGTGATGGTCCATCTCATGTGTCCCCATAGCCAAGACCACAATCCCGTTATAAAGACTCATCTGTGGTCAGGGGGGCAGACTAAAATCTGGACAAGAAATTGCCACCATCCCACCTTCTTTTAAGACATTTTTCAATGACTTTGCCTGTTTTCTCCTAGATGCCCTGAAGGCATCTGCTGTGCTTTAGTCACAGGGGAGGGTTCTGAGTTCACACTCAGGCGTGGGACCCAGCTGGGCTGTGAGCTGGGCAACACCAATCGTCAGCTTCATGTCAGAGGTTCCCTCACCGAGTCATAGCCTCAGCTTCACGTCAAGGAGGTTCCCTCACTGAGTCATGAGCCTCAGCTTCACATCAAGGAGGTTCCCTCGCCGAGTCATGAGCCTCAGCTTCACATCAAGGAGGTTCCCTCACTGAGTCATGAGCCTGAACTTCACGTCAAGGAGGTTCCCTCACTGAGTCATGAGCCTCGCCCACCCAGCTCAGGGAGCTCCCCTGTGCCCGGCAGTGTCTGCTCCAGCCTGGGCATCCCCTTCCCTTCCTTCGGCCTCTGCTCTGGCCCCGAGCATACCCCTGCCCTTCCTGTGGCATGGCCCTGGGACCTCGGCCGGCTGCTCAGCTCCCCTGGTGCATTACCAGCTCCCTGCGGCCACCACTTCCTGTTACATGGCTGCCGACTCATCTCCTGAGACAGAGTTCTGCCCACGGTGGGACCCCAACATACACTCTGAGCCACTTCCCTAGCCAGCACCCTCAGGAACTTGCCACACAGAAGCAGTGTTCCCCGTCTGCTCCGACCCCTCAGCAGCCTCAGGACTCCTGAGCCCTCAGTTGCCTGGGACCTGGGCTCATCCTGAGAGAATCTTAGTGGATTTAAATGTGCGCGGCCTGCTGTGCCCCGGGCTGTGGCAGGAGGAACGCCGGGCGTGCCCCCAGCCCAGGGCAGTCCTGGAGGGCGGACTTGGAGGGTGGACCTGGAGGGCGGACTTGGAGGGCGGGTCCAAATGGGTTTTCACAAACACAGCCCAGCAAAGCACCCGAAACCACCCATGGCGGCCACATTTTCTGAGGGTTCCGTTTACAGCTTTAAAGGTTTCTCGTCCCTCGTCAAATCGCACTTTAAAGCAAGCCCACGGGCTCTGTGGGGCGCCCTTGAGGGGGGCCACATTCGACAATCCCCTGTGCTGAGGCCAGGTTCCCTGTGCCTGATTTTAGTTCGAGCCACAAAAATCAACTCTGAGACCCACTCCTCGCCATCTCTGTGGTTCAAGACAGCACCACTCAGCAAATCCAAATTCTCCCGCCGATCCCAAACAACCCCTGGCGGGAACGTGACAGTAGCGAATGCCGTGGGTCAGCTCACTCGGCAGCTGCTGCTCTCCGCAGGCTCCGGTGCACCCTGGGGAGGAGGCTGCCGCCTCGGCCCTACAGGCCCTGTGCACAGCTCCTGGGGGTCTCACTGGGGCCCCAAGAGCCGCCACACTTGACTTTCCAAAGAGCAGCAGGAGCTGGGTCACCGCCTGCACTCACCATGTGAGTAACCTGGGCGCCTCTCTGCAGGACCAAGGCCCGCACGGCTCCCACTCTCTCCCGAAGGTGCCCCTGTGCCCCCAGGCCTGGGTGCACGGCCAAGCGCCTCCGCTCTTGCACACCCAGCACCGGCAGAGAGAGAGGACTCAGCGGAGACAACGCTGCGGTGCCGGGGCAGGACACGGGGGGCTCAACCCTGCGAAGCCCACAGGCTGTGGAGGTCCCCACAGACACACGGCACGGGCCTCACCTGAGGAAGGCTTTCGCGTGGGTGAGGTGAGGTGTCACCAACAAGAAATCATCCACCAAACGCAGGAGCAGCCTAAAATAAAGCAAAATACACATGCAAGGTTAACTTTACACTTTTTACCTAGTACCTGTCTACAAGGGACTGAATGTCAAACAATTTACATAGGCAAAAATAAGTAACATTTTCCAAAGTGGTTAAATCAAAAACTTAAATTTCTTTCCAACAGACGTGCTCTCTACAGTTAACTGCTACAGCAATTCCTCATTCATTATAAGTACGCAGTGTTTAGCACCGGCTTGTGCAATTCTGAGCCAGCTGAAGATGAACAAAGGCCATCAGGTGCGGCCCCAATTCTCAGACTGTTAGGGAAAAATAACTGAAGAAGGTAAGAATGCTGGGGCCGGGAACCTCGCCCCTTCTGAGCCACGTGGTGCCCTTTACCAGCATGGCAGCTGGTTATCATCCGAGCATCATCCGAGACCCAGATCCTGTCCACAGGAAGCTGGGCATGGTGCACTGTGTGACCCTCAGGCCCAAGCCTGGCGCCCTGCGACCATGGACCAGAGGTATCCTGTCCCAGAGGGCTGACCAGCATGCCGCCAGCTCGAGGACACTTCCCTCCAAGTCCCAGAGCAACCTGTGTGTACAATAAATTTTTGTTTCTGTTACATAAACTTATTTCAATCTAGAACTTGAACCTTAATGAAGAAGAACCTTGATCCACTGTACATGCTATAATTGGAGCTAGAGTTTCAAAAGATGCACAGGAAAAGCCCAGAGACTTCGAGAGAAACGGCCGTGTGGCCTGCAGGCTTCCTGACGCATCCTTCACTAACTGTCTGCTTGTTCAATGATACTATTTTCAAAAAAAGTAACTGCTGTCCACATCCTCTCCAGCACCAGAACACTTTTACACTGTTGGTGGGACTGTAAACTAGTTCAACCATTGTGGAAGACAGTGTGGCGATTCCTCAGGGATCTAGAACTAGAAATACCATTTGACCCAGCCATCCCATGACTGGGTGTATACCTAAAGGATTATAAATCATGTTGCTATAAAGATACATGCACAAGTATGTTTATTGTGGCACTATTCACAATAGCAAAGACTTGGAACCAACCCAAATGTCCATCAGTGATAGACTGGATAAAGAAAATGTGGCACATACACACCATGGAATACTATGCAGCCATGAAAAAGGATGAGTTCATGTCCTTTGTAGGGACATGGATGAAGCTGGAAACCATCACTCTGAGCAAACTATTACAAGGAAAGAAAACCAAACACCGCACGTTCTCACTCACAGGTGGGAATTGAACAATGAGAACACTTGGACACAGGGCGGGGAACATCACACACTGCGGCCTGTTGTGGGGTGGAGGGAGGAGAGAGGGACAGCGTTAGGAGAAATATCTAATGTAAATGACGAGTTAGTGGGTGCAGCAAACCAACATGGCACATGTATACATATGTAACAAACCTGCACGTTGTGCACATGTACCCTAGAACTTAAAGTATTAAAAAAAAAAAAGTAACTGCTGTCAACAAAAGTCAGCTGAATTGAACCACATTAGGTTGGCACAATATTTAGGTGTGTGTGTCCTTGGGTGTAGATCCCATGCAAGTGGGATGGGCAATGGGCTGAAGAGGCGCCCAGTCCAGGCCACCTGTCGAGGGCCTGCCACGAGATGCGGGGCCTCAGGCTGCACCAGCCCCATCTCCCTGAGGACCCTAAAGGAACCCGGGTGGATATGATGGAAGCTGGTGTGCTTCCTCGGTGTTGAATTCACATGCTCATCATGCAGGGCAGCGGCCTTCCTGCCTGCTGAGCCCTGAGGCCTCTGGACATGGCTGCTGGACAGAGCCTGCATGGAGCCCACAGTCCACAGTCTGTGCAACCCCTCCCGTGCAGCTTCATACCCAGGAGGGGCTGCAACCTTGTCTGGTTCCTCAAGACAGAACAGTCATGGTATCCAGAGCACCAGGAATATTAACACTGAACGCGTCAAAAGTAAATCAACCCCCACCCAACCCCCCCCCCCGGGGAAGAGGAGGCCTCACCCGTCCCGCCGAATCCCCGCAAACAGCTTGTTCTCCATGTCGCCATAGCACAGGCTGCAGAGCAGTGTGGACAGGATGGAGCCCTGCGGGATCCCCTGGCACTGGACGTAGGACCTGGGGTGGGAAGACACAGGTGAGAGATGGGCAGGGCATGTGCTGGACATGTGTACACTCAGAGCCACACACAGACACAGACTCTCATACACACCACCGATATGTCTACCATTCAGCCGGCAAACACCTCAGAAACATACCAGACGAGACCTCTGAGCAAACAATCCCTGCTCCCCACTCTCACCGTGAACTGGGGCGGCTTAAACAGACCCAGCCACAGGTGTGACCACATCCTTGCTCTGAATCATCAAGGCTTTCTTTCATTAAGGTTTCTTAAATCTTAGAGTTTATTCACAGAACCAGACACTCGACCCAGAATGAATGCTTCACCGGACTCCTTTTTTTTTTTCAAGGAATTTATCCACGGGGAAAGACTCATGGCCCTACACGCAGCAGCTGTGTGCCAACAGATACAACCTTGCCCCTAGTTTCACCACAACCAACGAGATGCGGAAACTCTCCAAACAAACAAGGACGCCAAGGGTGCGTTTTCAGACAAACAGTGAGAGCAGAATAGCCCCTTGGAACCTGAAGGTGCACGCAGAAGGCATGGCTGCCACGCGACCCTCAGCCATCCCCAGAGCCCATAGGACGCCACTCCTGTTGCTAAGAGACACTTGCAGCCTACTGCAAAGACAAGACCTGTTATTTTCGGGAAGCACTGTAGGTGGTCACCTTAAAAAGAGGCTTTCTGGCCGGGCGTGGTGGCCCACACCTGTAATCCCAGCACTTTGGGAGGCCGAGGTGGGTGGATCACCTGAGGTCAGGAGTTCGAGACCAGCCTGGCCAACACGGCAAAACCCCCTCTCTACTAAAAATACAAAAATTAGCCAGGTGTGGTGGTGGGTGCCTGTAATCTCAGCTGCTCGGGAGGCTGAGGCAGAAGAATTGCTGGAACCTGGGAGGTGGAGGTTGCAGTGAGTTGAGATCGCGCCACTGCACTCAAGCCCGGGCAGACAACAGTGAGATTCTGTCTCCAAAAAAAAAAAAAAAGAAAGAAAGAAAGAAAGAAAAAAAGAGGCTTTCCTTGCTGGTGCAGATATCACTGATGGGCAAGAGGACTGCGCTTTTTGCAGAGAAGCACACACACCAACTCTAGGACTCCCGCCAGCCCAGCAATTCAATGCAAGCAGATACGCCCCTGTGAGCACACAGGATGGGAAACTCTCTCTGTTCTTAGTTTCTGGGGCAACAGGTTTTGAAGATGTTTTTATTCAGAGGCCAAACTGGACCACGATGGGGACTAGAGCTTCGGGCCTGTCCGTGTCCTCGGGACAGGACAGACACAGTCACCTCCTGTCTGTCAGGGCATGAGGACGCAGTCATTGCCTCACATTCCGCAAAGCCCTGCCACACGCGGATGGCACGTGACTTGATCCATCTTAATAAAATTCATGGCCAGGAAGGAGGCCCGTGGTGGCTTCTCTGGGGAGGTGACTTTGTCAGCGGCTTCTGTGGGCCTGGGGGCTGCTTACACACATGTGCACACGTGTCCCTTGGTCAAAATTCACTCTGCTGCCATGTGCAATTTGTGTTTTTCCAGATGTGTGTACTACTTAATATTTCTAATTATACTTTAATAAATATTATAATTGCTTATAACATTAGTGATTACTTATAATGCAATAATTAATAGTTATATTTTTAAATAAAAGCTTCCGAAGCTGTGCACAGTCCTGTATCTGCTGGAGACGATCCCAGAGAGAGGCCTCCACATTCCACCTGACTGCAGATGACCTTGAGTGTGCACGAATTTCCTCCGTGCTACCACTCTCCCCAGGCACACGCAGGGTCGCAGGCAGACGCCTGCTGGCAGGTGTGTGGTTTTACTTAAAATCCAGAGGACGTGATGTGGCACCAGGCACCGTGGCTCTACCGCCGTGAGTGTGGCTCACCCAGTGGCTGTGTGACAGCAGCTCTCCCAGGCCGCCTGCCCCATGGCCAGCACAGGCCCCCTGAGAGGAACAAACACACGGTCAACCCCCCACTTTCCAGATGGGAAATTTAGTCACAGAGAGAAGAGCCCGCGCCCTCGCAGGGGTCACGCCACAGGGACGGGAAGTGAGAATCAGATAAAATCCTCTTGTATCGGGAGGGAGAGGCACAAGCGTGTGAGGGCCGGGTGCCCAGCGTCAGTGGTAACTTGGAGCTGCCAAGCTGCAGGCTCAAACGCTCAGCCACACACCTGACCCGGACACACCCCCCGCCCCCCGTCCTCCACACAGGAGCGAGTCCACATCCCGTTTGCCATTTCCAGGCCTCGCGCGGCATCTGCTCTGCTCCGGCTGCGGCAAGCCGGGCCACGTTCCCGGGGCCTCCGGAGCCTGCAGCCCAGGAGCCGGAGGGGGCAGGGGCCAGAAAAGGAGACTCTGGTGGCCCCAGGGAGGACAGCAGTGGGGAAGGGGCAGGACAGAGGTGAGCAGAAGCCCTGCCAGCCCACCCACCCTCCCGCAGGGCAATGGCACCTGGCCACCCACCCTCAGGGCAATGGCACCTGGCCACCCGACTCACTTGCCCCTGATGCGCACAGCGTGGTGGCACACGAAGCGTAGGAAGACGTCGAAGAGGCCACTGCTGGCCTCATTCAGGGAGAAGCTCTGGGAAAGCAGATGGGAGACATGTGGGAGTGAGCCGGTGGGCGCCGAGACAGGCAGGACCACATGGCCAAGACCCTCCGTCCCTTTTGGGGTCAGTGTTTGCGATGAAGTGCGGGGCTGGAATGCAGGGCCATCGTGGGCTGGCCGGGCCAAGTCTCTGCAGACACACACGGGCTTAGGCAGAGCGTGTGACACCGAACATCTCCTCTGGGCCACCTGGGTGTCCAGCTGGGCTCACACCTGCACAGCCCACCGTGGCCCAGATGGCACACGTGATCCAGGAGTTGCTGCCCAGCTACCAGGCACAGGGTCTGGGTCCCAGGAGCCCATGCCACCCCCACCCCCACCCTGGGAGCCAAGGAAATTCGCCCAGAGGTCTCTGAGCCTCACTCAGTGGACACGACTATCCCCTAAAGTGGAGCAAGTGCACAACAGGCATCTTCAAAGAGCCACAGGGGCCATGGGAACAGACCCAGCACTGAGGGGCCCACTCAGCGGGGCATGGCTCAAACACGGCCTGTCCTCCTAAGGGGGACACGTTTCCTTTGGCCTCAGACCCAGCACTGGGGCGCCAGCTCAGCGGGACGCGGCTCAAACATGGCCTGTCCTCCTAAGAAGGGAGACATGTTTCCTTTGGCCTCAGACCCAGCACTGAGGGGCCAACTCGGCGCGACATGGCTCAAACACGGCCTGCCCTCCTAAAGGAGGTGGACACCTTTCCTTTGGCCTCAAGATCAAAACTGACAGAGAAGACGTTTAGCAAATCATGAACAAAGCCACTACGGAGCTGGAGAGAGGCCGTGCGGTCAAATGTGAGCAGGTGCCTGAATGCAGCAGCTGTCACAGCCTGGCATGGCCCAGCTCAGATTCCACCAAGGCACACAGCTCATCATGCCCCCACCACAGCTCATTCCCCCCACTGCCCCCCAGGGCCAACAGTCTGTCTGGTGATGAGCCCACTGATGCCCCAGGGGAGGACCCACTGCTGGGAGTCCGTGCCCAACCCTGTGGGGCAGTGCCCAGACCTGCTCGATGACGACGGCATCCCTCAGCGGGCTGGTCTCCTGCAGGTGAGCCACGAACTGTCGCATGTACGGCTGGAGGTCTGTCAAGGTAGAGACCTGCCGGCAGAGGAGAGGGCATGAGCCACAAATGTGGCCCGCCCTGGCCAGAGCTGGGCACTTGTTTCTTCCAACCAGGACGTGTGGACCTGCGGCCAAGCCCGGTGGCGGGATGAAGCCCAGGGAGTGCCTGGGGAGCTTCTGTTTGGGAAAGGAGGGCCAGGGGGCTGGGGACACAAAGTAGCTACAGACACACCTGGGACTCCAACTGCAGCCACCACCCATCAGACCCCCAAGACCGACCGCCATCCACAGTCACCACATCAGACCCCCATGACCAACCACCATCCACAGTCACCACCCATCAGACCCCACGACCAACCGCCATCCACAGTCACCACATCAGACCCCACGACCAACCACCATCCACAGTCACCACATCAGACCCCACGACCAACCGCCATCCACAGTCACCACATCAGACCCCACGACCAACCGCCATTCACAGTCACCACATCAGACCCCACGACCAACCGCCATCCACAGTCACCACCCATCAGACCCCACGACCAACCGCCATCCACAGTCACCACATATCAGACCCCACGACCAACCGCCATTCACAGTCACCACATCAGACCCCACGACCGACCGCTATCCACAGTCACCACATCAGACCCCACGACCAACCGCCATCCACAGTCACCACATCAGACCCCACGACCGACCGCTATCCACAGTCACCACATCGGACCCCATGACTGCCATCCACAGTCACCACATCAGAACCCACAACCTCCATCCACAGTCACCACAACAGACCCCACGACTGACTGCCATCCACGGTCACCACATCAGACCCCACGACCTCCATCCAGTCACTACACATCAGAACCCCCACGACCTCCATCCACAGTCACCACAAATCAGACCCCACGACCTCCATCCACAGTCACTACACATCAGACCCCACGACCGCCATCCACAGTCACCACAAATCAGACCCCCATGACCTCCATCCACAATCACCACACATCAGACCCCACAACCTCCATCCACAGTTACCACAAATCAGACCCCACGACCTCCATCCACAGTCACCACAAATCAGACCCCCATGACCTCCATCCACAATCACCACACATCAGACCCCACAACCTCCATCCACAGTCACCACAAATCAGACCCCCATGACCTCCATCCACAGTCACTACACATCAGACCCCACAACCTCCATCCACAGTCACTACACATCAGACCCCACGACTGCCATCCACAGTCACCATATCAGACCCCGATGACCGACCTCCATCCACAGTCACGTGGCACAAGTGGCGCTCGAGCTCCCGGGCCTCTCCAGCCCAATGCTGCAGGGATTGCAGGGATGCAGGTGCAGCCGCAGCACAGGCAGGAGAAGAGTCTGGAGATGCGGGAGAGAGACCGGCACCCCCACCTCCTGTTCTGCAGACTCCCCCAGGACACTTGCCATTTACCACAGGACCCGCCAAGCTCCTGAGTCCCCAAGATAGGATGTGACCAGGCACGCGACACACACTAACACAGACACAGGAGACCTTGAGCTTGTAAGGCATCAAAAGAGGCGTACGGTGACTTTGTGCTTTAGCATGTTCCCCAGCCCCCAGGAGCTGGTGGCAGGGCCATGGGCTAAAACCACACCGAGTACGATTCAACTCAGAACCAACCTGGAAGGCAGTAACAGGAAGGTACATGGGGCCTGCACCCTTCCCAACCCAGCAGCAGGCAACATGCCCACAAATAGCCCGTGGGTCTGAGGTTGGCAGAAAGCATCACAGAAATCCATAATTATTCTGGACTCAATACAGAAAAGCCAATATATCAAAACTGATGAGATGCTGCTGAAGCAGGTCTTTAGTGCAGGGTCCCCAGCCATTGTGGTACCAGGGACTGGTTTCGTGAAAGACGATTTTTCCACAGGACAGCAGTGGGGAAGGGGATGGTTTTGGGAGGAAACGGTTCCACCTTAGATCATCAGGCATTAGATTCCTATAAGGAGCCCAGAATCTAGACCCCTCTCACGCACAGTTCTCAGTAGGGTGTGTGCGCCTCTGAGCACGGCATGCCACTGCTGATCTGAGAGGGGGTGGGGCTGAGGCGGGAACGCTGGCTCACCACACCCCACCTAGCCTGACGCTGTACGCCTGGTCCTAACAGGCCCCAGACCCGTGCCACTCCATGGCCAGGGGCCTGGGGAACCCTGCTTTAGAGGGAAAACTGCAACTTCAGATGCTTGTTTAGAAAAGAAAGTTCAAACGTCCATAATCAAAGCTTTTCCTTCAAGGAGCCGGAAAAAGAACAATAAACAAAGCCTAAAGGAAACGGAAGGAGGCCATCGATAAACAGCAGACACCAATTACGCAGGAAACAGCCGGGAAATCAGCACACGTGAAACTCTTCTGTGAAGAGAGTCACGAAACAGACCCCTAGCGAGGCCTGGAAAAGGAAAATGGAGGTTGTCAGCACCAAGGCTGGAGGCAGCTATCGCTGCAGATCTCATGGAAGCTGCAGGAAGCAAGTCTCAGCCGGGCGCGGCAGCTCACACCTGTCATCCCAGCACTTTGGTAGGCTGAGGTGGGCAGATCACCTGAGGTCAGGAGTTCGAGACCAGCCTGGCCAACATGGAGAACCCTCGTTTCTACTAAAATTACAAAAATTAGTCAGCATGGTGGTGGGCGCCTATAATCCCAGCTACTTGGGAGGCTGAGGCAAGAGAATTGCTTGAACTCAGAAAGCGGAGGTTGCAGTGAGCCGAGATCATGCCAATCCACTCCAGCCTGGGCAACAGAGTGAGACTCCGTTACAAAAGAAAAAGAAAAAAAGAAAGAAAGAAAGTCTCCACCTCACAGGGGAATTCCAAGGACGGAGTCCAGCCAGGGCCACATCCAGGCCAATGAACACAGGGAGGCCTGGAAGCCCTGCCCACCGGCCACACACCACAGCAGGCACCGCATGACCCAGGAGTGGAGGGAACAGAATGGAGAGCCCGGCGGGGAGGCCCCCACACAGCTGACATACGATAAACCCGCCCATAATTCAAAGGAAGGTGTGGTCTCCTCAATAAAGCTGTCGGAGCAACTGCAGACCCACTCCAGGAAGAAAGCTCGCCTGAACTCTGTGCTACCCCCCGCATAAAAACCAATTCACAGATCCCCACCCACCCCACACATGAAAACCCATTCCACAGATCCCCACCTACCCCACACATGAAAACCAATTCCACAGATCCCCACCTACCCCACCGCATAAAAACCAATTCCACAGATCCCCACCTACCCCACACATGAAAACCAGTTCCACAGATCCCCACCTACCCCACACATGAAAACCAATTCCACAGATCCCACCTACCCCACACATGAAAACCAATTCCACAGATCCCCACCTACCCCACACATGAAAACCAATCCCACAGATCGCCACCTACCCCACACATGAAAACCAATCCCACAGATCCCCACCTACCCCACACATGAAAACCAATTCCACAGATCCCCACCTATCCCACACATGAAAACCAATTCACAGATCCCCACCTACCCCACACATGAAAACCAATTCCACAGATCCCCACCTACCCCACACATGAAAACCAATTCCACAGATCCCACCTACCCCACACATGAAAACCAATTCCACAGATCCCCACCTACCCCACACATAAAAACCAATTCCACAGATCCCCACCTACCCCACACATAAAAACCAATTCCACAGATCCCACCTACCCCACACATGAAAACCAATTCCACAGATCCCCACCTACCCCACACATGAAAACCAATTCCACAGATCCCCACCTACCCCATGGATAAAAACCAATTCCACAGATCCCCACCTACCCCACACATAAAAACCAATTCCACAGATCCGCACCTACCCCATGGATAAAAACCAATTCCACAGATCCCCACCTACCCCACACATAAAAACCAATTCCACAGATCCCCACCTACCCCATGGATAAAAACCAATTCCACAGATCCCCACCTACCCCACACATAAAAACCAATTCCACAGATCCGCACCTACCCCACACATGAAAACCAATTCACAGATCCCCACCTACCCCACACATAAAAACCAATTCCACAGATCCCCACCTACCCCACACATGAAAACCAATTCACAGATCCCCACCTACCCCACACACGAAAACCAATTCCACAGATCTCCACCTACCCCACACATAAAAACCAATTCCACAGATCCCCACCTACCCCACACATGAAAACCAATTCCACAGATCCCCACCTACCCCATGGATAAAAACCAGTTCCACAGATCCCTACCTACCCCACACATAAAAACCAATTCACAGATCCCCACCTACCCTACACATGAAAACCAATTCCACAGATCTCCACCTACCCCACACATAAAAACCAATTCCACAGATCCCCACCTACCCCACACACGAAAACCAATTCCACAGATCCCCACCTACCCCACGGATAAAAACCAGTTCCACAGATCCCTACCTACCCCACACATAAAAACCAATTCACAGATCCCCACCTATCCTACACATGAAAACCAATTCCACAGATCCCACCTACCCAACACATGAAAACCAATTCCACAGATCCCCACCTACTCCACACATGAAAACCAATTCCACAGATCCCACCTACCCCACGGATAAAAACCAGTTCCACAGATCCCTACCTACCCCACACATAAAAACCAATTCACAGATCCCCACCTACCCCACACATGAAAACCAATTCCACAGATCCCCACCTACCCCACACATGAAAACCAATTCCACAGATCTCCACCTACCCCACACATAAAAACCAATTCCACAGATCCCCACCTACCCCACACATGAAAACCAATTCCACAGATCCCCACCTACCCCACACATGAAAACCAATCCCACAGGTCCCCACCTACCCTACACATGAAAACCAATTCCACAGATCCCCACCTACCCCACGGATAAAAACCAGTTCCACAGATCCCACCTACCCTACACATGAAAACCAATCCCACAGATCCCCACCTACCCCATGGATAAAAACCAATTCCACAGATCCCCACCTACTCCACACATGAAAACCAATCCCACAGATCCCCACCTACCCCACACATGAAAACCAATTCCACAGATCCCACCTACCCCACACATGAAAACCAATTCCACAGATCCCCACCTACCCCACACATGAAAACCAATTCCACAGATCCCCACCTACTCCACACATGAAAACCAATCCCACAGATCCCCACCTACCCCACACATGAAAACCAATCCCACAGATCCCCACCTACCCCATGGATAAAAACCAGTTCCACAGATCCCACCTACCCCACACATGAAAACCAATCCCACAGATCCCCACCTACCCCATGGATAAAAACCAATTCCACAGATCCCCACCTACTCCACACATGAAAACCAATTCCACAGATCCCACCTACCCCACACATGAAAACCAATTCCACAGATCCCACCTACTCCACACATGAAAACCAATTCCACAGATCCCCACCTACCCCATGGATAAAAACCAATTCCACAGATCCCCACCTACCCCACACATGAAAACCAATTCCACAGATCCCCACCTACTCCACACATGAAAACCAATCCCACAGATCCCCACCTACCCCATGGATAAAAACCAATTCCACAGATCCCACCTACCCCACACATGAAAACCAATCCCACAGATCCCCACCTACCCCATGGATAAAAACCAATTCCACAGATCCCCACCTACTCCACACATGAAAACCAATTCCACAGATCCCACCTACCCCACACATGAAAACCAATTCCACAGATCCCCACCTACCCCATGGATAAAAACCAATTCCACAGATCCCACCTACCCCACACACGAAAACCAATTCCACAGATCCCCACCTACCCCACACACGAAAACCAATTGCACAGATCCCCACCTACCCCACACACGAAAACCAATTCCACAGATCCCCACCTACCCCACACATGAAAACCAATTCCACAGATCCCCACCTACCCCACGGATAAAAACCAATTCCACAGATCCCACCTACCCCACACATAAAAACCAATTCCACAGATCCCCACCTACCCCACACACGAAAACCAATTCCACAGATCCCCACCTACCCCACACACGAAAACCAATTCCACAGATCCCCACCTACCCCATGGATAAAAACCAATTCCACAGATCCCCACCTACCCCACACATGAAAACCAATTCCACAGATCCCCACCTACCCCACACATGAAAACCAATTCCACAGATCCCACCTACCCCACACATGAAAACCAATTCCACAGATCCCACCTACCCCACACATGAAAACCAATTCCACAGATCCCCACCTACCCCACACATGAAAACCAATTCCACAGATCCCACCTACCCCACACATGAAAACCAATTCCACAGATCCCACCTACCCCACACATGAAAACCAATTCCACAGATCCCCACCTACCCCACACATGAAAACCAATTCCACAGATCCCCACCTACCCCACACATGAAAACCAATTCCACAGATCCCCACCTACCCCACACATGAAAACCAATCCCACAGATCCCCACCTACCCCACACATGAAAACCAATTCCACAGATCCCCACCTACCCCACACATGAAAACCAATTCCACAGATCCCCACCTACCCCACACATGAAAACCAATTCCACAGATCCCCACCTACCCCACACATGAAAACCAATTCCACAGATCCCCACCTACCCCACACATGAAAACCAATTCCACAGATCCCCACCTAGGTTTGAAAACTGACACAGCAAAGGCTGTTCTAAAAGGAGACGCAGAAGCAACATCACCACGACCTCAAGCTAAACAGGGTTCCTGAAGAGAACACAAACAGCTTTGGCCACAAACAGCTGATAAAGTGGACTGCGTTAGTGGACTGCGTAGTGGACTGCATTAGAAGTACAATCTTCCAATCCTCAAAAGGCTTGACTTGGGAGCACAAAAGCAAGACACACACGGCACAGAGATTCACAGTGCACGCATCTGATGCCAGACTTGCACCAGAACACACAAAGAGCTCCTGCGAGCTGATGATGGGAGGCAGGTGCCCCGTACAGAGTGGGGCAGGACGGACAGGCACCTCCCGCAAGAGCCCCGGGGCGGCCAGCACGGGAACAGTGTGGGCACGTGGGCATCAAGAGAGCCCCCTGCACAATCCCACCAGCCGGCTTCGACACCATCAGGCCAGCGGCCACCGGAAGCATCGCCCTCGCAAGCAGCCAGCCGGGTGTCACCGTCACTCCCCTGGAAACTCCCACAACATCCCTAAAGCACGTCTGTGACCCAGCAACCCCACTCCTGGAATTCACCCAGAGGCGAGGGCCTCTGACCCCTGGGACGCTCCCAGAACCCAGCAGGCTCACAGCAGGCGCAGCCGTGCAGTCCGCACCCAGGAGCCTCCACGGAGGCAGGAAGGATACATCCACGTGGCGTGTTCCACAGCGGATGCCATACATGGACAGAAGGCGTGGCTGAGGCGTTCAGCACTGCTGAGGCTCGGACCCCAAAACCCACCTCCTGCCTGATCACACTCATGTGGAGATCGGGAGAGGGTGACCACGGAGGTCGAGGTCGGAACCAGGGTCACAGTGGGGGTGGCAGCTTCCGCTGCGGCGTGGGGGGAGTCTCCTGGGCTCTGGTGACTGTCTACACCCGGGCGCAGGTGGTGGCCATCAGGTTTCCACGAAGGTAAAATTCTGCTGAGTCATACATGAGATTTGCAAATAGCTGCGATAGCCTCAAGAAGTCAGAGAAAGAGGTCCTTGCGGGTTTCCACATGTGCCTCTCCCCACACCGAAGCTCCAGGGACACTTCACCTCTGCACCCCGCCCTGGCACGACTTTGGGGGCTTACCACTCCAGCGTGCTCATGACCACTGGGTGGGAACCCAAGCCCAGGGCGCTTTCACCCCTGCCGAGCCCCAAGGCCCCCGGCCGCTCTGGGAGGAGTGCGTCCCAGGGAGCGAGGCCTGAATCAGCCTTCCTGTCTCTCATGGAGCTGGCACGGGCCAGGCTGGGGTCCTGGGGGTGCCAGGGGTCCAGGAAGGTACCACCAGCGTCCCCACTCTCCTCTCAAACCCGGCTTGCAGTCTCCAATGCCCAGCCCTGTGACAGGACAGGGGCACCCGTGCTGGAAGGGAGGACCCTGAATGTGGAGCTCACCAAACCAGCACCCGAGGGCGTGAGGACAACGGTGTGGACCACGCCAGAAGAGAAACGAGTAAGGCCAAAGGGGCCGCACACACCCACGCCACGGACACGCATATGTCACAGACACATGCACACACACACCACAAATATGCACATCACAGACGTGCAGCACAGACATGCATGTGTCACAGACACACACACACGCACACCACAGGCACACACACCAGAGACACACCACGGACACACATGTGCCACACACACACATACACCACAAATATGCACACCACAGACACACGCACCACAGACATACACGTGCCACACACGCATATCACAGACACACACGCATATCACAGATGTGTAAATCATGGGAGTACCTCCATCACAGAAACACATCACAGACAGGACTGCATCCTAGACGCATTCATATCTCAGAGACACACATCCTGGACACGACCGTATCACACGTGAGCCTTACGTGGCTCTTGAAGGCCTTGCGGACGTGCCCATGGGCGGCCTTCTGGACCACAGCATACCGACGCACGCAGTACGTGTTCTGGGGTTTGATGATGCTGGCGATGACCTCCGTGAGCCTGTCCTGGGGGATGGTGTCATACGCACCCGTCACATCTACCTGCGTGAGTGGAGGCGAGGAGGCTGACAGTGGCCACCCAGCAACTCAGACATCACCTCTGCCCTCAGGGCCTGGCCTGGCGGCGTCCCCCACTCTCTCTCTGACCCCCACCCCTCCAGACCCCAAGGGCAGGGTGGGCTGTGTCCCCTCTGAGCCTCAGGACAGGAGGCCCCTGGCTCAGGACTGGGGTGCAAGACACCTGGGCCTGGTGGCTGAGCCGGTGCGGTTCCTTCTCTGACGGGAACTGGAATCCAGTGGGACCCTCCCTGGGAATAGGAGCCCGGGCAGTCAGGGTGCACAGTCGGGCCCATGTGCTGCAGCAAAGGCTGAAGGTCTCCACCCCAGGGGCCGGGTGTGTCCCCAACAGTGACAGGGTCACCTGCACTCCCTGCGGCCCACCCAGGAGTACCTCTTCCACCCAACACGAGGTGCCAATCAGGCAGCCACTCCCAAGGTCCAGCAGGGCTGCTCACGGGGGCCCCAGCACCCACCTTGACGAAGTACAGCTCAGGCGGCGGGTCCTGGGCCCGCACACGCAGCACAAAGGTGCGCCAGGCCTTGTGGATGTCATCTAGGCCCAGCACAGAGGCACCCAGGAGGCCGGGGCGCCGCGCCCGCTCGTAGTTGAGCACGCTGAACAGTGCCTTCACCCGCGAGCTGAGACGCTCGGCCTGGCGGGGACAGCACGGGAGACAGTCAGCAAAGTGGACCCGGCCAAGCGCCCCGCCCCACCACAGGGACCCAGGGGAGAAGCAGCCCCACCCCAGTGTCCCCAGCCCCCCAGACCTGGGACCTAGACCCCCTCCCAGCTTCCCCAGACCCTGTTTGAAACGTGCTCCTGGCTGCATGTGTGTTGCACACGGGATCTTCATGCCACACCTCTGTCCACCTCACCCCACACTCCCCTCAGATGATGGGGTCACTGCAGCCACCGCAGCCACAGGCGTGGGGTGCAGGAGCGGTGGGGTGAGGCCCCAGGATCCTCAGAGCCCGATGGGCTCCTGGCAGCTGTGGCCTGGTCCCCGGGCCCCACACGGAAGCACACGGTGCCTGAACACCACAGCAGGACACGTATCCGGGACCTCGGGCTCTGCTGTGTCCAGGCCCCGGCCCGGCTGCTTCTTGTGGTCCTCAGAGCCTGTCCCTGCCCCAGGACCTCCCCCCACACCCCCACGCTGCTTTTCTGGAGGCACCGGCACCTCGGCCGCCTCACCATGCCCACAAATGGGTTGGAGCCGTGCCGTGGCCCTGGCTGTGTCCCGTGGCCCCTCCTCCGGGCCCTTCATCTAAGCTGATACCAAATGTGGGGCGCGAATGCACTTCTGTTTAAAAAGGAAACGAAACCAAAGCACAGCCACCCTCTTTTCTCTGCGGAACGTTCTGGCTCCCACGACGTAGTCCATGTTCACGATCGGCCGGAGGCCGTCAGGCTTGGGGACGAAGCGGAGTCTGGACGCCAGCAGGGCGGGCCTGGCTTCCCGGTGCTGCCTGACCTCTGCTTCCGACAGCTCCCGCAGCTGCACCCTCTTCAAGTGCTGTCTGCAACAGAGAGCCCCTCAGGAGCCTCGCTCAGCCAGGCAACAGACTGGGGGGAAGCTCACGGGAAGCCACAACCCCCATCGACTCAGTGAGGGCTCAGGGCACCCACGGCAGCACACGCTGAAGGCCTTGCCCAGGGCCACGTCCACCCATGCCAGCCAGACGCCTCCGAGAGCCCCTCTACTTGCAGGGCACCTGGGCACCTGGTCCTATATTCAACCCTGGGGACGCCCAGTCCGGTGGTCAACCACCAGGGTGACTGTCCCACCGTCAGCATCAGGGAGCCTGGTCCCATGATCAACCCCCCAGATTGCCTGTCTGGTGGCCGCCACCCAGGATGGGGTGCAAGGCTGCATCTGGGGCCCCATGAACCCATGCGCCCTCCACACAGGATGCCTGTCCCTCTGGTACAGCCACTGGGGTAGCCCAAGGCTGGCCCCAGGCAGGACCCCCAGGCAGAAAGAGCTGCATCCCTTCAGATGGAGAGGGTGGGAGAGGCTGCTTAGGGAAGCTCAGCCAAGGAGCAGAATCAGCTCCCGTGAGCCCACCAGTTTCCTGACACCTCTGCCTTTTGGCCTTTTCCCCCAAAACCACCCATGGGGGCATGGGGGGCTGGAGCAGCCACACCTGGACCTGGGCATCTGTGGCTGATGGCCTGGCGCTCCACGGCCACTGGGGCCGCGGGTGCTCCAGGGCTGGTGCCCTGACCCCAGGCCGCAGGCCCAGCTGAGTGCAGAAAAGGCACAGTACCCTGTCCAGGGAGGAGGGGCCTCCGAGGCCCCCCAGGCAGAACAACAGTCCCAGTAGTGACAAGGAGCATCTTGGGGACCACCACGTCCGTCTGCTCCTTCCGGCCACCCCAATTAAATTCTTTCCAAAATACTGGTCAAATGACCATGTTGGGTAGCACACCATTAAATACGTGTAATGTCTAAGTAGGGTGCATTGTGTATTAACTCGTTCCCGCAGGGAAAGCCCTGACCCTCCCCCAGATGCAGGAGGAAATGGCCCCAGCACCACGTCGGGGTCCCCAGCCCAGAGGCTGTGTTACCTCTGATGAGGTCTGCTGCCAGCTCCCTCTGCAGACATCCTGATTTGGGGCATGGGGTGTGACAAGGCCCCCCAGGGACTCGAGTGTGCAGAGGAGCTGGGGAAGCCCTGACCTTGTGACTAAAGCCCTCCACAGTCAGCCTGGGTGGGACACGGAGAAGCTAATACTACGGCCTGGGCTCAGGCTGGCGTCTCCCAGACCAGCACTCCAGTCCCTCACTGATGCAAATCCAGCTTGAATCTGCCACAATCCTTCACACTCTTATCAGCTGAACAGTGCAGACAAAATCTCACAGCCATTCAAATGCAGCCACCTAGAAGTCAGCTCATGGTGGACCTCTCCTATCCCCAGGTGCTCCCTGCACAGGTGCTCCCTGCAGTGAGTCGCCAAGTGGGTGGGATTTTATCCTCTCATGACCTAAATCCAACAGATTAAAGATTCATACAGAACAGCATGAATTAAAAGAGAATCGGGGGCTGGGCACAGTGGCTTAGCCTGTCAATCCAGCACTTTGGGAGGCCAAGGTGGGTGGATCACCTCAGGTCAGGAGTTCGAGACCAGCCTGGCCAACATGGTGAAACCCTGTCTCTACTAAAAGTACAAAAATTAGACATGCGTGGTGGCAGGTGCCTGTAATCCCAGCTACTTAGGAGGCTGAGGCTGGAGAATCGCTTAAACCTGGGAGGTGCAGGTTGCCGTGAGCCAAGATTACACCACCGCACTCCAGCCTAGGCAACAATGAGACTCCATCTCAAAAAAAAAAAAAAAAAAACAAAAGGGAGAATCAGACCTACATCCCGAGGAGGGGCAAGCAGGCTAGTGGTAGTGTTTCCATCCAATATAAATCCCTTCTGCTTTACAAACTCTAGAGACCACTTGGCACAAACTCCTGATTTTACAGGTAAAATAACGTGAGCTCCAGGCAGTCAGAGCCTTGCACAGAATCCACTTGGACCAGGCCTGTGACAGGGCCCCTGGCTCCCAGCCCAGAGCTGCACAGCCAGGGAAGCACTGACAAGTGGAGACAGGCGCACACTGAGAAGCAAAGAACTGGCGTGGGGATACACTACCTGATTCCAATGCTTTGCAACTTGCTCCAGACACTCTTCCGGTAGAAAAAGAGCCTGTTCTTCTGAAACGTGGTCTCCGTGACATAAAAGAAAGACCTGAGCAGCTCGACCACGTACACGCTCATCAGCCAGTACAGGAACTTGGCCAGGATCTCCTCCCGCAGACGGTGCTCTGCGGCCGGAACACAGCCAACCCCTGAAACGAGAAGGACACCGCACAACCAGGTCGCCAAGGGCCTGGCGACCTCACCCCAGACCTGCACCATCCAGACACTGCACATCCAGATCACAGCAGGGCCTGGCGACGTCACCCCGGACCTACACCATCAGGACACTGCACATCCAGATCACCGAGGGCCTGGTGACCTCACCCCGGACCTGCACCATCCAGACACTGCACATCCAGATCACCGAGGGCCTGGCGACCCTGGTCACCACCCCGGACCTGCACCATCCAGTACGACAGCCATGGCCACGGGAAGCCCAGCAGGTCCAGGCCGAGATGGCCACGCATGGGACCTACACATGGGATCCCACAGACAAAGCTCAAAAAACATCAAATGTCCTGTGAGTGACGCTCCCACCAATGACACCCTAAAATGATGAGGTGTGGACACGCTGGGCTTCAGTAAAATCTATTATTACATTAATTTCACCTTTTCTTTTTTACTTTTTTAATGTGGCTACTAGAATTTTTTTTTTTTTTTGAGACAGAGTCTCGCTCTGTTGCCAGGCTGGAGTGCAGTGGTGCAATGTCAGCTCACTGCAACTTCCAACTCCCTGGTTCAAGCGATTCTCCTGCCTCAGCCTCCCAGGTAGCTGGGATTACAGGCACCCACCACCACGCCCAGCTAATTTTTGTGTTTTTAGTACAGATGAGGTTTCACCATGTTGGCCAAGATGGTCTCGACCTCCTGACCTCGTGATCCACCCGCCTCGGTCTCCCAAAGTGCGGGGATTACAGGCATGAGCCACCGCGCCCAGCCTAGAAATCTTAAAATTATCCACGTGGCTCACGTCATGCTCCTGTTGGGCGACAACGGCTCGGAGCCTCATCCTTTGTCCTGGTTCCCAAGCAGAAGGGAGGAAGCAGACACTCCCCTGCCAGGCAGCACCGTCAGAGCTGGCGCCACACCGCGGGCTTGCGCGATTTCAAACTTGACACCACGGAGCCAACCAGATCCCGACATGCCTGGGGTTTTCCAGGCTGAACCCAGGCCGAGCGGACGTTGCTGTCACTCACTGGCTAAGGAACGCTGGCCACGTGGTGCTCCAGACACTCACAGGCCAAGATGACCGCCCTCCTTGTGGTCTCCACATCTTCATCTGTGCATCATAAGCAGAGGTCCCCGGACGTCGCTAGATGCCATGGAAGCCAGCACAGGTAAAGCTGGGATTTACCAGCAATAACAACACAGAAGAACCACGC
This sequence comes from Symphalangus syndactylus, assembly GCF_028878055.3. Classification (NCBI taxonomy): domain Eukaryota; kingdom Metazoa; phylum Chordata; class Mammalia; order Primates; family Hylobatidae; genus Symphalangus; species Symphalangus syndactylus. Next base: position 100,820,300 of record NC_072438.2, on the reverse strand, counting down.
AAAGGACAAGGAAGGGGACCCCAGACGGCGGGCCTGAGACAGAAGGCAGATGGGAAACAAAGAGGAAAAGCAGGGCGGGGGCAAAGCTAAAGAAACACTGAACACGGAAAACAATATTAATAATGCTTAGCTTGTGGGGGTGTCAAGATGCCTGAGATAGAACTAAGTCAGCAGGGAAAACAGCACACAGGCTGGGGGTGGTGACCAGAGTTAAAATATGCTAAGGGTCTTATTGCTCAGGACAAGGCTAGCAATGTTTCAGACTTCATTGTAAAAGATCAGGATATGCCGGGCACGGTGGCTCGCACCTGTAATCCCAGCACTGTGGGAGGCCGAGGCGGGCAGATCACTTGAGGTCAGGAGTTTGAGACCAGCCTGGCCAACATGGTGAAACCCAATCTCTACTAAAAATACAAAAATTAGCCACGCGTGGTGGCGGGCGCCTGTAATCCCAGCTACTCATGAGGTTGAGGAATGAGAACTGCTTGAACCCAGGAGGCAGAGGTTGCAGTGAGCCAAGATTGCACCATTGCACCCCAGCCTGGGTGACAGAGTGAGATTCTGTCTCAATAAACAAAAGCAAACAACGACAACAAAAAGATCAGGGGGTAACACTAAGCAAAAGGAAATAAAAGCAAATGCCCAGTGACCAGGAGGCAACGACAGGATCAACACACGCTCGGCAGGACACGCACACGGCAACCCAAGAGGTGGTGAGAAGCAAGGGAAAGAGGGCACGCAACAGGCAAATGGAGAATCAGAGTGCACCAGACGGGTCTCTAGTGACAAAAAAATGAAAACAAGTCAGGTTATCCAGTTAAACAACGACTGTCAGACTGGATTGGAAATTCACCTCCATGCTGTTAATAGGACATACCTACACTACAAGAATATAAAGTGTTGAAAATTAGGCCAGGCGCGGTGGCTCACGCCTGTAATTCAGCACTTTGGGAAGCCAAGGTAGGTGGATCCCTTGAGTCCAAGAGTTTGAGACCAGCCTGGGCAACACAGCAAGACCCTGTCTCCAGAAAAAATTTAAAAATTAGCCAGGTGTAGAGGTGCGTGTCTGTAGTTCCAGCTACTCAGGAGGCTGAAGTGAGAGGATGGCTCAGGCCAGAAGGTAAAGGTTACACTGACCTGTGATCACACCACTGCACTCACCCTGGGCGACAGAGCAAGACTCTGTCTCAAAAAAAAGAAGAAAAAAAAAAAAAAAAAAATATATATATATATATAAATTAAAGGCAGAAAACAGACACAGCAAGAAAATACTAATCAAAAGAAGCCCAGTGTGGCAGCACTAAGAGCAATTTAAAAAAAGAATTACTAGATTACTAGAGACATAGAAATCTACAAAAGATTCACGCATCAGGAAGATAAAAATTCTACCATGTGCGTGCACCTAATAATGCCTCACATAAATGCTACCAAACAAGAAGAAATGAACAGACCCATCCCCCAGGTGAGGGGCTGTGGCCTCCTTCTTGGAATTTCATGCATCTAGAAGGAGACAGAAGCTTTGCACAGGACCTTAATAAGCTGGATATAGTGAACGTGCATGCCCACTATTGACAGGATGTCAAATTTACAGTGGACAGTTCTGGAAACCATCCACACACTAGATCACAAAGCAAGGCTCCACAAACTTCAAATAATTGGTATTATACAGACCACTACACAACTGAGTTAGAAATCATAACAAAATGATAACTTAAAATACTCGACATATCTTGATACTCTACATATCTTGAACATAAACAATGTTCAAATAACTCACTGCTCAAAGAAATCACAGAATAAGCTAAAGAATACTTAAAAGTGACTGATATCAAAATGATTTCACATCAAAACACAGGGTGCACAAAGAAAAAATCACAGAATAAGAATACTTAAAAGAAGTATTAACACTTTTAAGTATTTTAAGAACACTTAAAAGTGGCTGATGTTGAAATTACTTCACATCAAACCACAGGGTGCAGCTAAAGCAGCACTTAGAGGGAAAGGCATAACTAAACTAAGAAGCTAGAAAAGGAATGAAAGAATAAACCAAAAGAAAGCATACAATGGAAAGATAGAAATGTCAGAGGTAAATCAGTGAAATTCAAAACTAAGACCCAAGAGAGAAGTCTGACGAAGGCTGGCGGAGACACTGGCCCTCCACCTGGGTCTCAGAGCAGGAGACAGAGGGGGACACTCCAACCTGTAGCTGGATGTCAATCCATGTGAGGGGGCGACTGGAGGCAGAGCCCAGCCTAAGCAATGAGCGGCAGGTACCCAGAATAAGGTGACAAGCGTTGCCACCCACCCAAGGGGGCCAACCAGAGGGGCAGCTTGGGAGAAAACAGGACAAGTGAGGGGGCTGGGGTGCCTTGCTTTCCTTCAGGCCACAGAGAACCCTTTCTGGGATGTCTCCAGCAACACTTGGCAGCAGACACAGGCAGCCCAGAGTCCAGCCTCGGCATGGGACAAGCTGGGAGAGGAGTATTGGCAGCATGCGTGTGGGCACGTGGTGGGCAAGCCAGGCCCAACAGAGGCAAGCGGACCTGAAGCTGTGGCTGCAGTGCCTGGCAGGCGGGAGGCGAGAGCCTACAGTCCCGTGTCCCTGTAGCAAAATGGAATGGGGAGGTGACCAAGAAGAGCCGAGCATCAGAAAAGATAGGCTTGGGGACCAGCACTGTGCCTGCACCATCTACCCAGGCAATGGGCAACCGGCGCAGCTGTGGCTATAGAAAGAGCAAATATTCAGGAGCAAGCTCAAGTGAGCAAAAGCCAAGGACACCCCGGGGCCACGCCTCACTCACTCTGCATATGACAAGGACACCCAGGGATAGCGCCTCACTCACCCTACACATGACAGGGACACCCGGGGACAGCGCCTCACTCACCCTACACATGACAGGGACACCCGGGGACAGCGCCTCACTCACCCTACACATGACAAGGACACCAGGGGACAGCGCCTCATTCACTCTGCATATGGCAGGGACACCTGGGGACAGCGCCTCACTCACCCTACACAGGACAAGGGACACCCGGGGACAGCGCCTCACTCACCCTACACAGGACAAGGGACACCCGGGGACTGCACTTCACCTACACGTGACAGGGACACCTGGGGACCGCGCCTCACTCACCCTACACGTGACAGGGACACCTGGGACTGTGCCTCACTCACGCTACACGTGACAGGGACACCCAGGGACAGCGCCTCACTCACCCTACACATGACAGGGACACCCGGGGGCCGCGCCTCACTCACCCTGCACGTGACAGGGACACCCAGGACTGTGCCTCACGCTACACGTGACAGGTACACGCGGGGACAGCGCCTCACTCACCCTACACGTGACAGGTACACGCGGGGACAGCGCCTCACTCACCCTACACGTGACAGGGACACCCGGGGACCGCACCTCACTCACCCTACACATGACAGGGACACCCAGGGACAGTGCCTCACTCACTTTACACGTGACAGGGACACCCGGGGACAGTGCCTCACTCACTCTGCATATGACAGGGACACCCGGGGACAGCGCCTCACTCACCCCGCACATGAGAGGGACACCCGGGGACAGCGCCTCACTCACCCTGCACGTGACAGGGACACCCAGGGACAGCACCTCACTCACTCTGCATATGACAGGGACACCCGGGGACAGCGCCTCACTCACCCCGCACATGAGAGGGACACCCGGGGACAGCGCCTCACTCACCCTGCACGTGACAGGGACACCCGGGGACAGCACCTCACTCACTCTGCATATGACAGGGACACCCGGGGGCCGCACCTCACTCACCCTGCACGTGACAGGGACACCCGGGGGCAACACCTCACTCACCCTGCACGTGACAGGGACACCCAGGGACCATGCCTCAGTCCCTGCACAAGCCAGGGGCAGATTGTGACCTCATCTGAAATCAGAGAACAGCAATAATGACAGGCAGAGTCCTGATCAGAGACCTCAAACTCTCCTCGACGAAGGAAGCTGGAGCACAAAAAGCAAAAATGGGTTGCATGACGCTTATCTGACTCGGCGTGGTCCACCTGAGCCGCAGCAGGTGTGAGGCAGCTGCTGTTCGATGGGTAGGGACTTCCAGTCACACAAGACGCCGCATTTCAAGCAACCTGCTGTAAACACGGCCGAGTTAGCAATTCTGCACCGTACACAGAAAACCGTGTTAGGACTGCCAATCTCATGTTATATGACTTTTGCCACCATAAAAAGAAAAAAAAGAAAAAAAAAGAGCCCCGGGAAGGTCACCCTCCTTGTCTGCATGGCCGGAAGTCTCACATGTCTTGGGAGTTTGTGGGGAGGGGGTGAAATCGGGACTCCTTCTAGCTGCCACTGTAGGGCCGGGGAGCACTAGGAGCCAAAAGGGGGCTGGAGCGGAGGTGCCTCAACATCAAATCCAGAAAAACAGGGCGGGGACACGGCAGACCCAGCAGCACCAACCCCTGAACACCCACAAACACTGTCCCTTCCTGAGCAGGTGGAGCCATCTGCTGTCCTCTGCTCCCACATGGCCCTCTTCATACCTAAAGATGGGACCAGGATCTGTGCTGGAGGATGGTCTTACCTCCCTCCCTCTACCCTGTCCTGGCACAGTCAACGAACGCTTTTTTTTTTTTTTTAAAGACAGAGTTTCACTCTTGTCGCCCAGGCTGGAGTGCAATGGCACAATCTCAGCTCACTGCAACCTCTGCCTCCCGGGTTCAAGTGATTCTCCTGCCTCAGCCTCCCAAGTAGCTGGGATTACAGGCACACACCACCATGCCCAGCTAATTTTTGTATTTTTAGTACAGATAGGGTTTCACCATGTTGGTCAGGCCGCTCTCAAACTCCTGACCTCAGGTGATCCACCTGCCTCAGCTTCCCAAAGTGCTGGGATTACAGGCGTGAGCCACCGCACCTGGCCGTCAACACACAATTAAATCTTAAACACAAACCTGCATATTGGCTGACCACGTGCACCTGCAAAACCCTTACCTCCCACCCCCAGGAAGACGGGGTTCTCCTCCCCACCTCTCATTCCCACCCTTGAAATTGCGAAGAGGATTACAGGTAACCTGCAGGCACCCTCGCCAGAGCGTCTGTGCTTCCAGACACTTCTGCCCATTGCCGGCAACCCGGCTCCACTGCCGCGCCCAGCCTCCTCTGTTCACTGCTCTGGCCTCAGCGCCTGGAAACTGCGTGTCCATCAAAACGTGAAGGTGAACCTCATAAGTTTATGCAAACTGGACAGGAGGGAGAGCAGAGGCAGAGATCACCGTGTCCACTCGACGTCCTGAGCGAGAAGCCACCTGTGCCCACGTGACGATGGAGACCGGAGGACCAGGGCTCTGCCTGCCCCCTTTTCTGAGTCCCTACTGCATTCAGCTCTGGGGCCTGGGCCCTCGACGGCCACCACCTCCTCACCTGGGCTCCTGCGCAGCCAAGCGCAGTCCCGCACGCTCATCTTCCACGTCAGCTCCTGCAGCGAGAGCTTGGCATGCTTCCCCAGAGAGATGAACTTCTTGGTGTTCCTGAGGAAGCGGCGTTCGTTGTGCCTGGAGCCCCAGAGGCCTGGGGGCACCAGCCGGCGCAGGCAAGCCCTCACGAAGCCGTACACCTGCCAGGGGCTGCTGTGCTGGCGGAGCAGCTGCACCAGGCGACGGGGGTCTGTGTCCTCCTCGGGGGCCGCCACAGAGCCCTGGGGCTTCTCCCGGGCACAGACACCGGCTGCTGGGGTGACCGCAGCCCGCAGCGGGCAGTGCGTCTTGAGGAGCACCCCGTAGGGGCACTGCGCGTGGTTCCCAAGCAGCTCCAGAAACAGGGGCCGCATTTGCCAGTAGCGCTGGGGCAGGCGGGGCAACCTGCGGGAAGTCCCTGGCATCCAGGGCCTGGAACCCAGAAAGATGGTCTCCACGAGCCTCCGAGCGCCAGTCAGGCTGGGCCTCAGGGAGCTGAGTAGGAAGGAGGGCCGCAGCTGCTCCTTGTCGCCTGAGGAGTAGAGGAAGTGCTTGGTCTCGGCGTACACCGGGGGACAAGGCGTGTCCCAGGGACGTGGTGGCCGCGATGTGGATGGGGGTCCCGCGTGGTGCTGGCGGCCCACGGATGGGTGGGAGTGGCGCGTGCCAGAGAGCGCACCCTCCAAAGAGGTGGCTTCTTCGGCGGGTCTGGCAGGTGACACCACACAGAAACCACGGTCACTCGGTCCACACGTCCTGTCCGGGTGGGCCCAGGACCCCTGCCCAACGGGCGTCCGCTCTGGCTCAGGGGCAGCCCCACGCCTGGGCCTCTTGGGCAACGGCAGACTTCGGCTGGCACTGCCCCCGCGCCTCCTCGCACCCGGGGCTGGCAGGCCCACGGGGACCCTGGCCTCCCTGACGCTATGGTTCCAGGCCCGTTCGCATCCCAGACGCCTTCGGGTTCCACTCGCGTGTGGCGGGGGCCGGGCCTGAGTGGCAGCGCCGAGCTCGTACAGCGGCGGCCCGCACACCTGGTAGGCGCAGCTGGGAGCCACCAGCACAAACAGCGCGCAGCGTGCCAGCAGGTGAACTAGCACGTCGTCGCCCACGCGGCGCAGCAGCAGCCCCCACGCCCCGCTCCCGCGCAGTGCGTCGGTCACCGTGTTGGGCAGGTAGCTGCGCACGCTGGTGGTGAAGGCCTCGGGGGGGCCGCCGCGGGCCCCGTCCAGCAGCGCGAAGCCGAAGGCCAGCACGTTCCGCGCGCCGCGCTCGCACAGCCTCTGCAGCACCCGGGCCACCAGCTCCTTCAGGCAGGACACCTGCGGGGGAAGCGCCCTGAGTCCCCTGCGCTGCTCTCCGCATGTCGCTGGTTCCCCCCGGCCGCCCTCAACCCCAGCCGGACGCGGACCCCGGGGAGGCCCACCTGGCGGAAGGAGGGGGCGGCAGGGGGCGGCCGTGCGTCCCAGGGCACGCACACCAGGCACTGGGCCACTAGCGCGCGAAAAGCCGCCGGGTCTCCGCGCTGCACCAGCCGCCAGCCCTGGGGCCCCAGGCGCCGCACGAACGTGGCCAGCGGCAGCACCTCGCGGTAGTGGCTGCGCAGCAGGGAGCGCACGGCTCGGCAGCGGGGAGCGCGCGGCATCGCGGGGGTGGCCGGGGCCAGGGCCTCCCACGTGCGCAGCAGGACGCAGCGCTGCCTGCAACCCGCGCCGCGAGGAGAGGGCGGGGCCGCGGAAAGGAAGGGGAGGGGCTGGGAGGGCCCGCAGGGGGCTGGGCCGGGGACCCGGGAGGGGTCGGGACGGGGGCGGGGTCCGCGCGGAGGAGGCGGAGCTGCAAGGTGAAGGGGCAGGACGGGAGCCCGGGTCCCTAGTCCCTCCGCCACTTGGGAAGCGCGGTCCTGGGCGTCTGCGCCCGCGAATCTACTGGGAGCCCGGCCTGGCCCCGACCGCGCAGCTGCTCCGGGCGGACCTGGGGGTCTGGGCCGCGCTTCCCCACCCGCGCGCCGCTCCCGCTCCCAGGGTGCAGGGACCCCAGCGAGGGCCCAGCGGAGAGGGGTCGAATCGGTCTAGGCTGTGGGGTAACCCGAGGGAGGGGCCGTGATGTGGGGGCCCTGGGAACAGGTGCGTGCGGCGACCCTTTCGCCGCTGGCCTGATCCGGAGACCCAGGGCTGCCCCCAGGTCCGGACGCGGGGCGTCGGGCTCTGGGCACCGCGAATGCAGGGCGTGAAGGGGAGGACGGGGGCGCGTAGACGCGGGTGGGGACGAACCCGAGGACCCAGCGCTCCCTGGACGGGCACGCGGGGCCTCCCGGAGCGCCTCCCTGCAACGCTTTCCCGCGACTTGGGCTCCTTGACACAGGCCCGTCATTTCTCTTTGCAGGTTCTCAGGCGGCGAGGGGTCCCCACCATGAGCAAACCACCCCAAATCTGTTAATCACCCACCGGGAAGGTCCCGTCGAGAAAGGGTGGGAAATGGAGCCAGGCGCTCTTGCTGGCCGCGCACCGGGCGCCTCACACCCGCCACAACGGCCTTGACCCTGGGCCCCGGCGCTCTATCCGGCAGATGAGGCCAACCTCTGGTCACATCGCGCCCGCACAGGGAGGAGGGCAGCCTCGGGGTCCAGGCACCTGGCTCCAAGCATCGGACTGCAGAGCTAGGAGGCCCGACTTCCAGCCCAGCAGTAGAAGCCACATGGCCACTGGGCCCCTCCAGATCTGGGGCCCCGGCACAACCACAGGACAGCTGAGGACTTCCCAGGAATCCAGACTCCGGGTTGCTCAAGTTTGGATCTAAGGGGCGAGAAACTTCTGGGTCTCCCGAGGCCTTGCAGGGATGCTGTAGCTGAGGTCGGCAAACACTGAAATGCTAACAAATGCAACCTTAAATGTAACCTTTCCTACCTTCAGAAACTGGCGGAGGAAATTGCTTTATTTATAGAGCTAGCATTTGAACAGGCCTCGCACCCTCCCTGGGCCGTCACACTCGCTGGAGGTTAGCCTCGTCTTGTAAATACTTAGGATTACAGGTCGCTCTTCTAGAAATCCCCTTAGTGAACCCTAAGCCTTTTTAAAGGGCTGTGTTTGTGAATTGTCTCTGCCACTAGGGCAAAGGGGCGGTTTGGAAAATTTGTTCCAGCAAAAGTTAAGTTGTAGCTTACTCTGGTTCTCTGCAGAGAAGCCAACATAGAAAACATAATTTTAAAAGAGGAAATAGAAGAAATGAAGGCAGAAGATTACACTGGAGTAGTTAACACCAGGTGCCTGGTGAGGAAACGCCTCCCAGCACTCAGTGAAGATCGCTGATACCCAGAAGACACCCCAGTATTATGGGTGCAGTTAGTCTGTCTTTGAAAAGCTGATGATGTGTTAGTCATCACAGTGTAAAACAAGAATGTTCTAACAACAACAAAAAAATTCTATCATTGGCTTAAAACACCACAACACTTGAGTGGGGTGAGCTTCCTACCTCAGACCCAGATGTTTCTAAACAGAGTAAATTCTGAGCTGGGCATGATAGCTCACACCTGTAATCCCAGCACTTTGGGAGGTGGAGGCGGGTGGATCATCTGAGGTCAGGAGTTCGGGACCAGCGTGGCCAACATGGTGAACCACCCCCCCCACCCCCATCTCTACTAAAAATACAAAAAATTAGCTGGTCATGGTGGCGCGTGCCTGTAATCCCAGCCAAATGGGAGGCCAAAGCAGGAGAATCACTTGAACCTGGGAGGCAGAGGCTGCAGTAAGCCAAGATCACGCCATTGCACTCCCTCCAGCCTGAGCAACAAGAGTGAAACTCCTGTCTCAAAACAAAACAAACAAGCAAACAAATGAAGCAGTGGATTCTGTACCAGCAGTGAAAAATAGCAAAGTATCATTCCTTCCTCCACAGGAGTGAAACTCCTCTGCCCCTGGTGGGGGGGTGAGGGGGGAAGGGGTTCAATCCCAGTAGAGTGGGAGGGATGGACTTTAATTTCTACATGTTTCAGCACACACTGAGACATTGAGATTCAGGACGGTGTCCACACTCGTGCCCTGATTCTACATCAGGTTTCTACTGGCAGATGGCAACCCCACTGGGACCTGAGGGCTGCAGCCTCCCAGCTGCTGGCAGGGTGGGGGTATCGCAGCCCGTGCAGTGGGTCCCATGGCGTAACAGGTGGTCACAGAAACTGTGAATATGTCGAGACGGTGTATCCCCAGTCTACGAAGAATTGCAGAAAATATCAAAGGAGGGTAACTCCTGAGTAAAGGGGAAATTGAACTCCATGAACTCCTTACCAGTGGGTGTGACTTGAGCCCAGGGAAGTTTTAAAATGGTTAAATAGGCCAGGTGCAGTGGCTCATGCCTGTAATCCCAGCACTTTGGGAGGCTGAGGTGGGCGGATCACCTGAGGTCAGGAGTTTGAGATCAGCCTGACCAACATGGTGAAAGCCCATCTCTACTAAAAATACAAAATTAGCCGGGTGTGGTGGTGCACGCCTGAAATACCAGCTACTTGGGAGGCTGAGGCACGAGAATTGCTTGAACCCAGGAGACGGAGGTTGCAGTGAGCCGAGATCATGCCACTGCACTCCAGCCTGGGCAACAAGAGCATAACTCTGTCTCAAAAAGTAAGTAAATAAAATAAAATAGCTAAATAAAATCACTCGTGCCTGCCCTGCCCTTGCCTGGAGGCGCTTCAGCCCTGTCCTTGGATGTTTCTGTAAACTTTTGTTTTGAAATAATCCTAGATTCACAGTGCATGGTTTCCTGTTGCTTCTGCAAATCCCCACACACTTTGTGCTAGAAGGGCAACGCGGGTGCCCTCCTATGGCACAGAGGCCGGAGGTCCATGATGGGCCCTGGTGGGCTAAGGGCCACCCGTGCCTTCCTGCTGCAGGCTCCGTGGAGAGTCCCTTCCCCGCTTTTTCCAGCTTCTGGAGGCGCTTGCAGGCCTGGGCTCGAGACCCCTCCTCCCTTTTCAGCCTCAGACTGACTCTGCCTCCATCGTCCCGAGGCTGCACCCCTCTGACCCTCCTGCCTGCCTCCTCCCAGAACCCCTGGATTACTTTTCAGGCCTGCAGGTAATCCCAAAGGATCCTGGACCTCAGGGTCCTCACGGTGATCACACCTGCAAAGGCCCTGGGGCCGGGCAGGTTCTGTCCACAGGTCTGGGGGAATCAGGAGGCGGGCATCTCTAGAGCATTATCCTGCCCAGGACACTCGGGCATGGCAAAGATGGCACAGCCTCTGGGTTCCCCCATCCCCACTCCCCTATGGTTAGTCTCCCATAACTGAGCCAATACTGTCGGAACCAGGAAACTGGCTTTAGTAAAAGGTGTGTGCAGTAGCCCCCCACTGCTGTCCCCACTGTCCCTAAACCCCTAACCACTCCCCTGCCCTGGGGTGAAATTCTCTCTTTTTGAACATGTTGCGTATGTGGAGTCCTAGCCCACGGATGTGGCAGTTTTGACTCGGCGTAATTCCCTTGAGATGCCTGCAGGCTTTATAAACGGCGTGTTCCTCTTCACTGCTGAGGAACTGTCCACGGTGCAGACGGACCCGTTTGTTTAAACGGTTTGTTAAAGGACATTTTAGCAGGGATTTCCCCGCTTTGTAGCTATTAAAATAAAACAGCGGGGGTCGGTCATGGACAGGAGTTTGTACATGATGTGCATAGTTGCATGAATTCCCAGGGCTGTGGGATAAATGTCCAGGGGTGCGATTGCTGGGTCTTTTGGGAAGAGGATGCTTAGTGCTTGTGGAAACTGCCACTCTGTGTTCCAGAGGGAGGGGGGCAGGAAAGTGCTGGGCAGAGAAGGGCGGGTCCCTGGCGAGGGCTCCATCCCCGGGCCTGTGCCCACGGACCTAGGTGAGGACAGGCACTCATACCTTCACACCCAAATGTTACATTTCCCAGGAGCACCCTGGCCCACCACGCCTAGCGGGCAGAGACACACGCAGCTGGACGTGGAAAGGAGCACAGAAACAGAAGAACACACCGGCAGGCCCCGGCAGATGACAGGAGAGGGGGGAGCGCCTGGAAATGGAGGTCAGCGTGCAGCCGGACGCCAGGAACCTGCATCGGGGGCCACGAGCCAGGTTCAGGCTCAGAGGAGCCAGTCTGGGAGGCGCAGAATCTCCTCCCTTCAACGCGTGTGAGTGTTGGGGAAGGAGACAGACACCCCATGTGAGGAGGAACCGTGCGAGCTACGTTGCTGAGACAAGACACAGTGGGACAGGTGAGACGGCAGTGCTGGAACACGGCCCACCCAGGGTTTAGGAAGCTGCTGGAGAAGCTGAGGCCTGGAGAAGCTGAGGCCTGGAGGCGGAGGGTGTGGAGACAGGGCTGGCCTCAGTGTGGCACCCCAGGATGAGTCTCCAGGGCAGATGGCGCCCTCGGGAAGCAGCAACCAGGCCCTAGAATCTGGGGGACTGCCTGCCAGGGCAGCCTCAGGGTTCTGTCTCCCAGGGTCTACTAGTCTAAAGGAACAGATTGTTCCAGCCGCTGTTGTCACCCCAGCCTGGTGGCTGAAAGCAGCCTCATCTCTCCTGGATTCTAATACATCAGGGGTGTGGGCCGGGCTCTGGTACAAACACCAAAGAATGGTGTTTGTGTTGAGTTTTGTCATGGCTTGTCACGCCTGAAGAAGTTGCTGGAATCGTTCAATCCTTAGGGGTGAAGATGAATAATGATGGAAGTAACCGTCCCCATCAATAGAGGCGTATAATTTACATGGCCATTTCATGCACACGACTTCATTACCCTTGACCCACCCAGGGAAGCGGGCAGGCAAGGGTCATGTTCGTTTCCACAGGTTCAGGGCTCCGTGACTTCCTGGGTCAGTGCGGGTGGGCCCGGGAAGCTGGTGTGGGGTCCTGAGTCACACACAGCGTGGCCGTCCAATGCGGCAGCTCCCAGGGAGGACAGTCAGTGGTCCTGCTGTCGGCCTCCCAGGCTGGGGACTCTCTCCCTGGTGGCTTTGCCGTGCTCATAGTCCTGCCGCCCGGTCCTCTCCTCGTGTACTTTCCCTTGCACCCTAAGCCACCTTATGAAAACCAATAAAAAGTACTTAGGGTGAAAAATCCCTCTGAACGTGGTCATTAAATCCTTGGACCTTGGCAAACATCGCTCAGTTCCTGTTTTACGCCTTTGGATTTCTGCACTCCTGAATGTTATTTGATGAAATTTAAGAAAATAGTAAGATAAAATTATCCATTCGGATGTTGAAAGGTTGAATTTACTCATGGAATTAAGTCTTTCAATCCCGCCGTCGCTGGCCGCCCCCAGCCGCATCCCGGTTTGTTATTAAGCCAGGCTCAGACTCCTCTCTCCAGGGCGGGGGTCTGTGGAACTCTTTGCAAGAGGGTCCTCAGCAGGGACTCGGAGAAGCTCCGTGGGGTCACCTCTGTCCTGATCAGCAACTGCAAGGGCAAGAGAGGAAGAGAGGAAAGAGGGAAATGACCGCAGAGCTGGGCATCTGGTTTTCCCTTGAGAAGGTGCTTTCGTGACTTTCTGTTTTAAAGAAGGCACCTAACTCAAGCTTCCTTCAGAATATACCTCGGTCACTGCTTCAGACGAAAAAAAGGTTTAAGCCATACTTCCAGGTGCCTTGACTCCTTTCCCTCTGGCACGCGCCCGGGTGAGCGCCATAGCTGCTGCCCTGGGTTTGAGCTGAGGCTTCTGACTCCTTGCGTTCCTGCCGGCTGCCTTTTCCAGGTGGCATCCAGAGCAATCTTTGAAAAGCATAAATAAGGGCACTTCATGCGCTGCTCACCAAACGAGGCAGCCTTCTCATCGCCCCTTCCCACCCTAGCTTTCCTGCCCTCGGGTCATCAGGCCTCCGCCTTGCACCTGGGTCTTGGCCAGGGACCCTTGAAGATCTGAAGTGGCTCGGGTCCACAGAGCCACCTGCTTCCTACCTGGTACTCTAATTCTTCTGGAGGAAATCACCAACATTTTTGGTTTCAGGATTCATACAGATTAAGTTTAACCAAACATGAACATGCAATCAAAAATCTCCAAGCATACAAGAAAAAAAGCACCATGAATGAGAGGTGGAAGAAACAAGACGAACACAAAAACACAGTGTAATCAGATACACCAATTCTGCAGCTCAATTTTAGAGATCTCTGTAATTATTGGTAATTAATAAAGATTACCTTTCACCATTATTAGCGGTTGTTTTAGGGTTTATAGAATGCCTCTTTAACTTCTCCCAGCCTGTCTTTAGTTAAAATTAAGTCACTTACAGAGAGTATAAGCGTCTAACAACAGTAACTTCCACCGCTCCCTCCTCACATTTCTGTCATTGTGGCCATAACTTTTACTTCTTCAGGAGCTAGAAACCCCACAATACATTGTTCTTATTTTAGATTAAGTGGTTAATTACCTTTTATAATTGTTTTAATTTTTAATTTCTAATATAGTAGAGTATGTATTTATAGGGTACATAAAAATTAAAATTTTAATTTTCTTTTGTTTTTGTTTTGAGACGGAGTCTTGCTCTGTCACCCAGGCTGGAGTGCAGTGACATGATCTCAGCTCACTGCAACCTCCACTTCCCAGGTTCAAGCAATTCTCCTGTCTCAGCCTCCTGAGTAGTTGGGACTACAGGCATGTGCCACCACTCCTGGCTAATTTTTGTATCTTTAGTAGAGACAGGGTTTCATCATGGTGGCCAGGCTGATTTCAAACTCCTGACCTCAAGTGATCCACCCGTCTTGGCCTCCCCAAATGCTGGGATTACAGGCATGAGCCACCATGCCTGGCCATTAAAATGTTAATTTTTAATATAGTAGGGTTTATATTTATAGCGTACATGAGATATTTTGATACAGGCATACGATGTGTAATAATCACATCAGGGTAAATGGGGTATCTATCACCTTCAAGCATGTATCCTTTCTTTGTGTTACAAACAATTCAATTATACTCTTTTAGTTATTTTAAAACATACAATAAATTATTGTTGACTCTAGTCACCCTGTCCCCCACCCCTCTAGAACCACCATTCTACTCTATTTCCATGTCAATTGTTTTAATTTTTAGCTACTACAAATAAGGGACAACATGAAAATTTGTCTTTCTGTGCCTGGCTTATTTCACTTAACACACTGACCAGTGCCACCCATATGCTGTTGCAAATGACAGGATCTCATTCTTTTTTATGGCTGCATAGTACTCCACTGTGCACGTACACCACATTTTCTTTTTCCATTCGTCTGTTGATGGACACTTAGGTTGTTTCCAAACCTTGGCTGCTATGAACAGTGCTGCAGTAAATGTGGGAGTGGAGATAGCTTGTTGATACACTGATTTCCTTTTTTGGGGTATATACCTAGCAATGGGATTGCTGTATGGTAGCTCTATTTTTAGTTTTTTGAGGAACTTTCAAACTGTTCTCCATAGTGGTACCAATTTCCATTCCCACCAACAGTGTCCAAGGGTTTCCTTTTCTCCATATCCTCACTGGCATTTGTTATTGCCTGCCTTTTGACTAAAAGCCATTTTAACTGGGGTGAGATGATATCTCATAGTCGTTCTGATTTGCATTTCTCTGATGATCAGTGATGCTGAGCACATCTTCAGATGCCTGTTTGCCATTTGTTTGACTTATTTTGAGAAATGTCTACCCAGATCTTTTGCTTATTTTTAAAAATCAGCTTATTAGGTGTTTTTCCTATAGAGTAGTTTGAGCTCCTTATATATACTGGTTATTAATTCCTTGTTAGATGAATAGTTTGCAAATATTTTCTCCCATTCTGTGGGTTGTCTTTTCTCTTTGTTGATTGTTTCCTTTGCTGGGCAGAAGCTTTTTAACTTGGTGTGATCCCATTTGTCTGTTTTTGCTTTGGTTGCCTGTGCCTGCAGGGAATTACTCAAGAAGTCTTTGCCCACTCCAATGTCCTGGAGAGTTTCTCCAGTGTTTTCTTTTTGTAGTTGCAAAGTTTGAGGTCTTAGATTTAAGTCTTTAATCGTTTTGATTTGCTTTTGTATATGGTGAGAGATAGAGTTCTAGTATTGTTATTTTGCACATGGATATCCAGTCCCTCCAGCACCATTTATTGAAGAGATTATCTTTTCCCTAAAGTATGTTCTTGGCACCTTTGTCAAAAACGAGTTCACTGTAGCTGCATGAATTTGTTTCTGGATTCTCTATTCTGTTCCTCTGGTCCATGTGTTGTCTGTTTTTACGCCAGTACCATGTGGTTTTTGTTACTGTAGCTTTGTAGTATAATTTGAAGTCAGGTAACGTGATGCTTCCAGTTTTGTTCTTTTTGCTCAGGATAGCTTTGGCTATTCTGGGTCTTTTGTGATTCTATACAAATCTTAGAATTGTTTCTTCTATTTCTGTGAAGAACATCATTAGTATTTTAATAGGGATTGCATTGAATTTGTAAATTGCTTTGGGTAGTATGGACATTTTAACAGTATTTATTCTTCCAATCCATGAACATGGAATATCTTTTCTTTTTTTGTGTGTGTGTCCTCTTCAATTTCTTTTATCAATGTTTTATAGTTTTCATTGTAGAGATCTTTCACTTCTTTGGTTAATTCCTAGCTGTTTAATTTTATTTGTAGCTATCGTAAATAGCCTTGCTTTTTTGATTTCTTTTTCAGATTGTTTGCTGTTGGAATATAGAAATACTACTGATTTTTGTACATTGATTTGTATCCTGCTCTACCAAATTTCAATTCTAATAGTTTTTTAGTGGTGTCTTAAGTCTTTTCCAGATGTAAGATCACATCGTCTGCAAACGGGATAATCTGACTTCTTCCTTTCCAGTTTGGATGCTTTTTATTTCTTTCTCTTATCTGATTGCTCTAGCTAGGACTTCTAGTACTATGTTGAATCACAGTGGTGAAAGTGGGCATCCTTGTCGTTTTCCAGATCTTAGAGGAAAGGCTTTCAGTTTCTCCTTATGATACTACCTGGGTCTGTCATATAGGGCTTTTATTATGTTGAAGTATGTTTCTTCTTCTTCCTCTTTCCCTTCCCCTTCCCCTTCCCCTTCCACTTCTCCTCCACCTCCTCCTTCTCCTCCTCCCTTCTCCCTCCCTTCTCCCTTCTCCTTCTCCTTCTTCTTATTCAATGGGGTCTTGTTCTGTTGTCCAGGCTGGAGTACAGTGACATGTTCATGGCTCACTGCAGCCTCGACCTCCCAGGCTCAAGTGATTCTCCCACCTCAGCCTCCAGAGTAGCTGGGACTACAGGCATGTGCCATCATGCCTGGCTAATTTTTTTAAAAAGTTTTTTGTAGACCAGGTCTCATTTTGTTGCCCAGGCTAGTCTCAAACTCCTGGACTCAAGCAGTCATCCCACCTTGGCCTCCCAGATTGCTGGGATCGCAGGTTGAGCCACTGTGCCTGGCCTGTATGTTTCCTGTATACCTGGTTTTTTGAGGGTTTTTATCATGAAGGGTGCTGAATTTTATCAAATGCTTTTTCTGCATAAAGTGAAATAATCATATAGTTTTTGTCCTTCATTCTGTTAGGATGATGTATCACATTGATTGATTTGCATATGTTGAACCATCCTTCCATCCCTGGAATAAATCCCACTTGGTCACAATGAATGATCTTTCGAACCTGTTGTTTAATTTGGTTTGCTAGTGTTTTGTTGAGGATTTTTGTATCAGTATTCATCAGGGATATTGGCCTGCAGTTTTCTTTTCTTTCTGTTTTTTTGTTTGTTTGTTTTTGATGTGTTTTTGTCTGGTTTTGGAATCAGGGTAACTGGTCATGTAGAATGAGTTTGGAAGTATTCTTTCCTCTATTTTTCAGAATAATTTGAGTAGGATTGGAATTCATTCTTCTTTAAATGATTGGTAAAATCCAGCAGGGAAGCCATTGGGTCCTGGGCTTCTGTTTGCTGGGAGACTTTTTATTATGGCTTTAATCCCATTATTGTTACTGGTCTCTTTGGGCTTTGGATTTCTTCATGGTTCAATCTTGGTAGGTTGTATGCATCTAGGAATTTACCTATTTCTTCTAGTTTTTTCAATTTATTAGTGTACAGTTGCTCATAGTAGCCTCTAGTGAACCTTTGAATTTCTGTGGTATCAGTTGTAATGTCTCTTTTTTCATCTCTGACTTTATTTGTTTAGGTCTTCTTTCCTTTTTTCTTAGTCTGGGCAAAGGTTTGTCAATTTTGTTTATCTTTTCAAAAAACCAACTTTTAATTTTGTTGATCTTTTGTATTATTATCTTTGTTTCAGTTTCATTTATTTCTGCTCTGATCTTTATTATTTCGTTTCTTTTACCAGTTTTAGGTTTAGTTTGCTCCTCTTTTCTAGTTCTTTAAGGTGCATCATTAGGTTGTATTTTTAAGTTTTGTACTTTTTTTTTTTTTTCTTGAGACAGGGTTTCACTCTTATTACCCAGGCTGGAGTCCAATGGCACGATCTCGGCTCACTGCAACCTCCACCTCCTGAGTTCAAGCGGTTATCCTGCCTCAGCCTCCCGAGTAGCTGGGATTACAAGCATGTGCCACCACGCCTAGCTAACTTTGTATTTTTAGTAGCGACGGGGTTTCTCCATGTTGGTCAGGCTGGTCTCGAACTCCTGACCTCAGGTGATCTGCCTGCCTTGGCCTCCCAAAGTGCTGGGATTACAGGCATGAGCTACTGCGCCTGGCTTTTCTACTTTTTTGATGTAGCTGCTTATAGCTATAAACTTCCTTCTTAGTACTGCTTTTGCTGTATACCATGGGTTTTGGGATATTATGTTTCCGTTATCATTTGCTTAAATAAATTTTTCAATTTCCTTTTTAATTTCTTCATTGACTCACTGGTCATTCAGGAGTATATTGTTTAATTTTCATGTGTTTGTATCGTTTTCAAAATTCCTCTTGTTGTTGATTTCTGGTTTTATTCCACTGTGGCCAGAGAAGATGCTTTACATTATTTCAATTTTTTTGAATTTTTTTTTTTGAGACAGGTTCTCATTCTGTCACCAAGGCTGGCCTGCAGTGTTGCAATCATGGCTCACTGTAGCCTTGAACTCTTGGGCTCAAGTGATCCTCCCACTTCAGCCTCCTAAGTAGCTGGGACTACAGGCACACACCACTATGCCTGGCTAATTAAAAAAAAAAATTTGTGGAGACAGGGTCTCACTGTTTTGCCCAGGCTGGTCTCAAACTCCTGTACTCAAGAGATCCTCCCACCTCAGCCTCCCAAAGTGCTGGGATTACAAGCATAAGCCATCATGCCTGGCTCAATTTTTTTGAATTTTTAATGGCTTGTTCTGTGGCCTAATATATGGTCTATCCTTGAGAATGATCCATGTGCTGAGGAAAAAATGCGTATTCTGCAACTACTGGATGAAATATCTTGTAAATATCAATTAGGTACATTTGTTCTATATTATAGATTAAGTCCAATTTTTTGGTTGATTTTCTGTCTGGATGATCTGTCCAATGCTAAAAGTGGGGTGTTGAAGTCTCCAGCTATTATTGTATGGGGATCTATCTCTCTCTTTAGTTCTAATAATATTTGCTTTATATATCTGGGTGTCCCAGTGTTGGGTGCATATAAATTCGCAAGTGTTATATCTTTTTGCTTTATTATTATATACTTTGTCTCTTTTTATACTTTTTGTCTTGAAATCTATTTTATCTGATATAAGTATAGCTATTCCTGTTCTTTTTTTGGTTTCCATTTGCATAGAATATTTTTCCATCCTTTTATTTTCAGTCTATGTGTACCTTTATAGGTGAAGTATATTCTTGTAGGCAACAGATTATTGAGTCTTGTTTTTTTCATCCATTCAGCCACCCTATGTCTTTTGATTGGAGAGTTTAGTCCATTTACACTCAGCGTTATTATTGATAAGTCAGGAATTACTCCTGCTATTTTGTTGTTTGTTTTCTGGTTGTTTTGTGGTCTTCTCTTCTTCTTTCTTTGCTTCCTGTGTTCCTTTTAGTGAAGGTGATTTCTTCTGGTGGTATGATTTAATTTATTGGTTTTTATTTTTGGTGTATCTGTTATATGTTTTTTGATTTGAAGTTACTGTGAGACTTACATGTGCCATGAGATTTGCAAAGGTGCCCAGACAAAAGTTCTTTTTTCATATATACATATATATATATGTATGTATTTTGTTTGTTTGTTTGCTTTTGAGATGGAGTTTCACTCTGTCACCCAGGCTGGAGTGCACTGGTACCATCTTGGCTCACCGCAACCTCTGCCTCCCAGTTCAAGCGATTCTCCTTCCTTAGCCTCCTGAGTACCTGGGATTACAGGCATGTGTCACCACACCCAGCTAATTTTTGCGTTTTTGGTAGAGATGGGGTTTCACTATACTGGCCAGGCTGGTCTCAAACTCCTGACCTCAAGAGATCCACACACCTTGGCCTCCCAAAGTGCTGGGATTACAGGTGTGAGCCACCAAGCCTAGCCTAAAATATGTTTTGAAATATACTTTCAGTGGGTAAAAAAAATTTTAATATAGCATTTTTTTTCCTTTTGGTTTTAAAAAATGTCTTTTATCTTGTGTTGTTTCCTACAAGAAATCTGTATTGTTTTCATTGTTTCTTGGTCTGTCATTAATCTCTTTTCCTCTGATACTCTTAAGATATTCTCTTTGTTGCTGGTTTTCAGCAATTTGACTGTGATATAACTTTTAATTTCTTCCTGTTTCTTGTGCTTTGTTTTGTTGAGCTTCTTGGATCTGTGGTTTCATGTTTTTCCTCATATTTGAAAAACTTGTAGACATTATTTCTCAAAGTGTTTTCCCCCTGCCTGTGCTTCTACAGGGCCTCTGCTGACACATAGGTAAGGCCAATGGAACTTCTGCTGAAGCTCACCGATGCCCTTTTTTCATTTATTTATCTTGTTTTCCTGTGTTTCACTTCACGTAGTTTTTGTTGCTGTGTGTTCAAATCCACTAATCTTTTCTTCTGCAATGCCTCATCTTCCATTGATCGAATCCAATGTATTTTTCTTCTCAGACATTACACTTTTTATCTGTAGACGTTTGACAAGGATCTTTTGCTATCTTCTATGTCTCTGCTTAACATCTTAATCTTTCCTCTAGCTACTTGAACACGCGGAATAAAGGTTAATAACGGGTTTAATGTCCTTTTCTACTAATTCTGTCATGTCTGTCGTTCCCGGGTCAGCTCTGGGTGGTTTTCTCCCCATTGCAGGAATTGTTTCCTTGCTTCCTCGCATGCCTGGTAATATGGATGCACACAGTGTGAGTTTCATCTTGTTTGGTGATGTGTATTTTTGTGCTCCTAAAAATATTGTTTAGTTTTTTTCCTGGGAAACAGTTACATTCCTCGGAAAAACTCGATCCTTCTGAATCCTGTGCTTGGGTTCCAGTAAGTGGGACCAGGGCAGGGGCTGATCCATGAGGAAGGTTTTTCTCCACTACTGAGGCCAGACCCTTCTGAATACGCCGGTCAGTACCTTGTGAATTGAGCTTTTCTAACTCACAAGGTATTGACTGGAGTACTCCAAAGAGTCATCATGCCAAGATAATTGACATCTGGGCCGGGCGCGGTGGCTCACGCCTGTAGTCCCATCACTTTGGGAGGCTGAGGTAGGTTGGTCAGGATCACTTGAGCCCAGGAGTTTGAGACCAGCCTGGGCAACATGGTGCAACTCTGTCTCTACAAAAAATATAAAAATTAGCCACATGTGGTGGCATGTGCCCGTGGTCCCAGCTACTTGGGAGGCTGAGGTGAGAGGATCACCTGTGCCTGGGGAGGTCATAGCTGCAGTGAGCCAAGGTTGCACCCCTGTACTCCAGCCTTGGTGACAGTGAGACCCGGTCTCTGAGGCCAGGATCTACTGAGTACTCCAGTCAATACCTGGTGAATTAGGGCTGGGTGCGGTGGCTCATGCCTGTAATCCCAGCACTTTGGGAGGCCGAGATGGGTGGATCACTTGTGGCCAGGAGTTTGAGACCAGCCTGGCCAACATGGTGAAACCCTGTCTCTATTAAAAATACAAAAATTAGCCATTTTTTGTCCAGAAGTGAAAGTTCCTAGAACAAGGCTGAAGACTAATGAGCTCATTAACCAGCTCTAAAGGTACGAAATGAAATATGAAAATAGACCGATGAATGTACAAAGAAACAAGTAATGGATCTGAGCAGAAATTAGTGAAGGAGAAAACAAAATATCAAGAATCAGCAAAGCTAAACATTTACTCTTCTAGGAAAGACTAATAATAATGAAAATGACAAAAACAGGTCATTCAAGAAAAATAAAGATACAAGTAACTATGTAAGTGATGCAGGACAGGCAAGCCCCAAAGTGGGGCTTAGCAGGTGAGGGTTCGCGGCTTCCCTCAAGGATGAGCCGGTGGCAGTGTTACTGGTGGAGGGTGTCCAGGTTCTTGGTGTTTTGGGTGGAGGGTGTCCAGGTTCTTGGTGTTTTGAACTAAGAATTGGACAAAATCCACAAAGCAATGAAAAAAAAAAAGCACAGATTAAAACAAAAGTACACTCCACAGAGTGGGAGTGAGCTCAGGCAGGTGGCTCAAGAGCCCAGCTACAGAATTTTGGGGGTTTAAGTACCCTCCAGAGGCTTCCCATTGGTTACTTGGTGTATGCCCTATGTAAATGAAGTAGTGACCCACAGCTGATTGGCTTGGTTGTGGGAAGTGAACAATCAGAGGCTGAAGTGAAGTTACAGCATTATACTCCTATGCAAATGAAGACTTGGCCCACAACCAGTCTGATTGGTTGCAGGAGGGGACTCATCAGAGGTACTTTCAATTTTTCATCTGCCACTCAGAAAAAAGGGGGAGGGGTTGCAAAGGGAGTAGCCTCTGGTCCTTCGGTTACTTGGGCATGGAAAGTTGGGGTTTTCCTTTTGATTTAGTTCCAGGAAGCCAGTGTGAATCAGCCTTAGGTCCCCCGCCTCCAGACCCTATTCTCCTGCCTCAGTAGGGTGGAAGGAAACAGCTGTATGGAAGCAGCAGGGTTACAGGTCAGGCAGTGTGACAGCCCCAGGACTGCTCCCATGGGGCAGGGCTCCCGAAGTCAGTGCGCCCCAGGCAGGGCTCCCCACAGGCGGTGTGACAGCCCCGGGGCTGCTCCTGCCAGGCAGGGCTCCTCATAGCTGGTGTGCTGAGAGCAGCAGCTCAGGGCATGTCTGTAGTCAGGTCTGTACCCACTTTTAATTGCATGTAGATTAAGGGGTGGTTTATGCAGAAATTTCTAAGGAAGGGGTAGTAACCGTTGGGTAGAGGGGTCATTGCCATGGAAGGGGGTGGTAACGCCTAGGGGTTGCCACGGCAATGGTAAACCCTGGTGGGCGTGTCTTATGGAAAGCAGCTTCCTCCCTGGCCCTGTTTCAGCTAATCCTCAATTGGGTCTGGGGTCCAAGTCCCACCTCTGATCTCATAAGAAGTTGTTACGGATTGTACTGTGTCCTCCCCAAAATCTACATGTTAAAGTCCTAACCCCCAGGACTTCAGAATGTGCCCTTATTTGGACATAGGATCTTTGCACTTGTGATTAGTTAAGATGAGGTCATTAGGGTGGCCCTAAGGCAGTGACTGGTGTCCTTATAAGAAGGAGAAATCTGGACACAGAGACAGACAGGCATCAAGGGAAGATGATGTGAGGACACAGGGGGAAGACGGCCGTGTGCAAGCCAAGGAGAGGCTGACACAGAGCATCCCTCGCAGCCTCAGAGGGAGCCCGTCCTGCCCACGCCTGATCTGGGACTGTGGCCTCCAGAACTGAGTTGGCCAATGTCTGCTATTGAAGCTGCCAGCCGCAGTGCTTTGCTGTGGCCGCCCCCACAAGCTCACACAGGGGTGGAGAAGCAGACGTTGCCACAGGTGTCACGTAAATCAAGCCAGTGCTATGCCAACGTCATGCCAAGGCAGTTGATATTTGGGCCGTGCGCAGTGGTGCACACCTGTAGTCCTAGCACCTTGGGAGGCCGAGGTGGGTGGTGGATTGCTTGAGCCTAGGAGTTCGAGATTAGCCTAAGCAACATGGCAAGACCCCATTGCTACGAAAAAATACAAAAATGGCCGGGCGCGGTGGCTCAAGCCTGTAATCCCAGCACTTTGGGAGGCCGAGGCGGGCGGATCACGAGGTCAGGAGATCGAGACCATCCTGGCTAACACGGTGAAACCCCGTCTCTACTAAAAATACAAAAAATTAGCCGGGCGTGGTGGCGGGCGCCTGTAGTCCCAGCTACTTGGGAGGCTGAGGCGGGAGAATGGCGTGAACCCGGGAGGCAGAGCTTGCAGTGAGCCGAGATCGCGCCACTGCACTCCAGCCTGGGTGACAGAGCGAGACTCTGTCTCAAAAAAAAAAAAAAAAAAAAAAAAAGAAAAAATACAAAAATTAGCTGGGCATGGTGGCTCAGGCCTGTAATCCCAGCAATTTGGGGAGCTGAGGCGGACAGATCAATTGAGGTTAGGAGTTCAAGACCAACCTGGCCAATATGGTGAAACCACCTCTACTAAAAATACGAAAATTAGCCGGGTGTGCCTGTAGTCCCAGCTACTCAGGAGGCTGAGGTGGGAGGTTCACCTGTGCCCAGGGAGGTTGAGACTGCAGTGAGCCGAGAATGCACCACTGCACTCCAGCCTGGACAACAGAGTTAGACCTTGTCTCAAAAAAAAAAAAAAAAAAAAAGACGGTTGTCATTTTAGGTCAAACGGACAAATTCTTTAAACAAAATGTAATAAAACGTCAAGGGGAAATAGCAAATCTGCATAGTATTATTATCACAGAAGTTACAGAAATTAAAACAGTAGTAAAAAAAATATCCCACAAAGGAAACCGCAGACTTAGGCGGTTTCATCAGTTGCATCTACAAGTGCCTTAGGGGATGATTTTAGACAACAGACAAGAGGAAATGGTCTCAGCCTCACCGTCTGTGGCCACGACAGCTTCAGTGAGCCAGCCCTGCACAGTCGGCTCTGCAAGGTGTGATTGGAGGGAACAGGAAACAGAAAACACAAACGGAAGCCACCCAGATGGTCGGTGAGGATACAAAAAGGTTTTCAACGCCACTAGTCAGCAGGGAAATGCACATTTAAACCTCAAAAAACTCCACTACACACCCACCAGAGTGGCTAAAATTAAAGACAGCAGCATTGTGTGCTGGAGAAGGGGTGATGCCATGGGGCTCACATGCCACGGTGCACAGCCAGAGTGGCACAGCCCCCTTAGGACACGGGTGACATGTACTGGAGCTCAGCACACATGCACCACGACAGCCATGTCCCCCCTGGGTCTGTGCCCAAAGGCAGGCACAGCCACGTGCACGATTTGATCCGTAACGGCCCCGGTTCACGCCATGGAATGCCACATGGAAGAAAGTCACGATGGGCGCCAGCCAGAGCCCAGCCCGAGAACCTGGGTACCAGAGCTCCCAGCGTGACTGTTCATGTGTGGGACTTGGACCCAGTGACCCATGGGCTGGGTTCACCCGCCTGGTTTCCACTTAGAGGGCCCCGTGGGGCCGGGGTCCATCTGTAGCCTGACTCGGGTGCTTGGTGCTGGAGTCTGGAAGCATGCAGGGCTTGTTGAGTTGCACAGGGTGCATCTGCCACGACGCTGTGTGGAAACTGTATAGCAACAAGTTTTTAAAAAGTGCCTGCTGGCCAGGTGCAGTAACTCATGCCTGTAATCCTAGCACGTTGGGAGGCCGAGGCGGGCAGATCACCGGAGGTCAGGAGTTCAATACCAGCCTGGCCAACATAGGGAAACCCCATCTCTACTAAAAATACAAAAATGAGCCGGGCGTGGTGGCAGATGTCTGTAACCCCAGCTACTCGAGAGGCTGAGGCAGGAGAATCGCTTGAACCTGGGCGGCAGAGGTTGCAGTGCCAGCCTGGGTGACAGAGTGAGACTCCATCTCAAAAAAAAAAAAAAAAAAAAAAGTGTCTGCCTCTCAGTGCACCAGCTGAGTCCAGCCAGCAGGACAGAAGCTACTGGGACATCACAACTGAAGGTTTAACAAGGGAAATGGCAGGATGAGGGAGAGGTGGGCATGTCCCCCCAGACATCCCGGTCCAGCCCCAGAACCGCGGATGTGACCCCACGCGCCGGAGAGGACTCAGTGGCCACCATCACACTTGGATCTTGGATGGGAGATGATGCTGGGTAATCGTCTGGGACTGATGGAACCACAGAGGGTCGGGGTGAGAATCAGGGATATGACCACGGAGGCAAAGGTTAGGGTGAGGCGAAGAAGGCACCACGAGTCCGGGAATGCAAGGAGCACAGCTCTCGAGGTGGTGAGCACGAGGAACGGAGCACCTGGAGCCTCTAGAGGGCATGGCCTGCCCACACCCCAGCGGCCGCCCAGGGAGGTCTGGTCTGGACTTGTGGCCTCCAGAACTGTCAGAGAACAAATATGCTGCTTGAAGCATGGAAGCTGTAGGGACTGTGGCCATGGCTGGAGGACACTCAGGCGGTGGCTTTTCCGGGACCAGCGTCTCTGCAGAGGCTGCTGCTCTGAAAGCACGGTGGGCCACAGGGCGCCACGCCCCCTTGGGTCCTGTGCCTGCTTCAGGAAAGGGGTAAGCAGTGTGGTATATGCCAAGACCTCCTCCTGGTTTCCCTCCTCCGCATGGATCACTCCTCAAACACAGCCCCCGCTTTGTCAGGGTATTGTAGCCTCACCTATCACGGGCTGCACCCCATCCTTCCTCCAGACCCCTGGTCTGCGGGGTCACTGGGGCCGAGGCCAACAGACTGATCTCAACGCCAAAGACCCGACAGCCACCAAACTGGCTTCGATAGGGCTGTGTGGCAGGTACTTCACAGGGGGACGTGTTCTCATTTTCCTGGGCTTTCTAATAAACTCTGGTCTAAAGAAAATGTCTTCTATAAAACGAGTGGCCAGTGCCAAGGGGTAGAGACAGAAGCTCCTTCTGGACACTGGCTGCTCCAGTAGAGCCCGTCCTGCCCAGGTCCGGAGCCCACCAGCTGCGATCAGGACACTACAGTTCTACCATGGGGGACCCCGGGCCCTCGCCATGTCAGTCCTCTGTTTCAGCTTCGAGGGCTTTGACACATTCTAAAATCAACAGGTACTTAGAGCATTTCTAAGTCCCACCTCATGATCGATCATAAGACAGGGCCTTGATAGTATGAAGAAATATCAGTGAAATCCAAGAGGAAAACTAAACTCATCGGGATGAATGATGGATAAACCCTTTAAGCGCGTTTCAAGTCGCCCAGCTGGAGCCTCTGTTGGGCAGTGAAGCTTCAGGATTCCCATGAGATGGATCTGCATGGGGTTTAGTCCTCTCTTGAAACACTGCCCGTTTGCAGGAGCGCCGGCCCACAGGGCAGAAGTCAAGACTGTCAGAGCAAGCGCTGGTTCTGAAGCTGGAAGGACTTTCAAGGCCTCATTCCCCAAACTCATTTTTTTTTAAAATCTCTGCTCGTCTTAAAAAATGGAGAGGCAGGCGCCCCAACAATCTCTCAGGAGTAACTGACACACGTGACTTGCGGTGTCTTCAAAGGAACAATCTGCAACTTGCTACTGTTTAAACAGAGCAAGACTAACAGTCGCCAGCAGCCGGTTCACGCATAATGCCCTTTGCAGGTGAAAGAAAACGGCACTGGAGGGTCGACTGCAGAAGCAGACGCAGTGCACAGTGGACATCTGCCCCTTTTGGGGGCCCTGCCATGGTGCTTCCTGAAAACTCAGGTTAAGCTGACTCTGCTGTCAGGCTGATGAGGCTCCTGCACCCACCTTTGCTCAGCACGCCAGCCCAGACGGAAGAGCAGGTGCTATGGCAGAAATGAGTTCTTGTAGCAACTATTTTTGATACTGAAACTGAAAAGCGAGAGCAGCAAAGCTGTCCACAGAGCTCCTGACAGTTAGGCCCGGCTTTGGCTGCTGATGCAAGTGCCGAATGATGCTATTTCTGCGGCAGCCGGCCGCGGGAGCTGACCCACCGCGGGATGTGCCCCAGGAGGCAGAAGAAACGCTGGGAACCGCACCTGACCTCGCCAGCATCCCCCAGGCAAAGCCAGGCACTTTGAGTTCATCGGTGGAGTTGGGCGATACTCCTTTCCCGTCTGTGTGCTTAGCTGCTGCCAACAGGACATGCTGGGTGACGCCTTACAGAACACAGCCAGTTGTGTGTTTTATAAAGCAAGGCTTCCCTCCCCCAAAGACAAATAAAACCACAGGTGTGGAAGGGACACCCTCCACCGCACCCCGCCCTAGTAATCTGACACCACAAGCAAAGACACGGCCTGTGTGGGTAAGGTACATTGTAAACGTTTAAAACTTCCTGTTCCCTGATGCCTCAACTTCCCCGCAGACCGACGCACCTGTGACGGACAGGGCCCTGTGACCTCGTGACCTTCATACACACCAATGAAGCCCCTCATGCCTTCTGCTGTCTTTCCCCCACCGCTGACTTGCCCACAGGTCCCCACCAGCTGCCCTGCCTCTGGAGCTGCCTCCTGTGTGCCCCCCCAGGCCCCTTGAGGTGCTGTGCGTCCCATCTGGAACCAGCAGTTCACCCTCTCTCCCAGCCACCCTTCCAGACCCCACTTACAACACACGACTAAGCAACGCAGTACAGGCCGTGTATTCCTATTTGTTTTCCTGTGCCAGCTCATCTGGTATCTTCGTATTTTAATGGATAAAACTAAAAGATGACAACTTGAAGCCCCAGTGCATCCCTCTCAAATCGAGTGAAGTTTACAACACCTTAATTATAAAAGATTTTTCTGATCTGAAAGAAAGCAGAGTGTACAGAAACTTCACTTTCAGGCCTCTGAGCCCAAGCCAAGCCATCACATCCTCTGTGACTGGCACGTATGCATCCAGATGGCCTGAAGTAACTGAAGATCCACAAAAGAAGTAAAAATAGCCTTAACTGATGACATTCCACCATTGTGATTTGTTTCTGCCCCACCCTAATTGATCAATGTACTTTGTAATCTCCCCCACCCTTAAGAAGGTACTTTGTAATTCTCCCTACCCTTGAGAATGTACTTTGTGAGATCCACCCCCTGCCCCCCAAAACATTGCTCCTAACTCCACTGCCTATCCCCAAACCTGTAAGAACTAATGATAATCCACCACCCTTTGCTGACTCTCTTTTCGGACTCAGCCCGCCTGCACCCAGGTGAAATAAACAGCCATGTTGCTCACATGAAGCCTGTTTGGTGGTCTCTTCAAACGGACATGCATGAAATTTGGTGCCGTGACTCGGATCGGGGGACCTCCCTTGGGAGATCAATCCCCCGTCCTCCTGCTCTTTGCTCCGTGAGAAAGATCCACCTACGACCTCAGGTCCTCAGACCCACCAGCCCAAGCAACATCTCACCAATTTCAAATCCGGTAAGCGGCCTCTTCTTACTCTCTTCTCCAACCTCCCTCACTATCCCTCAACCTCTTTCTCTTTCAATCTTGGTGCCACACTTCAATCTCTCCCTTCTCTTAATTTCAATTCCCTTCATTTTCTGGTAGAGACAAAGGAGACACGTTTTATCCGTGGACCCAAAACTCCGGTGCTGGTCACTGACTGGGAAGGCAGCCTTCCCTTGGTGTTTAATCATTGCAGGGACGCCTCTCTGATTGTTCACCCACGTTTCAGAGGTGTCAGACCACGCAGGGACGCCTGCCTTGGTCCTTCACCCTTAGCGGCAAGTCCTGCTTTTCTGGGGAAGGGACAAGTACCCCAACCCCTTCTCTCCGTGTCTCTACCCCTTCTCTGCTTTCCTGGGGCAGGGGCAAGTACCCCTCAACCCCTTCTCCTTCACCCTTAGTGGCAAGTCCCGCTTTTCTAGGGGGCAAGGACCCCCAATCCCTTACTTCCGCACCCCGACCTCTTATCTCTGTGCCCCAATCCCTTATTTCCATGCCCCGACCCCTTTCCCGCTTTTCTGGAGGGTAAGAACCCCCGAACCCCTTCCGTGTCTCTACTCTCTTCTCTCTAGGTTTGCCTCCTTCACTATGGGCAACCTTCCACCCTCCATTCCTCCTTCTTCTCCCTTAGCCTGTGTTCTCAAGAACTTAAAACCTCTTCAACTCACACCTGACCTAAAGCCTAAACGCCTTATTTTCTTCTGCAACACCGCTTGGCCCCAATACAAACTTGACAATGGCTCTAAATGGCCAGAAAATGGCACTTTCGATTTCTCCATCCTACAAGACCTCAATAATTTTTGTCGAAAAATGGGCAAATGGTCTGAGGTGCCTGACGTCCAGGCATTTTTCACACTTAGTTCCCTCCCTAGTCTCTGTTCCCAATGTGATTCCTCCCAGATCCTCCTTCTTTCCCTCCCGCCTGTCCCCTCAGTCCCAACCCCAAGCGTCGCTGAGTCTTTCTAATCTTCCTTTTCTACAGACCCATCTGACCTCTCCCCTCCTCGCCAGGCTGAGCTAGGTCCCAATTCTTCCTCAGCCTCCGCTCCTCCACCCTATAATCCTTTTATCACCTCCCCTCCTCACACCTGGTCTGGCTTACAGTTTCGTTCCGTGACTAGCCCTCCCCCACCTGCCCAGCAATTTATTCTTAAAAAGGTGGCTGGAGCCAAAGGCATAGTCCAGGTTAATGCTCCTTTTTCTTTATCCCAAATCAGAGAGCGTTTAGGCTCTTTTTCATCAAATATAAAAATCCAGCCCAGTTCATGGCTTGTTTGGCAGCAACTCTGAGACGCTTTACAGCCATAGACCCTAAAAGGTCAAAAGGCCGTCTTATTCTCTTTTTTTTTTTTTTTTTTTTTGAGACAGAGTCTCGCTGTCGCCCAGGCTGGAGTGCAGTGGCGCGATCTCGGCTCACTGCAGGCTCCGCCCCCCGGGGTTCACGTCATTCTCCTGCCTCAGCCTCCCGAGTAGCTGGGACTACAGGCGCCCGCCATCTCGCCCGGCTAATTTCTTGTATTTTTAGTAGAGACGGGGTTTCACCGTGTTAGCCAGGATGGTCTCGATCTCCTGACCTCGTGATCCGCCCGCCTCGGCCTCCCTAAGTGCTAGGATTACAGGCGTGAGCCACCGCGCCCGGCCAGCCGTCTTATTCTCAATATACATTTTATTACCCAATCTGCTCCCGACATTAAATAAAACTCCAAAAGTTAGAATCTGGCCCTCAAACCCCACAACAGGACTTAATTAACTTCACCTTCAAGGTGTACGATAATAGAAAAAAGCTTCAATTCCTTGCCTCCACTGTGAGACAAACCCCAGCCACATCTCCAGCACACAAGAACTTCCAAACACCCGAACCACAGCAGCCAGGCTTTCCTCCAGAACCTCCTCCCCAAGGAACTTGCTACACGTGCTGGAAATCTGGCCACCAGGCCAAGGAATGCCCGCAGCCCGGGATTCCTCCTAAGCCGTGTCCCATCTGTGCAGGACCCCACTGGAAATCGGACTGTCCGACTCACCTGGCAGCCACTCCCAGAGCCCCTGGAACTCTGGCCCAAGGCTCTCTGACTCCTTCCCAGATCTTCTCGGCTTAGCGGCTGAAGACTGACACTGCCTGATCGCCTCGGAAGCCCCCTAAACCATCACGGACGCCGAGCTTCGGGTGACTCTCACAGTGGAAGGTAAGCCCATCCCCTTCTTAATCAATATGGAGGCTGCCCACTCCACATTACCTTCTTTTCAAGGGCCTGTTTCCCTTGCCTCCGTAACTGTTGTGGGTATTGACGGCCAGGCTTCTAAACCTCTTAAAACTCCCCAACTCTGGTGCCAACTTAGACAATACTCTTTTAAGGCCTCCTTTTTAGTTATCCCCACCTGCCCAGTTCCCTTATTGGGCCGAGACACTTTAACTAAATTATCTGCTTCCCTGACTATTCCTGGACTACAGCCACATCTCATTGCCGCCCTTCTCCCCAACCTAAAGCCTCCTTCGCGTCTTCCTCTCATATCCCCCCACCTTAACCCACATGTACGGGACATCTCTACTCCTTCCCTGGCAACCGATCACATGCCCATTACCATCCCATTAAAACCTAATCACCCTTACCCCGCTCAACGCCAATATCCCATCCCACAGCACGCTTTAAAACGATTAAAGCCCATTATCACTTGTCTGCTACAGCGTGGCCTTTTGAAGCCTATAAACTCTTCTTACCATTCCCCCATTTTACTTGTCCTAAAACCAGACAAGGCTTACAAGTTAGTTCAGAATCTGCACCTTATCAACCAAATTGTCTTGCCTATCCACCCCATAGTGCCAAACCCATACACTCTCCTATCCTCAATACCTCCCTCTACTACCCATTATTCTGTTCTAGATCTCAAACATGCTTTCTTTACTATTCCTTTGCACCCTTCATCCCAGCCCCTCTTTGCTTTCACTTAGACTGACCCTGACACCCATTAGGCTCAGCAAATTACCTGGGCTGTACTGCCGCAAGGCTTCACAGACAGCCCCCATTACTTCAGTCAAGCCCAAATTTCATCCTCATCTGTTACCTATCTCAGCATAATTCTCATAAAAACACACGTGCTCTCCCTGCTGATCGTGTCCGATTAATCTCCCAAACCTCAATCCCTCACAAAACAACAACTCCTTTCCTTCCTAGGCATGGTTGGTGTGGTCAGAATTCTTACACAAGAGCCAGGACCGCACCCCGTAGCCTTTCTGTCCAAACAACTTGACCTTACTGTTTTAGCCTAGCCCTCATGTCTGTGTGCAGTGGCTGCCGCTGCTTTAATACTTTTAGAGGCCCTAAAAATCACAAACTATGCTCAACTTAGTCTCTACATTTCTCATAACTTCCAAAATCTATTTTCTTCCTCATACCTGACGCATATACTTTCTGCTCCCCGGCTCCTTCAGCTGTACTCACTCTTTGTTAAGTCCCACAATTACCATTGTTCCTGGCCCGGACTTCAATCCGGCCTCCCACATTATTCCTGATACCACACCTGACCCTCATGACTGTCTCTCTCTGATTCACCTGACATTCACCCCATTTCCCCATATTTCCTTCTTTCCTGTTCCTCACCCTGATCACGCTTGATTTATTGAAGGCAGTTCCACCAGGCCTAATCGCCACACACCAGCAAAGGCAGGCTATGCTATAGTACAAGCCACTAGCCCGCCTCTTAGAATCTCTCATTTCCTTTCCATTGTGGAAATCTATCCTCAAGGAAATAACTTCTCAGTGTTCCATCTGCTATTCTACTACTCCTCAGGGATTATTCGGGCCCCCTCCCTTCCCTACACTTCAAGCTCGAGGTTTTGCCCCCACCCAGGACTGGCAAATTAGCTTTACTCAACATGCCCCGAGTGAGATAACTAAAATACCTCTTAGTCTAGGTAGACACTTTCACTAAATAGGTAGAGGCCTTTCCTACAGGGTCTGAAAAGGCCACCGCAGTCATTTCTTCCCTTCTGTCAGACACAATTCCTCAGTTTAGCCTTCCCACCTCTATAGTCTGATAACAGACCAGCCTTTTTTAGTCAAATCAACCAAGCAGTTTTTCAGGCTCTTAGTATTCAGTGAAATCTTTATATCCCTTATGGTCCTCCGTCTTCAGGAAAAGTAGAATGGACTAAAGGTCTTTTAAAAACACACCTCACCAAGCTCAGCCACCAACTTAAAAAAGACTGGACAATACTTTTACCACTTTCGCTTCTCAGAATTCAGGCCTGTCTTTGGAATGCTACAAGGTACAGCCCATTTGAGCTCCTTTTTATTAGGCCCCAGTCTCATTCCAGACACCGGACCAACTTGGACTGTGCCCCAAAAAAACTTGTCATCCCTACTATCTTCCGTCTAGTCATACTCCTATTCACCGTTCTCAACTACTCATACATGCCCTGCTCTTGTTTACGCTGCCGGTTTACACTGTTTCTCCAAGCCAGCACAGCTGATATCTCCTGGTGCTATCCCCAAACTGCCACTCGTAACTCTTGAAGTAAATAATCTTTGCTGGCAGGACTATGCTGAATCTCCTTAGGCACTCTCTAATCAGATGTCCTGAGTCGTCCCAATTCTTAGAGCTTTTATACCTGTTTTTCTCCTTCTCTTATTCCATTTAGTTTTTCAATTCATCCAAAACCATATCCAGGCCATCACCAATCATTCTATACGACAAATGTTTCTTCTAACATCCCCACAATATCATCCCTTACCACAAGACCTCCCTTCAGCTTAATCTCTCCCACTCTAGGTTCCCACGCCGCCCCTAATCCCACTTGAAGCAGCCCTGAGAAACATCACCCATTCTCTCTCCATACCACCCCCCAAAAATTTTCGCCACCCGAACACTTCAACGCTATTTTATTTTTCTTATTAATATAAGAAGGCAGGTATGTCAGGCCTCTGAGCCCAAGCCAAGCCATCGCATCCCCTGTGACTTGCACGTATCCATCCAGATGGCCTGAAGTAACTGAAGATCCACAAAAGAAGTAAAAATAGCCTTAACTGATGACATTCCACCATTGTGATTTGTTTCTGCCCCACCCTAACTGATCAATGTACTTTGTAATCTCCCCCATCCTTAAGAAGGTTCTTTGTAACTCTCCCTACCCCTGAGAATGTACTTTGCGAGATCCACCCCCTGCCCCCAAAACATTGCTCCAACTCCACCGCCTATCCCAAAACCTATAAGAACTAATGATAATCCACCACCCTTTGCTGACTCTTTTCGGACTCAGCCCGCCTGCACCCAGGTGAAATAAACAGCCACGTTGCTCACACAAAGTCTGCTTGGTGGTCTCTTCACACGGACACGCATGAAATTCACTGTCATCTGCGAATGGCCTGAGAGCATCTGGATTTGGTTCTCAACCTGAATGAGCATCCTGGAATAGTGTGTCTCGTCCATTTACGTGGAGACACATGGAACAGGCCTCCTGCAGGCTTGGGGCTCTGAGCAGGGCTCCCGAAGCCCCTCAGCCACGAGGAAGCCAGGCCCATGAGAGGGGAGCCTGTTCCAGAAACACACGAGGATAAAAGCGATGTTATCCGCAAAGGAGACTTAGAGCAAGGAAATGACCAGGAATAAAAAAAGATTATATATTTAGAGGCCAGGTGTGGTGGCTCATGCCTGTACTCCCAGCACTTCAAAAGGCCGAGGCGGGCAATCACTTGAGGTCAGGAGTTCGAGACCAGCCTGGACAACATGGCAAAACCACATCTCTACTAAAAACATTGATACAAAAAAGCTGGATGTGGTGGCACACACTTGTAGTCGCAGCTACTCAGGAGGCTGAGGCAAGAGGATCGATCGCATGAACATGGGAGGTGGAGGCTGCTGTGAGCTGAGAACAACAAACCCCACAAAAACTAACTTCAACAAACATTAAACTTCACTACACACCGAGTCCAGCAGTTCTCCACCCATCTTTCTATTCCATTTCTCCCTCTCTGCCTCAACCTAGGGCAACATAGGCTTGACCTGATGGGTCATGGCTCTGTACAATAATTTAGTCTTAAAAAACTGAGATGCTACATATTTAAGAACACTCATGACTCAAAGGCTTGGGAAAGGCTCTTTAAATTTGCTCTTTTAATGCATAAATAAATCCATATCATGTATTACTTTCTGGAAAAGGGTTAAACTCAAATATCTGGAATACTTTCATTATACCAGGTCAAGAAAAATGCCACAGCCAGAAAAATTTATTTTAAAATAGAAACATACATTAAGCTTTAAAACAACCAACTCTCAAACGAAAGAGGAAAGAGCCTCTGATCCCAGAGTCCGTGCGGAATGAATTCCATGTGTTTGAAATTCACATAAGGAGCACTTAGAAAACCACCTGAAACGGAAATCCGACAGCCCCCTTGCCTGCGAGGGCTCCTGCCCCTGCCAGCGTGAGGACATGGCCGAACCCCGGACACTCGTGTGCCGGCAGCCACTACAGTTCAAGGCGACTGGCAGCACCCAGCTCTGTGATCAAGACAGATGTTCACACGTGGGGGCATCGTAAGCGCTACCAGCTCCAAATCTGACGTGACGGGAACTTGGGAGATGTCTGAGAAATGTCCGAAGGGATTTTGGCAACACAGAAAATGCAATGTCTAGGAATTCCACCAAATGCTTCCAAAAATACTCATTGACAATTCAAGCTGCACTTGGCCGGCGGCAGCCCAGGGCCTTCAGTCCGTGTGGGGTGCCCGCGCGGCCTTCTCCTCGTAGGACTCCCCGAACTCGTTCACTCTGCGTCTATCCACAGGATAAAGCCTGCAACGACAGAAACGAGCACATCAGCAAAGCCCACTGCGGGGGCTATTTTTCTAAGAGGAGGACTTGGCATCCTTCATTTATTTTCCAGTGAGCTGCCACAGTGAGCAAATTAACTGAAAAGTCAAATCCTCAGAAGTTTTACTGCCGAGGGCTGAGGAGGGATTTCTGAGTTGTGTTTTGTTCTGCATGGCCAGGCCAGTGCGCTGCTCTCAAGGAAAGGGAAGCTTGGCCGAAGGGACGACCTGGAGGCTGCACCGGCTGCCACAGCCGAAGGGAGGACCCAGAGGCTGCACTGGCTGCCTTCTGGGAACTGTGGAATCATAGACTCAAGTGGTCAGAACAGGAACCGCCGTGTTCAGGGACCGCGTCTCATCAGCTGTGAACACTTGGCAGGACACTGCCACCGCCTTTGATCCTGAGCGCCCCAGAGGCCTTGCCAACATCACCCCTACGTATGGATGAGGAAGCTGTGGTGTGAGGGGCAGCTCTACATGGCCGCGAACAGAAGTACAGCGTTTCAGCTTAGAAACGGACCTGCTGCCCACCAAGGGCCCTGTGATCCTGGCCAAACACCGTTTGCAGGTCTGGAGCTAGAAACACACAGAGCCTGAGTATAGCACAGTTTCAGGCACGCCCCGGGCCACCTGCGAGGACTTGGGAGCCACTTGAAGGGCTCACTGTTGAGACAGGACCCCGAAGTGTGACAACCACACCAGGCGCAGCAGCGTCCGGGGCTCCGTGGCTTGGACAACCTCAAGCTCTGCAGGGGGCAGGAGGCCAACTGGGGGATCTGAGAATGGTGAACGGGGGACAGGAACCAAGCCCCGTGTGAGTGAGTGTTGCTTATAGGGAAATAGCCCTTCCTGCTGAGACACAAGCTGGAGCTCCAGTGCAGGGGCCACACGAGACAGCAACAGGGTGGGTGGGCAGCCGGCGGCCAGGCCTGGAAAGCTAGGCAAGGGCGGCCATGAGCCACTGTGTGGATGTGCCAACTGCATCCAAACAAAGAGGTAAAACAGGCAGAACAATGCCAGCCTCACGCTGGCTGGGACAGAGGCTCTGAAACACCTGGTGAGGCTGAGTGTGGAGACAGGGCGGGAATGGGAGCACTGCGCTCCCCAAGGACTGGCACCCTGGACCTAGGCAGGACCCACCAGGATGGCCTGGGGGAAGAGGATCCCTCTCCTGCACTAGTAGGATGGCCCCAGGCCCTGAAGGGGTCCATGGCCTAAGAAGGGCGCAGGGAAGTGTCACAGCCATGGTGTGTGAGTGCTGGTCTCCTGGTCGGGGGTGGGGGTGGGGGGGAAATGTGAAGAGGGACCTCGAGGGCCAGAGAAAGGACACAGCCAGGAGGCTCTGAGACACTTGGCAGCAGGCCTTGGGGGTGACACACACTCCTTCCACCCCTGGACAAGGCCCTGGGGCCGGGACTGGAGGTGAGGGCAGTGCTTGCAGTGGTCCAGATACAACCCCCCCCGAGGGGAGCCCCAGATCCCTGGCTCCTACCCTGGCACAGCAGAGCTGGAGGGAGCTTTTGCTGACTGAGAGGGCAGATGTCAGCCCTGGAGGGAGGCGGGAGGCCCAGGGTGGGGCCTGAGCTTCTGCATTTAGAAAATTCCGAGGCCCAGGGTGGGGCCTGAGCTTCTGCATTTAGAAGTGCTGACAGAGAGGGCAGATGTAAGCCTGGAGGGGAAGCGGGAGACCCGGGGTGGGGCCTGAG
This sequence comes from Symphalangus syndactylus, assembly GCF_028878055.3. Taxonomy (NCBI): domain Eukaryota; kingdom Metazoa; phylum Chordata; class Mammalia; order Primates; family Hylobatidae; genus Symphalangus; species Symphalangus syndactylus. The sequence goes on along the minus strand of NC_072438.2, from coordinate 100,783,030 downwards.
CCTCTGCGCTTAGAAAATTCCACAAGGCCTCTTCCTTAGCCGTCAGCCTTCAACCTGAAGGCCAAGCTGGGAGGTCAACACAACGAAGTCTTCAGAGGCCCGGGTGGCTGGTTTAAGGGGTGTGGCCAACGTTGAGGTGAGCGAGCTCTCCAGTGACATTCTGCCCTGCAGGGACACACAGCCCAAGAGTGGCCCAGAGCCTGTTCCCGACGCTGGAGACCTGGGCCCCGGGACTGCCGGCTGGACACTTCAAGGCTAGCGCCAAGTATGCATTAGCCATGCTACGGTCTCTATTCTGCTCAATAGCAATGACTGTGAATAGGTAAATAGCTTCAGGAGAGAAATTTGCTTTCAGTGGCTAATCAATAATTCACATAGAAATGAGCATTTCTAAAGCACAATGAGGAGACAGAACTGGAACAGTTTCTTGCCAGGACATACCATGGGCAACCGGAACCCAAGTTTAGGCAAGACAGGAAAAACCACCACCTGCAAATTATCTTTTCCCTCAAATGGATAAACAGGCACAGGGTGCTGTCATCCCGCTTAGCAGCAGTGCCACGCCGCTGAGACGGACCAAGAGCCGAGCATGCATAGCCGCACTCACCACCGCTGGTACAGGTAGACCAGAAACACCACGTCGTCCCGGAAGCAGGCCAGCCGGTGAGACGTGGGCATGGTGATGATGAAGGCAAAGACGTCATCAATGAAGGTGTTGAAAGCCTGCAGGGCCAGACAGGAGGAGGGTGAACCCCAGTTGCTGGGGCTGGAATCCTACTGTTTTTGGTAACCTAACCAAGCAAACAGCTTTCGGCAGATACTTGGAACTAACTAACTGGAACTCCTCACGGCAACAATGAAAAGAGCAGAAAGCTGGCAAGTGGAGACACAGCACTCTGTTCCCTCATGGGCTCCCCACAGCCGCTGGCACCCGACACACTGCGGGTCTCGCCCAGGATCCCACATCAGGGAACCCAAAGAGAACGGCCTGAAACCAGAGCCAAGGTTAGAGCCGCCCGAGCATTGCCCTTTCCTCTGGGAGCTTGTAACTGACTTCAGAAAAGTGCAAATCATGTCCCATTAACTCAGCTCCGCCTGCAGTGCTGAGGCACTTCTAATCCCACACGGAGCCAAGGGGGCCTCCACAGCTCTGCCGGCAGGGAATGGCCACGGCCCGTGGGGGTTCCATTCCTGCCTGGGAGGCCTGAATCCATTGTCCCCAGGCACCGGTTACCGGGCCACAGGGGGTCTGTGTCTTGACACATGTACTAAGAAGAAACATAAACACTAAAAAAAAAAAAAAGAAAAGAAAAAAAGACCAAATCTGTGACAAGTGAGAGAACCACCCCAGTCTTTCTGGGTCTGAAGTTACTCTACAGCTCTTCGCTTTTTTTTAAAGGAGCCTCCTTAATATTTTTCAATGAAAGGGACAGCTGCAGATGCACTCTGGGCAGAGATGGCCCCAGTAATGCTGTTGGCTGGAAGACGCCCTTGCTCACGCTCTGCTCAGAGAAGGGACTCCTCACCAGCTGTCACACTCACCTTGTAGGTAAAGGCCTTCCAGGGCAGATGTGCCACTGACTTCAACTGAAACAGGAGAGACAGGCACAGGTCAGCTGTGGGCAGCATAGGAGATGGGGCCAGGCTGTGGGCAGCACACACCGCCTTACCTTGTAGTTCACAAACAGCTGGGGCAGCATGAAGAGGAAACCGAAGGCATAGACCCCTGCAGAAAGACAGACAGCACTCACGAGGTGCAGAGGGCCGGGCTGCCACGTCTACGCACAGACAGCACTCACGAGGTGCGGAGGGCCGGGCTGCCACGTCTATGCATAGTGGGCAGAAAACAAGGTCAGCTATCCAGACAACTTCAGAGTCTGTCATGGTGTGAAGCAGCTTTCTGGCTGGTAAGTTTATCAAGAGTCCATGACAACTTTGGAGAGCAAAGCTCTTTTATTTATTAATCAGTGTAACTGCTGCCCACGGGGTCAAGTGAGTGAGCACTGGAGCACCCTGGGGCTATGAGGACACGGCCTCCTGACCCACAGGTCCTGCCCCAGCGGTCAGGTGTGGGACTCCCACCAGGGAGGACGGCAGTGCGGGACCCACCGGCTCTGCACCAGACAGGCCCTTGCCCTTAATGCTCACGGGACCACTTCCCAAAGAGACCACAAAGCTGCGATCGGGGCTGGTCTGGTGGGGCCAGGGGATGGACACAGCAGCCCATGCAGCTGAAGGTGCCACCTGGGGCAGGCGGACCTCCCAGGACATGTGGCCCTGAGCACAGGGCCCTGCAGGATCCCCACAGTGCATCGGCAGGAGGGGGCGCGCCGTGCACCGGAGCCTGGTGCTTCCATTTGCTCTAAGGAACCAGACGTGGATGGTGTTGTTTTGACGCTTAGGTTTACTTGTTTCCATGAAGAAAACAGACAACAGTCGTGCACCACACAATGCCGTTTCTATCAGCGATGGACACATATACCAGGTGGCTGCACCACACAGCCTGGCATGGAGGGGCTGCCACGTCTGGTGTATGCACTCCCTGTCGCTTGTACAAGGACCTGTTTCTCAGAACCAGTCACTGTTGTGAAGCCACGCGGGGCTTTATCTGCTCACAGCCTGGGGGGAGCCCTGGGCACCACACAGGCGCCTGAACAGGGTGCGGAGGGATTAGCCTCACATCACAGGGGGGCCTGCCACACTGGGTTACGATGCAAGAACAATTAAATTGGTGCCTGCTGTAAACACTATTACTGAAGCAGGGAAGCACATGGACTCACCATTGACGAAGCTGTTGATTAACCAGGAGTACCAGCTGAAACGGAAAAAAGAGAAGTCCCATTTCTCGCATAGCTTAATATCTGTATTAAATTGACGAAAAATAATTCTTTCATTAAAAATCCTCTGAAAACACCCAGGTGCTCTCCCGGCAGCTCGGCAGGCAAGAGCAGCAGTGCTGAGCCTGGTTCTCAAGCTGGAGACAGCGCTGAGCACCCCTGCCTGGGCAGCAGAGGCCGGGGGCTCCAGGACCCCTCTGAGCTCAGGGCCAGCACCCCACCTGGGCAGCAGAGGCCGGGGACTCTGGGACCCCTCTGAGCTCAGGGCCAGCACCCTGTCCGGGCAGCAGAGGCCGGAGGCTCCGGGACCCCTCTCAGCTCAGGCCCAAGCCTCCCATGAAGCCTGGTGGCCGGAGTCAGTCCTCTCAGCTACACCTTACCAGGGGGGACACTGAGGCCCAGAGCCCACCGTGTGCAGCTGCAGGGGCAGGACCCCTCCCAGGCGCTCGCCCAAGTGCCCCAGCCCCGGGTCTGCCCTCCAGCTGCACCCTGCTCTAGCTCAGTCATCCAAATGGCTTTCTCAGGGGAAAGACGCAGCAGGTGAAGCACGTGCGGCCTCCTACCTCTTGTATCTGATATTCAGGAGTGAATAGATGGCGCCCCCAACACACAGAGGGTACAGCAGGTATGACAAGCACTTCACGGCCTGCAGGGAACAAAGATGGCTTCCGTTAGGGGCCCACACGCCGAGCCGCTGTAAACACACTGCACGGAGCTCACCCCGACAGGGACACACAGAACGAGCTACGGCACTCGGGGCGGCAGGGCTGCTCTGCAGGGGGTGGCGTGAGGGGCACAGGCAGGGCACTGCACACGCCAGAGCCGGGGTGTAACTACAGGCGCTAGTTAACAATAATAGATCAGGCCGGGCGCGGTGGCTCAAGCCTGTAATCCCAGCACTTTGGGAGGCCGAGGCGGGCGGATCACGAGGTCAGGAGATCGAGACCATCCTGGCTAACACGGTGAAACCCCGTCTCTACTAAAAATACAAAAAATTAGCCGGGCGTGTTGGCGGGCGCCTGTAGTCCCAGCTACTCGGGAGGCTGAGGCAGGAGAATGGCGTGAACCCGGGAGCCGGAGCTTGCAGTGAGCCGAGATCGCACCACTGCACTCCAGCCTGGGCAACAGAGCGAGACTCCGTCTCAAAAAAAAAAAAAAAAAAAAAAAGAAAAAAAAAAAAAAAACAATAATAGATCAATTCTGGTGGGTCAAAACCAACCAACCCACAACAGATCAATAAACATAATGGAAAGAAACCTGAAAAAACTGCCTACTAAGTAATGTAGTTACATCGCCAGCTGTATCTATTCTGATTTCAGCTTTACAACTCCATGAAAGTTAGATATAAGCTGGTGAATATTAAACCACACTAAAATCATTCCTGTGCAGAAATGTTCTATTAACTTGAACTGAGAATTTCAGCTCCCCCAACAGCAATGGGGAAAGGTGACGCCCTGTGCTGCTGGGGCCCTTCCTCCAGGCCACTGTGCAGCTGCGGCCATTATGGCCTTGGTGACGGGAAGTGTGTTCCCAGCAACCACAGCAGACACCATGGCCTGCGTCAGCTGCCTGGTGAACATGGCTTACAAACGATGAAAATATCCCTACTATACGGTGACACAGGTAGGCTGTGCCTGTAAGGACTGGGAAATGAGTCTCTGCGAGCCCCCGCCCTTCCCAGTAAGAAATTTGGGTTTTATGTGTTCGCTCTTGGGATCCCTGCTCAAGGCGGGGGAGACTTCCGCACTGACCAATGACAGTAAGAGCCCCGTCTTCGAGGGTGTTGGATTTGCCTGGCATGCACGTGCCCTGAATCACACGTGACTTACCTGAGTATCGTACTCCTCGGTCTTCCTCTCAGATTCGCTGTAAGTGCCAAACTGTTGTGAAATTCAACACAGTGATATTAATAGACTCAGGGAGGATCTGAGCACAGCTGAGCTGTGACTAAGGGGCGTCACAAATGGCTGCAGAGCTGACCCAGGCCTCGCTACAGAGGGCGCTCAGGTCCCTACCGGGCGAGGAGAGGACCCAGAGGACAGGGATCCGCACGGATCCTTCCTGCCTCACCCTGGCCCTGGGTCCCACAAGCCCGAGCCGGGGCAACGCGGCCTCACTGCTGTTCCTCGCTCAGGCGGCTCAGTTTTCAGTGCCACTGCTTCAGTGAGAACACTGCAGAGTGCACAGGCACAGCCAACACCGCTCTGAACCAGCCAGCCACGAGCCACGGGGCAAGGTGGAACACAGTGGCTGCGCTGCATCTGCTAGGCTTCCTGCCTCCCACAGCCCACAGCAAGGAAAATCTCAGCCTGTGACTGCTGAGGGCCCCACCTCAATCAAGGTCCATCCGTGGGCACTGAGATTCAACTCCAGCTCTGCCCCAGCCCTCATCTGCCTAGGGACCTTATGAGCGCCCAGGCACTGGGGCAGCCACCGGCTCAGGGCAGGGGCTCACTCACTTGAGGATTGCCAAGACTGTACGGACCCCACTCAGCACCAGCCTCGGGAGCGCCTTCTGGGCAAGGTGCCAAAACGAAGCACCCGCGCTGGCCAGCCAGCATCCTGTCTCCCAGAGGCCAGCTCAGGCCCAGAAGTGCTGCCGTCTACACTGAAGAGGGTCAGAATTAGGTATATGACTGGGGAATCCTCAGGTGAAGAGAGTGGCTGCGATCAGAAACCAGTGCTGCCTCCACCACGGAGGCTCCCCTGACAGGCGCGCAGTGACTCATCTGCAGATGGCCACCTTACTCTGCGCAGGCTGCAAAATCACACTCTTCAGAGAGGCTTGGGGTTCAGCCACTACAACTAAATCCTACCTGAAATTCGGGCATCAGGCCTCTCCAAAGAATAGTCATCTTCAATGCCTTCTTCACTTTCCACAGCTGAGGGGAGAAATCAGGAAATAGTGCCTTTAATATTCCAAGGCCAGGAGCCCCCGAATGAATGACCCAGACAGTAACGGGTAGGACCTGCTGCCCACGGCCCCGCCCAGCCCACTGTCCTCTTCCTGTCCCTCCCACAGCTCAGGCCAGAGCGATGGGGGCCGGACCTGGGCCTCTAACCCACACCCGGCAGGTGTACCTGGTCAGGTGGGCTGCACAGCCACCGCCCAGCAGACAACAAAACCAGCATGCGAGTGCGGTTCTTTACGCCACCCTGCCTGCACCCAAATTAGCCCCCACCTCCTTCTGCCTGGCACTCGGGCAGCCCTGGAGCCTGTTTTGGGACCACTCTGAGAGCCACCACCTCCTGGCTGCATCCTTGGAAGGCATCACCCACGGAGTTCAGGACTGGTGCCCGAGCCGGGCATGGCACTGTGACTTGTACCTATGGAGGGCCCGTCTGTGGTGCTCCAGCGTCATTTAATCCAGCTCCTCCTCTACAGGCATGACGGCCGCACAGGCCCCCACCCACAGGTGGGCCACCATCTGCGGGGCCCTCAGACTCTGGCTCCCACTGGGGTGGCACAGACCTCAGGGAGGAGCTAGGCAGATGTCTGGGCCCTCTCACCCTGAAGGCCATAGCCCCCCTCAAGTTTTGCTCCCAAGCTGGCCCTGCCCCACGAGGTTCCCTTTTGGCTGGCTTTTCTGAGCTCTCGAACAACCAGGGCTGGACCACAGGGCACCGAGTGATTTCCATCACTGCCCACCTGGCCGCTGTGCTCGGATTTCCAGCCACAGCACGAGCCTCTCAAGGACCCACAGTTTACACCTCTGCTTTGCACATGGTGGGATTTCTCAAGCACGTGAACACACTCTGGTTGGTGGACGGGGCCTCAGGACTCTGGTTGGTGGACGGGGCCTCAGGACTCTCTGCTTGGTGGACGGGGCCTCAGGACTCTGCCTGGTGGACGGGGCCTCAGGACTCTCCGCCTGGTGGACGAGGCCTCAGGACTCTCTGCTTGGTGGACGGGGCCTCAGGACTCTCTGCTTGGTGGACGGGGCCTCAGGACTCTCTGCCTGGTGGACGGGGCCTCAGGACTCTCTGCTTGGTGGACGGGGCCTCAGGACTCTCTGCTTGGTGGACGGGGCCTCAGGACTCTCTGCTTGGTGGACGGGGCCTCATGAGCCGATACCACCCGAACACCCATTTCCCTGCTCTCCACTTGTTCAAAGCCTTTACATCTGCTGCCTGCCATCCCACAGCTTCCAGAACACTAAGGCCATCAGGAACAAGCACGCAGGCTTCCACAGAAGGTCTCATGTCCCGGGGCTGAAAGCCTTTCCTGAGTGCACAGAGGCCCATGGACCTCAGACGGTTCAGGTCACTGCCTGGGACTCACCTCAATGGCAGCTCCAACACCTGCCGGGACCAGCACCAGCAGGCTCGTCTGCTCGTCCAGCAGGAACAGGAAGATGACCACGGTGCTGAAGCAGCGCCAGAGCACTGGGGACAGGATGGTTGGGCTGGGAGGGGGTCCAGGGCAGACCCCACCTGTGCCCCCCAAGTCACACACATACCCCCAGTCCCCCATCCCAACCCACCACACCCAAGAAGCTTCAGGTACTCCCCAGTCCACGTCACCCCGTTTAAAAAGAACAATGAAGCATTCAGCAGCTAGGAAAGTGTTTTGAAGGCTGCTGAACTGAACAGTTGGCCCCACACCAGCTCCACAAACACGTGTCTGAGCCACACTTGCAAACGAGCATGGAACGTGGGCAGAGGTCGGATGACGGGGCCAGCACAGCTTTGCTTCCGGGCAGGTCTTATGCCAGTTCTGTGATAAGCGCGTGGCTTTTCAAGTCTGGATTTGTTTCCTCCCCAGCTGTACCTTAAGAACTACTCTAGCTTATTCAACACGTCTTCCTCCTCCCGCAAGCCCCCAGGGCAGGCAGGGGAACCAGATCCATGGAGCCACAGGACAAACAGTAGTCATGGCCACAGCCGCTGTCTGCTGGCCACCCCAACCCGGGACGCTGGGAAAGGCATTAGGGTTAGGAGACAACAACACAGAACATGGCAGGGCCCCCAAGCAGCCAGGGCCACCTGCTTGGGCGTCTTTTCCATGTGAGAAAAACAACTTGTTTGGGTCTGATACTGGAGCCAAATGCTCCTCACTCCTAACCAACAGGACACACCCACTCCTCGTCCTCACACCCGTCAACCCCTCGCCCCTGTCCGGACCGCCGCTCCCCACCCCACTGTGACAACCTCCACCCCTGCAAGGTCAGGAGGACCCCTCACTCACTTGGACCCCTTAACCACGGCAGGCACCCTTGGCTAGGAACACTGGTCCCAGATCTTGGCAGGCCTCCTGCCTGGGCTGCTGGCCTCAGGGGTCCCTGACTGCCCTACCTAACAGCTGCACACTGCCTGTCACTGCTGGGCACAGCACCGCAGGCCTACCACTGTCCTATCTAACAGCTGTGCACCGCCCGCCACTGCCAGGCACAGCACCACGGGCCTATCAACTGCCATCACCTGGCAGGCCCCACACGCCCAGGCCTGTGCTGGTTGGGGAAGAAACACCAGCGGGAGAACAGGGTGAGGGAACCAAAACAGGGGATGTGAGGCCCCAGCCCTGCTCAGTGCCCATGAGCAGCTGGGAAGGCTCGAGAGGTCCATGCATCTCACTCTCCACAGTTCAGGCCCAGACCCCATTCACACCAGAGTCTGCAGCCAGGCCCTGAGCTGTGTAGCCTCTGGAGGCCCTGAGCCTCGCAGCCTCGATAGTCCCACCACAAATGCCGCAATGGCTCCCTGGGCTTTACGGTGCCTGGTCTCAGAGGCTTCTCAAGAGCCAAGCACACACCCGGGGCTGTGTCTGCAGCCAGCAGTGAGGCAGGCAGCCCTTTACCGCACACTCCAGTGAGCTCCCCCAGGGCAGAGCATCTGAGCAGGGCCACGCTCGGGGCGCCTACCTGCCTTGGTGGACATGCCGATCATGCTCTTCTTCTTCTTCCAGAAACTGATGTCATTTTTAAAGGCCAGGAAATCAAAGAGAAGCTAGAGAGAACACACAGGACAGCAACTCACATCTCCTGCTGTTTCTATCTCCTGTGAGACAGAGATAGAGGTCTTGTGTGTGACCGTGAGACCGCAGGTGTGCTCAGCCTCAGGACGCATCAGGATAGACGTCTACACTCGAGACCCACGCCTCTACGCGCCTGGCCTGCCATGTCAGAACCTAGAGTGCCCAGGCGGGCTTTGCAGGGGCACTTCTGAAATAATACGTATCTTTGACTTGAATTGCTGGAAAGGCCCACAGGCAATTGGAGGCTCTGGATTCCCCTGGATCGTGGGCCTGGCTGGGTGCCCCTGCTCTCGGGTTGTGCCCACTCAGGGCAGCCTCATCTCTCAACTGTGCTAAAAACGCAAGGGCTGGGCATGGTGGCCCATGCCTGTGGTCCCAGCTACTGCAAGGCCAAGGCCGGAGGACCGCCTAAGCCCAGGGGTTTGAGACCAGCCTGGGCAACATAGTGAGACCTATCTCAAAAAAAACTTACAAAAACCTAACCATGCATGAGCTCATCCTCAGAGACACTGACCTTTTAATAAAAATTGTTTAATTCTCTAGTACGGCTTTGGAAAGTTTTAGCTTGACTGGCAGCCAAACTCCCAGGCATTCAGAACCAGTGCCGGCCGCACTCTTGGGTACCGCCTAACCACAGGCCAGCCTAACAGCCACAAGGATGGCTCTCCTCTAGCAGCTCAGCTCCACGGACGACAATAAGAGCACAGCAGCCTTGCTTTACCCATGGTTTCCCGTCCGTGGATTCGGTTACCCATGGAGCAGTGCGATGAGACAGATATTCTGAGAGTGAGACCACACCCACGTAACTTTATCACAGCGTCCTGTCCTGTTTCTGTTACCAGTTATTGTGGGTAATCTCTTACTATGCTTAATTTATAAACTGAACTTTATCATAACCATTGTATAATACATATATTTACAGAAGAAACCAGTCTTTCTAGGTTTTGGTTTCAGATATCCAATGAGGGTCTTTGAACATACCCCTGAGGATAAGGGAGACTACTGTATACATACCAGATGAGGATAAGGGGGGACTACTGTATACATACCGGATGAGGATAAGGGGGGGACTATTGTATACACACCGGATGAGGATAAGGGGGGACTACTGTATATACACCGGATGAGGATAAGGGGGGCTACTGTATACACAACGGATGAGGATAAGGGGGGACTACTGTATACATACCGGATGAGGATAAGGGGGGCTACTGTATAGACAACGGATGAGGATAAGGGGGACTACTGTATACACACTGGATGAGGATAAGGGGGGACTACTTATACACACTGGATGAGGATAAGGGGGGACTACTGTATACATACAAGATGAGGATAAGGAGGACTACTGTATACACACTGGATGAGGATAACAGGGGACTACTGTATACACACCAGATGAGGATAAGGGAGGATTACTGTATACACACCGGATGAGGATAAGGGGGGGACTATTGTATACACACCGGATGAGGATAAGGGGGGACTACTGTATACACACAGGATGAGGATAAGGGGGGACTACTGTATACACACCGGATGAGGATAAGGACTACTGTATATACACCGGATGAGGATGGGGGGAATACTGTATACACACCAGATGAGGATAAAGGGGACTACTATATACACACCGGATGAAGATAAGGGGGAACTACTGTATACACACAGGACTGACTTTTTACATTTAAAATCAGTGTGTTAGAATGTATACAAGAGAAGTACTTTCTGCCAGAGGCTGCCCAGCTCCACCCCTGGCTCTGCATGGGGTCGGGGCCTGGGCAGGGGAGAGTGAGATGCCTGCACCTATTCATCTCATTGGTGTGGACACTGCTCAGAGTACCCTGGATCCTTTTCAAAACCGCCCCCAAAGCCAGCACAGCCCAAGTCCCCAAGGCTGTGGACGGAGCTCTATGGTCCCTCCCTTTTCAGAACTGGGAGAAATTGCCCACTGGGACAATGGTCGCCAGGTGTCAGGCGTGCTGGCTGCTGAGTGATGGGAGTGGACGCTTGAGGGCTACAGGGCTGGAAGGCGCCCACAAACCCCAGGTCCAGGGACCCTGAAGGAGGCCCGGGGCCCAGGAAGTCCCCCCAGTGGCTGAGGCAAGCCCTGCTGGCGGACGACTCACATGGAACGCTGCGACAAAGAAGGTCAGCGCCAGGAAGTATAAGTTGGTATCTACAAAAATTCCTTTCACCTCATCAGCATCTTTCTCTGAAAACCCTGTCAAGGAAAAAAAACATACAATATAAAACAGGCAATATCAATCTTACCTAACATTACAAATACAGTTTTCAATATAAAAATTTAGGCCGGGCGCAGTGGCTCATGCCTGTAATCCCAGCACTTTGGGAGTCTCAGGCAGGCAGATCACTTGAAGTCAGGAGTTCAAGACCAGCCTGGTGAACACGGTGAAACTCCATCTCTACTAAAAATACAAAAATTAGCCGGGGGTGGTGGCGCGCGCCTATAATCCTAGCTACTGGGGGCGCTGAGGAACGAGAGTTGCTTGAATCCAGGGGGCGGAGGCTGCAATAAGCAGAGATTGCGCCACTGCACTCCAGCCTGGGCAACAGAGCGAGACTCTGTCTCAAAAAACAAAAAAAAAAAAACAAAAAAAAAACAAATAAAATCTCTCCAACAGTTAAGGTTCATTTGACCAAAATCATGGCATTTCACATATTATGTTCTTAATAAAGCCAATTTCCAGACAATCAACCAGTTATCTCCAAGGAGAAGTGAGGCAGGCGTTGCTGAGCCTCCGACTTAACATCTGTGCAAGGATCTGCAGCAGGAGGCGCAGAGGCCCTGGCCTGTGTCAGGATTCACACTCGGACGCCTGAGGGGCTCCAGGGCAGCCTCACCCAGACGCCGGCCGTGTGTGGCACGTACCGAACTGCTGCAGCGAGTACACGGCGTCCTGCATGTGGATCCAGAAGCGCAGCCGCCCCAGCGAGACCTTGTCGTAGGACACGGTGAGGGGCAGCTCGGTGGTGGAGCGGTTTATGACCTGATGAAGAAAGCCACACTGAGGGCCCTGCCCTCATACCCTTGCGCCCAGCTGCCTGGCAGCCCTCGCCAACCCTGCCATCCCCCTTCCCATCCCTGTGTGGCCCCAGGTCAGCCATGACTGGGCCCAGCAAGCATCCCCCGGTCCCTCCTTCTGTCACCACAGGCCTCAGGCCCCAGCGTGCTGCGTCCCAGCACAGGGAGGTTCCCACCCCCACCAGGACCCCGTGAGCTCAGCAGTGCTAGCAGTGCCTGGTCTGTTTTGCTGCACGTGCCCCTTCAATTTCAAGCCGCACAAGTTCTGGTGCCCCGGAGGTGGTGCTTGCCACCCATCTGCTAGGAATCCACAGCGCAGCATACAGCACTGAGCTTGGCCTGCAGAGCCCCGGCCTGTCCTAAGAGTTGGAGACCACGGGCCAAGCACAGCCCTGCAGCACATGGGCAAAGTGCCCTCAGGGCCTAAAGCACAGAGTAGGGGGTGGCCATGGGGACAACAGAAAGCTTCTGGAACACAAATCTAGCACGGGCAGCAGGGTGGATGTGTAGGCCTCAGAACCATGAGCTTAGTCCTGCAGCCTGCCGGGGCCTCACACACACAGGCTTCGGGCCACGTCCCAGGGTGCTGAGGTAGGAGGGTGAGGAATGGGTTCACGAGGGCGAGCCCACACCCTACAGCACGTGGGCAGTGACCACACCCGGTGAGCGCCACCCTCCACGTGCTGGAACATCCAGCGAGGGCTGTGCTCTAACCCACCTGCCCTGTCTCATGCCGACCCGAGCCACCCTCCACGTGCTGGAACATCCAGTGAGGGCTGTGCTCTAACCCACCGGCCCTGCCTCACACCCTGACCCGCCACCCTCCAGGTGCTGGAACATCCAGCTAGGGCTGTGCTCTAATCCACCTGCCCTGCCATGGCAGGCACTGCTGGTGTCAGGGTGTGGTGGAATCAGAGCCACAACCAGCAGGTGCCAGGTTGTCCTGAGAGCAGCTGTCAGGGCGCCCCACGCAGCCAAGTGGCATCAGTGCACGTGGACGGTGGCCTCCAGGCACCCCTCGAGCTGCCAAGCGTGTCTGAAGGGTGTCACTGCCTCCTCCATCTGGCGGTGCTAGGCCCAGCCACAGAAGGCGCTGACTTCCTGCACCTGCTGCATCCCAGCTGCCTGCTTCCTCTCTCAAGACAGCAACTCTCAAATCTGGCCCCAAGTGAGACACAGCAACAGCGACACGAGAGAGACTGTGATTCGGGGGAAAAGCTGCTGTCGGCACACGTGTCTCCATAACTACTGGAGCGCAGGCCACCACTGGCACAGCTGCGCCGCAAAGCCTGCCCTGGGCCTCTAACGAGACAGATCTGCAGACAGACACACAGGGCAGCCTTCTGCAGCTGCCTGCCCCTGTCCACCATCTCCTGAACGCCTGCAAGGAGTCAGCAGCATGAGGCTTCACAAGAGGTGACCACAAGCTGGTGCCACAGCTCACACAGCTCTGTATGGGGCATTTTAGCAGAACTTGCTGTCCTGAGGTTTGTCAGCAGCACACCAGCAAACTTCCGCAAACAGAGAAAGAGGTTGGAATTGCAGAAGCTGACAGAGAAACTATTCAGGGAGAGGCTGGAGCGCCAGACCTGCTCGCCAGCCACTGCCTGCGCAGCCCCCAGCCTGCAGGTTGTATAGGAGCAATCAGTAACCCCAGAAGTGAAGGAGGCAGTATGTTAGGGACCGCGAGGGGTCTGAGGGAACAGCTGTACAGAGGGCCTGTTCTGAGAGCTGCAGTCAGCAGGAGGCAGCAGGGCCTGGGCAGAGATCAAAGCAGCCAGGTGCCTGCTTCTCCGTTTCGCAGCTGCACCCTCTGCCATCAAGTTCTCTGCTCTCCCCAGGACTCAGTTTCCTCATCAACAAAAAAGGGGAAAGGGCCCGCCTCAGAGATGCCGAAAGCCTTAAGTGGAAGTGGCCAGCTCCTAGTGGGTGGTCCGGAGTGACAGCGATGGCTCGCAGGGAGGCAGGGCACGGCAGCGATCCTGCAGGGCCCCAGCTGAGCGTTCACCTCTGAACCCCAAATAACCTCATCCGTGAAACAACGCCACAGCTCCCAGCACCACAATTATAGAAAGGTTCACAAAGTGCTTAGCACAGTGCCTCATGTGCAATAAGAGACATTAAATATTAACCGCTTCTGTGAGTCTCAATACTGGCCAAAGGTTGGCCACATTTCATCTCCTCTCAAAACAACCCTGGGAGAGCAGGCGCTGTCACTGCCTGTAACCACAGGGCGCCAGAGCCCAGAGAGCAGCCACTTCTATTTGCACAGGCCTTCCGCCTTGCCAGGGGCCACCCCGGGGGCTCCAGCTCCGAGGAAGGGCTGTCATCCGCTCCTCTGGCTCCCTGTGCAGGACCAGCCCTGGCGGGGAAAGCAGGAGTTTGCTCAGGACACTGTGAATTAATCTACATGGCACATTAGGAGCTCACACGCAGACGCTGTTTCACACGGTGCTCATGCACCTGCCCTCTAAGCGCTGCCCTCTACGTGCTGCATAAACAATCTTTCAGGGGCCTTTCACCAGTGTCAATCCAGAGGCTCAGCAGGACCCCGCGGCCAGCCAACAGCAAACCCAGCGCACCACCAGGGCCCTCCCATCACAGCCCTCACACACTCGAAGGCAGTGCTTCCCAGCATGGGTAAAAGCTCTGTGTCAAATGTCAGCAATGAACCGGTCCATTAGGGTGCGGGGGCTGTGGGGCCAGTCTTGGGGTCAGTGTCTCGCCAACTGCACAACCAGTGGGCAGAGGCGTCACCCACCATCAGGTCCTTCACGCGGTTGCTGAGCTGGTCGATGAACAGGATGGGCAGGTAATGCACGGTCTTCCCCAGCTGGATCCTGGGATTAAAGCACAACTTTCCAAAGTCAGCACCAAGGCTTTTACCTTTCCATGAATCAACACATCCAGACACGGGGTTTACCCCAGAGAAGTGCCCCCAGCACCACCCTAAACTGCTTCTCAGTCACAATGACCCCAGTGCACAGCCTCCCCAGACGGAAGCAGAGAGCCTGACAACATATGCACGTTTGTGAGACCCACTCCCCACGAAGTGATGGCCACAGGTGGGAAAATGCCTCCACGGCCACTAGGAGCGGGGGAACTACAGGGACACGGCTGTACAGTGGAGCCCAGGGCCCTCTGCGTACTGACACGGAGCAATCCCAGGACGTGGCCGCTACACTTGGAAGGGCGAGTCACCTGCAGCCACCTGGGAGGCGGAGCTGTGGCGCGGGAGTTGGGGGGGATCCCCAACACATGGGAGACATGAGGTGAGCTCAGGTGGCCAAACACGTGAATTCCAATAATTGTATTTAACTGATGGCAAGTGATACTAAAGTAATAATCTAAAGATTAACTTCTAAGTAAATCTAAACGAGCCAAGTTAAAAAATCACAAGGGGAGCAAAGCAACCCGTTCCCGTCAGCGCCTTCCATTTTTCTCTCCATGGAAGCCTTCGCCAGCCAGGAGCAAACGGCAGGATGTTCCAGCTTGAATTCCTTTCTCCCCCTTCCAGCCCTGTGGTAGCAGCACAACCTCAACGAGGAAGTGGGAAAGAGCTGGGAGGCCCGGGCAGCAAGTGCCTCGCCACAGAGGGGACTCCAGGGTGCAGGAGTGGCCCGCTGGCGAGTTCTGGACAGCCAGGATCCCAGCACCCTCCCCCCGGCGCTCCAGCTCTGGGGCCCCACTTACATCTTCATGTACCGATGCACATCGGCAGGCAGGGAGGACCCGTCAAAGACAAAGTTGTCCGCC
The DNA here is from genome assembly GCF_028878055.3 of Symphalangus syndactylus. Lineage (NCBI taxonomy): Eukaryota > Metazoa > Chordata > Mammalia > Primates > Hylobatidae > Symphalangus > Symphalangus syndactylus. The sequence goes on along the minus strand of NC_072438.2, from coordinate 100,767,417 downwards.
ATCACGTTCAGTGCCAGCCGCGGTCGCCAGTGGGACACTGGCTCATCCAGGGCGCTCGTCGGCTTCTTCTCCGCCTCGATCTGCTGTTAAGTGAGGAAAACAGAGGCCAATGCTGGGACAGAAAACCATGTCCAGAACAGCAGGGTCAGCACCCTAACCTGTCAACAGAATGACCACACAGACGGGCAAAACTATGCCCGGGACAGCAGGGTCAGCACCCTAACCTGTGAACAGATGGCCACACAGATGGAAAAACCACACCCGGACAGCATATTGGCACCCTAACTTGTGAACAGATGGCCACGCACGGGCACAACCGGGGAGAGCCCAGCAGAGAGGGCACAGCGGCCCCACAGCTGCCAATTCCCCGACTCTCGCCAAACACCCCCCCATCCTTATCTCCATGGAAGCCAGGGGGGTGCCGCTTTGCAACATGCGGTCACAGACTTTACCAATTCCTTTTTTGGGGTCCTCAAACTAAGTGGGCCCACTCAGAAGTTGAGAGGGTGACAGCCCCCTGACCCTGGCAGAAGACTGTGCAAGTCCAGAGCTCACACAGCCCTGTGGGCTGTAAGGAGAGAGAGGGAGACAGCTTCTAAAACCAAGCGTGTGGGGCTGCCTAAAGGAGGAGACACACTGAGGATTATGCATGGCTCTTAAATGAAGTTAAACTTGTAAGGGACACTGACTGACAGGGAAATCTTAGCTCGTTTCAGATCTGATACATCCTAGGAAACACTATTGCCTCACCCCCTTCCTACCCAAAGATACAGTTTAGCAATAATTTACACTACAAACGGTAAACACTATTGCCTCACCCCCTTCCTACCCAAAGATACAGTTTAGCAATAATTTACATTACAAACGGTTTTCCACACCTCCTCACATTTGCTACCTGCAAGGGAGGCTCCTTGCACTACATGCCACATACCCATCACCCCACCCACTTTTCAGGACACTGGTGAGGAGGGATGTGGGCCCCAGATGAGGGGGACACGGAGAGGGGCAGGTGAGGGATGTTCCTAAGGAGACACAGATGCAAACTGAGGAGAGGCAGGAGCAGGTGTTAGCAGGGCTTTCAAAACCACATCAACTCCGAGGCACCTCTCTTTCTCTCTGTCTGGAACAATTTCACAGCCTCTTCCTGGAAAGCTGCCATCTTTCTTGTTTTGTAAATTTTTCTGAGGCAAAGTCTCCCTCTGTCTCCCAGGCTGGAATGCAGTGGCATCATCTCACCTCACCGGTTCAAACAATTCTCCTCCCTCAGCCTCCCAGGCTGGAATGCAGTGGCATCATCTCACCTCACCGGTTCAAACAATTCTCCTCCCTCAGCCTCCCGAGTAGCTGGGATTACAGGCGCATGCCACCACGTCCAGCTAATTTTTGTATTTTTAGTAGAGACAGGGTTTCACCATGTTGGCCAGGCTAGTCTCGAACTCCTGACTTCAGGTGATCCACCTGCCTCGGCCTCCCAAAGTGCTGGGATTACAGGCATAAGCCACCGTGCCCGGCCTTGTTTTGTAAATTTTTTTTTTTTTTTTTTTTTTTTTTTTGAGACAGAGTCTCGCTCTGTCGCCCAGGCTGGAGTGCAGTGGCGCAATCTCAGCTCACTGCAAGCTCCGCCTCCCGAGTTCACGCCATTCTCCTGTCTCAGCCTCTCCGAGTAGCTGGGACTACAGGCGCCCGCCACCACGCCCGGCTAATTTTTTTCTGTATTTTTAGTAGAGACGGGGTTTCACCGTGGTCTCGATCTCCTGACCTCGTGATCCGCCCGCCTCGGCCTCCCAAAGTGCTGGGATTACAAGCGTGAGCCACTGCGCCCGGCCTTGTTTTGTAAATTATCTCACCTTCTACTCAACACAAAGGTGGGTGTCAGAATTCCCTTGCTTTATCCTTGGCCTGTGTTCACGATCACTCAAGTGACTTCCAGTTTTCATTTGCGCATACACCTTTCTACAGATGTACAAACTACAACTTGTACCTCTACCTTTTCCATAATCTCCAGTTACACTCTTAGAATAAACATCTAGGAATAGTCCAGTCTTACACAGAATGCAGAATGAGCCCCGCTCTCATCCCCAGAGCTCCTGGTGAGAAGCTGCAGGCCAGTTCTACAGGACCAGCGCTCCATCCCACCAGGTGCAGTAGATGCCGCCAGAGACTGAGAGGGCCCACTCCCTGAGGGACTCTGCATAAAGAATGCCAGCGATCACTTCAACTGTCCCTAATTCTAGATAAAACTTGTCTGCAAAGTCATGGATATGATTCAGCTGAAAGTCAGAAATGCACGCCAGTCACATTCCCATGGCTTTTGGCTTTACTCCCAACAAAGTCACTGGAGCCCTAGACATCGCCCGCCTGTGTGGAGAAAGACATGTCCGTTCTGACGGGGAGGCACAGCCTGTTGTCAGTAACCCATGAAGACCCTCACCTGTGTATCAGACTCCCCAGTGAGCAGGTTGATTTCTTCCGGCTTGGGGACCATGTAGGTGGTCAGAGGACTGACCAGGTGCACCTGCTTCCCGTCGTGCCACGGCAGGACCCCAGCGTGATGGAGGAAGATGTAGGCATACAGCGTCCCATTGTTTCTCGTTTTCTTTGGTACAGAAACATTAACTGTCCTGAAACAGAACAATCATTTCCACTACATACATATTATATTCTGTCTCTAGAGACTATTCAAATACCTTTATAAAGCTGTTTCAATAAACTAAGTTTAGCTCAGAAGTACTAAAAATGAAACCCACCTGCCCGGGGCTTTACGAGTCCTGGCGGGGGGGGGGGGGCGGGGGGTGGTGTCCTGAGAACTCGGCACAGGTGTGGGCACCTACAACTGAAAGCACAACGGCCCGCACTTCCTGCCTCCATCTCAGGAGACTGAGAGGTCAATGACCCACCTGAGACCACAGGGCTGAAGCAGCCACACGGAAAGCAGCTTCTGGGCCTGGCCAGGATACCAGCTGACCACACACACTGAATCACCCAACTCTGAAGCGACAGAAGGGAAGGGCAGCAGCTGCGAGGGCTCCAGGTGCCTCGGCCCACACTACTAGAGCCTCAGAAATTTACTGTGGGTAGTTTTTCTGGGTGTTGTAGTTTTAAGGATAAAAAAGATGATCAGCCACAAAGGACTGACTTTCAAGCCTGTCTGCCCTGACTGTGCGGCATCCAGCATGAGCTGAGGAAAGGCCCGGTGAGCTGCTACAACTGTAGGCCTCGGACCAAGCGCCTGGCTCTTCACCCGCACACCAGGGCCCAACATCCATACTACAGCCCCATGGAGAAACCTCACATTCCACCTGTTTATGGTTACATGAGCTCTTCTTCCTCTTTAAAAGTCTCTTTTTTGAGACGAGGTCTCGCTGTCACCAGGCTGAAAGTGCAGGGTGCAATCATAGCTCACTGCATCCTCAACCTCCTGGGCTCAAGTGACCTCCCGCCTCGGTCTCCTGAGTAGCTGGGACTACAGGTGGGCATGCCACCATGCCTAGCTAACTTTGAAAACTGTTGTAGAGATAGGGTTTTGTCACATTGCCTAGGCTGGTCTCGAACTGCTGGGCTCAAGTGATCCTCCCGCCTTGGCCTCCCAAATTGCTGGGATTACAGGCATGAGTCACCGTGCCTGGCCTCTCCTTAAAAATCTTACAGTTGGCCAGGTGCGGCGGCTCACGCCTGTAATCCCAGCACTTTGGGAGGCCGAGGCGCGCGGATCACGAGGTCAGGAGTTTGAGACCAACCCAGCCAACATGGTGAAACCCCATCTCTACTAAAACTAAAAAAATTTGCCAGGCGTGGTGGCCGGCGCCTGTAGTCTCAGCTACTTTGGAGGCTAATGCAGGAGAATCGCTTGAACCCGGGAGCCGGAGGTCGCAGTGAGCAGAGATTGCGCCACTGCACTCCAGCCTGGCAACAGAGCAAGATTCCATCTCAAAAAAAAAAAAAAAAAAAAAAAAAAAAAAAAAAAAATTACAGCCAAAGTTATAATGAAAAACACAAAGGCATCTATGGCTCCTCACTACCCAGGGAAGAGTACGTCTCCATCAGGACATCTTAAGTGTCTCTCTTCAGGCAGGGGGTGCAGGGCTGTGTATCTCTGGTGGAATGTGCACTTGGAGACACTTGAGTGGGAGCTGTGTTAGAGTGCTCATTCTCCCCACTTCCTCCAAGCTGACACTGTGCCAGGTCAAATGGAAAACCTCACTAGCTGTCCTTGGTAACTGGTACAGGGCCCGGCATGGAAGAAGCAGTATTCATGTCTGGGAAATTAAACCCAATGCAGATGAATCCTGAGCATTTTTGAAAGGTGTGGGCAGCTACAACCGACTGGTGACCAAGCCAGCACTTCTGGCCTCTCTTTCATGGAGGCAGAGAGAGGGCAGTAACTGGCTTGAGGTCACAGGCCCAAAGAGGCCAGGCAGAAACCGGCTTGCCAGTGCCTCCAGCTACCCACAGGGACTGGCCGCCTAGATGGCGTGGAGTCCAGCATGAGTCTCAAACTTTCATTATTCTCTCCTCAGACACCTCCCAGGCAATGAAGGGAAGTGGTCGACTTGTGAGAAGCAAATCATATTTAAAATTATACTCATTCAATTAAAAAAAATTAGGCCATGTCAGATGTAATTTTTAAGGTACTCTACATATTTGGACATTGATCTACTCTAACGTCACACGTCACTTATTTATGATTTTCTACAAAATTACTTCCTCCATCCTCATCCCTTTTCCCTCACAAGTAACTTAAGCGAACTACTTCCACCAGGAAAAGACAAGTTGGCCCCGGTAGTGAAACTGCAGAGCTGTCTGCTCTCCACTGGTTCACCAAGCGTGGCCCCTGCTCCTTCGGAGCCTCCCCCTGCAGGACATTCCACTGCCATCAGACTCTGCTGAGAGCTATTTCCTAAACGACATTCATCACCTGTCACCTTCCAGGCTGAATGTTTACAGGACACGCATAGGCCTCCAGTTACGATATTCTACCACTTCAAGACATTCAGTAATACTAGTTTTCTAAGATAAACATGTTACGTACAGAAAGCTAACTTTTAAACAATCTGAACATGAGTAATGTTTTCCCTTTCACTGGCATTTTGTCCTACGCCCATACCTTTCAAATTTGGACTCCACATCAAAGTCTTCCACATTCAAGACCAGGTCGATGTTGTTCTCAGCACCCAGGTGGGACCTCGTCGTGGTGTACACGCTCAGCTAGAAAGGAGGGGGCGTCGCGAGTCAGCTCGACCAGGCCCTCGCAGGACGCACTCACATCCCACGGCCAGACGGAGGGCGGAAGACCTGGCCGCTGGGGGACCAGGAAAGGTTCCATCTCGACTCGCACGGCCACAGCTCCGAACTGAGACGGGACGGCGGCGTCTGGGGCCTGGAGGAGAGGCCCCCCACCCCAACCCGCCCGGCCCCCGGCCCCGCGGACACTCACCTGCAGCTTGGGCCGCCGCGCCAGGTAGGGCTGGATGCAGTTGGCGTCGCCGGAGCACGGGCGGGTGTAGACGATGCCGTACATGACCCAGCAGGTGTGCACCACGTAGACCACGAACACGCCCACCACCAGGCTGGTGAAGGAGCTGCGGCCGCTCCACATGGCGGCCCCGCGCCCCGCGCCCGGCGTCCCCGGCCCGCCCGCCTCTCAGCCGCGGGCCCCGCCCGCCCGGCGCCCAGCCCGCCGCTCCGGGCTCCGCCGCTCACTGGAGAGCCGCCGCGCGCCGCCGCCACCGCCGCGGGGGAACGAATGCGCCGCGCGCCGCAGACCGCCGGCCGCCCCGCATGCTCCGGCCCCGCTCCGACCTGGCGCCGCGGGATTCGCCGGCCCCGCGCGCCGCTTCCGGGCCCCGCCGCCTGCCGGAAGTGGACGCGCCGCGCGGCTCCCTGGGAAGCGGAGTCTCGGCCGCCGCCGCGCACGCGCGTCCGGGATGCGGCGCATGTGTGACGTTCCACCCGCCCGCGCCGCCCTCTTGGCGTGCCTCTCAGGGACCCAGGCGCTCAGCTGTTGGGGCCGCGGAGGGCGTTCGCGGGGCGCCGGGGAAGGCTAGGGCCTCGGGGTCCTCGGGGCGCCGCCCCCAACCGACGACGCCTGCCAGACCACCAAGTGGGGGCCATGTCGACGTGTGGGGAGCCTGGTGGAGGGTGGTACTGGAATTCCGGCACTGGACCTGCAACCCTTTTAGTCCACAGTTGTCAAAATCTAAAGGGAAGAAAAACGAAGTGCTCAGAACCCTCACAGAAGCCGGGCACCTCATCCCATGTGTGGGTTTTTTCCCCAGTACAAACCCCTTGTGGAGACAGGCGCTTTTGAAGAAAAAATTCAAATTCCCAGGCTGAAGTGGCTCCTCACAGCCTTGAACCTGACCCCCAGCTTCCCGCTAAAGCCGAGCGTGCCCAGCACGGCGAGGTCAGCAAAGGCCCCTCGGAGGGCGGCTGGGAGAGGTCAGTGGGAGGCCCTCGGGCAGCCGGTGGATGGGCCGGCGACCTCCCCGACTCCATCAGAAGCGCTCAGTCTGTGCCCTTCAGTTACTGGAGCAGCTCCCGTCCTTTGGCCAGTTCTCTGGAAGGCCGTTTCCTTGTCTGTGTCTGCCACACGTGCACCACTATCGAGAAACTTTGTTCGACATTTCTAGAAAGAGTAGATGCTACTGAAGACCCAATAGATTGCTGAGGGTTTTCAGAGCAGGGACAATTGCATCAGGGTGCTGGGCTCTGGGAAGAACTCAGAGGACTCGGCTGACTGGCAGATGGGACAGTGATTGGTGCCGAGACTGGGCCCGAGAAGGAGGCCTGCCTGGAGCAGGCACCCGAGGCCGCGAGCAGGGGCGGTCCTGGGCCACCAACCCCTGGAAGCTGGGCCAGGAGCTTCGGAGCCGTCCGAGGCTTTTTTCGCCCCTCTCACTCTCATTCACCTAGTTACCCTCCCCACAGAGTCTTCTCACGGCGCGGTTTTCGTCTACCATTGCAATGGTGTCTGACTACACCCAGTGCCTCTATCCTTCCCCCCTCAGTCTGTTCTCGCTTCTTGGCAAACCTGTCCTTGGAAAGCCCTCTGCTGACTCCTGTTACCCTGATCAAATGCATCCTCCTCAGCAGGCTCATGAGCCCTTTGCAGGGTGGTCCAAGAGGCATCACACCCTGCTCTCCAGCCACTCTGGGGTGCCCCTACAGGGCCAGGCGTCCCACACCGGCAGCGGGTGCTGGTCCTGCCACAGTCTGTGCAACATGTGAATGAAGGCTGTAGACCTGTGGTCTGCCGGAGGCAAACTCCAACTCCAGCTGTCAAACATAAGGGGACTGGCAGGCCATCCAGGGTGGACGTCTCACGGCATCCAGAGGCAGGGACCTAGCCACGCCTCGGGAAGGAGCTGCAAACCCAGGAGCTCTGGGGTGTGGCTTCATCTCCTTCCCTTCCTACCACCCTACCCCCGTCTCTCTGTGTTCTTCAGATGCCTCATTTTCCTGTCAGGCACCTGGCCAGCTCTAGGAGCTGGAATCAGGTTGGTGCCTCCTTGGTCAGTGTCCACCCCTAGTGTCATCCACAGTGGCCAACGGAAGGGGTGGCCGGTGGTACAGGACATTTGCCATCTTGGGGAAGATCACAGAGACAGGAAGGGCCTCTCCAGCCGAACAGATGAGAGGTTCTGCAGTGGTCTGGACACATTTGCACACTCATGGCCGTCCCCCTGCCCTGTTGAGAGACCAGATGAGGAAAGGGAGCCCTGCATCTGTCGCCTTCCGACTCTGACCGCCTGAGGCTGGGCTGCCGGCGTGCCACGCCAGCATGTGACAGCACTTGAAAGAAAGTCCCTGGAAAGAATGTGGATCATTGCAGAACTCCCTGGAGAAAGCGCCAGAGGAGGACCCCATTCAGCACCCCACAGAACTCCTCAAACTCCTGCGTCCACACTCCCCCAGTGTGGTGGCTGCTTCTATCTCCCCAGGCTTAGCTGGCCTGGGTCTTGAAGGCCTCTCCTCTTGCTGTCCCCACTCAGCGCCCTCTCTGCCACTGCACAGCTGGATGCAGTGAAGGCCAGACGGCTGTGGCTGCTTGGGCAACAGGGGCTGCTTGACCCTGTTCCGCTGGCCTTGTCGGCCTCACTCCCGTGGAGAGCCAAGGTTACCCACGTCTCTGAAGCTAAGGCTTTCTTTCTAGGCCTGGGGGAGTCACATCTTGCATTTGTACTCACTGAGCTCCACGTCTATGGTTAGAGAATTTATCAACGTTTTAAAATGCTTTTATCAATTCCATCATTTGAGGGCCCTCTGGCAAGGAACCTGTTAGTACATGGAGTGCCTGGAATGTTCCAGAAAGCTAACATGAAGGACATTGCTGTCCTTATACATTGAGGACTCCAACGGCCACTTAGGATGACAGGAAATTCAGGCTCCAAGAGATTTGGTTCCTTTGTGAGGCCCTCGGGCAGTGGTCAGACACGAAGGAAATAGGAATGGCACCCCCAAACCACACCTCTCCCTACGAGGCCACAGCTGCCCATGCAGCCTTGAGAGGGGGATGGAGGGAGAGAGGAGGGCATCTGAATGTGGACACACCCTACTGTGAGGGGTCCTGAGACTGGAGCCCGCCCCCAGGCTCAGCTCAGCTCGGGGACCTCGTGCCCAGGCTTTCCTGGGGAGGAAGGTGTTGTATATCCTGCCTCTCTGTATTCGTTCACACTTTGGGTTTCTCTCTCTTTGGGTTTCGCGTTCTAACATCTGCAGGATTTTTTTTTTTTTTTTTGAGACGGAGTCTCGTTCTGTCGCCCAGGCTGGAGTGGAGTGGTGCGATCTCAGCTCGCTGCAAGCTCCGCCTCCTGGGTTCACGCCATTCTTGTGCCTCAGCCTCCCGAGTAACTGGGACCACAGGCGCCCGCCACCATGCCCGGCTAATTTTTTGTATTTTTAGTAGAGACGGGGTTTCACTGTGTTAACCAGGATGGTCTCGATCTCCTGACCTTGTGATCCACCCGCCTTGGCCTCCCAAAGTGCTGGGATTACAGGCGTGAGCCACCGTGCCTGGCACATCTTCAGGATTTATGGATGAAGGGCCACAAACCCACATTTGGTCTCATTCAACAGATGTTGTGTCGGCAGGGCGAGGTGGGACTCTGTCACTGCTCACACTACCTGCCCCTGGGGTCGTAGTTCTAGGAAAGCAAGTCTCAGACTGAGTTTTGATCCGGATTAAATTCTGTCCCAGGTGCAAATATTTATAGGCAAGCAGGGACAAGAGCCCTCAGGCAAAGCTGGGTATCCTGCGATGGGTGCCTCTGGGAGTTAGCAGATAACAAGGCCTTTTCCTGGAGGCAAAGCAGAAGCGTTCTGTGGCAGACCAGCCAGCTTTCTAGCAGGTCAGGGGCAGGGACATCTAGGCCCAAGGTGTGACCCCTGTGCCCGGCTTCTGGCTCTCCTCTTGCAAGGACACGCTCTTACAGGACTTCCTAGCCCACCCAAGAACATTTTTCCATCATCAAAAAGTTATTGATAAGATTTCTCCATCATTGAAAAGATTGATAAGTGCCACCATGTGTATGAGCAGCCCTCCAGGTGCTGGCTTGTGGGCCGGTGTTTGAGAATCTTGCCAGTTGAATGTGGGCATCTGCTGAGGGTTCCCCAAAGGCTAACCGTTCGTGCCAGAGGGAGGCCGTGGCTCATTCCTAGGGCCCTGGGTGAGACTGGGGCTCATGCACACACAGGTATTGATGGCATGGGCTGTAACGAGCTGAGTGCCTGCTGCCATTTCCTAGTTGGGGGGGGATTCTGGTGAAAGAGGGGAGGCTGCTACTCTCCAGGGCCACAGGGAGCCCAGAACGCCATCTCCTGGTGTCAGCAGCAGCAAATCCGTATGAGTCTGCAGCAACTTAGCTTTTGCCTCCTCAGGAAATAATTCATCCAGGGGGCATAAGGCAGAGTGAGAGACTGAGGTAAGTTTCAGAGCAAGAGTGAAAGTTTATTTAAAAAGTTTTAGAGCAAGAATGAAAGGAAGTAAAGTACACTTGGAGGAGGGCCAGGTGGGCATCTTGAGAGAGCAAGTACACCGTTTTGACCTTTGACTTGAGGTTTATATGTTGGCATGCTTCTGGGGGGCTGCGTCCCTTCTCCCCTGATTCTTCCCTTGGGGTGGGCTGTCCGCATGTGCAGTGGCCTGCCAGCACTTGGGAGGGCCACGTGCACAGTGTGGTTACTGGAGTTGTGTGGTGCCCTCTTGAGGCAGTCTGCCCTTACCAGTTCCTAGGGGAAGGTCACATGCTGGTTAAACTTTGCCACTTTGCCTCGTAGTGCACATGCTTGACCTCACTCACCAACTCCTGAGATTTTTTTTATTTTTTAATTTAAGTTCTAGGGTACATGTGCACAACGTGCAGGTTTGTTACATAGGTATGCATGTGCCATGTTGGTTTGCTGCATCCATTAACTCGTCATTTATATTAGGTATTTCTCCTAATGCTATCCCTCCCACCCCACAACAGGCCCCGGTGTGTGATGTTCCCCGCCCTGTGTCCAAGTGTTCTCATTGTTCAATTCCCACCTGTGCCAACTCCTGAGCTCTTATCGGGAAGTGGCTCATCACCAGCTTCAGGTGTTTTCTATCTATTGGGAGGCTGCCTTTCCCTGGCACCAGCTGCAACCAATAATTATTTTAGACAGTTTAACAACAGCTTGACCATCACCTGATGATCACCTGACACTTCTGTTGGGGTGCAGGCCCCTCTCCTGTCCTGCTCATGTGGGGTTCAGTCTGCCCAACCTTTCCCCAAGGGCTTGTCTTTACTTCACTTGTGGTAAGCCCCAAGCAGAATGGACTCTTGTTATGATCCCAGGAACTGCTCACGGCCACCTCTGTGGATGAACACCTAGTGGCTGCTCTAAATACATGCTGTGAAAGTTGTCAGAATCAAAATGGAGTCACTAATGTTACGAAAGCCCTGACAAAGAGTGGTGGGGAAGGCCATGAAGAGAGGACACTTATGCTTGCATGCCTGATACCAGAAAGGACTACAAAAACCACAGCCCGGCACAGAGGTCATCGCACCCTTACACAAAAAATATTTCTGCAAGGACAACTGCCCAGCAATTGCCTGTCCAACCTCAGACTGGAATCACCTTTGTTACTGATGTTTGTAGCCAAGGATAATTATCTCAAAACCATTGTGATCCTGCTCATTTTTCCTTTAAAGACCTTCGTCTTCCTTGACCTCCCTGAATAGGCATATGGTTTACTATGGTGTGTGTACTCTCCTTGTAATGTTCTGTTCTCAAGCTAACATCTATTCTTCTAGAGAACCTCTCTCTTAGGCTGACAACGCTGTGAATCTGGCCTCCCAGGAACTGGGGCTGACATCAGAGGGGTAGAAAGAGAACAGCAGCTCTCCCTGAGGGGATGCTTGCCAAGGATAAGGAGATGATGGTTCTCTAAGGATTATTTTATATTCATCTAAAAGAGTATTTTTGTTGTTACACCTAGCCTTTTTTCCCTTTTAATTTTCTGATGAATAATTTATATAAAGAAAACCCATTCTAAGTGTGCAATTCTATGAGTTTTGACAAATGTCTTCACCCATACAAATCCTGTTACGACGGAGATAATAGAACATTTCCATTACTTAAAAACAGCCAGGCGCTGTGGCTCATGCCTGTAATCCCAGCACTTTGGGAGGTCAAGGCGAGAGGATTACTTGAGCCCAGGAGTTCAAGACCAGCCTGGGCAACATAGTGATGCCCCATCTCTACAAAAATAGAAGAAATTAGCTGGGCATGGTGGTACATGCCTGTGATCCCAGCTACTTGGGAGGCTGAGGTGGGAGGATTGCTTGAGCCTGGGAGGTGGAGGCTGCAGTGAGCCACAATCTCACCACTGCACTCCAGCCTGGGTGACAGAGTCAGACCCTGACTCCAAACAAAAACCAAAACCTCCTTCTTGCCCTTTTGTAGCCAGACTGTTTTCTGTCATTGTGGAGGCATCTGTTCTAGAAATTCACGTGGATGGAATCATTCAGTCTTTTGTATCTGGCTTCTTTTACTTGGCACGGTGTTTGTGAAACTCATCATTATTCCACATAACAGTAGTTCCTTTTAATTGCCAAGTGGCATTCCTTGGTGTGAATGTACCACAGCTAGGCTAGCCACCCAGATGCTGATGGGCAGTTGATAGGCAGTAGGATGTCCCCATTTTCAGTCACTATGAATTGGTCTGCTGTAAGCACTAGAGTACAAATTTTTTTTAGGGACAGAGTCTCGCACTGTCATCCAGGTTGGAGTGCAGTGGCTCATAGCTCACTGCAGCCTCAAACTCCTGAGCTCAGGCAATCCTCCCACCTCAACCTCCCAAGTAACTGAAACTACAGGCAGACACCACTACACTTGGCTAATTTTTAAACTTTTTGTAGAGACGGGGTCTTGCTATGTTGCCCAGGCTGGTCTTGAACTCCTGGGCACAAGCAATCCTCCCACCTTTCAAGTAGCTGTAAGAGGTGTGAGCCACTGCCCAGCACCATTTATTGAAGAATCTGTCCTTTCCACAGCGAGTGTGCTGGGCACCTTTGTTGGAAATTAGTTGGCTGTAGAAAGTGGATTAATTTCTGGGCCCTCTGTTCTGTTCCATTGGTCCGTGTGTCTGTGTGTCTATTTTTATGCCAGTTCCATGCTGTTTTGGTTACTGTAGCTTTGTAGTGTATTTTGAGTCTGGGAGTGTGATGCCTTCAGCTTTGTTCTTTTTGTTCAGGATGGCTTTGGCTATTTGGGGTCTTTTGTGGTTCCATACAAATTTTAATATTATTTCTTTTTCTACGAAGAATGCCATTGGTATTTTGATAGGCATTGCCTTAAATGTGTAGATTACCTTGGGTAGCACAATCGTTTTAACAATATTAATTCTTCCAATCCTTGAGCATGAGATGTCTTCTCATTTGTTCATATCCTCTTCAATTTCTTTCATCAGTGTTTTGTAGTTTTCCTTGTAGAGGTCTTTCACCTCTTTTGTTAAATTTATCCCTAGGTATTTTATATTTTTTGTTGCTATTGGAAATAGGATTGCCTTCTTGATTTCTTTTTCAGTTAGTTTTTTGTTTGTTTGCTACTAATTTTTGTATATTGCCAGGGGCAGCCTGTGGGACTTTTTCTTAGGCCCTTATTGGAGGCACAGAGCCACTAGGCAGGCCAGGGGCGTACCTGCAGGTGGGGGTGCTGTAGGGCTGATTTATCAGGCCCTGAGCTCCTGCTATCAGTTGCTTGGAGGCTGGCGGGTCCTACGTGAGGAGACCTGCAGCTGTTTGGCTGGCTCAAGGGTGGGTTTGCTGCAGGTGGGAGGAGCAGACAGCTGGAAGAGCTGCAGTGGGGATGGGTTTCCCTGCTGTGCAGGACCAGAGCCACAGCTGAGCCTGGGCCCAAGCTGTATGCAGCTGGGGTTGTGGTGTTCCGCTGCCCATGTGGGCTTGGCGGCATGAAAGTGGAGCCCCAGTGCTGGAGAGGTACAGGTGCTACTGGCTCCAGGGCAGAGCCCCTCCAGATGCAATAGCAGCTTGGCTCATGGCATGGGTGTGGGGTGGGAGGTGCACACCTTGTGCTCCTAATCGGAGGAACACTGCTGTGAGAATTCCCTGCAGTGCTCCCAACTGGGCTCAGGGCTTGCAAGGACTGTGGGTTCTCCTGCAGCAAGGACTGTCAGCATTTGCTGTAGCAGTGGCAGCTGTCGGAGATCTGCTTACCTTTTCCTTGCCACAGGAAGTCCCTCTTTGCTTCTAGGTCAAACTGGTGGGTGGGGAAGACTGGGCAGCAGAGGCCTCCTGGGCTTCCAAGCACCACAGGAGTGTCTCCAGGCCTCTGCTGCAGTCCAGCACTCCGCCTTCGACACTCCAGTCAAATTGTCACTGTCAGTTTGTTGCCTTGATCATTCCTTGTGGGTAGGAGGGGATGAGCGCCAGACAGTTCTAGTCAGCCCTCTTGCCAACACCACTCTCCTTCTGGTGACTCTCAAAGAGAAAAGTTGAACATTTTTACTACATCCAACGTAATCATGTTTCAGTGATAAAAGTTTTTGAATTTTGCTGTATGTGTTTTGAAGCTCTGTTAGTAGGAGCATACTCATTTGGGGTCATTGTGTCCTCTTGATGACTTGATCCTGTTGTCTTTCTTTATCCCTGGTGATGTTCTTTGTTCTGACGTCTGCTTTGTATCATGTCAACATAACTACTTCAGCTTTCTTTTGACAGCACTTCCCTGGCATGCCCTTTTCTCTCCTTTAACTTTTAACCTACCTGTGTCTTAAATATACACATGTATCTATCTATCTATACATATTTTTTTTTGAGATGGAGTTTCGCTCTTGTCACCCAGGCTGGAGTGCAATGGCGCTATCTAACTCTCACTGCAACCTGTGCCTCCTAGGTTCAAGTGATTCTCCTGCCTCAGCCTCCAGAGTAGCTGGGATTATAGGCACCTACCACCATGCCCAGCTAATTTTGTAGTTTTAGTAAAGTCAGGTTTTCACCATGTTGGCCAGGGTGGTCTCGAACTCCTGACCTCAGGTGATCCACCTGCCTCAGCCTCCCAAAGTGCTGCGATTATAGGTGTGAGCCACCATGCCCAGCCTATTTTTTTTTTTTTAAGTAAAATTTTGAGACAGGGTTTTGCTGTGTCACCCAGGCTGGAGTGCAGTGGTGCCATCTTGGCTCACTGCATCATCACCCTCCCAGGCTCAAGCAATCCTCCCACCTCAGCCTTCCAAGTAGCTGGGACCACAGGGGTGCACCACCACACCTAGGTAATATTTGTATTTTTTGTAGAGGTGGAGTTCCACCATGTTTCCCAGGCTGGTCTTGAACTCCTGGACTCAAGCAATCCTCCCACCTCAGTCTCCCAAAGTGCTAACAGGTGTGAGCCACCATGCTTGGCCTTAACCATCTGTGTATTTATATTTAAAATGGGTTTCTTGTAGGCAGCTTAGAGTTAGTTCTTTATTTCAATCAACAATCTCTGCCATTTAATTCGAGTGTTACATCATTTAAATTTAATGTAATTATCAATGTTTTCTTATTTGTCCTATTCATTCTTTGTTCTTTTTCCTCTTTTTTCTTCCTTTAGAATTATAAATTTATCTTTTTTGGATTCAAATATGTCTTATTGGCTTTTCAGCTAGATCTTTTCGCTTTACTTGTTCAGTGTTTTTTTCTACAATTGTCAATTTGCAGCTTAAACTTAAGCTAGTCTACTTCCAGATGGTATTATAACCCTTCATATGGATTTTAATGACTTTAAACAGTAACGTTCCATTTCTGTTCTATTCCTTTCTTTATTGTCATACATTTCACTTTCACTTGAAATACAGCTGATATATACTCCTTTAGCCTCAATAACTTCCTTTAGCATTTTGTGTTATGCAGATCTACTGAAAATGGATTCTACCAATTGTCATTTGTATGGAAATATCCTTAATTTGCCCTCGTTTTTTGAAAGATATTTTCACTAATTCTCCAGGTTGATGGGCACTTTTTCTTCTGTCATGTTAAATCACATCGTTCAGTCCATTGTCTTCTGACTTGCATTGCTTCTGATGACAGATTGGCAGCTGTTCTTCCGTGTTTCTTTGTGTTTAATGTGTATTTGTCTGGCTGCTTTTGCCTTGTTTGTCCTGCTTGGGGCTTACTGAGCTTATCGATCTGTAAGATTCATCAAGTTTGAAAATGTTGCAGTCAAGGTTTCTTCAAATATTTTTCTGCCTGCCTCTTCCTTTTGGGACTCCAGTTATATGTATATGAGCCACTTGATGCTGTTTCAATGTCAGTGAGGTTCTGTTTATTTCTATGTTGAAACTTTTCTCCCGTCTCCTTGCTTAGGTTTGAATACTTTCTAATGCTTGTATTCAAGTTCTCACTTGTATTCAAGTTCACTGGTATTTTTCTGCAGTTTTCAAACTGCTGCTAAGCTCATTTTATGAATTTTTCATTTCAAATGTATTTTTCATCTCAGAGGTTCCATTTAGTTATATACATACATAGTATATTTTGCCAGGATATATCCTTTGGTTAAAAAAATGTCTGTAGGTATTAAAAGCAGGGTTACATTGAATGACCTTGAACATCAATTTTCTGATATTTTGTGACTTTAAGGTAGTTACTTAGAAGTGGAATTGAAGGATGCAGCTGTGAATGCACACACGTCTTTCCGGGCATCTCTGAGCTTCTTCCCGCAGGGGCTGTGCTGTTTGCATCCCAGCAGCAAAGCATGAGGTTGTGTGTTTCCCTGCAGCCTCCCCATCAGGGTGTGCTGGTGACCTTGTGGAGTTTTGCCAACCTGATAGGAGAGATGTTGTAACTCAGTGTTTTCATTTCTGGTTCTCTGATCATGAAAACTAACAGGCTTGGCTTGGTGTGGTGGCTCATGCCTGTAATCCCAGCACTTTAGGAGGCCAAGGTGGGCGTATCGCCTGAGGTCAGGAGTTCAATACCAGCCTGGCCAACATGGTGAAACCCTGTCTCTACTAAAAATACAAAAAATTAGCCAGGCGTGATGGCAGGCGCCTGTAATCCCAGCTACTCAGGAGACTGAGGCAGGAGAATTGCCTGAACCTGGAATGTGGAGGTTGCAGTGAGCTAAGATCGTGCCACTGCACTCCAGCCTGGGCAAGAGAGCGAGACTCCATCTCAAAAAAAAAAAAAGAAAAGAAAAAAGAAAACAACAGGCTTATTTGCAGCAGCAGCTGTGGTGTCCTTGGGGGATGTGTGAGCTCCAGGGATGACAGCAATCATCATCCATTCATCTCAGCACTTGGGAGACAAGCCCTGTAGGATTCATTCAGTAAAAATAAAATCCTACGAAGTGACTTGGTAGGCTTGGGGAAGTGTGGACAATGCAGTTTGGGCGTCACCTACGTACAAGCAGAACTCGCAGGAACAGCTCCTGGGCGTTGGGATGAAATGCGGCCCCTGCCATCTGCTCCTTGGTGTCAGGCCGGCCTCCTGCTTCCCGCCTTTGTTGCCAGCGTGGAGGAAGCAGAGGTCAGGGAGGCAGTCACTGCTTGTCCCTGACACTGGACTCAGTCTCCAGACAAGGCGACTGCTCTCAGTGTCCTGTCTCATGACTCCAGGAAGGCCCCTCTCTGTAGAGTGTCAGGAAGTGCCCACGACCCAGAGCAGCTGAGCAGTGCCCAGCGCGCAGGCAGGCCACATGGCGCCACCGTCAGAGCGTGAGGACAGAAGGGCTGGGGGGCGTGGGAGCCTGGGCGGGCCAGGGTAACGAAGAGCCCGCCGTGGATCTCTCTGCATTGGTCGGCTCACGTGGCCATGGAGCAGCACTGTGTTACAGCAAAGCGGTCCTGATCCAGAACCCAAGAGAGGGTTCTTGAATCTCGCACAACAGGGCGAGTCCGCAGTCCCATGTGAAAGCGAGTTTATTAAGACAGTAAAGTGGCGAAAGGACGGCTGCCCCATAGACAGAGCAGGACGCTCCCGAAACTAAGAGGAGAAAGGCGCCCACCCAGGGTACAATCCTGGTATATATGGGGAGATGTGCTCTGCCACAAGGGTTGGTGATAAAGAATTTTCTTAATTAGTATATTTTGCAAGAATCAATATTATTTATCTTTAAAGCAAAATTAGGAATGCCTTTGTTCTCTGGATATCGGGGTATCTGGACTCTCAAGTCTGGGTCTGTTTAATAAACATTATTTATTTGTTCCCTTATCCATAAACATCGAGAGGCTGGGAATGCCCGACTCTCTGGGAGTGGAGCCTACCAAGCCCTAGCCTCATTTTCCAGCCCTCACCCGAGATGGAGTCGCTCTGCTTCCAGCGCCTCTGACGACCGCAGGCTGGGGCTTAAGCAGGACATTTATTGCTCAAAGTACAGTCCATGAGGCTGGCGGTCCCAGATCGAGGTGTGGCAGGGCTACTTCCTCCCGAGGCCTCTCCTTGGCTTCCAGACACCATCTTCTCCCTGAGTCCTCACCGGGTCGCCCCTCTCTGCGTGTCCGCCTCCTGATCTCCTGCTCTTACAAGGACACCAGTCACAACGGGCCCATCCTCATGATCTCATTTAACTGAAATCCTTTCTGTAAAGACCCCATCTCCAAATACCATCACATTCTGAGGTCCTGGGGGTGAGGACTTGAACATTTAAACCTGGAGGCAGGCACAGTCCCACCTATCACAGCCCACTGTCCTCCACAGCCCTCCAATCTCACTTCCAGTCTTCCCCAAGGGTCAGTACAGGCTCTGCCCTTGTGAGCTTCATGGCAATGAGGGTCAAGGGGGTAATGAGGGCCGGAAGTGATGGGAGGGAGGCAGGAAGAGGGAGGACCTTGGACTCCGCCCACGGGGTCCCCACCTGGGCAGGGCTGTAGGGAGGGGCATCGTGCTGCCCTTGTCCTTACTGGGAGCCAGTGTCGGGAGGAGGAAGGGATGGGTGGCAGGCACTGCGGGGAGGAGAGGGCTCTCCAGCACTCAGATTTTCACCCTTTGACCGCGCTGCCTGGGCACTGAGCATAGGAGGATGTCGCTGGCTGGCAGGGCTGTCACCCTCATCGATGGCCCAGTTTCCCAGGAGGAAATGGATGGGATGGCAGGTTTCAGCAGAGAGCACACAAGCCCTGCTACTGTCTTACAAAAAGCCAAGCCAGCCTCCCGCAGCTCTCCATGTGACTTAGCATCAATATTGGGGGTTTTGTAGTTACCTCAGGAAACCTACTTTTGAACAAATAATAGATTATGTTCTCTGGAACACAGGGGGAGCTAAATGCCTTTTGACAGCCAGCAGCTTATGGAAATAGCCCTTTTCCTGGCAGAAGAAGTCAGTTCCCCACGGCCGCATCTGCTGCTTCATCCAGCTTCCCCTCGCTCTGCGCCGATGGGTGGCTGGAGTTCAGCCCCTGGCCTGACTGTTGCTGTCACTGCCTCCTTGACCAGTGTAACGGTGACAGCTGTGACGTACGATTACAAAGCGGGTCACACAGCCCTCCTAGAGCAAGGCAGCGCCCCTGTGGGCCAAGCGGACCAGGCTACTGGGGAACCCTGGGCTCCTGGGACATGGGGTGCAGGTGCAGACAGGGCCTGAGGTGCTTCCAGGTGCATGCCAGTGGCAGGAAGCCCCATGTCACAGAGATGTGGCCCAGGCACTTGACAAGAGATGGCGTCAGACGATGTAAAAGAAACCAATGGACCTAAGTGGGTGCCATCCTGAGCCCTGTTGGTGGATTAACTCAGTTCCATGCCCACGACTGCCCGAGGCTGAGTGATGGTCATGCCCACTGCACAGATGAGGAGCTGAGGCCAGGAAGGGTTTCACCAGACACCTGGGCTTGGGCCAGGGCTCAGGACCACCCGCTGAGCTGCCCGCTCGGCCCACCCTGGCAAGTGTGTGCAAGGGCCCGGTGGTGCAGACGAGGAGGGCCATGGGGAGATGCTGTTGTCCTGAGTCCCAGCCCCACCTCAGGGGGAAGAGGGTGGGAGAGCAAGGCTGGGGGCCACCCCTGGGGGCTGCTCATGTGCCCCAACATTGGAGGACACAGGCCAGGCCACACCTGCACCATCCAGGGAGTGGGAAGGAAGCACATGGCCGTGGAGAGGCCAGCAGGTGGCAGGAAGGGCTGCAAGCCTCCAACCACGGGGTCACACATGGGGGACCCAGCACCCCATGCAGGAGCTGGGCTGCGCCCCTGCATCTGCACGGGATGAGGCGCAAACTCGGCATCAGCACCGCCCTCCCATGGAGATGAGGACCCATGCCCGCGTGGTGCAGGAGCTGTGCACTGGGCAGCCCCACAGGCAACTCCAGCCTTCAGTGCCAGGAGCAGGGCCAGGCCTCGCGGCAGGGGTGCAGGCTGGCTCCTGGCAGTCGCTCAGCTCTCAGGGATAAGTGAGGATGTGTGGAGAGGGGACAGCATGGGCATCAAGGCCGAGGCACTGGCCCCTCCCAGATGACCTCCAGGACCACCTGCCTGCCCCTGGGTGCCCCGCTGTGCCTGGGGAGGGCAAGAGTCACTTTGGGTTTAAGGCTCCAGGGTCGCTGTCTTGAAACTCTTACCAATTTTATCACTAAGCTTGTGTTTTTCAAGCAAGGTAGGACGGGCATAGAGCCCCTGCAAGCGCAAGCCACGGCGCCCTGAGCCCAACGCTGCTCAGAACCTGAACAGAACGCATGGGCGAGGCTCACGGTGGCCACAGGGCCGGTCGCAGCCAGGACGGGGTGAGGCGCTGCAGTCCCAGCCTCGCCTTCCCTTCAAGCAGAGCAGCTTCCAGTGGGAGGAAACGCCAGCGACAGGTCCCCCATCCTTCCTCCTCAGGTCCTGTGGAAGGTGCGGTGCCGACGGAATGTGGTAACCGAGAAGGTGGAATGTGGTGACTGGGAGGTGGAATAAAAGCAGCCACTACACTGGTTTTGTGGGACTTTTCCTCCTTTCTGGGGGTCCCTGAGGACAGATGCACGTGCGAACTGTAAAAGAGAAACTGAGATTTCACCTTCCAGATGAGTTCCATGCGTTCTTTTTTGCATTTAAAACTGGACAATGTCATATTGGCAAAGACCTAGAGTTTTCTGCTGTCTTAGCTGGAAATGAACTGCAAGTTTTTCTCAAGATGTAGTGCATAATTGATCAGAGCAAAACATGGAGAGCCCTTAGCAGAAGCCCACTTTAATGCATTTTCTTCGTATCCCTAAAGTTCCTTAAAAATATGTGACGATGTATTGGGAAGAGGAGAACTGAGGAGTAGAAGTTCCCTTGCAGGTTTTCTATCAGTGACATGTAAATGAGCAATTCACAGATGAGCGCAGACAGAGCTCTGTGTGCCGTGTACACATGGGCAGAGCTCTGTGTGCCGTGTACATATGGACAGAGCTCTGTGTGCCGTGTACATATGGACAGAGCTCTGTGTGCTGTGTACATATGGGCCAGGCTATGATGTGTCTCACATTGGATGATATTCCACCTTCGGAATTTTAGTGTTTGAATACAGAAAATGGGTTTAATAACTCACCGTGGTTTTGATTTATCTTATATTCATTTCTTAAAACTCTTGTTTCTTATAAAAACATTTAAAGTAAAAAAAAAAAACTAGACAATATAAGATGAATGGCAGATCTATGCTAATGATTCTAATTTTCAGAATTTCTTTACTTAGAATGACAAAAAATAGCAACCAAAAAATAACATTACAAGTTGAGAGAGAAACTGTGGAAAAAGCAAAAGCTAGGCTGGGCACGGTGGCTCATGCCTATAATCCCAGCACTTTGAGAGGCCAAGGCGGGCAGATCACCTGAGGTCAGGAGTTCAAGACCAGCCTGGCCAACATGGTGAAACCCTGCCTCTACTAAAAATACTAAAATTAGCTGGGCTTGGTGGCTCACGCCTGTAGTCCCAGCTACCTGGGAGGCTGAGGCAGGAGAATCGCTTGAACCCGGGAGGGAGAAGTTGCAGTGAGCTGAGATGGTGACATTGCACTCCAGCCTGGGCGACAGAGCAAGACTCTGTCTGATAAAAAAGAAAAGTTGTGTATTTTAATACCTTGCATGGCACTTTCCCCTGCTTTTTAATGAGGCACTCCACATTTTCACTTTGCACAGTGCCCTGAGTAGGCCAGGAGGAGGGACCCTTCTCCTGGGGTCTGACCCTCAACTGGCTTCTGGTCCACATGAGGCCTGACCATGGCTCTCGGGGTGATCACAGCCTGAGGCTCCTCCTTTCTCAGGCCCTGGTCACTCGGAGGATTCCCGAAGGGGACCCTCCAGTCGACACCCAGCTCGTGCTTCAGAGCACGAGGGGTATGAGGAGAGTTTTCCAAAGGTACCAGCTTTGGACAGATGGGGTGAGATGGTGGCCAAGGGGTCCCTGCAGGGGACCCTCATGGTCCTGGGGACACCCTGGAATCTTCCGGCCGGGTGGAGCACAGCCCCAGCTACCTTTGCACTCTCCAAGGTCCCAGGGGCACCCAGGCTACTGAGTGTCCCAGACATCCACACGCACGGATTGGAGGACCAGAAGCTGGGGAGCCCTGGGGGTTTTGAAGGGAGAGGGCAGGAGGAGGGTGTGGTTAATGGTGTCCAATGCAGATGCTAAGCCATGGGAGGGGTGGGCTGTGGCGTGGACGACGCAGGTAGCTGCCAGCATCAATGAGATGTGCAGTGGACTTGTTGGGAGGGGGGGTTCCTTTTTAAGAAAAAAGCCTCGGGGTGTGGCTGCTGGTGGGTCGCCCTGTTAGAGAGGAGAAAGCTGGTGAGGACACAGGGGTGGGGTGCAGAGGCCTGGGGCCAATCAGGGCAGGGTGGAGGGCAGGTCTGTGGGTTCCAGGAGGGGCACACTGGAGGGGATGCTCAGGGGCTGGACAGGGCTGGAGGCTGTCTTGGGTTGGGACTGAGGCTGGTGTGGGACTGCAGGCTGGGACTCGTGGTGGGGCTGGGTTGAGGGGTGGGAAGTTGGAGGGGGATGCTGGGAATATCTGCTGTGACAGTAGAAAATGTATATTTAGGATTGGCGTGGTGACTCACGTCTGTAATCCCAGCACTTTGGGGGGCCGAGACGGGTGGATCACTTGAGACCAGGAGTTTGAGACCAGCCTGGCCAACATGGTGAAACCCCGTCTCTACTAAAAATAATAAAATCAGCTGGGTGTGGTGGCGCGCGCCTGTAATCCCAACTGCTTGGAAAGCTGTAGCAGGAGAATTGCTTGAACCTGGGCGGTGGAAGTTGTAGGGAGCTGAGATCGCACCATTGTACTCCAGCCTGTGCAACAGAGCAACACCCCGTCTCAAAAAAAAAGAAAATATTCTATTTTGTCCCCAGTTCCTGACACAGTGCTTCTTGGAATGTCCTTCCTGCATGGTAGGAGGTGAGTATTCATAACAAGCCCCTTTCAATCTCTCCTGAGCTTATGCTATGAGGGGACTCTTGGTAGGCCCCTACATAGCTTGAGGGTGGGGCTGGTTGCTAGGGGAACCAGCCGCGTGATTGAAGGCTGAAATTTTCAGCCCCATTCCTCAATCTCTGTGGCCAGGGGTTGGAGATGGAGGCCAATGAACAATCGCCAGTGATGTCACCAATTGTGTCCACGTGATGACACCTCCATCAGAAACCCTCGCCCATGGGATTTGGAAAGCTTCAGAGTTGGTGAACACCCCCGCGTGTGGGAGGGGGCGCACCCCAAGTCCATGGGGACAACGGAATCTCCTGTGCCCGGGGCCCCTCCAGCCCTCTCCCCAGGCACCTCCGCATCTGGATGTTCGCTCGTATTCTTCACAGAATCTTCTCCAAGCAAGCAGTAATTGTAAGTAAAGTGTTTCCCTGACTTCCACGAGCCATCCCAGCAAATTACTGAATTTAAGGAGGGGATGGTGGGACCCTCCATTTGCAGCCACATTAGACAGACATGGGGGTGGCTTGGGGACACGATGCTTGTGACTGGTGGAGTGGGGGCAGCCTTATGGGCAAAGCCTTCAACCTTCAGGGTCTGCACTAGCGCCGGGCAGTGTTGGAGCTGAATTAAATTGCAGGACACTCGGGTGGTGTCTGCAGAGACCCAGAGAATTGGCTGGTGTGCAAAACCCACAGGCTTGTTGTCGGCCGTGTTGTGAATCGAGGAACAGCTTTCCTTTATCCACAAAAAAGAAAGCAAGTTTTCACTCCCTATTCTTAAGTGCGTGGCTGCAGCTTTTGCAATAGTTCTAGTCCTTATCGTGGTGAGGAGGGTAATGTGAGCGAGGATGAGAAAGCTCCGGAGGAGTCCGCACGGCCATCCTCTATTTCTAGTTCAGCGACAAGAGCCAATGTCAGGTTTCCACGGAAAGTGACTGGCGTTGGTTCTCCATAGGGAAATGAAAGTAAAAGAAGCAGTTTGGCCAGGTGCAGTGGCTCACACCTGTAATCCCAGCACTTCAGGAGGCTGAGGAGGGTGAATCACCTGAAGTCAGGAGTTCGAGACCAGCCTGGTCAACACGGGGGAAACTCTGTCTCTACTAAAAATACAAAAATTAGCCAGGCATGGTGGTGGGTACCTGTAGTCCCAGCTACTCAGAAGGCTGAGGCATGAGAGTCATTGGAACCATGGAGGTGGGGGTTGCAAGTGAGCCCAGATCACGCCACTGCACTCCGGCCTGGGCGACAGAACAAGACTGTCTCAGAAGAAAAAAAAAAAGAAGCAGTTTGGGCCATGCAGTGAGCGCTCTGTAGACCAGTGGACTCATCTGCTGGGGTCCAGGCAGGCTGGGCTGCTCCTGGTTCTTCCCTCTTCCCTGCATGCACGGCCCTGCGCTGCCCTCCCCAGCCTGGTTCTTCCCTCCTCCCTGCATGCACGGCCCTGTGCTGCCCTCCCCGGGGGCTGCTGTGGGAGTTCTCCGGGCTTTTGCTGGTTGTCCCACTGGCTGGGAAGGGCTGTGGTGTGTTGGGTGCTGGCTACCCTGAAGTACACGAATTAGGGTTGTGCTGTGTTGGGTGCTGCTCTCCCCAGGGGCTGCTGTTGCTTCTCTTGCCAGATGCAGGGAGCAGGCTAAGCAAAGCCCTAGCTCATTTACATAGAGACAGACACACAGAATTTTTGCAGGAATTTAACGCACTCTGATTTTTCTGACAATAGCGCACATCAAAGTGGGTGGCACTGGGCTCTCTTCAGAACATTCCAGCAACTGGTCATTGTGCAGCAGCACACTCACATGGCGGTGGGCACTCGGGCCAACCTCACCTTCTGGAAGGTGCACCTGTGTGCGCAGGCATCCGAGTGCATGTCACATGCTGGCACGGCCATCACCATCCTTTCACAACAGGTCACGAAGCCGATTGATTTTGAATGGCTGTGTGGGTAATACTGCCCATGACCTTCATTCCAGAGAGCAAAAGGCATCAGGAAATGTCTGTCACAACAGGCAGGGCTGGAGCTTGACAAGGCTGAGAATCCCTGATGCTCAGCCTGTATTTTCTGGCTACCAGTTGAAAGAAAGAGCGAGAGGATGCCTGGCTCTGAGCACGTGTCTGAGAAGCGCAGCTGCAACATTCAGCTCCTTCTCAGCAAATCCTTTACCCCAGAGAACCCGGGAGGAAGACCCATTTGCTAGGAGCTGGGTACCTGAAATGAAGGAAAGGACGCCAGATTCTCTCCCCCAAACGGCGCGCTGGGCATCTCCCCTCGAATCAGAGAGAGGAACGAAACTTACACAGATCTCAAACTTCTGTTAGAGGTAAAATAGAATAATAATAATAATAAATCCTAGTTCAGTGAATTCAGGTTAACCGCAAAGCTCATCTCTTTGGAGAGACGAGCTCTGACCTTTGTGAAATTTTGTGCACAAACAACCTGAACACTGCTGTGAGAGAGAGGGCTGTGTCCTGGCCAGTGTCAGCCCCACCTGCGGGAAGTGCTTATCTGTTACATCGGTGAGGTTTGCTGGCTGGGCTTGGGGAATAAGGGGTTCCCACTTTCTCAACTGTCTCCGTGGCTTGGAACACACGGCTCTGCCTCTTTCTTCACTTGCTGTTCCACAGAGAGAAGGTGACCCGAGCTGCACAGTCCAAACCGAAGGACACTTAGCCCCCAACTGGATGAAACGGGGAAGCAGTGAAAGCGTCTTCATCTATCGGTGTCAGTATTTGAAATTTTGCTTTTTAGATAGGCGGACCAACGGAATAGAAGAGAAAGTCTACAAATAGAACCAAATATATGTAGAGATTAGGTATATGATGAGGTGGAAAAGGATGGACTTTTGACAATTATTTTTTGTGACAGTTGGATAGTAACGTAGAAAATGATACAACTGGCCAGGCACAGTGGCTCACGCCTGTAATCCCAGCACTTTGGGAGGCTGAGGAGGGCAGATCACGAGGTCAAGAATTTGAGACCAGCCTGGTCAACGTGGCAAAAAAAAAAGACCTATGGAGGTCTACTAAAAAACAAAAGTGGCCGGGCGTGGTGGCTCAGGCCTGTAATCCCAGCACTTTGGGAGGCTGAGGTGGGCGGATCACAAGGCCAGGAGTTCGAGACCATCCTGGCCAACACAATGAAACCCCATTTCTACTAAAAATACAAAAATTAACCGGGTGTGGTGGCGGGTGCCTGCAATCCCAGCTACCTGGGAGGCTGAGGCAGGAGAATTGCTTGAACCTGGGAAGCGGAGGTTGCAGTGAGCTGAGATCATGCCATTGCACTCCAGCCTGAGTGACAGAGCAAGACTCTATCTCAAAAAAAAAAGAAAAAGGTACAACTTAACCTTTAGCTTATCTTCCACACCAGAATAATCCCCAAAGACCGGAGATCTTCATGCGAGAAGGAAGTAAGTAAGGTCTGGCTGAAAACACAGCTGCAGGATGTCACAGGAGAGGAAAAGGCTTTCTAACCATATCTTATAATTCAGAAGAACAAATACAAGGTTGCCAAAATTTACCACTTAAAATAATGTATACTCAGGTCTGGCACAGTGGCTCACGCCTATAATCCCAGCATTTTGGGAGGCCGAGGCAGGAGGATCACCTGAGGTTAGGAGATTGAGATCAGCCTGGCCAACATGGTGAAACCGTATCTCTACTAAAAATACAAAAATTAGCCAGGCCTGGTGGCACACGCCTGTAACCTCAGCTACTAGGGAGGCTGAGGCAGGAGAATTGCATGAATCCGGGAGGTGGGGGTTGCAGTGAGGCGAGATCGCATCACTGCACTCCAGGAGCATCTCAAATGTGTGTGTGTGTGTGTGTGTGTCTGTGTGTGTTGAGATTGTGTGTATATATATATATACACTCAATCAAAATCCTAGCAAGTTATTTTGTGGATATTGAGAAATGATTTTGAAGTTTACATAGAGAAAGAAAAGACCCAGCACAACCAACACAAAATTGAAGAAGAACAAAGTCACGGGACTCATGCTGCCCGGCTCCTAGGCTCATGATGAAGCTGCACTAATCAAAGCAGGGTGGTGAATGAAAGATGGATGAGGGGGCGGGTAGGGGGTGGATAAGGGGGCAGGTAGGGGGCGGATAAGGGGGCGGGTAGGGGGCGGATAAGGGGTCGGGTAGGGGGCGGGTAGGGGGCAGATAAGGGCGTAGGGGGTGGATAAGGGGGCAGGTAAGGGGGCAGAGTGCAGAACCCAGAAACAGACCCATGTGGATGCAGTCAGAGGAGCGAAGCCAATTCCATGGGGGCAAAGAGAGTCTTCTCAACAAATGGTGCTGGGACAAGACACCCATGTGCAGAAAAGCAAATCCAGACACAGACTTCCCACCCTTCACAAAAACGAACTCCAAATGGATCACAGACCTCAATGTAAAACACAAAACTATAAAGCTCCCAGAAGATAACACAGAATAAAACCCAGATGGCCTTGGGCATGAGATGACCTTTTAGATTCAACATTCAGCATGCCTGTTGAATCTAAAAGGCATGATCCATGAGAGAAATAATGGGTAAGTTGGACGTCATTAACATGAGAAACTTCTGCTCTGCAAGAGACACTGTCAAGAGAAGACAAGCCACAGACTGGGAGAAAATACTTGCAAAAGACTTATCTGATAGAGGACAGTACTGAAAATATGCAAAGAACTCTTAAAACAACAACAACAAATGGACAACAGATTTTAAAAGTGAGCAAAATACTGGAACGTAAATCTCACTGAAGAAGTTCCGCACATGGCAATACGTGCATGAGGATGTTCAGCGTCACGCATCATCGGAGAAATGCAAATTATAGCAACACTGAGATACCACACACACCTACTAGCGTGGCCAAAACCCAGGGACTGGCAACATCAAATGCTGACAAGGATGCAGAGTAGCAGGAACTGTTTCCTTGTTCATCGCTGGTGGGAATGCATGGGGCCGCCACTGTGGCAGACAGTTTGGCAGTTTCTCACAAAACTAGACATGATCTCACCATATGGTCCAGTAGTCATGTTCCTCGGTATATACCCAAAGGGGCTGAAAACTTCTCTCTGCACAAAACCTGTACATGGGTGTTTATAGCAGTTTTATTCATAAGTTTCAAAACCTGGAAGCAACCGAGATGCCCTTCGGTAGGTGAATGGGTAAGTAAGCTGTGGCATACCCAGACAGTGGACTCAGCACTAAAAAGAAATGAGCTGCCAAACTATGAAAAGGCAGGGAAAGAACTGAAATACTTATCACTGAGTGAAAGTGGCCAATGTGAAAAGGCTACACCCTGTGGGGTTCCAAATCTAGGACATTTGGGAATCGGCAAAACCATGGAAATGGTAAATAGATCAGTGGTTGCCAGAGGCTGGGGGGAGGGAAGGCTGGACAGGAGGAGCACAGAGGATTTTTAGGGCAGTGAAACTCCTCTATGTGATACTATAATTATAGACATGTGTCGTTAGATATTTGTCGCAGCCCTTAGAGGGTACAGCACCGAGACTGAGCCTCAATGTAGGCTACAGGCACTGGGTGATGACGACGGGGGTCAGTGCAGGAAAATCAGCTGTAACACATGCACCGCTGGTGGGGAAGTTCATCGTGGGGAGGCTGTAGCCGGGGAGGGGGGCTATAGGAAATCTCTGTACCTTCGTCTTTTTTTTTTTTTGAGACGGAGTCTCGCTCTGTCGCCCAGGCTGGAGTGCAGTGGCGCAATCTCGGCTCACTGCAAGCTCCACCTCCCGAGTTCACGCCATTCTCCTGCCTCAGCCTCTCCGAGTAGCTGGGACTACAGGCGCCTGCCACCACGCCTGGCTAATTTTTTTTGTATTTTTAGTAGAGACGGGGTTTCACCGTGGTCTCGATCTCCTGACCTCATGATCCGCCCGCCTCGGCCTCCCAAAGTGCTGGGATTACAAGCGTGAGCCACCACGCCCAGCCTACCTTCGTCTTAATTTTACTGTGAACCTAAAAACTGCTTTAAAACATTAAAAATGAAATATACAGGCTGGGCACAGTAGCTCACGCCTGTAATACCAGCACTTTGGGAGACCCGAGGAGGGTGGATCGCCTGAGGTCGGGAGTTCAAGACCAGCCTGGCCAACATGTTGAAACTCCGTCTCTACTAAAAATATCAAAATTAGCTGGGTGTGGTGGCGCACTCCTGTAATCCCAGCTACTCGGGAGGCTGAGGCAGGAGAATTGTTTGAACCTGGGAGGCAGAGGTTGTGGTGAGCTGAGATGGTGCCATTGCATTCCAGCCTGGACAACAAGAGTGAAACTCCGTCTCAAAAACAAAAAAACAAAACAAAAAACAAAACAAAAAAGAAATATACATTTTAGCATGAACAAAAGTGCAAGAAGAAAATCAAAGGTGTAGCACATGGGGAAATGAAAGCCATAGCACATGAGGAAAGGCTTACAACTTATCGCACAAAGGATCAAGCTCTGCAAACTATAACAGTCTCCTAAAAATCAAGGCAAAAACCCAAGTATCTGTTGGAAAAATGGGCAGAAAAAGAAAGGCACTGGGCTCTCCCTGTGAAGAGACACTCAGCCTCACTTACAGGGAAAGTGCACACCCCAGGTCCTCTGCACGCCATTTCCCACCCATCAGATTGTCCGAGATGCAGACTTCCAACAGCGCCTCTGCATCCCCAAGGAGATGGGCGGCTCATGGGGTGCTGCTGCCTGGGAGGGGAGGTGGCTGTTGGGGGGGCCTCCCACTTACCCAGCTACAGCAACAAATGTGATATCTGTCCCTGAGATGGCCAGACACACAGCAAGTGCTCCATGCTGTTCACTGTGGCATCGCATGTAGTGGCAAAGGTTTGGAAACACCCAAATATCAAAGAGCAGAAGGTTTAATGAATAACTGAGACACACCCACAAAATGCATCTGTAAAGAAGAATAAAAAAGTTATCTCTGTGCTGGTAAGCAGTTATCTTCCAGAGGTGGTGTTAAGTGCAAGGGAGGCAGGAGAGTGGTGGGGTTTGTTTCTTGGTCACAGCCTTGCTGACCAAAGCAGGACCCAGTCCAGATGAGGTGAAGTGGAGAAGCTGGCAGGGACCAGCAGATGTAAGAGGGCGAACCCTGGCTGCCCTTGTTGGTCATTAGCATAAGACATGTCTACCAGTGCCATGACAGTTTACAAATGCCACGGCAACGACCCAGAAATAACCACTGCTTTTTATGGCAATGACCTGGAAGTTATCACCCCTTTCCTAGAAAGTTCTATATAACCTGCCCCTCAATTTGCATTGACCTGCCCCTTAAGTTGCATGTAATTGAAAGTGGGTAGAAGTGGGTATAAATACAGTTGCCAACAACCCATATACTGTGGACTCTGGGCACACTGCCTATGAGTCAGCCCCACTCTGCAAGGAACAGTGCTGGTCAATAAAAGTTTGCTGCCTAACACCGCCGGATCACCCTTGAATTCTTTCCTGGGCAAAGCCAAGAATCCTCCTGGGCTAAGCCCCAGTTTTGGCCTGCATCACCTGGCAGTCATGAAGATGCAACAGTGGAGGTGGCAGTGGTGGGTGGAGGGGTGGTGAGACAGCAGACAGGTGGTGGTCCGCAGTGGGTGGGACAACTGCGATCTCTCGAAAGAAGAGAAGTGGTGAGGCAGCAATTGACAAGAAGGCTGGATAGTGGAGAGGTAGCAAGATGGCAACCAGCAATCTGGTGATTGGCTAGACGGTGATTGGTGAGATGGGAAGCAGCAGCAATCAGAGAGAGATGGTGATTGGCTCTGCAGCGATCAAAGAAAATCAAAGTCATAGAGCTGCTAGTGCAGCAGAGCTGTAACCTTAGCCAAAGGCTCTTTTCAGAGCCGTCATCTTTCCCAGCAGGCAGCAGAGCCAAGTGGTTGGGGGCGTGGCCACAGTGCCACCACCACATGTGGGACCCCCGCCCTGGCTGGCAGGTCACCAGTCCATGTGCCAGTCTCCTCGAAGCAGCCTAGCCTGCCCAAGCTGGGGAAACCCTGGGAGGAGATCTTTACCTAGGGATTAAGGTGGAGAATGGTCAGCGCCATTTTGGCTCCTGTGGTTGGGTGAGTGTCCTCCCCTCTACCCACCCCTGCCAATATGAGCCAGGAAATTAGGCCTTTCGCTAGATGGTCAGTTCGAAGTCCCCATAGCACGCCTGACCAGCCACATCCTTGTCATTCCTTCTCTCGATCCTTTCTCCTCTAATGCCATTTCATTGCCTGTTGGCCATTTTAATTTCTGCTTTGAAATGTACATTTCATCTGCAATTTTTGCTTTGGCTCCCTGCTAACTGTATTTGGGCAGTTATTTAAGGCAGGACACTTGGTTGTGGGAGGTCCCCTGTTGTGTTGACCCTAGGACAGCAGGGTCATGTTGTTCTGTGGCCCCAGCTTGGCCTTTGGGGTTCACTGTTGGCCACCGGCTAGATGCTCTGGGGTTTTCGACATTGGTGTGGGACCCTTGTTGGCTGATACTCGACTGCTCTGGGGTTTTGGCATTTGGGATTGTAGGCCACCCCCAGATGCTCCAGAGTTTTTGGCACTGGCATTCCCTCTAGGATTGTGGTGTCAGAGGCCACCCTAGGGGAATCTTGGCCTTGCCTTTTTTTGTTTCGTACCGAAAGTTATTTTCTGAAACAGCATTTTTTTGTTGTCACTTTATCTGCACTTTTTCTTCTACACTTTGCTTGGTAAAAATACTTTTGTCATATTTTGTTTGCCAGCACTATTTTAATGCCTTGCTACCTTGACTTATTCCTTCTCTGCAGGACATGGGAATCTGAAAGGGGACGACAGCAAAGGTCCAGCTGCTTCTGCTCTTGCTAAACTTAGAAAAACACCTGTGCCCAGTAGAAATCCTTGTTAGACATAAGGACGATGATGAGCATCCCAGAACACTTGCAGCTGGAGTGTCTTTTATGCTGGCCGGTGTTTGATGTTCTTCAGGGTATTAGTTCTAGCCCAAGAACAACTGGCATAAAGCTGTGGTTAGACCTGCAGATTTCTGAGCATTGGTCATGGTAAAGGCCTGGTGGTGTAGACATTAAGGTTGCTTGGTTTAAATGTTCTGGAATTGCATCTGTTTTCAGGCCTGGTGACGGTACGGCTCATGAACGTAAAACATCTTCTGATGAAATTAGTATATGAATTCATATTTCTATAGGGAAGACTACTCAATTGTCAACTTTATCATAGCTCATAGTAATCAATAGCTCTCCTGGCTTTAGATCTGTTGAGTATGTAAGAGTCAAAATTTAAGTCTTCTTAATTTGCATATTCATAGTATCAATATCATCAGTGTCCTATAGTTTTGATGGTAAGAGAAGGGTTAATTTCATCTTTGATGTATAGAATATGTAATAGATGAAATTTGACTTAAAGAAATTCATTTTCTATTGCAAGACCATTTGGATCAAGAGAATTGGTCTAAACATGGTTCTATACATTATAATGCCATTTCACAATTGGACTTATTCCATAAAAAAGAAGAAAAATGGGAGGAGGTCCCTTATGTACAGGCTTTTATGGCCCTTTACTGGCTCGTGTTATTTCCAGGCACCAGGAAGGCACGTCTAAGGGAACCCCTCGTGGCTGCTCCCCCTAGAAGGCCTGTGCCCTCCTTGGACCCTCCTCAGTTCCCCAATTCTGAGGGGGGTTCAGCCACCACAGGATTCCACCCCGGGTCATCAGGCCCCCGTCCCCCTTATCAACTAGCTTCAGCCTATACCCCCGACTGCTAAGAAAGCAAGTCCAATGGGCACCCCCAGAAGCAGGGCCCCGTATCAGCCCTTCAAGTCAAACTTGTGCCTGTGGTGAGAGGCAGCTGATGGGAATGGGGCACTTGGAGTGCAGGTGCCATTTTCTATGTCTGACTTGGCTTCATGCGAGGAGGCATGTGGCCGGCTTTCAGATAATCCGGGGTTTTATGGAAGACTCAAGTCTACCATGCTCTTTCACTTGTCATGACTTGCAATCATTGTTGCTCACTTGCTGTGACGTGAGGGAGAAGCAGAGGGAAAAGTGTGAGATTAAGCCAGTCAGTAATGCCAACATCCTTCCCATCACGGAAGGATGAAAATTGCACTGTTTCAAGGTAGTTTGGTTGAGGCACTCAGGAAACATATTGACGCAGACCCCGACTCCCCAGAAGGGCAAGCTTTCCTGGGTATACATTTTTTCCCTGAATCTGCCTCCGACATGAGGAGGAAGCTACAGAAAGCAGAAATGGGACCTGAAACCCCTATGAGCCAGCTCCTAAACATGCCCTTTAAAGTTTGCAACAATACGAACAGGGCAAAAGAGGTAGAATTAAAAGTAAGACAAATAGCCAGAATGTGCAACTGCTAACAGTTGCTGTCAGTGCCTTGCCCCTCAGCCTTACCCATCCTGAGAGAGTGTTGTGAGATTGGCATCTGACATGCCCAGACAAGAGCTCTTGACTTGCTGGCCCCTGGGTCAGAATCAGTGTGCCTACCGTAAGCAAAAGGGCCATTGGCAATGAGAATGTCCTAACCTTCCCTGGTGAGAAAGAAAAAGGCTGCCTGTCAACACTAGAGCTAACCTTCTTCTGCTAGTCCCAACGAGGTGGTTTTGTTTTTGTTTTGAGATGGAGTCTCACTCTGTCACCCAGGCTGGAGTACAGTGGTGCGATCTCGGCTCACTGCAACCCCCGTCTCCTGGGTTCAAACAATTCTCCTGCCTCAGCCTCCCGAGTAGCTGAGACTACAGGTGTGCACCACCACGCCCGGCTAATTTTTTGTATTTTTAGTAGAGACGGGGTTTCACCGTGTTAAGCCAGGATGGTCTCAATCTCCTGACCCCAACGAGGTGTTTTGCTCAAGTAAGTGTACTGGGTGCCTCGGACCCTTGGCCTGGTGGATGGCTTCCTGCAGGCAGACAAGTGGCCACTTACACATTTTTCTTTGGTGTCTCTGCTGCTGGGTGAGCTCTCTGGTGGCTCAGGGACTGCAAGGTCTCACGCTGAGCCATGTAATTCACCCCCTCCTTTCTACAGAATCTTTCTCCACTGCCCCCGTCTTTCATACTCATCAGGGCAAATAAAATTTGGTCAGGTAAACAGGTCCCAATTTTATAAATAATTTAGGTCTAGCTGTCTTGTACAGGTCACTTTGTTTGCGTGATGTGTGTTGTGTCTAGCATGCTATCAAGTTGGCTTATAAATAAAAGAGTACTCATAAATTAAATAAGTCTAAACATGTTAGTTTGAAGGGAATGTTGTATCTTCTAAAATTTAACTTAAAAATTTTTACCTAGGTAAACCACTGATGTTCATAGGTTTTGGAATGGTTAAAATGATTAAGTAGTGAGCTTTTTTGTATGGCTTAAAAATCTTGAAACTGCAGAATGTTTCTCATCTACAGAATGCTAATGTCTGGGCCAGGCGCGGTGGCTCATGCCTGTAATCCCAGCACTTTGGGAGGCAGAGGCGGGTGGATCACGAGGTCAGGAGATCAAGATCATCCTGGCTAACACGGTGAAACCCCGTCTCCACTAAAAATACAAAAAATTCTCCGGGCATGGTGGTGGGCTACTCCAGAGGCTGAGGCAGGAGAATGGCGTGAGCCCGGGAGGCGGAGCTTGCAGTGAGCAGAGATTGCGCCACTGCACTCCAGCCTGGGCGACAGAGTGAGACTCCGTCTCAAAAAAAAAAAAAAAGAATGCTAATGTCTGTTGGGCAGTTCAGGATTTCTTGCTTCCTACCTGTATATAAAATGGGCTAGGGAAGATATATTCTTTATTGGGAAAAGAATAACTTTTGTCCAGAAAGTATTAAATGAGAGGCTCAAAATATGAGGGAACCAGTACGAGCAGAAAAAGAGAGAAGTGGGGAGAGTTTTATATATATGCATATTTTTTTTTTCAGGAGGGATATGAAGAGTGACTTACAGGCGCCCGCCACCATGCCTGGCTAATTTTTGTATTTTTAGTGGAGACGGGGTTTCACCATGTTGGCCAGGCTGGTCTCAAACTCCTGACCTCAGGTGATCCACCCGCCTCGGCCTCCCAAAGTGCTGGAATTACAGGCGTGAGCCACTGCGCCCGGCCAAGAAAGAGTGACTTTGTATGAGAAGGGATCTCTGGTCCTAGAATAAAGAGACTGGTTGGGAGGTATAGGACAGGTCAGAGAGTCCAGGCATGTCATGGGTGGTCTGTGTGGGTTGTAATGGGGTTTGTGAAGGGGAATTTCTGAGAGGAGTTTTGTGTCCAATTAAGCCTGCTGTGATTAATTTTTTTTTTTTTTTTTTTTTTTTTTGGAGACAGTCTCACTCTGCCACCCAGGCTAGAGTGCAGTGGCGTGATCTAGGCTCACTGCAACCTCTGCCTCCCAGGTTCAAGTGATTTTCCTGCCTCAGCCTCCCGAGTAGCTGGGACTACAGGTGCCCACCACCACGCCTGGCTAATTTTTGTATTTTTAGTAGAGACAGGGTTTCACCATATTGGCCAGGCTGGTCTCGAACTCCTGACCTTGTGATCTGCCCGCCTTGGCCTCCTAAAGTGCTAGGATTACAGGCATGAGCCACTGCACCCCGCCGATTAAAGAAAAATGGTTTGTGGTAGACTTTTTAGGGAATGGTCTATGTATTGGAACCGGGTTTTCTTAAGGTATTGATTTATTAAGTTATGAGAATTTTTGCTTTTAATGCTATAACCAGCTTCTTTTAAAACTTCTTTGGGCTGAGTGCAGTGGCTCACACCTGTAATCCCAGCACTTTGGGAGGCCAAGGCAGGTGGATCACTTGAGCCTAGGAGTTCACGACCAGCCTGGGCAACATGGCAAAAAACCATCTCTACCAAAAAAAAAAAAAAAAAACCCAAAAAAACTTTTAAAAAATGTAGCCTGGGTATGGTGCACATCTGTAGTCCCAGCTACTTGTGAGGCTGAGGTGGGAAGATCAGTTGAGGCCAGGAAGTCAAGGCTGCAGTGAGCTGTGATCACACCACTGCACTCCAGCCTGGGCGAGAGCACGAAACCCTGTCCCACAAAACAGAAACAAAAACTACTTGGGTTGGTGTCCCAGAGGTTCAGCTGTTGTGTCTCTCTACTGTCAGCTTTCTCCCTTTGAAAAGGTCTGGGATAGTGGCTCTTTCCTTTAGCTTCTTCGTCAGCTCCTGTAATTTTTTCTCTTCCAGTTCTAACTGATGTTGTGGCCTGATGCTAAAGGTTTCATCTTAGAGGTCTGTGGGAGCAGTGTTTTCCCCAGTACAGTTTGATGCTATGCTCCTGGATTTTCTTGACTTATAACCTTATTTTTGGCTTTTTTTTTTTTTTTTTTTGAGACGGAGTCTCGCTCTGTCACCCAGGCTGGAGTGCAGTGGTGCAATCTCGGCTCACTGCAAGCTCCGCCTCCTGGGTTCACGCCATTCTCCTGCCTCAGCCGCCCGAGTAGCTGGGACTACAGGCACCCGCCACCACGCCTGGCTAATTTTTTGTATTTTTTAGTAGAGACGGGGTTTCACCATGATAGCCAGGATGGCCTCGATCTCCTGACCTCGTGATCCGCCCGCCTCGGCCTTCCAAAGTGCTGGGATTACAGGCGTGAGCCACCGCGTCTGGTCTTAGTTTTTGACTCTTACTGCTCTAAAGGGTTTTGAGGACTAATGCATGCCTGCCCCCCTCTATTCTTATCCAGCCTAGAATGTTTTATTGGCTAGAAGTCTCTTGACTCTAAGTTCTTTGGCCAAAGGAAATCCCCTCCCTGCTCCTCCCACCAAAAAAAACCCTAAAAAACTAATTCAGGCCATGACAGGAAACGGGTTGGACACGCCTCACTATGCCCCCCTGCCTGGAATTTAGGCCAGGCACAAAGGCCCTTCAAAAATTATAAGGCGGCCAGGAGCAGTGGCTCACGCCTGTAATCTCAGCACTCTGGGAGGGTGAGGTGTGCAGATCACCTGAAGTCAGGAGTTGGAGACCAGCCTGGGCAACATGGTGAAACCCCATCTCTAGGAAAAATACAAAAATTCGCCAGGCATGATGGCAGGCTAATGATGGCAAATAGCTCCCTGTTCAGCCAGAAGACTCAGTCTTAATAACACCTTAAAAAGGAGGATCCCCCAAGGATCAATTACGACCAAAATAAAAGGGCCTATGTCGGGCGTTGTTAAGTGTTCCCACTGCTGTTAAACTGCAGGAAGTCACTCACCGGGTACACCCGTCCAGGGTTACACCTGCGTCTTCTGCGTCCCTGCAGGCATGACAGAACGACACCATGCCCTTCCCCTGTGAGCCCCTGGAAGGCGTAAAGCTGTTGTTTTGCAAATACACACATAAATCACATGGCGAGAACACGTGCAGTCATCAGCCATACTGACTCTTCTCGCCTGCTTTTGACCTTTCTCAGGGCCTTTAATAACTATCTCATCATTACTAACTTTTGGCTCCCTTATTGGATTTTGGGTTTCTTCCCACCCAACCTTCATTTCCCCCATGATCAGACCAACGGTAAAGCAGCCTCACCCTTTTTCTGCCTCATCTTCCTTTGATGCAGGAAAGATGAGCCCTAAAATTGGGGTTTAGCCAGAAGGTTCTTGGCTTCACCCAGGAAAGAGTTTGAGGGCAAGCCAGAGGTGTTAGCTGCTCCCTGTGGAGCGGGGCTGACTCACAGCCAGTGCGCCCAGAGTCCACAGCTGTTGGCAACCGTGTGGGCTGTTGGAAAGGCAAAGGACCTTTCCTAGGACCTTCAATAACTATCATCACTAACTTTTGGCTCCTAGCAAAGCTCGAGTCCTATAGATTGCAACAATTCCACACAAAGACAACGCTGGTACAGGCTTCAACCCGTCCTATCCTCTGACCTGGAGAAATGAAAGCGTCTGGCCTCTGGGGCCCTTAGATCAGGCACCAGAGATTTTCTCTCCTCCAACGTTACGCAGGGCCTATGCCCATGAACACAGCAGGAAGCAGTTCCAGAAGACAGACCCTGCCCTTCTGCACCCCCTTAAGATTAAGGCGAAGGATCTCATCTCTGAAGAAGGGGATGAGGCAGGAAGGTGGTAGGACTTGTTTTCTGCTCACAGACCCACTGAACAGAACAGGATCTGGTCTGGATGGGATGAAGTGGAGACAGGAATCGGGACGGCAAGGAGGGTGATCCCTGGCTGCCATCATTGCTCATTGGCATAAGACCCTCCCACCAGTGCCATGATGGTTTGCAAATGCCATGGCAATGACCTGGAAGTTACCTTTTTCCATGGCAACGACCCAGAAGTTGTCACTCCTTTCCTAGACAATTCTAAATAACCCGCCCCTCAATCTGCATTGATTCCTGCTTAATCTGCATGTAAAGGAAGTGGGTATAAATACGGTTGCCAACAGCCCATACGCTGTGGACTCTGAGCGCACTGCCTGTGAGTCAACCCCGCTCCACAGGGAGCAGCTAACACCGCTGGCTTGCCCTCCAACTCATCGAGAACCTTCTTGGCAAAACCCCAATTTTAGGGCTCATCTTTCCTGTATTAAAGGACAAAGAGGCAGAAAAAGGGTGAGGCTGCCTTACCGTTGGTCTGA
Source organism: Symphalangus syndactylus (assembly GCF_028878055.3). NCBI lineage: Eukaryota > Metazoa > Chordata > Mammalia > Primates > Hylobatidae > Symphalangus > Symphalangus syndactylus. The sequence continues at coordinate 100,729,075 of NC_072438.2, read as the reverse complement.
TCATGGGGGAAATGAAGGTTGGGTGGGAAGAAACCTAAAATCCAATAAAGCAGTTATGTGTACGGCAGCTAGACCTCTCCGAAGGAATCCCACTTTGTGGTTTTGGCTTCCAAGCATGTAAGTCTTCCACATCTGCAGAATGCTGTCCTTGCATCGAAAGGAAGAAGGTGAACTCTAAAGTGGAGACGTGGGCTGGATGGTGATGTTGGTCTCCTCCTGTGGCTGCCATAACAACGTGCTGCACACTGCATGGCTCGGGACAACAGGCACCTGCTCTCTGTCTCACAGGCCAGAGTCTGACAGTGAGGTGTGGGCAGAGTGGGCTCCTCCCACCCCCTTCTCCCACGCAGTGGCTGCTGGTGGCCCTGGGTGTGCCCTGGCTGGTGGCTACATCCCTCCAGTCTGTTCCCTCTCAGCACGGGGCTCTTCCTCTGTGCTGGTCTGTCTGTCCTCTTCTCGTAAGACATCAGCCATAGGATTTAGGGCCCGTCCTAATCCAGAATGACCTCACTTTAACTCATTGCATCTGCGAAGAACCTGTTTCCAAACAAGTTCACATTCTGAAGTTCTGGGTGGACATGTGTTTTGGAGGGCACTGTTTGCCACAGGACAACTACATATCACGGTGCTGGTGATGTGACCACACAAATGAAATAATTATTTCAAGTGACTTTTTTTTTTTTTTTTTTTTTGAGACAGAGTCTCACTCTGTTGCCCAGGCTGGAGTGCAGTGACGTGGTCTCAGCTCACTGCAACCTCCACCTCCCGGGTTCCAGCAATTCTCCTGTTTCAGCCTCCTGAGTAGCTGGGATACCATGCCCAGATAATTTCTGCATTTTTAGTAGAGATGGGGTTTCACCACGTTGGTCAGGCTGGTCTTCAACTCCTGACCTCAAGTGATCCGCCCGCCTCGGCCTCCCAAAGTGCTGAGATTACAGGCGTGAGTCACCACGCCCAGCCTTCAGGTGATTTGTAAGCCCAGCACTCACACTGTTTATACTTAGAAGGATATTCTCTGAGGACAAAAGATCTTCTTTTGTTTTCATTTTAAATTTCTAAATAGTCATTTTGAAATGATTTCAGAAAAAAGTTACAAAAAACAAAAACAGCGCAAAGAATTCCAGCATATCCTGTAAGCAGTTTCCCTAGAAGTTATCTCATATAGAACCATGGTGCAATGTTCAAAATTAGGAAATTAACACCAACACAATACTATTTAAAAAAATTATTTTAAATGTAATACCATTAACTAAGCTACAGGCCCCACCCCAGTGTCTTTGTGGCCCACAGCCCAGTCCAGGACCACACATTGCATTTGGTTGTCATTCCCCCTGGCTACCTCCCAGTGGGGGCAGCTTGGAGTGGGGGCCATTGCTCAGCACACAGCTGCTTCTCATGACTGCGTTTAGGACACATCCTCTGGACAGGACCCACAGAAGCTATGCCAGGCTGACCTCAGGGCGTCTCATCAGGAGACCTATGACATGGGTCTGTCCGTTCCTGGCGTGTTAAGTTCAGTTGCTGGGATCAGGGGTGTCTGCCAGGCCTCTCTGCCACAAAGTTGCATTTTCCCTTTAATTATCTTGTCGGGAGATAGTTTGAGGCCAAGAAATATCCCATTTCTCACCCTAATTTTGCCTACTAATTGTAACACCCCTCGATGATTCCTGTGTTGTTTGCAAAATGTCCATTCTCTGTTGCCATCAATCCTTCTGCATTTATTAACTGCAATTCAGAGGGGATGAGCATTTCACCCTCTCTTTCCACTTATTTATCTATGCATTTATGTATGGACTTGTGGGCATTTGGCCTTATTAGATGAGTTATGAGCTATTAGTATCATTTTCTTTTTTGAGACAGGGTCTCACTCTGTCACCCAGACTGGAGTGCAGTGGCATGATCTCAGCTCACTGCAACCTCTGCCTCCAGGGTTCAAAAGATCCTCCCACCTCAGCCTGCTGAGTAGCTGGGACCACAGGCATGCACCACCATGCCTAATTTTTTATTTTCTGTACAGGCAGGGTTTCACCATGTTGTCCAGGCTGGTCTAGAACTCCGGGACTCCAGCAATCTGCCTGCCTCGGCCTCCCAAAGTGCTGGGATTACAGGCATGCGCCACGGCACCTGGCCCATTGCTATACTTATGTATTGTTTTGCTCTGATTGTCCCAGGTTTGGCTCTGGAGCCATCTAGATTGGTCCTGTGTCCTTTTGACCCCCCGCTGCCCTTTGGATGCTCTGCCTTACTGACCGCCCCCCCGCTGCCCTCTGGCCGCTCTGCCTTACTGACCGCCCGCCCCCCAGCTGCCCTCTGGCCGCTCTGCCTTACTTTGTGGGATCACAGGTGCTCAAGGTTCAGCCGGGACCCTCCCTGCCTGGAGGCTATCTGGAGGCCCCAGTGCCTGGCCCTGGAGAAGGATCTTAGTGCCCGAGATCCATCTCTGGGGGTGCCCATAGCTGTGGCGTGTCCCTGCCCCGAGGTCCCCCAGTGGACACAGCTAAAGCCTCGGTGAGAACACACGGGCCCATGCCAGGCTCACACCCGTCTACCCAGCTGTCTACCAACACTTCTGTGCTGAAACGACAAACTCCTACTGCTGCCTCCCCTCCCAGCCTCACGCTTCTTACCCATAGCTCCCTTCTCCAGCAGCGAGACTCGTCACCCACAGCGTGACTGCAGGAAGGTGACCTGAGCGGCCACACGGGGCCTCCTGCTCAGAGCGTTTAAGGCTCTGCTGTCGCCATCCTTAAGTTCTTAATGAGTTTTGAGCAAGGGCCCTGCAATCTTATTTTGCACCAGGTCCAGCAAATTATGTATCTGGCTCTAATTACCCAATATGCTTGCTTGCTCAATTCTGGAGCACACACAAAGTAATCTCATAATTGCTAACTCAGGTTGCTGTGCAAAACAGCTTCACAAACTAGGGCACAGTGTCTGCACGCCGTTCTTTTTGTCTTACAGCCCATGATACTGTCTTCCAAAGCACGTGGTAGGTTTTCTTTTCCCCACTCCCTTCGATGAAGTTCATTTGTTACTGTTTATATTCCATTTTGGCGACATGCCCCCATCCTGGTTGATTTTTTTTTTTTTTTTTTTTTTGAGACGGAGTCTTGCTCTGTCGCCCAGGCTGGAGTGCAGTGGCGCGATCTCGGCTCACTGCAAGCTCCGCCTCCCGGGTTCACGCCATTCTCCTGCCTCAGCCTCTCCGAGTAGCTGGGACTACAGGCGCCCGCCACCGCGCCCGGCTAGTTTTTTGTATTTTTAGTAGAGACGGGGTTTCACCGTGGTCTCGATCTCCTGACCTCGTGATCCGCCCGCCTCGGCCTCCCAAAGTGCTGGGATTACAAGCGTGAGCCACCGCGCCTGGCCCCTGGTTGATTTTAATCACTTATTTACTTTGGAGGGTGCGTGGTATATTTCTGTGGTCCTGGAAGGAACACAAAAGCTACAGCCTCCACAACAGCCAAGCCCACCAGCGCCTGTACCTTTGAGGACCAGGAGGGAAGGTCCTGTCTCCCTGTTCCCTCCACTGACTCCCCCACCTCTCCTGCAAAGTGGAGACTCCCTGGGGAGGCAGAGGATCAGGGTGGCAGCACTGCAGGGGGTGAGGGATTCCTGCCGCCCCATGGCTAGGTGCCAGTGGCTGACCATGCACACACACTGGGTAAGTGTGCTCTGGGTGCTGACGTAGGAGCCAGGTATCCCTCCGTCTCACCTGGGCCAGCCCGGCACAGGGAGAGGGCCGAGGCTCTGAGAAGGGTACAGGGCAGAGAGAGCAGAAAACAGCAGGCTCAAGCTGGGGGTGGGAGCCCAGCTGCTCAGGAGATGGGAGTGCAGGCCCCCTGTGCGCACCTGGCGGACAGGAACGGGAGGGTACTAAGGAGTGTGTTGTACTTTATCTGTACCTGGCTACGTGAGATCAGACTATCATCCGGCGTTAGCTAAACCTCATAGTGGAGGCAGTGGTGTCGCGTCACTCCCGAGAGCAAACCACACAGAAGGCTGTGGGAATAATGCCTGCACCACCTTCCCCGGCACCACACGGAGCGGCCGCCTCCAGCTTTGTTAAGGGCTGAATGCAACCAAAGGCAACCGGGATGCAGGCACCAGCCCTCCACAGCAGGCTCCATGGAGGAACGCTGTTCCCCGCTCTGCCCCCACACCTCGCCGGAGCCGCCCTGAAACATCGGCTCTGGACGTGTGGAGCCATCAGCATTAGCACCATTTCCATGGTCTCATATTCCATTTCTAGCTCATCCTTTAGAAACTCACGTTTTCGGGTGGTTTTGTGTCTGGAATAGGTAGGTTCTTCGTCTCGCTAACTTCAAGAATGAAGCCAGGGACCCTCACGGTGAGCGTTACAGTTCTTAAAGATGGTGTGTCTGCAGTTTCTTCCTTCTGGCGGGTTTGCGGTCTCACTGATTTCAGGAGTGAAGCTGCAGACCTTCACGGTGAGTGTTACAGCTATTAAAGGCAGCTGCGTCCGGAGTTGTTTGTCCTTCCAGGTGGATTCGTGGTCTCGTTAGCTTCAGAAGTTGAAGCTGCACACCTTTGCGGTGAGTGTTAAACGCAGCGCGGACTCAAAGACTGAGCAGCAGCAAGATTTATTACAAAACGAAACAACAAAGATTCCACCACATGGAAAAATGCCCACGCACTTTGCTACCGCTGGCTCGGGCAGCCTGCTTTTATTCCCTTATCTGACCCCACCCACATCCTGCTGATTGGCCCATTTTACAGAGAGCTGATTGGTCCATTTGGGCAGGGGGCTGATTGGTGCATTTACAAACCTTTAGCTAGATAGAGAGTGCTGATTGGTGCATTTACAATCCTTTAGCTAGACAGAAAAGTTCTCCAAGTCCCCACCCAACCCAGAAGCCCTCACCTCTCAATAGCACTTGCCTTGGGACTTTACAGCACCTACCCCGGGCACTCCGGCAGCCCAGAGGGAGCTCATCACCAGATCAAGCCCAGCAGGCGCCAGCCGGCCAGCCAAGCCCCCATCCACCCGGAACCGCGGCCGCCCGCCAGCGCTGCGCAGCGCCAGCTTCCGCCCGAGCCTCTCCCTCCACACCTCCCAGCAAGCAGAGGGAGCCGGCTGCGGCCTCGGCCAGCCCCAGAGAGGGGCCCCACAGCACAGCGGCAGGCTGAAGGGCTCCTCAAGCCTGGCCAGAGTGAACACAGAGGCCGAGGAAGCGCCAAGAGCAAGCAAGGGCTGCTGGCACGTTGTCACCTCTCAGTTTCACAATAACCCAGGATGCATTAGTAGTTTCTGTAGCCTGAGTGTTGGTGGCCCCCAAAATTAATAGTTTGGAACCTAATACCCAATGTGATGGTGTTAACAGGTGGGACTTCTGGGAGGTGAGTAGATCACAAGGGCTCTGCTCTTACGGATGGCACGAGTGCCCGGGTAGAAGAGGCCCCAGGGAGCTCCCTTGCTCTGTCCACCGGGAGCCTTGTCAAGGGGCGCCATCTTGGAAGCAGAGGGGGGCCTCATGAGACGCCACATCTGCCAGCACCCTGGTCTTGGATTTGCAGCCTCCAGGACTGTGAGCAATAAATGTCTGTTGTTGACAAGTGGCCCAGGCTTAGGTGTGTTGTCACAGCAGCCCGAATGGACTCCAGCAGCAGAGCAGCCGGGGTTGCACGTGGTGCGTGAACACGCCTGCCGCCCTTCTCCTCCTGGGGCATATGATGGCTGCTCAGCTCTCTGCATCCAGCTTCCGGGCTGTTCCATGCCCCTGTCCCCCTAATTGCTGTGTTCTTCAGGTCAAAGAGTACACTGATTTTGCCTTCAGCTCACTCTCATTTTCCCCCAGATTTCACTAAGTGATTTTGCAAAGTGATGGCTGTGCTTCCCCTGTGCACTTCTCTCCGGTTGGTTTCTACTCTGGATCCACTGGCAGGGCCAGAAAGAACAGTAGGAAGGAAACTGAGGTTCCTGTCCCCCATCAGGCGTGTGCACACCTACACCCACACACCCCTGCACATGCGCCCACACCCACCTGTGCACACCCCACACCCACACACACCTGCACACACTTGCACACCCACCTGTGCACACATGTACACACATCCATACACACATGCTTACCCCTGCATGCACACCCATACACAGGTGCACACACCCATACACATGCACACCCACACCCATGCATGCCAGCACACACACATGCACATCCACACACAGGCACATACCCCCACACACGTGCACACCTCACACCCATGCATACCCCCACACGCACACCCACACACCTGTGCACACACCCATACACATGCATGCCCACTCCCACATGTGCACACACTGTACATACCTGCACCCACCCACGTATGCACATGGTCAACACCCACCCACTCGGGCACTCTTACCTGCACACAGACATGGCCACTTTCATGGACACACACCCACACACGCCCACATATACACGCATGCCCACCTAAACCACTCATTTGACCAAATAGCAGTGTTTTTCAACCACAGCACAGACTGGGGATGCATAGCATGTGGCCACCCTGGCCGCTGCCCATTGGATAGAGCACCTCTCTCTCCCGTAGTGACAATCAAAAGTGCCTCCAGGTATTGTTACATGTCTCCGGTGGTGCGGGGGTTCCCCCAGCTGAGAACCCAGGGGACAGTATGGTGGTTGCCAGCTGGCACCCGGGGAGGGCACGCCTGTCTGCTGCATGAGCTGGCGAGTCAGGGTGTCTCCTCACCTCTTGACAGCCAGGGAGACAGTGGGGCCTGTGCTAGGGTCCTGCCAAGGCTTAGATGTGAAACCCCACGTGGGGCACGCACACAGGAAGTGCTCAACCTGTGCTCGAGGACATGGGGAGGCAGGCCCTCCTCACCCCTCCAGGCACTGACAGGGGCCACTGTCCAGGAGGAGAAGGTGGTGGTGCTGCCCCCACCCAGACGCAGCTGCAGGCGGCAGGCGCCAGGGCTGCCTGGCACAGGCATCGTCTTAGGGAAGATGGGACCTCGAGCTCACGTGCTGTGCTCCAGAGCTCAGGGGCTGGCTCTTCTGTCTGCTGTCTGGGGACTTAGGGCAGCCTCAAAGGAGAAGGCCATGACCCTCTAGTCTCTCCCTGCGCAGCCCCTGTCTCCACCCCTGAGAAGCCTCATCACCAACCACTGAGCTGCCCTGGGGGAGACCCTTCTTGGCTGTTTCCTGAGGTCCCATTTGTCGTTTCTTTTTTAAGAGGCCTGGGGTGGTCCCAGCTCCCTGCCTCGGCCTCCCGAGATGCTGGGACTGCAGGTGCATCGCTGTGCCCAGCTCCTGGGGCTCCTTCTAAACACACAGACACAGCGGTGATGGGGGCATCACATGGTGACAAGGGCAAGGTACAGAAACGGAACGGTGACAAGCATGGCCTGGCCTTGAGGACGTGCTGCTGTGGGCTCTGACGGCTGAATTAAGGACGCAGCCTCCTGCTTCTCCTGTCCTGCTGTCCCCACCACCCCGCCACCCTGACACACCACATTTCTTTACCGTCAGTCTCCACCACCCTCCCCACCCACAACACAGGCTTCTGCGGGAGGGATCTGGGGCTCCCGCACATTTGCTGGGGGCCCTCCTTGGATTTCCACTGCACCAGGCGTGAGCGCCACCACCAGGAGCTCAGCTTTTCAGGAGAGTGCCTGGTCCTGGAGCTTTCTAGGCATTTCGGTAGCAAACCCTCTGACCATGTGGTTCCAGAAAAAGCCAGTGCAGCACCCACTTCCCCGTGCTGCAGCCACCGTGGTCCCGGGAAGAGGGCCCTGTGGCTGTGGACTCGGGACTTCACTTCCTTGCTGGCTGGAGGCTGCGTGAGCTTCCAGAGGCCACCTGCTGTTCCTGTCACCTGGGGCTCCCCAGCCCAGCCATGTGCTTCCTCAAAGCCACAGGGGAGGGCCAGCTTCCAGAGAAATGGGCATTGCAGTCCTGCATAACACAATCACATTCCTCCACTCCCCTTTGCTGTGTTCTGTGGGTTAGAAGCTGATTATCGCCAGGACACCAGACAAGGGTGTCACCAACAGGAGGTGGGGGGCCTTGGGAGTCCGGCTACCACACAGAAGGAAATGACAGCTCCACTCCATCACTGAACCTGAGCTCAGCAGTGGCCTTGAGTGTCCTGGCAGCCACGCAGGAAGGGGACTGTGCTCAGAACACACGTGCAGGAGCAGGACACAGTCCTGCTCTCAAGCCCATCACAGAGGCAGGTGTCCTGGGCCTCCGGTCTCAAGGGCATCATTTCTGTGCAGGCAACAGTCACTGGGCTGTCCTTTCACGCCCTTTGGACACACAGACAACACAAGTGGTTCCCAGAAGTCCTCTGTGTCCTGTCAGGTGGTGACAGGTGGGGGTGGCTGTCCCCTCTGTCCTCTCCAGTGGTGACAGGTGGGGGTGACTGTCCTGTATCCTGTCAGGTGGTGGCAGGTGCAGGTGGCTGTCCTCTGCGTCATGACACCACCTGTGTGATGGCAGGGCCAGGCTCATCTCCAGAAACCTCAGGTCAGCAATCCCCACGGAAGCCTTTTTACATCATGTCAGAATCTGGAAAATCTGTTTTATTTCATTATCTGAAATACTTTTAAGAGTGATAACGGTAGCATTAGACTGATGGTTACATGGATCTGGGACATCTGTGGCACTGGCTCATAAACAGCTGAGCCATTTCCATCATTTAACTTGCCCAATCCTTTCAACAACCTTCTGTGCTGGGCACAATGACTGCTGTCTGCACAGATGAGTAAACTGAGGCACAGGTGCGTGGACCCTTGCCAAAAAGTGAAGGAGCCAGAGATTCTAACCCAGGGCCCCAGCCTGAGTCTTGCCCTTGCCCTCTCCCATCTGCCTGCTCCCTCCACAACCCCAATGCCTGACCCTGGGTGGAGAATGTACAGGGAGGGTCTGCAGCTGCCCAGCAGTGTCCCGGCAACAGGACCCAGAGCAAACCAGTCCTCGGCATGGGCACAGGATGAACTCAGGGCACCAGCGGGGTGTTGGCCGTTTCTGGGTAACGGACCTACAGGTGATGTCTTTTCCTCTTCTTTCTAAGCTTTAAAAATTACCATTGTGATATAATAGAACTTTTTAGAATTTTAGATACAGTTTCTCTGTGTGAACAAGGCTTAGAGGATATGAGAATGTTTCTGTAGCTTACAGGTCATAATACTATCTTCGAATACACATCTTGAAAAGCCACTTAAATATTAACCTTTGATTCTGAACCAGGATGAGCTTAACGGTGGGGACCTGCAGGGTGTGGCTGGCTGGAGCCCGTGGCCAGCAGCCATTGCTGAGGGCATACTTCAAAACGGGCATTTCTGTCCCACTAATACTGTGTAAATATGTACGCCATCCAATTTTTAATCAAATAAAATGTTCTGTCCGATAGGTCCCTTCATCTATATGACAAACAGTTTTAAGTAAAGAGGATCTCAGCTTGCAGAATTGTTTAAATTCTAGATAAATGTGTTCAGTGCTTGATGGGCTAATGCTGGCTGGATTTGTGAAGGTCAGTCATATACATGGAAATTCTTCTGCATTCACCTTAGAAGAGCAATATTTTTAGGCAAATAGAGCTTGCGATATTTTCTTTCCATGCCACCTGCCCGCTTGGTGTCTGGCCCTGTGTCCTCAGAGGACCGTGATGGGCTGGTGTCCTTGGAGAGGAGGCCTCTCCAGGACCACCAAGAGGGGGCTGTGGCCCAGGCTGGGCTCTTCTAGTGGCATGAGGGACACGCCTTATTCATGTAAGCGTTGTGAGGTGGGAGGGGAGGCCAGCCAGGGGAAGGGTAGAAGAATGCCTGTTGGTTGGGTCGGATGCTCGATGGACTTTCACTGCTGGACATAGCGTGAACATCGGAGACGCACGTTCAGCTATCACGTTCCACTTTCCCATTCCCCGGACCTCGAACTCAGGCCTGTGTAACTAAAGGTTCTGTGCTGCCAGGCTGGGCGTTTCCCCAGGGAAGGCACGAGAGAGTGAATGCGGGGCCTGGGGACTGGGCTGCTCAGCACCACCCACAGGGCGTTCCTTGGGGCGTGGCCTGGGCCGGGGCAGTAGGCTCCCTTGGACAGGGCCGTGTCTGGCTCACATGAAGCTGCCCTCGTGGAACGGGGTGCAGTGGGATGTTCGTGGTCCTGCTGCCGTTGGCTGGGCGCAGCCATCCCTGCCGGCTCCCCCGCACTGTGCCCTGGGCCCTACTGCACCTGCATGGGCGGGGCTCTGGGGCCGGAGCTGGGAGTGAGGCCGCCGGTCTCCTGTGCTGTGGTCGGTGTGGGGGCCGGTGGGGCGCAGAGCTGCTCACCCTGCTGACTCCCCCTTGTGCCCTGCTGGCCTCTGAGCCGGTTCTCTGGGGCCTCTGTGAGCGCCTTGTGCCCCCCACACCCGCCGTGAGTACCGTGTCTCTCTGCTCAGCCAGGTGGGCTCCGCCTCTCTCGGCCAGGTGGGCGCCCCTGCTGCTGCTGCTGTTGCCACCGAGTGACTGACTGATGCAGCGACGCAGCCACCGACACCCAAACGCTGGAGCATTTTACCCAAATGTAAAAGTCTAAACTTCCGGCTTCTCAAACAAAAGAAAACAAAGGAAAACGTCAGATGCCCTGTTGACGCCGGGCGCGCGTTGCCGCGGCTGAGCCGCTCTTCAAAGCCGGCAGCGTCTGGTCTGGCCTGCGCTCCGCCAGCTGCCCACAGGTCCTGTCCTCGTGGCTTTCTGCCCTGTCCTCCCTGGCCGGCTGCACTGGCTTCTGTGACGCTCGCTCCTTGCTGCGGAAGTGCAGGTGCAGCACCTTAAAGGCTGAGTGCGTCCCACACAGCGGGGCTGGAGCTGGGCACCTTCAGTCCACCCAAACACCGCCCTCCCGCTGTGCACAGCCACTGCTGCCCCTCCTGCACCCCGACACATGGGGAGCTGATCTGAGCCTGCCCCACCTGCTGTCCTGTGATCTCCCCTCTGCTACCCCCATCTCGGGCTCCATACCCCTTCCTCAGACCTCTCTGCCTGGGGCTGCTCTCCCCAACTCAGCAGAGCAGGGCTGGCCAGGACTAAAGACAGGGGCGACCATTGGTGCCCAGAAATCCTGAATCCAGGAAACCCCTCAGTCCGAGGCGGACCAGGATGGCCGACCACCCTGACTAGGGGAGGGCCGGCCAAAGTCTTTGACCCTGACCTAAGTTCTCTCTGCTTCGCTGAGTCTCTTTCTGTCTCTCTCCCCCTCTGTCTGTCTGAATGTCTGCCTGCCTCTCTCTCACACACACACACCTGAGGCACAGGTCTCACAGAACAGCCCTTGGCCCTCTCTGCCAGGAGGGTGGTTCTCGGAGGTTCCCGTCCTCTGTGAGGATGCTGACAGCTGTGGGTCACGGCTGGTGCGGTGGTTCTCACTCTTGGCTGCAGAGAGCAGCTGGGGGCTGCAGGTCAGGCCCCACCTAGCTCCGCATGGCCCTGGTTCACTTAAGTGACAGGCTGGGGTGAGGGGAGGAGGAGGCCAGGGTGTGACCGTCGGTTTCATTTCTGCTTTCCCCCAGCTCCCCGAGTCAGGCGACTGAGCACAGTGGCAGTTGGTTTGTGGGACACCCATCTGTCGGTAGGGCATGAGTATCCTCGGCTCTGTCCTGCTGAATCATGGGTCCTGGCCGCAGCGCCGGGGCCAGCTGTGTTTGTGACCTGGTGCATCCTCAGGAGAAGGAGAGCAGGCGAGGCGCCAGGGAACGTAGGATTTGCTGATGAATTCTGTTTCAAAAAAGGTGGCTTTTTTTCTGTTGTCAGACATCAGGAAACAGGTAGAGGCTGTGACCTTTGGGCCAATCAAATGAATCTACAGAGATTAAAGGAGGATTGTGGAGTGAAAACCAAAAAAAAAAAAAGCCAAACATAGAGGAATCCGTTTACCCTTTCAGCCATGTATTTCGCTGTTGCCGAACCTTTATTAAAATGCTTCTCTCAAAGGAAAAATTGTATAGTTTTTTCAGGCTTTAAAAACCCAGGCCGTGTGTCTAAAGGTCACTTGACGAACAGCACAAATCCGATGGTAAAGGGCAGGGTGCGGAGGGGTGAGCCTCCCGTCCAGCACCAAAGCAGGCTCTGTGGGCTCATCCCTCCCAGGGAATCCAGCACCAGAGCAGGCTCTGCAGGCTCATCCCTCCTAGGGAGTCCAGCACCAGAACGGGCTCTGCGGGCTCATTCCTCCCAGGGAGCTTGGCTTCTGCACAAAGAGTGTCAGAAGAAAAGACTTCTTCAGACATTTTGAAATTAACATTTCATTTGTATTAAAGAGCCCAACCCTCCTTGGAGAACAAGTACTAAATACAGCATTCACACAGCTAGCCCTATAGGGGAATTTGAGATTGGACCAGAATGGCAGATTTGTACATGTCATCCAGGACCTTCCACCCATCCATCTGCACATCTATCTATACCTCCACCTGCCCATCCACTCATCCATTCCTCCATCCATCCATCATCCATCCATCCATCCATCCATCCATCCATCCATCCATCCATCCATCTACCCATGCATCCATCTATCCATCCACCCATGCATCCATGCATCCATCCATTCACACATCCATCTATCCATCCACCCAAGCATCCATCCATCCATGCATCCATCTATCCATCCATTCATCCATCTATCTATCCATCCCTCCATCCATCCATAACCTACTCACACATCCATTCAGCCATCTATCCATCCATCCATCCATCCATCCATCCATCCATCCATCCATCCATCTACCCATGCATCCATCGATCCATCCACCCATGCATCCATCCATTGACACATCCATCTATCCATCCACCCAAGCATCCATCCATCCATTCATCCATCTATCTGTCCGTTCATCCATTCATCCATCTATCTATCCATCCCTCCATCCATCCATAACCTACTCACACATCCATTCAGCCATCTACCCATCCATCCATCCATCCATCCATCCATCCATCCATCCCTCCATTCATCCATCCACAAATCCACTGGTCCATCCATCCATCCATAACCTACTCACCCCCCCATCAACCCATCCACCCACACACCACCTATTCATTCATTCATCCATCACATACCCACCCACCCATCTGTCTATCCATCCATCCATCATCAACCCATCCACTCACCCATCCATTCACCTACCCATTCATCTATCCACCCACCCATCCATCTATTCATCCAGCCATCATCTGCCTGCCCATCTATCCAACATCCAACTATCCATTTATCTACCCACCCAACCATAACCAACCATCCATCCACTCAGCCATCTACACACCCCCTTTCCCTCTCACCCTCCCTCCCTATCTCCCTTTCTTCTTTCCTTTGTCCATCCATACATCCATTCATTTACCCATCCATCTATCCAACTATCCACTCATCCATTTATTCATCCAACCATCTACCACCCATCCATTAATCCACCTGTGCATTCATCAATCTATCCCTTTCTCTCTCTCTCACCCTTTTCTCTCTCTCCTTTCATCCATCCCTCCTTTCTCCTGTCCATCCATCCAGCCTTCCATCTATCCATTCATCCCTTATCTACCCACCCATCTATCCATCCACCCGCCCCTTCACCCACCCATTCATTCATCCATCTGTAAACATATATTAAATGCCACTGCCTTCCATGTACCAGGCCTGTTCAAAACACTGGCAGAAATGAGTGAGACTAACTCAGTTCCTGCTGGGAAAAGAGACAATGGGCCATCTGCCTTCAATATGACACCTGCTGGGGAAGACCTGGGGAGTATGGGGGTTTCAAGGAACACTGGCCAAGGGCCAGAACCCAGAAGCTGGAGTGGGAGCAGACTTCCAGTGGTGATGTCTACGGGAAGCTGACATAGCATAGGAGCTAGTGGGTTAAGGTTGGAAAGTTCACGGTGAGAACAGAAAGAAGGTAGTTCCAGATGAGGAAACAAGAGGAAGTAAAGGATGGGAAGGAGAGTGAAGCCTGGGAAGGCGTCCCAAGGGCCGGGAGTGTCTCAGGTACCCAAACACCCAGGCAGGACGGACCTGCTTTCTCTAACACCCTGGGGACGCCCACCACAAACTGGGCACTTGAAACAACAGAAGTTTATCGTCTCACAGCTCTGGAGGCCAGAAGTTTGAAATCACAGTGTTGCCAGAGTTGGTTCCTGTTGGAGGCTCTAGGGCAGCGTCTGTTCCATGTGTGTCTCTCCAGCCCCTGGTGACAGCTGGCAGCCCTCAGTGAGTCTTGGTTTGCAGGCGCATCTCTTGATGTCTGCCTCCGTAGTCACACGGAGGTCCTGTCCTGGTCTCTGTTTCACTGTGTCTCTCCTCTCCTTCCCAGGACACCAGTTGTGTTGGATTTAGGGTCTCAGTGTCTCTCCTCTCCTCTTATAGGGTCCCTGTCATATTGGATTTAGGGCCCACCCTACTCAGGTATGACCTCATCTTATCTAATTGCATCTGCAACGACCTTATTTTCACATAAGGAGTCGGGACTTCAGCCTTCTCAGGGGATACAATTCAACCTTTCCCACCGCCCCACCAGCCAGTGCCGCAGCTCATGGGCCCTTCCTGCCATGAGCGCCCACTCAGTGCTGGCCTTTCTGCTGCTCCCCGTGTTGGCTTTTATGGCCACTGCACACACCTCTCCACGTGTCTCTGTCAGGCATGCAGAGAGAACTGTGGGGCTTGTGATCGTCTCCCTTAGGTTGGAATCCTGCAGACTCTTGAGTGGAGATTGTTGTGCTCCTGACTCACTGGGACTTGCAGAAGAAAACCAGGAGAGGGCAGGAAACAGGCCAAGGGAAGGGAGAGGCCGGAGCAGATGTGGTTTCAGGTGGGGTCCAGTGGTCCTGACGGGGGACTCTGGACATACATCAGACTGCAGGTCAGGATGGGGGCTTTGACCTCAAGGTGGTCAGGGTCTGGCCCTGGGCCATCCTGGCACAGGCTTCAATCCCAGGGGCCCCTGGACGAGGGCCCAGCTGCCCAAGGCAGGCCCTGGGGCTCCAGGTGTGAGCTGTTAGGGCGGCACCTGCAGCGGGGGTCGTGGTCACCCCCGAGGGTAAGGGGCATCCTATGTGACAATGGGGAGGGTGGGGGGCAGCAGTAAGGCTGCAGGCAGGTTCAGCCCTTGTAGTTTTCCTGCCATGGAGTTCACTCACCCACCTGAAAGCTGCGAGTGTCCTTCCTGTCCACACACAGCCGCACGGGGCTCAGACTTTCCAAAGCCCAGCTGCTGTGACGGGTGTGCTGCCACATCACGTGGCGGCTGACTGCATTTCCACGACAGCCGGTGAGGTTGGGCCTCTTTTCCAGGTTTGTTGGTCACTTGGGCATTTTCCCTTGCTGGCAGTCATTTAAGGTTTCTGTCCACTTTTCTGATGGGGTGTCTGCCTCTTCCTTATGGACTTGTGCAGTTCTTTCTACATTCAGGGTGTAAGTGCACCTCCCTCAGGCACTCCCTGAGTAAATCACTCGGCACGAGGACCCTGCGTGCACCTGCAGTATGCTGTTCTGGTTGCCTGCAGAGCCTGCAAGCTCGCCAGCGGCCAGCGGGCATGGGGCTGGCACCAGATGCCATCCACAGCTCACACGCCAGAAAGGCGGGATCCCACATGCGGATCCTCACTCCTCCCTGCTCGGGGACTGCTGTGCCTTTGTTTTGGGGCTGGGGAATGTCCTCAGCTGGTTCTTCCCCCAGTGTCCTGATCCTGGGTCCACATGTGACCGGTCCCTGCAGACCCCACACCTCTGAGAAAGGCTTCAGTGGCATGAGCCTAGGCTGGACCACGACACACTGAGCAAAGCCCAACTGTCTCTGTGACCAACGGCCATCTGGGCTGGCCCCTGCTGCCGAGCTGCTGGGACCACAGGCAGAGGAGATCCACCCAGCCCCGGAGCCCACCTCTCCAATTGCTGGGGCTTAATACAGTCACCCATGATGCTGTCAGAATCCTTCAAGTCTCAGCCCACATAGTGACTTATGGCCACCCACATAGTATCTGCCTGGACCCCAGACCTGAGTGGTCAGCAGGGATCACACCTGGGGGCTCCAGGTGTGAGCTGTTAGGGCGGCACCTGCAGCAGGCGGGGTGTAGCCGCCCCTGAGGGTAGGGGCATCCTATGTGACAACGGGGAGGGTAGGGGGCACTAGTGAGGCTGCAGGCAGGTTCAGCCCTTGTAGGCAGCCCAGCACTTTTCTTGCCACAGAGTTTACTGACCCACCTGAAAGGTGCGAGCATCCCTCCTGTCCACATGCAGGCACGTGCGTGTGGCATGTGCTACAATGCAGCAGTAGCGGTGTCCCCATGTGCTGTCAGGCACAAAGCCCTCGGTGTGGGGTGTGCCCTCAGGCAGTTCGGGGCAGGGCTGCAGGTGGGGCTGGCAGGAGTGACGCTTGTCTTATCACAGGTCACTGCCTGGAAGGGGTGGCTGCCATCCTATCACAGGTCATGCTGAGGGCATTGGCATTTACTCCAAGCACCAGGATAACCCTGGGGTTTCCTTGGGCTATGGCCTGATATGTTGGTATCTAGAAGAATCCTTTAGGCCACAGAGAGACAAAAGACGCTTGGACTGAGGGCCAGGAGCCACTAAGATCTGGGATGGGGCTTGGAAGAGGCTCTTGGGTCGGGCAGTGGCAGTGGTCAGGCAGTGTGGTTGGAGTCTGGACACGTGGGGAGCCCACAAGAATGCTGACAGGCGGGTGAGGGGCTGGGGGAGAGTGGTGCAGGATGGCACAGAGGTCCAGCCTGAGCAAGTGGGCACGACATAAAGCAGGTGCACGACCTGCCACAAGGGACCCTGCAGGAGTGCGGACCTGGGTGAGGGTCACCACTGCACCCAACACTGTGTGGGAGCCCAGGGAAGGGGAAACAGATCACACCCAGCACACCTGCGTGGGAGCCCGGGGAGGGGGGACAGGTCACACCCAGCACACCTGCATGGGAGCCCAGGGAGGGGGGACAGGTCACACCCAGCACACCTGCATGGGAGCCCGGGGAGGGGGGACAGGTCACACCCAGCACACCTGCATGGGAGCCCGGGGAGGGGGGACAGGTCACACCCAGCACACCTGCATGGGAGCCCGGGGAGGGGACAGGTCACACCCAGCACACCTGCGTGGGAGCCCGGGGAGGGGACAGGTCGCACCCAGCACACGTTCGTGGGAGCCCGGGGAGGAGGGACAGGTCGCACCCAGCACACCTGCATGGGAGCCCGGGGAGGGGGGACAGGTCACACCCAGCACACCTGCATGGGAGCCCGGGGAGGGGACAGGTCACACCCAGCACACCTGCGTGGGAGCCCAGGGAGGAGGGACAGGTTGCACCCAGCACACCTGCATGGGAGCATAGTGGATGTGTTACCTCTAACATCTAGGCTTCAGGGGAGGCCGGAAGGAGAGATGGGCCAAGAGGCATCAGGTGAGGAAGCTTTGCTGTGGGTGGGCTGGGGTGGGGCGGAAGCTGACGTCGGGGTGTGAGCAGGTGAGCTGGGCCTGTGTAAATGCATGGGGCCCAGCGGAAACGAGGCAAGGAGGCTGAGGCGGTTTTTCCATTGTGGATGTCTTTTATTGTGCTTAGGGACCCACACGATGCTGACTAGAGAGAGGTCGACAGACACAGACAACACCTGGGTTGCTACACGGAGCCCCTCCCCAGAAGGCGATGAGGAAGCCGCTCTCTGTGCTGACTGCGGCGGCCAGAAGGCGATGGGGAAGCCGTCCTCTGCGTCCCTCCCCAGAAGGCAATGGGGAAGCCGCTCTCTGTGCTGACTGCAGCTGCCTGGCAGTTCACAGGCTGACGGCTCCCACTGAGCGTTACATTCCAGTCCCTGGAGCCCACGTCCACTTGCAGGGGACAGCCGTGACTGGCCCTGCACGGCACCTGCCCTCGGGCAGCACGTAGGCAGGCCCACCGACTCGAGGCATGAATTCAAACTATGGCACCCACTTTCCTGTCAGTGGCAGAGGGCAGTGTGCCATGGAAAGCAGCTTTTGGCCAACATCCTTCACTCAGTATTGCTAATTATTCTTGTAAACAAAAACTGCAATATCAGCAAACAAGCTCGCAGATACTGCATTCTTGAATTTGTTTTGATTCACAGGTAAATATGATTTTAAAAAGCCATCTGCAAACATAAAAACTGTTATTGATGTGACACGCACCTGAGACAAATAAAATTCCAGTGGGGTCCCTTCCTGGAGGTCATGGCTCAAGGCCAGGCAGCGTGTGGTCTGCAGGCTGCCTGCATGGGGGCCCTGCATGCGTCCTGGGGTAGTACACGCTCCTGCGTGGGGGCCCTGCATGCGTCCTGGGGTAGTACATGCTCCTGCGGGGGCCCTGCATGCGTCCTGGGGTAGTACACGCTCCTGCGGGGGCCCTGCATGCGTCCTGGGGTAGTACACGCTCCTGCAGGGGCCCTGCATGCATCCTGGGGTAGTACACGCTCCTGTCAGGCCTTTCCTTATACCACAAGGACCCACAGGCTGCCTGAGTGGCAGTAGCCTGAGCTGGTTTCAAGGAGTTTTATTTCTCTCTGCTACAAGAACATAAACAGAATTTCCTGGTGAGACATACCAGGACCCCTGTCCTCCAATGCCTCTGAACAGACTGTGTGTGCAACGTGTCAACTGAACGCTCAATTTACAGCCTCTGCTGGGAGCCATGCATTGGGAAAGGACTTTGCATGAATTTGTGGTTTCCTCCATTTCACCTTCTGCACAGCTAAACCAGGCGGGACACTTGGCTTTTTAATACGGGCAGAGTAAATGGTCTAGGAAGCTACTGTGAGCACAGGGATTCTCAGCAGGTGCGTCTACAAGGATCGTGATCCCCACCTGAGAACACAGTGCCCCTGGGGCAGCCTCAGAGCCGGGAGCCGGGAGCAGGGAGCAGGGAGGGAGGGAGCCAGCCTCACACAGACAGCATGAAGTTAGACATTTTTTTGCCCTGCGGGGACGAGAATGGGGTGGACCTCACTGCACAGATCTACGTCGTTATTACAGCAACACAAGACATGGCGAGGTGCACTCCCGGCACGGAAAGGTGTAAACAGTCAGAAGAGAGGAGTCTTCTGCTTTGTTGTTTGTGTTTTCAGTAGAGGTTGAAGAGTAGAAGTTGCCCTCCTTTCTCTCGAAACTTAGATTTCCTTGGTTTGTTCGTGTCTCTCCCATTGCAGGATGACTTCCCAGGGTCTTCGTCTCTGCCCCCTCTACACCTTGAGCCAGTGGCGGAGCTGGAAAGAAAACAGGTTTAGTCAGAAACCCTGGGGCGATGCCCCATTTAAGAGCAGCTGAAGGTGGCTAAGAGCAGCTGAAGGCAGTGAGCAGACCGTTTGCAGCCTCCCGGCCATGTGCCCGGGAGAGGGGGAGGCTCATGGGGGCCCTGGACCAACACACCTTTGACAGGTGCCAGGGATCCGATGCCTCGCTCAAACTTCTACAAATCAATTATTACTTGATTTTTTAAAAAGCTGTGAGACTGAGGTTGCTGTGGTGGCCATGGTGGCCTCTGGGGCATATTGATCAGCTGCTGAGTCTGAGAGATGCCGGGCACCCTCAATCCGGGGCTGGTTCCAGATTGTACCCCAGTGACTTGGGTGTGACGTGGTGATGTCACCTCTCCCCCACGTCGCCCCACCTTCCTGGGGGCCTCAGATGCTCCATCCAAGTGACACACTACCTCTGCAGCTCCGTCTTGCTCTCTGCGACCTGCGCGGGTGCAAGAGCAGCGTGTACTGACTGCTCGGGGACTGATGAGACAGACAAGAGCAGCTATTTAGACCACCAGCAAATGTCATTGCCTGCTATTATGCAGCTGTTAGTTCAGCCTGTTTGTGAGCGTAAAAGCCCCTCGATAGCAGTAAATGGCAAGAAGTGTGCTTCATAAACATTCCAAACAGGTTTCACGTGGGGCTTGCTTCTGACAAAACCATGCCGGTCATGGAAAGCCACTGAAGCTACTGTTGGCCACACCACAGGCTCCACCGGCCACTCCACTGAGAGCCTGCAGGGACCTCCTCGGCCTGGGTGGGATCACACTGCAGGCCAGGGGTCTACCGGGGGCCTGGAGCAGCCACAGCTGATGCCAGCACAGGCAGCATCCGGGTGCAGCTCGGGGCTCAGTGAAGGAAGCTGGGGGCAGGGAGTCCGGCCAGGACCCACAGCCAGGGGTGGCCCTGCGGCCGGAGCCCTAGAGCAGAGGCTCTGGGTGGCAGCCCCACTTCAGGTCAGCGATGAAGGAGCCATGCTTGGGACTCCAGTTGTGAGCCCTGTACCCCCGGGGTGAAGCAGTTCTCTGTCCTGCCCGCTGACAGAAGCAGAAGGTCTCCTCTGGAGGGAGGTGTGCTTGGGGGCTCCCAGATTCCCACAGATTAAGATCAAGCCATAAATGTAAAATAAAGACTAGAAACAGAAGACAGCAGCCCACTCAAGTGAGTCCCCAGAAACCAGACCTCAATTTGACCCCAAAGGACCAGAGCTGTTGCAACAGATTCCAGGACGGCCACATGGGGGACTCTCGGAAAAGTGACACATGCACATCACAGTGATGAGAATTTTACAAGAAACAGCAGAGCACATGCAGCTTCCAGAGATGAAGCAGAAAGAGAATGGCTGGGATGCAGACCAGGGGCAGGGCAGTGGGAGGCGGAGCGTCCATAGCTTAGCTGTGGTTTGTTCACGTGACGGATGGTCAGGGACCAGTCACGGTAGGTGAAGCGTGGCTATGGACACAGACATTTCTGACCTAGATGGAATAATAGGGACCAAATTTACCCTACTGTCCGAAACAACCCCCATATAAAACACACGTGCCGATGACCTTCCAGACCGTGGACACTAGACCCTAAGGGTCAGTGGTCCCTGAGGGAAGCCAACAAGGAGGCCCCCTGCCACCCTGCTCGCTGCCTCGAGGGAGTTTCTAGATTGCAGCACAGGGACGGTGCAGCCTGGTGGACTCCCTGAGCTGACAGGCTGGAAAGGAGAGCGAGGGCAACGGAGGTGGCTGCAGTTTGCAGGCCAGAGCACCAGAGACGAGGTGGCCACACAGAGAGAAGACCTGGGACAATGGCCCAGGACCGCCACTGAGGGTTCAGCTGAGCACATCCCGCTGTGTATGAGGAGGCTGGGGAGAGAAACGCCGACAGGACCAGAGGGAACCACCTCTGATGCCCACACAGGGCTGGGCACGGTGCCTGTTCCCCCAGCCAGGAAAATGTCACGATTCTCGGGGATTTGCATGGAGTGTGCACAAGATCTTGTTTCAGTAGGGGTTGGTTAGGGCTACACGAAATGCTGAAGCCAAATAATACAGTTTTTAGGAAGCTAAAAATATCTAGAGATGCAACAAATGAAATTGTAAGAAGAGCAAGGGAAAGATCAAGCTAGACGCAGATGCAGAATGGGTGAGGGGCAGGCAGTTTCCACAGTGTCTAGTTTTCCTGCTGTGGGCTCACAAGGGTCTGTTTGTCACGGTGACAAATTAATAATTTTAAAATGGCCACATGTGGATTAATGATAAGATGCGTTACTCAACTGTGCACCTAAGATTCAAATGAAAACAAAATCTAAGTGAGATGAGAGACCTGGAGGACCCGCGGCCAAGTGGACACACCAGAGCCTCATAACGGAAAACACAGAAAGGCAGAAGGCAGTCTTTCAATGTGTGGCCGCAAATTTCACAGAATGACAAGATTTGTGAATCCACAGATCTGGCCACACGACATATCCAGAGAGGAAAAATAAAAAGAAACCAAATTAGTGGTGGTGGGCACCTGTAGTCCCAGCTACTCAGGAGGCTGAGGCAGGAGAATGGTGCAAACCCGGAAGGCGGAGCTTGCAGTGAGCCGAGATCGCGCCACTGCACTCCAGCCTGGACGACAAAGCGAGACTCCGTCTCAAAAAAAAAAAAAAAAAAAAGGAAAAGAAACCCAGGTCCTGACACTCCACCGTGAACCCACAACATGGAAAGCAGAAAAAACTCGGCCGAGTGCAGGGGTGAGGACACCACAGAGCAGGCTCACAGGCCACACGTCTCAGCACAGCCATGGAACACTGCTGCCTCCAAAACGCAGAGATAGTCCCTGTCAGCCTAGAGCCCTGAGCCCACAACAGTGCTTTTGTGAATGAGAGCAACATAAAGACGTTCCCAGACACCAATAGTGAGGGAGGTTAGCAAGAGACCTCCTCAAAGGAATGTCTGAAGGATGCTTTTTGAAAAGCAAGAAAATGGTCCTAGAATAAAAGAAGTCTATAATGAAATGGGAACCAACAAACCCCAAGCATACACATTAGTCCAAGGAACACGATGAGTCCATACAAAATAATAACAGTGTCTAATTTGTGGGTTAAAAAGAGAGAAATGGATTTGAACAATCATAGCATGTTCATCAGTAGGAGGAAGATTTAAGTCCTTGTAACGGGATGGGGTTAAAATATGGTTTATCTGTAGAGTTTAAGTGAAATATGTATGGTACAACCTCAAGAGTAGCTATTAAAAGAATAGAATAAGCCTGGGCACAGTGGCTCAGGGCTGTAATCCCAGCACTCTGGGAGGCAGTGGTGGGCAGATCACTTGAGGTCAGGAGCTCGAGACCAGCCTGGCCAACATGGTCAAACCCTGTCTCTACTAAAACCACAAAAATTATCCAGGTGTAGTGGTGGGCACCTGTAATCCCAGCCACTTGAGAGGCCGAGGCAGGACAATTGCTTGAACCTGGGAGGTGGAGTTGCAGTGAGCAGAGATCATGCCACTGCACTCCAGCCTGGGTAACAGAAGAAGACTCCGTCTCAAAAAAAAAAAAAAAAAAAAAAAAAAAAAAAAAAGAACAAAGTATGTAAGTTCTAAGCAAGTAGAGAGAAATAAACGGAATAATAAAAATGAGTGAACCAAGAAAAATCAATCTATAAAAAGGCAATAAAGGAGAAAAACACTAAAAATGGGACAAATGGAATAGAAAGATAGTAGAATCAAGTTCAAATATATCAATAATCACAACAAATGTAAATGGATTAACCTGTCCAATTGTCAGCGTAAGAAAGTCTAGGTGTATGCCGGGTTTGCAAAAGACACTTAAATCTTAAGATTACTGCAAACTTGAAAGTTAATAGATTGCAAAAGATATTTCAGGCAAACTCAAAGGACACCTGGTGCAACTATATTTGTCCCAGACAAGTCAGACTTTAAGACCAAAAGCATCATTAGGGAGTGAAGATGGGTTCATGTCACCAGGAAGAGATGATCATTCTAGACATGGATCAACCTCAGAAAACAGCCTCAGACTACAGAGAGCAAAACCTGATAGAACTGAGGGGAACAGCAAACAAATATACCATCGAGGAAGAATATGCCACAGGCATCTCTCAATTACTCATGGTCAAGCACCCCTAAAGTTGACAAAGGGTAGACAATGTGGGTAACACGATATATAAGCCTACTGAAATGGACAGAAGCAGAACTGTGTATTGACAATTAGAGAATAGCACATTCATCTAAAAGATGTGCAATGTTTATCAAAGTTGATCAGGTACAAGGCCCTAAAGAAGTCTCAATACATTTTAAATAATAGGTATCATATGTGTTTGAGAACAATGAAATTAATGTGGAAATTAAAAACAAAAAGATGAGTAAAACATCCCCATATATTTGGCAATTTAAAAACAGACTTTTAAGCAAGTTATGAGTTGACAAAGTCACAATGGAAATTAAAATGTACTTAGAACTAAAAGATAAATACTATGTAAAAAAATGTGGAATGCAGCACATGGAGTATTTTGAGGGAAATTCATAGCCTTGAGTGCTTACATTAGAAAAGATCGAAGGATGCAAATTAACAACCTAAAGTCCAAATTAAAAAGTTAGCAAAACTACAACAGAGTAGATCCAAGAAAAGCAGAGGAAGAAATGATAAATACAGGAGCTGAGATTAATGCAACAGGAAGCACAGCAAGAATCTCACACGAAGTCAGAGTTGGATATTTGAGAAGACTAGCAAGATCCTACACAAAGTGTAAGACCCCCAGATATAGGACTCTCGGAGGAGAGAGGCTCTGGTGGAGCAGGACCGGAGGCCCAGTGGGGAGGGGCTGGCGTCCCCTGGATGCATGGGATGGGATGCCTGGATGCTCCTCCTGTGTTTGGAGCAGGCAAGTCACTGGGAGGACAGAGGAAAAGGTGCCAATGGAGGGAGGCAGAGCCCACACCAGAACCTGACTCGCAGGGAGGAGGAACAAGCTGTGTAGATGTGTGCTCAGAGGTGGCTTCTCCCCATTGCCTCCCGGCCTGTTCCCTGCTCAGCGTCTTGTTCTGCCTGACGTCACCGCCCACCTCCCAGGCACACAGAGCCCCCTCCCTCTGCCTGCATCCTTGCTCCTGCCCCATGTGCAGGTCCATGCTGGGCTCCTCAGGCGTGAGCTCATGAGAACCCTGTTGGAAGGATGTTTACGAGAATGAGCCACAGAGAGGTGGCCAGAGGTAAGAGGCAGGTCCAAGGTGGGGCCGCGGTGCCCTCCACACTACGGCCTTCTCTCCCTTTTGCTGTGCCTTGGACTCTGCTGTCGGCATTAGGCTGACGTTAGTGTCTGGAATCAGGTCGGGGCTGAGGCCACTCTGGGGTGAGGGACGACAGTGCCACAGGCCCAGGGCACAGCCCAGGCTCCTCTCCTGCCGGCCAACTCTGTGATTTTGGGCACATTCCGGGGCCTCTCTGGGTCTCAGGGATCCTTGTGTAGACAGAGTGGCAGGCTGCCTCTTAGGGTTGTGGGAGTAAAAACACGTCAGGTGTTTACTGTGTGCCCCTGGGAATGCACCTGCTCCACGGCATGTCATGAACATGTGCGCACACACTTGGATGGCTCCCAGGGTGCAGGAAACACCTGGCGTGACCATCCTCTCACTCGAAGGCAGCCCCAGGCTCCCAGGCCTCTCCAAGCCCCTCCAGGGCTCCCTATGGCTCCCCATGGCCAGGCCCAGGCCTCCCCTCCTGGCACTGTCCCTCGTGCCCCCATGAGGTGGGCGGGTCCCTTGCTGGTCCTTAAGCTGGCTCAGCTGGCCCTGCAGGGCACCGCTCCTGTGGTCTGGGACATGCCCAGGTCTTTGCAGGGACCATGCTTTCCTCAGGCGTCTGTGCAGAGGCACCTCCCGGGGCCCCCGCGTCATGCGCCCCCCCGTCCCAGACGCACGTCTCCACTGTCACCTGCCACCGCTGGCTGCCTGTCCTCATAGAGCACATGCTGGCTGAGTAAATGAGCACCATCTACACCAGCCTCGTCTACACCAGCCTCAGAGCCCTCTGGGGGCTAAGAACACTGAGCTTGGGATCATTCTGAATTCCCGAGAGAGGCCCAGCAGGGACCACGACCTCACCGTGAACTGGCGCACCTCCCCTCTGTCCACCAGCTCGCGGTCCTTCTCGGGCGCAATGGCGTAGGCCAGTTTCTGAAAGAGAAGAAGAGTGCGGGGGCCAGTGCAGACCAGCACCCACCGCCAGCACCCACCACTGACTCACACTGCCAGGACCCTCACCTGCCAGCACCCTCACCACCAGCCCTCCTCACCTGCCAACGCCCACCCGCCGGCATCCATATCACCAGCGCCCACCACTGACTTACACTGCCAGTGCCCACACCGACCAGACAGCCAGTCAGGCCCGAAGCCGACATCCTGACGGTCCCCTTAAAGTCCAGTGCAGAGCAGAACATCAGCATTTGAGCCCTCGCTTGAAATAAAACGTGGTCCTGGAGACGGCTCTTGTCTCTAAGTTACCACGTGTGCTGGGCCCTGAGGAAGAACGTGCCCACACCCAGGTGGGCTGCCTCGGGGCCACCTGCAGCTGACATGTTCCAGGAGCACTTGCTTTTTGTCACCTGCAGCTCCTGGGAGAGTGAACGCTGAGCCTGCCTTCCGTCCACTGCCTGCTGCGGCAGCTCCTGGGGCTGGACGGCACCAAGTCCTCCCAGAGCAGGCGGCATCTTCAGGAGTTCACACTCGGGGGCCTGGATGCCTGTGTCTGGATCTCTGAGGCCAGGTGACCTCTCGCAGGGACCCCTGTGTGTGGCCCCACCCCACGTCATCACCACAATTCCACTTGTACCTGGCTCAGCTGCTGAGGTTTTACTTGGCTTATGTTGAGAGTCTGGCCGTGCGAGGGGTAAGGGCACTGGCTATTTAGGCCTGCTGGGTTGTGGGCATCCTCCAGCTCTGTGCTGACCTGGGCCCTGCCTCCCAAGTCCATCCAGCCTCCCAGAGGAGCTCTCTCCCTGCAGGGACTGCCCGGTTGCCTGCTCTTCCCCTGCGCTGGGTCCTGGCAGGTCAGCCCGTGGGGGTCTGAGAAGGACTGTCCACAGCACAGTGCCATCAGCTTTCCTGGGGCCATGGCAGCCCCAGAGCCCCTCCCGCTCCACAGAAGCCCCCAGCCACACACTGTGCTTTGCCTGCACTGGGCCCTGGCCTGGCCAGGCTGCTGGAGAGACTGGCTCAGTGCCAGCCTGGGAGCACCTGCCACATGTCTGAGCCCAGGGGGCACCGTGTGGCCCTAAGGTGGAATCCTTGAACACAGCTGGTGCTGCTCTGGGGTTTTGCTGCCCAGGGTCAAGCGAGTTCTTTCTGAGAAAGGCTGGGATCTGAGGAAGCAGCTTCCGGGAGTTCCCAGTGGTGGGATCTCAGGTGAGGGCGACCCTCTTCCAAGGAGGGAGTGTCCTTGTCTCTTCCGGGAACCACAGAGCCAAGGTGTTAAACAGGGCGCTATGATTGGTCCACCTGCCTTTCTTCTACGCAAAGGTGGCAAAACCAAGCAGAGGAAAGGAGATGCATGTCAGTCACTCCGCAAAGCTTCCTGGGGCTCCAGCTGCCCCTGTTCAGCCAAAGTTGGGCTCGGCCCTGGGGGGGCCTAGGTCACCCCTGATTCTACTGTCCTCAGATGGCTGCTGTGTCCCCCCGCCCCGCCACATACCATAGTGTGTAGGCATGCATGCACTCAGTACACACAAACACTTGGACACACATGTGAGCACAGACCCAGGCGCACACACACGTGCACACGCAGACAGCACATACAGACACAGAGATACAGTGGACGTACACACAGGCACATGCACACACAGACGCATGCACACATAGACACAGACAGACACGTGGACATACATAAAGACACACACATGAATACACATATGGACGCACACCCATGGGCCCAGGCGTGCAGGTGGACACCCACAGACACACACACACACTGTTGTGGTGGCCACCTCCAGTATCGTCCTCTTGGTCACAGATGACCCAGGCAGGTGAGGACTGGGGCCGTGGACACCCATGGAGCCTTTCTGGTGGCCTCACACTCAGGTGAAGGCGCCCCATCCAAATACCCACCTCTCGAAAGGACCCAGGCAGGCTGCAGAACTTGTAGGCCGCATAGATGGGCACCATGGCCATGGAGGATGTGGCGATGACCCAGCCCAGCACATTGGCCCAGTCGGGGAAGATGTAGGCCCCATAGTGGGGGGGCCTGAAGGTCACGATGCTGACCACGACCACGAACTGAAACCAGCAAATACGGAGGTCAGGCAGCTCTCAGCCGGCGGTGCCAGGACAAAGCAGGGATGGGGCAGGCACTTCATGGCAGAGGGTCTCTCAGCCCCCAGAGCTGTGCACGTGCAGACCTCAGCCAGGCCTGCAGA
This sequence comes from Symphalangus syndactylus, assembly GCF_028878055.3. Taxonomy (NCBI): domain Eukaryota; kingdom Metazoa; phylum Chordata; class Mammalia; order Primates; family Hylobatidae; genus Symphalangus; species Symphalangus syndactylus. Next base: position 100,701,442 of record NC_072438.2, on the reverse strand, counting down.
CATGGCAGCTGGGCATCCTGGGCAAGTCATGTCCTCCTGAAGCTTGATCTAGCCTGTCCTGTCCTATCCTGTTCCATCCCCTCCCCTCCCCTCCCATCCCATCCTGTTCCACCACCTCTCCTCCCCTCCCCTCCCATCCTGTTCTGTCCCCTCCCCTCCCATCCCATCCTGTTTCATCCCCTCTCCTCCCTTCCCCTCCCATCCCATCCTGTTCCATCCCCTCTCCTCCCCTCCCCTCCCATCCCATCCCATCATGTTCTATCCCATCCCATCCTGTTTCATCCCCTCTCCTCCCCTCCCCTCCCCTCCCATCCCATCCTGTTTCATCCCCTCTCCTCCCCTCCCCTCCCATCCCATCCTGTTTCATCCCCTCTCCTCCCCTCCCCTCCCATCCCATCCTGTTTCATCCCCTCTCCTCCCTTCCCCTCCCATCCCATCCTGTTCCATCCCCTCTCCTCCCCTCCCCTCCCATCCCATCCCATCATGTTCTATCCCATCCCATCCTGTTCTGTTACATCACATCCTGCTCTATTCCATCCCATCCCATCTTATCCCATCCCATCCCTTCCTGTTCTATCCCACCTTGTTCTATTCCTTGCTTGAAATCACAACAAAAACAAAACTGACCACCACCAACTACACTGAATCTACGATCATCCATGGCCTGAAGACACAACTGTGACCCATGCAGGACCACCCTAGGGCCATCTGAGCTCCGTATCTCTACTCATTCTAGAAGCAAATCTGATAAAGTCACAGACCTGTCTCAGAACTACCACCACAAAGGTAACAGAGGGTGGGGTGGATGCCACTTGGAGGGGCAGCTTCCCACTCTCCGGAGGCTTCTCCTGAGGCAGCTTATGCATTTGTTCATCCACTCCACAAACATGCACCACCATCTAAAAAGATCCTCCACGTGCCTACATATGCACCTCACACCTCAATGTGTTCTGTGCACCCACATGTGTACTGCACGCCTACTTATGTGTCCTGTGTACCTGGGTCCTTCCCAAGGAGACAAGGGAAGCTCTGATAGATATGGTTTATGATGTAGCTTAAAATGCATTTTTTTCCAAATTATCCACTTTTCCTCAATTTCAGAAAAGTTAAAACATCCAAGCCTTCCACCTGAAAAGCATGTTGGACGCGTGTCTCATGCCAGTCTCAGCATCTTCTTCACACGCTACTTTGGGCCACCTGTAGGTTTGGAGCCGGGTAGCAGAGGACTGGGATGGGGGCTGAGGTTGTGTCTGTCACGTGACCAGAGCCAGGGTGAGCAGCCCTTTGGCGAGCAAAGCCAGTGTCCGGCAGCATCGGGGATCGGGACGGCTGCCTTGGCTGCACAGAGAGCCCTGAGCATGCTTTAAAGAACCACGCGTGCGTCCCTGGACATGTCGGTCTTGCATATCTGACATGTAGGTATTGCTGTAATGTGCTTTCTGGTATTGCTCAACTTCTCACTAGATACCACTTTTCTTAGAAGCGACTATGCCTCCCCAGGCCACAGTCTGCCCACGTAAGTTGCCTTTGCTCAGGCATAATTTCCCTATAGCAGTGCTGCGGCGTCATCTGCCACAGAGTCATCTGAACAAGTCTGGGGCGTGTACACCCCTTACGACCAGAGGTTAGCACACGCCAGAGGGCAGGGGACTACGCCACAGCCTGAAGAAACAGATGATAACACAGACATTATTTTTCTGCTAAAATCAAAACGTCATAGGAATTGCACTGTAATATTAAATATAAACTGACATAGAGCAATGAAATTGTCATGTTTCTCTCAAGTTGGCAAAATGAAGTCCTGTTTCGTATAGTTTGTAGGTTTATCTAAAAGTCTACGAAGTGTGTTTCTGCATGAAGTTCGAAGATTTAGTTTAAGATCAGTAGAACATTTTATCTCCTAAGATCGAGGTCAGCCCTCTGGGTGTTAAGAGGAGACACCCCCTCAAGAGGAGCCGATGTCCTCATGCAAAACCGCTCAGTTTCAACTAAAGGCGGGGGACAGCGGGAGGTGGGCAGGAGGCTGACTTTCCGGGAGGGCTTCCTCACTTTCCCCTCCGAACAGCCGTGTAGTCTGTGTGCTATTAAAAGGCTGCCCCGTGAATCCAGGAGCCTTCAACGGGAGCCTCCTCAGGCGCAGTTAACCGGACTTGGAACACTTACGTGCAGTCACAGCACGTGGCCTGGAGCTCTCACACTATGTCGAGTTCCTCCGGGAGAGGGCCTGTCTATCATCTCTTTCCTGTACCCTGGAACCCCTCTGCTTGCAACTACGGGGCTGTCCCACCTGCTGTGTGCAGGTGGCGAGGGGTCTCCATGCACGTGGGCCCTGCTGACCCCGGGACCAGCCCTTGGTCCACGAGAGGGTGCGGCCTGAGTCCCCTGCCCTGTTCCAGGCCCCGCCTCGTGCCTGCTGGACTCGGGAGCTGCTTCTCTACGTGAGCAGCTCACGGGACACTCTGCTCAGACCTGGACAGCTTTTAGGTCTCCTGCCCAGACCAGGCAGCACAGCTTTGCTTTGTGAGCCTCCAGGCCTCTGTGGGTCAGCGGAGGAAGCACTGCAGGGCAATCCCCAATGAATGCGCGCGGCCACCTTCCAACAAAACTCTATTTACAAACACGGGCGTCCGATGGCCTTGCCCGGTGGGCCCTGACCTGGTGGCGGATGACAGAAGCAAGTGCCTACTGGATGCAGTGATGCTGCTGAGCCAGAGGGAGGCCTGCACGAGCAATGGGACGGGGCCGAGGCCCCTGCTGCTCTCATCCAGCACTCGGCGTCCTTTGTCCCCGCTGCCCTGGAAGCTCTAACTTCGACCTGGATCCTCACAGGCAGAGGTGAGTGGACAGCCCGACCCACCTCCAGCTTCCCCTCCCAACACAGAGGTGTGGCCCAAGTGCAGGACTCATAACGAACCGTGACAGAGGTCCAAGACCACGTGAGGGTTTTTCGGTGGGTCTAGAGGGGAGGGTGGAAGGCACCTTCAGGACACTATAGATGAGTTCAGGGATCAGCCTGTCCTTCCGGGCCGAGTCCTGAGGCCCCTGACTCCAGCCAGGGTGACCTCAGTCTCAAAGCAGCCTTTAGGGGCCCACCCCAGGCCCTGCCCCCAGCCTCCTGTGCACTCAATGTGCTCAAGCAACAACCCACATGCAGATGCTGGACCTCAGGGCAGGTGCCAGAGTGGGGACCGTGGGCAGATGGGGGAGGGGCAGGTGGCCCAAGGTCCCTTACCAGGAGAAAGCAGGGGCTGACCAGCTTCCAGCACAGCCGCCAGTACAGGCTGGGCCGCTGCCCAGTCATCTGCTGGATGTCGTCACTGAACTGCCCGACACCTGAGGGGAGAAGAGGCGGCATCAGCGCCCATCAGGGCAGCGCATTCCCCTGATGCTGGACACGTGTGGGGGTCCTCGCTGACTCCCAAGGGCCCCACCTACCGGCCCCAGGCTCTGGCTGTACCCAGCCTCCTGCAGAGGGGGCCAGGCCACACCCCAGCCCACTGGGTGCCTCACTGACGGGTGGGGGCCCACGTGCCTGCTCCACCCTGGAGATGCACCAGGAAGAGCTGCACCCTGGCGAGTGCTCCCCGCACCCCGGCAACAGCCCCTCGGGTCCTCCTCCCCATCCTATGGCTCTCCCTGTCTCCCTCTGTTACTGGTACTTCTTGTTCACTTAAAAAGATTGTGGTGGCCGGGCGCGGTGGCTCACGCTTGTAATCCCAGCACTTTGGGAGGCCGAGGCGGGCGGATCACGAGGTCAGGAGATCGAGACCACGGTGAAACCCCGTCTCTACTAAAAATACAAAAAATTAGCCGGGCGTGGTGGCGGGCGCCTGTAGTCCCAGCTACTCGGAGGCTGAGGCAGGAGAATGGCGTGAACCCGGGAGGTGGAGCTTGCAGTGAGCCGAGATTGCGCCACTGCACTCCAGCCCGGGCGACAGAGCGAGACTCTGTCTCAAAAAAAAAAAAAAAAAAAAAAGATTGTGGTAAAATACACATAACATAAAACTTACCATTTTAGTCATTTTTACGCTTAGAGTTCATAACGTATTAATACATTCACATACTGTGTAACCGTCACCACTGTCCATCTTCAGAACTCCATCCTCCAAAACGAAGTTCTGCCCCCATGAAACGCCAACTCCTCCCGACCCCCAACCCCCACCAGGCCCCGGCACCATCTGCTTTTTGTCTCAATGAATGTGACTCCTGTGGGAACCTCCCGTCAGTGGAGTCACGCAGCGGGGGGCCTCTGCAACTGGTTTACTCCCTGTAGAGTGTCCCTGAGGCCCACGTCAGCATTCCCTTTTGTTTTAAGGCCGAGTCATATTCCGTCGTAAGTATACTGTCACCGTGTCTTCAGAAAAGCTATTTCTAGAAAGATAGTAAACATTTTCTCCCCAAAAGCAAGTACCAGCAGTCCGCCTTAGAAATGCATATTTGTGTTTCACTGGTATTATCTAACTTCTTCTAGGAACTGACCCTAAGACCTTAAGAGTGATTTCTCCCCCCACATCTGGCCTGGTCTGTGACTCGTGTGACCGCAGCTGATCTGCTTAGATTTGGTCTAGTCTTGCGGTTGTCCTGTGTCCCGTCAGAAAGAAGCCCCCACACAGAGTCCCCTCTCCACACCCACCCAGCATCTGAGCTCTGGACATGAGAGATGGACGTGGGAGGCAGCGGGGATGCAGAGAGGTGAGGCCAGAAGCAGCCAAGGGGGGCGTCCCCAAGGCCCCTCAGCCCCCAGACCCTGCCTCCCACCAGCAGGTCCCAGGGCCCCTGCCGGAGCAGGAGTCATCAGCTCCAAGACCTACAGGACCGCAGCGCGCTGGAAGCCTGGCGTATTCCGGCACATCTTGTTAGAGCACAGGTTTTGTTTCATTTAGATGAGAGGGGCGTGGATTTCTCTTTGGAAAAATAACACAGATCTCGGTCTTCTGAGGCGCAGATGGCCAGGGCCAGCTTCGCCCCGTCTCCCGTGCTTCCAGAGGCCATGGCGATTCAAGGCACTTTCTCCCTTCCTCTGTGAAGGTCTATGTTTTGTTCAGGGAAGATGACAATGAGAGCAATAGACAAAGTATGGATTCCAGACACCCGTGAAAGTACAGCGAGGTTGATATTTCCCTTTTCTGTAGAGCAACACTAGAAACAGTGTTCTCAGAATAGGAGCTATTTGTCCTCTTTGTCTCAAAGCCAGGACGTTTATCTGGCTATACATTCCATGGCTCTGAGGCAGAGAAAATGACCCCCTTGTTTGCAGGTGAGCTGGGCGTCCTCCAAAACCAGGGCTCATGCAGCACCACAGACATCAGCTTTCAGCCAGATCCACACATTTTTTTCTTGTTTGAGACGGAGTCTTACTCTGTTGCCCAGGCTGGGGTGCAGTGGTGCAATCTCGGGTCACTGCAACCTCCACCTTCCGGGTTCAAGCTGAATCAAATCCCGTCATAAGTATACCGTCAGTGTCTTCAGAAAAGCTACAGCCTCCTGAGTAGCTGGGATTATAGCCTCGTGCCACCACGCCTGGCTAATTTTTTTTCTTTTTTTTTTTTTTTTTAGTAGAGATGGGGTTTCACCATGTTGGCCAGGACGGTCTTGATCTCTTGACCTCGTGATCTGCCCACCTCGGCCTCCCAAAGTGCTGGGATTACAGGTGTGAGTCACCGCACCTGGCCCACACATTTATGGCGAGATGCCCTGGTTCGGCCTCGCCACCTCCCTGGAAGTGACCTGGCCAGGTAATTGGAGCTGGCACTCTGGCCCATTTTACAGAAGAGAGAACTGAGGGGAGTCGAGGTGAGCTGGCCAGGTCAGCACGCAGGGAAAGGGTAGCCCTGGCTCTGGGCCGGGTTTTCTGTTGCTGTTGAAACCACTGGTGGATGTCCCAGTACACAGCTGGGGCAGCACGATGGGTCGGGAGCTGCAACCCGTTCAACGGCCGCCCGCTGATCATCAGGCCCCGACTGTTCTGGAGCTCTGGTCAGCAGGGAAGGCGATGATGGCACCTTTGAATGCACCATGTCACATCCCTGCTGAAACCCCAGCATGGATCTGATTGTGTCCCCCTGTGTGGGATGGGCTCACCGGTGCCTCTAGCGTGGAGGAGGCAGAAGACGCCCAGCCGCTGTGAACACCTCTGACCACAGTGTGCGTCTTCTGGCTGCCATCCAAGCTAAGCACCTCACTGATCCCATCAAAGGGACCAGTGCCAAGCCTCTCCCCTCTGCGGAGCTGTGATGACCACAACCCAGGCTTCCTGCAGCTGAAAGGTGTTTCCTCACGGCGGCTTTGTGAGAAGGGGAGCGGCACAGCCACCAAATAAGAGGGCGCCGGCTTGACTGCCTCCCCCCGGACTCACCGTAGAACCAGGCCACTCCGATGGCTTCGATGAGCACTCCAAAGAGGATGGACGTGCCGGCTGCAAAATGGTCCAGGAGCGTGAAGACGTAGATGCCACCCTGGAAGAGAGGGGAGCCTGTGGACCTGCAGAAGGGCTTTCCCCAAAGGTAAACCAGCCTGGGGACTCACTGTGCACACAGATTGTTTCACTCACTGCAAACTCTGGTTTGAGTCCCTAAAATTCCACCCACATGCAGCTTCTTAGGGCCATGTCTATTACAAAAAATAAAAATAAAAATGACCTCTCCTTTCCCTTCCTAGGGCTTCATGTGCAATTAGAAATGGAAGCAACTGAATGTGGAACTTGGCAGTGCCTCCCTTGGAGAGGGAGTGGCCTGGGCGCCCCCTCCCACATAGATAGGCTCTGCCACCATACCTCCAGAGTCCCCCAGTCCCCAAACCCTAGAAGGAGGCAGCTTCAGCCTGGGGTGCTTCTGGGGGAGCTATCCAGGTGCTGAAGTGACTCTGGGACCAAGCTCTGGATGTGCAGTTAGTTACCCTGTGCACTGCTACGAGTCATCTTCTGGGGTGGGTGGGGATGCAGCTTCCTGGGTGCTGCGGTTCTGTCTGGCCTGACAGTCCCAGCCAGGGTACCCCGTGCCACGTGCTAAGGAGACATGACCAGGAGAAGGCGAAGCCGGTGATGGTACGTACGTTGGTGACGCAGAACAGGGAGAGAAGGAAGGTCGCCAGGACGATGAAGAGCGTGAAGAGCTCACGGTGTCTGTGCAGCAGCTGGAACTCATCGATGAGCCCGGTGATCACTGACTCCATACCGCCCATCTGCACACAGAGCACAGGGTCGGGCTGCAGGCTGGCGGCGCTCCTGACCGCAGCCTGGGCCAAGATCTACTTGTCACCCAGTGGACACACACCCGGGGATGGACACGGAACAGGGGCCGCGCGGCCGTCCGGGGTGCAGGACGCCTGGTAGTGAGGACAGCTGTTGGCGAGGGCTTCTGTGGCGGCACAACCGCAGGAGAGAGGACCCAGAGGGACCACTGTATCCACGGTAGGGAGTTTGCAGCCTCTTCGACGTCTCTGGGCGGGTAAGATGCAGCGTGGCTAAAACAATGCCACCCCGTCCACTGCTGCTGCACGGGTTCAGCTCGGCCAGATTTTCCTGAGCAAGATGCACCCCCCACATAAAGCTTTTGGCTGCACCTGGCCTTGTCATTGGCTAAGCCTTCCCGACGGAGCCTCCCGACTCCCGGCATCCTCCTGTGGGATGCCATCCAGGCACCTGACTCCTGCTTAGTGACCTTCTTCACCTTGCTCAGTCCAGACCCCCCTTCATGCTCTCATGTCAGGAACACGAGGCCTGTGGTCAACCCAAGAGCCGTGGCAGAGCTGGACAGGATATGAGTGGGGGCCGGGTGCATGACCAGCGTTTATAAGGCAAGGGATTCTGAGTTCTTCGGTCCCAAACAGCTGACAGGGAAGAAGGAGCCTGAGAAAGTCCAGCAGGCCCAGGACCGATCGAGGGATGAACCTGCCACCTCCAGCAGCTGGAGGTGCAGGGGCCACACACAAAGCATTCAGGACCAGGCCTGGGATTGGTGGGTGCCAGGAACTTCTGTTGCCCTCCTCATTCCTCGTGGGGTAGCCGAGGGTTCCAGGGAAAGCCACAAGATATGAAGGACCTGCTCTGTGCCCTCCAAGGCCCCACCACTCCGGTGTCCTGAGCCAAGTCTTTGGTGGCTGGGGCCCTGCTGCACGTGCATGCATGTATGTGTGCATGTGTGTGCGTGTATGTATGTGTGTGTGCATGCATGAGTGTATGCATGTGTGTGTGCATGTGTGTGCGTGTATGCATGTGTGTGTGCGTGTGTGTGTGTGCATACATGAGTGCATGCATGCATGTGTGTGGTGTGCATGCGTGTTCGTGTATGTGTGTATGTGTGCGTTCATGTATGTGTGTGCATGCATTCGTGTGTGTGTGTGCATGTGTGTGCACATGTCCAGGATCTGTAGGTGGCTCAGGGCAGGGCACACGGGTACCCCAGAGTAGGGGGATAAAGGGAAAGGTAAACTCCAGTCACCACTCACCCCAGCCCCAAGAAAGGTCTCCCAAATAATCGTGGGGCTCGCCCAAGTCAAGCATAGGAGGTCCGGGGGCCGTCCGTGAGCCCAGGGATCTTGCCTGGCCCTGGGAGGGCAGGGCCCCCTCGGGTGTAAGGAACCCAAGTGCAAGGACAGGGCCGGGCGGCGCAGGTTACTCACGGCGCTGTCGATACCCAGGGTGAGCAGCATGATGAAGAAGACCACGGCCCAGGCCGAGGACAGCGGGAGCGTGGCGATGGCCTCCGGGTAGATGATGAAGATCAGCCCCGGCCCTGAAACAGAACCCGCCCTGCTTGCCACAGAGCCCCGCGCTATGCTCTCCCACCCACCCTGCCCCACCCCGCCCCGAGAGGCCAACACGGCCTGCCACAGGCCTGTAGAGACTACGGTTGGTGCAGCCCTGCTGAAAAGCCCCCCTCCTGTACGTCCAGCAGACCCTGGCCTGGGACTCAGGAAAGCGGAAACCCAGAACCGATCGGAGGGCTTTGGTTCATGCCCACCACCCAGCAATGGGGCTCCTCCAAATTACCTGTGTCCTCGCGGGCTATGGGGGCGCTGGGGGAAGGAAGGGGCAGAAACAAGGAGAGGGCAGGAGGGGTTTCCAGGCTGGTCCTGCCCTTCATCCCAGGGACACCTGCTAATGTCCTTCTAGTTAGCTTTTCCTGCACATATCATGTAATATACACACACAGACACATGCACACACATGTATGAATACTCATTTGTGCATTCAAACTCATACATGCAAGAACACGTCCACATGCACACACACAAACAGACCCATACACGTGCATGCACACACACACACAAACACACACAAATCACACACGTCCACACTATTTAGTAGCCTAATTTCTAAAATTAGCAAAACATTAGGGATGCGTTCCTGACCTCCGCCTTCCAGGCACATGAGGAAGCTGAGGTCCTCCCGCCCTCCCATAAGATCAGTCGTGGCTGCACTTGGCCAATGCGCTGTGAACACACAATGAGCGGGTCCCTGCCAGTGACGCTTGGTAGAGGAGTATGTGGCTCCTTCACCACCTCCCCTGCCGTGGGGTCCCGCAGGCCACATTGAGACGGGCTCCTGTCAGCTGGGGCCCTGAGGGCTCAGAGGAGCAGCACATCCTGACGGATACAGGGGCCCAGATGGTGGCTTCGAAGATAAGAGATAAACCTGCTACCTTGCTATCCCTGCAAGCGAGGGGCACGCCAGGCCGAGGGCGGCATGGCCAAGGCGGAGGAGATGTCCCCGCACAGCTCTCTCGGGAAGTGACACGTGCTTCCTGCTACCAGCAGGCAGACTCAGACGGAGGTGGAGGGGATGAGAGTGTGGCAGGCACGCGACCAAAAGTCAACGCAATTTGGTCTCCGATGATCCCAAAGTAAAGACCAGTCTCATAGGCAATTGACCTTTGACCATTTCGGAAGCCTTGCATCCTCCACTAGCTGGCACCGTCTCCCGAGCCCAATCTTGCACAATCTGCCTGCAACAGAATCCCCTGTCCTCAGCAGGCACGTGTCTGGCCCTAGCCTGCAGGAATAGGCCTGCGCCTGGCCTTTTAATTAATCAAAGGCCAGAGCCAGGGGCTGTTTCTAAAGGTCTTTCAGGGGCCTCACTGTCAGCCAAGCAGTGGGGTCAGACCTGGGCTCTTGCAGCTCCCAGATATCCTGGTGTATGGGGACAGCCTCCACGTGGGGTGGGGGAGGCAGGCTCGCCTGAGATGTTCCGGGGCTTAGATGGTACCAGCCAGGAGCCTGGGAAGATATTCATCAGCTCGGGGAACGTAATGTCAACACCCTTGCCTTCGTTTCTGTACCCGAGTTAACATTTCACCCTATTTTCTCGAGAATTAAGACTGTAAATGACATTTACTTTGCTTGTCATGAAATGCACAGAAGACACTCGACTTTATTTTCAGGGGTTAATAGATGTTTTTGCAAACTATGCTAGTTATCATAATAAAGGGCAAAAAGAATGAAGGAAATGCATAAATGTGGCATCGAGTAAATTTCACTGCTCTGCATTTATTTGCATGATGTTCCCTTTCTCCCGCTTTGACTGAATTTTTTTTTCTAGAGGAAAGAACACGGGCTTAGGAGGCCCACCTCTGAGCTGCGGCTCCAGCTCCAACCCGGCTTTCTGTTGCAAGCATGGAGGGGCCCTTTCAGGTCTCCGAGCCTGTTCCTACCTGCGGTGCGAGGGTCCTAGTGCCCCACTCTGTGAGACTCAGATGGGGTCAAGGCTGCCCCCGCTTGGTGTGTGTTGCTCCCCGCCCTCACTGGGCCCCAACATCCCGGCAGACATCAGCCAGCAACAACACCCACATGGGACAGGGGCTTTTCTGAACACAATCATTCCTCACAAATGTAGCACCCCCACCCCACCCCCGGAGAAGACAGTCCAGAGGAAGCAAGGATGGGGACGCAGGATGGGAGCCCACCCAACCCAGGCCCGTGTCTGGAGGGAAAGGGCGTCCTCCACATCCATGTGGCAGAGCAGGCTGGAGGCGGGCGGGGGCTCTGCTGGCTAACAGAGACCGAGAAGCCTCGGGACTCCCTGGAGCTCTCGGTTGGCCCAAGTTAGGGCTGCCAACGCCACAGCTTTTCACTGCAAGCACCAGAGCCGGGCAAGTGGCCCCAAGTGCCTGGGTCCACTCTCAGCCCCTGCATCTGTGCCCGTCCTGCTGGCTCCATCCTGCCTGGTACCCTTGCTGTGGCCGAGGCCTCCCTCCACCACTCACCTGTGCCTGCCCGAGCCCTGGACCCCTCCCCACCCTCTCGGAGAAAACTCCAGGCGTGCAGGGACACTCAGCGTCATGCGTCGGCCTGGGGAGCAGGCAGGGACACCCTGTGCTGGAGGCCTCAGGGAATCTCCCAGCTGCTCTGTGGCCAAGCTGACATAGCGGCATCCCAGCCTGCCTCCAGGTGTTGCTGGAACAGCTCATTCCTCCCCTTCCCTGAGCTGCATGTTCCCACACCACATGGCAAGCAAACATCTAGAGGGCCCTCAGTGACAACATCCAGGCCAGACCCTGGTGGGGCAGCCTCATGTGGCATCTGCAGGGAGCAGCCAAGGGACCGAGGCACCAACTGCGCTGCTCAGCTGCATTTGGGCTTGAGGTTCCCCAGCCCAGGGTGGAGGGCCCAGGAGGGGCAGGGCAGGGAAGGCCCAGGGTGGGGGGCCCGGGAGGGGCAGGGTAGGGAAGGCCCAGGGTGGGGGGCCCGGGAGGGGCAGGGCAGGGAAGGTGCTGGGTGGCGGGCAGGTCTGTACTGGGATGTGTACCGCCATCCTTCAAGAGTGAGGCAGCAACTCTCACTGATGTCGCTCAGGGCCCGTGCGTCTCCTTCCTCTTTCACAAGGAAAAAGGCTTTGCTGAGAGCTCGGCGCTGGTGCTACACGGAGCAGGCCCAGGTGCAGCAGGAGGGGCTCACCGTCCTTGGCCACGTCCGCGATGGGCACACTGTGCTTCTGTGCCATGTACCCCAGGAAGGAGAAGACGACGAAGCCGGAGGAGAAGCTCGTCAGGGAGTTGATGGAGGTGGTGACAATCGCGTCCCTGTAAGAACAAGACACGCCGTCTCAGGAACCAGCTGAGCTGCAGCAGCTGCAATTTTCCAGTCATTATTCTTAATTTACTGTGTCTGGGGAAGGGGGCGGGAGGTCTTTGGAGGGGCCACTTTTCCCAGTGAGCACGGCCAGCTCCTTAGCAGCCTGGCAGAGCTGTCCTTGGGCCACCTTGGTCCCCTGGCTGAGCTGCTCAAGGCTCAGCCATCAAGGCTCAGGGTGGGCAGAACAGACGGCCACCCCTGTGCCCCGCGAGTCTTGCCGTGGACACCTCACCCAGGGCAGATCTTCCAGAACCTCTAGGAGCACACACCTCCCGGGGACCTCGCTAAGATGCAGATCCTGACTGGGCGGGTCTCATGGCGTCTCAGGGGCTGCGTTTCCCGTGAACTCCCAAGGGCGCTGGTGCTGCGGGCCTGGGGGCCCCACTCTGAGGGCTGAGCAACCAGAGGGCTGGAGGCAAGCGAAGGAGGAAGAGGGAGGGTCCTGGGGTCGGTCAGGGCACCAGCGTCCTCCTCCTGGGTTCCTGTGTGGCCTGTCACTGGGGTGGAAGGACCACACACTTCATCTGCAGAGCACCTGGACCCAGGTCGACGCAGGTGGGCTGCGGGCAGGGGCTGCCTTGGGACCTGCCTTCCAGCGCCCACGCTCAGGGGAGCCTGCCTGTGGTCTGGCCATTCTGCTGCACACACTGTCCTTGTATTTATACCGTGTTTCTATCCTCATGATGTGAAAGAAAGTAAGCACAAGTCCATAAAGGTCAAAGAAAGCAGGTCCTGGATAAAATTCTGTTTCTGTTTTTAGGAGGATTTGGGGTCCAGCACGGGGCTTCAGGTGCCTGCCGGTAACACGGGGTGCACATGGGATGGGGGGACACACTCAGGGGGTTGCGAAGCTGGACCCTGAGCGAGGGAGGACAGAGACCCCCTGGGGCTGGTGTGAGGGAGAAGGGTGTGTCCTTGTGGAGGGAGGGGCTGGCCTTGCCACGCGGGGCCCTCAGTGGGGAATCTGGCGGCAGGTCAAACCTAGGCAGGTCCCTCCCAGGAGGTGACGCACCCACGGGCTTCAGTGCCTTCTTTAAAGTTGAAATCAAAATCGCGTTGGGAGCTGCCTTGCCGTCGCTTCTGTCTGAAAGGCCACACAGCTCACAGGTTTGCGGGTTCAGTGGATCCGCCCTGTTCTCATCCAGGGACACACTATTTCTGGAAGTCAGTTTCTCCCCAGTACTGATGAGGCCCCTGCCTGACCCTGCTAGGCGCTCACCTGTAGCAGTTGTTGGTGAACTTGTTGTAGCTGGAGAAGGCAATCAGCACCCCGAACCCCACGCCCAGGGAGAAGCACACCTGGGTGGCCGCATCGATCCAAACCTGCAGAGCCAGAGGGCGGTGAGAGGCTGTCCCAGGAGAACGCAGGCCACGGGCAAAGGACCTGAGCGCCCTTCCCGTCCCAGACCCACGCCGAGGCCTCTAAACTCAACACCATCCTCAAGAAGCAAATGGCAGCAGACGACTGGTGGAAGACGCAGCCTCAGGAAGTGAACCCTCCCGGGCCAGCGGCCTGGAAGAGCCTCAGAAGCAGGGGGGGCTGTCTGTGTTCATTGATCTGGGATTCCCCATGGAGTATCAGGGCAGTGATTCCACAGAACCAGAGGTGCCCTGCTCCATAGCCCTCAGAACAGCACGGACTCATCCACACATGACATGACCGCAGCGTCCTAACAACCCTCGGAACAGCACGGACTCATCCACACACGGCATGACCGCAGCATCCTAATAACCCTCAGAACAGCACGGACTCATCCACACACGACATGATTGTGGAGCCATGATAACCCTGGGGACAACACGGACTCATCCACACGCTGCATAATGGCGATGCCCTGATAACCCTCAGAAAGTCATGAACTTATCCACACATGACATGACGACGGCACCCTGACAACCCTCAGAACAGCATGGACTCATCCACACTCACACCAGCCCTAGCGGGGTCTCCATCTTCCCTTGATCAGGGTCCGGCTTCACAACCCCCTGAGTGTGTCCCCCCATCCCATGTGCACCCTGCTGCATGATGGCAGTGCCCTGAAACCCTCAGAACAGCATAAACTCATCCACACACTACATGATGGTGACGTCCTGATAATGCTCAGAACAGCACACACTCAACCACAGGCTACATGATGGCAGCTTCCTGATAACCCTCAGAACATCATAGATCATCCACAAGCTGCATGATGGTGGTGCCCTGATAACCCTCAGAACAACATAAACTCATCCCCAGGCTACATGATGGCGGCACCCTGATAACCCTCAGAACAGCATGGATCATCCACACGCTGCATGATGGCGGCACCCTGATAACCCTCAGAAAGGCATGGACTCATCCACACGCTACATGACAATGGTGTCCTGATTGGATGCAAACCAGCAATGCCTGCTTTCCATCTTTCCCAAAACATGAGCAGTACAGGTGCACAGCGGCACCTGGGCATGGCCAGGAGCCCACCTGCAACTTAGATGCTGGTGCTGTGCCTGCCCAACTCAGTGGATGGCACCTACAACTCTGGATGTGAAAGGAAAGGTGGGTGGGTCCACGACTGGACCATTGTGGTATTTTAAAAAGTCAGCCACAACCTGCTAAGGTGAGGGCACTGCAGAGACCATTCAGTGACTCAGATGCCCCCCTTGGCCATCCCTGGGACTTGGATGGGGGAGAAGGAGCAGCCAACCCCCCTTGGAGGCATCTGAGGGACTGGTCAGTTAGGGCTGTTCCTGCAAGTCCCTGGAGCCCATGGTACAGGTCTGTGGGCCAGGATGCTGAGGCAGAGACACCAGATGCTCCTGCTGGGGGGGCCAGGTGGGTCTCAGGGCATTGCAGGTCCCAAGTAAAGCTTGCCTGAGCTTGACTGAGCAAGGGAACCGGGTGCTGCAGAGGGGGCGGGGCCCTCTGTCCTTTGGGCAGCATGTCAGAGCCTCAAGGCCACCCCAGTTCCTGGGACAGTGTGTTTGGAGGCAGACAGCCGGTCCCCACAGTCAGGACTGTGCAGGTGGCCAGTGTCTCAGCATGAGGGGAGGAGCCAAGCCGAGAGTGGCTGGGTGGGCAGTGGGTGGAGAGGCTCATACCCTGATGTGGCTCCCATGCTGGTCATCAGCCACCTGCCTGGCCAGGTAGCTGCAGGCTGGATCAGGTGTCACAGGGGAGCGCCTGCCTCCTCCTCACCCTGAGCTGTGTGTGCAGCTCAGGCCTCTTCCCAGTGTCACCCCAGAGCCAGTGCCCATGGCTGCCTCCCTGGGTCTCACCTCATGCACTTTCACTCCAGGACCTGCAATTGTCCTTTCCTTCCATTTCTTTCCTGATTTCTCTCCACTATACATCAATCCATCATCTATTATCTATCAATCAATCATCTATCATCTATCACTGTCATCTATCAATCCATCACCAATCTATCATCTGTCATCTCTATAATCTATCAACCATCTATCATCTATGAATATATGAAGTACATGTGTGTGTATGTATCTATCTCCATCCATCCTATTGTATATCCATCCTATCTACCTACCTATCATCCATCCATCCACCCATCCATCAGCCATCCATCCACCCACCCATCCATCATCGATCCATCCATCCATGCTATCCAGCTACCTATAATTCATCCACCTACCCATCTGTCCATCATCCACCAATCCACCCATCATCCATCCATCCATCCACCCATCCATCCATCCATCCACCCACCCACCCATCCATCATCCATCCATCCATCCATCCATCCATCCATCCATCCATGCTGTCCAGCTACCTATCATTCATCCATCCACCCATCCATCCATCATCCAGCAATCCACCCATCATCCATCCACCCATCTGTCATCCATACATTATCCATCCATCCATCCTATCTAGCTACCTACCTATCATTCATCCACCCATTCACCCATCCATCATCCATTCATCATCCATCCATCCATCCATCCATCCATCCATCCATGCTATCCAGCTACCTACCTATCATTCATCCAACCACCCATCCATCCATCATCCAGCAATCCACCCATCATCCATCCACCCATGCATCATCCATCCATTATCCATCCGTCCATCCTATCTAGCTACCTATCTTTCATCCACCCATTCACCCATGCATCATCCATCCATCCATCCATCCATTCATCCATCATCCATCCATCCATACTATCCAGGTACCTACCTATCATCCATTCCTCCATCCACCCATCCATTATCCATCCATCCATACTATCCAGCTACCTACCTATCATCCATTCCTCCATCCACCCATCCATTATCCATCCAGCCAGCCAGCCAGCCAGGCTTCCATCCACCCATCCTATCTATCCATTCTATCTACCTACCTATCATCCATCCATCCTATCCACCTACCTACCTAGCATCCATCCATCCATCCATCCATCCATCCAATCTATTCACTCTCTCCACCTAATTTTTGACATCTGATCTTTGTAATTTGTTCTCCAATGAGCGTCTTTTCACATGCACTGGTGTTTGTTTTGCCTCCTCCTGGGGCTGCCTATTCTTCCTGGCTGGAGCACTAGGCTCTACGTGTCCTTGTGGTATTTTTCTTTGATTCTATATATAACATGCCATGGTCCTGCAAACACACCCCTTGGCTTCATTTTGGCCTTTCTGGGGCCCTGACACCCTGCTGACTTCATGGTTTGTCCGGCTCCAGCTCTGCACTTGCGGGTCCCCAGCCACAGCTGATTTTGCTGCCCTGGTTGTCCTCCTCTCTCTTCCTTGGCTCCCGTGGGCCACACGCCTGCTGCACCCATGGCTCCTGTCTCCACAGGGCTTCCCCTTCAGTGCTGCAGACACACTTCCACCCCCACCCAGCTGCTTTGCAGGCTCATAGGTGCCATGTCCAGGTGCCTTCTCTCACTGCACCTGTCAGCTGCTGCCTCCCTGGGCTTCCTGGGAGGCTTGCAGCCATGTCCGCCCATCCTTTCTCCCTTTCCTTCTCACTTCTGCCTTGGGTTTACACTTGCCTCATGACCCACAGACCTGGCTCCACCCGCCCACCCACATAGGGCAGCACCTCTCAACGGCCTCCTGCCTCACACCCCAGCTGAGATGGCCCTTCCCCTCTTGCCACGTCGTCCTCTCACAGCAACATGGACGCCCCTGGGTGGCTTTGGGGCCTGCCACCTCCCCTACTTAGTCCACCTGATTTCCAACGATGCCCCAAGGGAGCTGCCATTTTTGTCATGCCAGCCTTCCACCAACAGCTGCTTCTGTTTCTGGGCCTGTTTGCCAGGAATGGTGCAGCCCCTTCTCCTCCCTTTCTGGACAAGGGACCCATCCCCCATGGCCCAGCTAAGTCTCCTCTCTCTGGGAGGCTTTCTCCAAATATTTTAACCCTGAATTATTTCTTCGTTTGCTCACCAAATCTGCAGCCTGAGTCTAGATGGAGTTTTTGATGTAATTTGATTTAGATGACTCATACTGTATCACAGGTACTTGGGATTTGGCTTCCTGAGGAAAGAACCCTGGTGTCTGCAACTCTGACACATCTCAGCCCTGGCAGGCAATGAATATGGAAACCTGGGAATGCCAGAGCCCCTGTGGACTGCGAAGCAGTGAGCGGATTGTACTCACAGATGCCTCGCAGAGCCGGTAGAAGTCAACGCTCAGGTATGCTCTGATGCCGTCTATAGCTCCAGGGAGGGTGACCCCACGCAGGAGCAGGGCAGTGAGGACCACATATGGCATGGTGGCTGTGATCCATACCACCTGCAGGAGAGGACAGTGTCACCAGGCTGCACAGGCAGGGCCCTTGGTGGGAGCAGACACCGGCACGAGGGCACGAGGTTGCCCCGATGGCTTGTTGTCTGATTAGGAGGCCCAATTCCCAAACATTTCCTGGGAGGCCAGTTCAGCAAATGCTCACTGGAGTGAGAAGGTCAGATGCTTTCTGTCCTGCACACCCTCCCGAGGGATGGAATGGGAAGAACAACTTGACAGGGACAGCACATTCCTTTTCTGCATCGGTCCCGCCAGAGTAGCTGGGAGTGGCTGATGGGGGTTTTCTGATGCGTGGGACGTGAGTGGATTCACTCTGGTGAACAGAACTGTGGCACGATGAAAGGCAGCTCTGGGCTGTGTCCCTGCGGGAGGCTCCCATGGCTGGTGCCATACGACACACACTATTCCAAGGGAGGGGCCATATCTTGGTCAAAACTGGTTTTGGCCCATATAACAACCAAAGTATTTTTTTTTTTTTTGAGATAGAGTTTCGCTCTTTTTGCCCAGGCTGGAGTGCAGTGGCATGATCTCGGCTCACTGCAACCTCCGCCTCCTGGGTTCAAGCAATTCTCCTGCCTCAGCCTCCCATGTAGCTGGGATTATAGGCACGTGCCACCACGCCAGGCTAATTTTGTATTTTTAGTAGAGACGGGGTTTCATCATGTTGGCCAGGCTGTTCTTGAACCCCTGACCTCAGGTGATCTGCCCGCCTCAGCCTCCCAAAGTATTTTTATCAACAAAAAAATCATGTTGTGTGTGCCTTCCTGACAGAAACACTGCCGTGGGTGCTTCCCTCCTGAGGCCCTTCGCCAAACACAGCCACATATGGAGCCAAAACCCAACTGTGCCATGTGTTCACCCAGCCCAGCCATGGCCACGTGTCCACCTCTCCCCACCCAGCCATGGCCACGCGTCTACCCAAGCCAACCCAGCACAGCCACAGGTGTACCCTCAATCATGGCCACGTGTACACTCCCAACCTGATCATGGCCATGTGAGTCCCCCAAACTCAACCATGGCCATGTGTCCACCCCAACCTGGCCATGGCCACATTTGTAGCACAAAACCCAACTGAGGCCACGTGTGCACCCCCTGTCCAGTCACATGTCCGCTTGGTGGCGCCATGTCTACAGGCCCAATTGGTGACCCCCGAGCCTCACCTTCCCCGAGGTCTTCACGCCCTTCCAGAGGCTGAAGTAGAGCAGCACGATGACCAGCACCAGGCAGGCTGTGAGCTGCCACCGCGGAGGCCCCAAGTCGTCGATGCCATGGCTCTGGTGAAGGTGCAGCACGCCACGTCTGCAGAGGGGAGTCAGTGGGGGACACTGTGGGTGGCTGTCAACCCACCTGGAACTGGACGGCTCAGCTTGCACAGGGACCTGCCCTCCCCATCTCAGCAGGGCAGAAAGCATCCAGTCTGATGGACAAGACATGCCTTCCAGGGAGGTCGGGCCCACAGGCCCCGGCAGAGGTGTCAGGGCTGCCCTCAAAACCCGTGGAGCACATGAGAGGCCCAGGAAGCCCTGCCTCACCGTCTGCCCTTGGCACCCCTGCTCACTGGAGCTGGGGAGGGAAAGGGCACCTTGGGTCTTTGAAGAAAAGGAGCCACAGAAACCAAAAGGAAGTTGCTGAGCAATGCTGGGTACCCACTGCTGCCCACAGTGCTGCCCACAGTGCTGGGTACCCACTGCTGCCCACAGTGCTGCCTACAGTGCTGGGTACCCACCACTGCCCACAGGTGCTGCCCACAGTGCTGGGTACCCACTGCTGCCCACAGTGCTGGGTACCCACTGCTGCCCACAAGACAGCCCCAGGGTCCCTCTCCAGGGATGAGGCCAAGCAAACTCTAGCAATAATGCCAGGCACACAGGCGCCAGCCAGCACTGTTTTCTGAGGGGACGGCTCAAGACACCTGCTCACAGCCCCTGCTGCTATGAGGATTCCACAAGGAACAGATTCAGTGGATGACTCTGCTCCAGCAGGAATCACTTGCAGTTCCACTGTTTTTTGAAGGATCCCTCACAAAGGGCAGAACAGAGGGTGAGGGACGGAGCTGACCATTGGCCGCGCTCCTTGCAGGCACAGACCCTGGGCCCCCTTTCTGTGGGAACTCATTCCATCCTGGTGACACTCTGTGCGGGAGAACGTGCACCAGGCTACATGCAGTCGTCTGCGTCAGCACTGCAGACTGTGACTTGGGGCCAAGGCAACTGTAACAGCCATGCCGCTGCCACCGTAGAATCAGGAGCTGTGACAGCCAGGAGCCGCGTTATGAAAGGAGCTCCCACTGCCCAGGTTTGCTTCTGTTGTGGGTCCGCTGAAGTCCCCAGGAGATAACACCTGACACCCATGGTGGAACCCGGCTGACTGCAGCCTTGGGGAGCTTTCCACCAGCTGCGAGGCATTCCAGGGCCATGTCCCAGGAATTCGGCTCTTCAAACTCCAGAATCATACCAGACACCCTGGCTGCTGCCAACAGGGAAGGCCCCATGAGCCCTGAAAGGGCTGGACAGTGCCTCCGTCCCATCCTGGAGGGCGCCCAGGCACAGACCCCAGGTTGGCACAGGCCCCAGGTTGGCCAGGTGGGCAGATGGCTGCACCACTGAAACCATCACCACCATTCTCTGCTCTTCTCCGAGGGCAAGCCGCTCAGTCAGGAGGCTGCCCGTCACCCGCACTGCGCAGAGAAAGTTGTCTGAGCTGGTGGAGGTCACGCCTGCCCTTCCTGGGGCAGTGGGGACTCCCAGGGCCTTCTTCTCACTCCTACTGCCACGCACCAGGCTCTGCCCCTGCTGGCCAATCCCTGTCGCTCTGCACCCCCAGCAAGGTCTCATCACTGAGAGCTTCTGAGGCCTCACAGCAACTTCGTGCAGCCCGGACCACTCCTCACTCACTGCCCATGGTGTCACTGACCCCAGCATGCCACCCACCCATGCCTTGGCAGCCTCGGTGCCTCACACACACATGTGCATGAATTACACACCCAGACCAGACAGCACACCCTCTCCCCTTTCCCAGGTGCCTGGAGAAAAGGCAAACTCAGTCAATGCCCATACGTGGCACAGGCCCTCCTGGACCTGAAGGGGAGGCCCAGGGAAAGTGCGCTGCCCCACTCGGGGCCTTCTCACAAGGTTGCGTCCACAGCACACACAGCTGGCTCAGCATCAAACATGAAAGCAACTTCAGACGCAGCACCTCGACACACTGGGTCGAGCCCCTTCTCGAGATTAGAAAGTCACTGTGCTTTGAGGTTATTTGAAAACCCACAGACAATTTAGAGAACCGGACACTCCTGAGTGCTGTCAATTCGAGAAGAGGGGTCCCCACAGCTGACCACAGCGTGGGAGCCAGCCATGCCAGGAGCAGGGGAAAGCCGTGCGTCTCCCAGCATGTCCATGCTTCTGAGGGCAGGGCAGGCGAGACAATCAAAGGACGTCCGGGAAGGGGCATAAGTGCAGGCTCACGTGCAGGTGTTTCATAAGCCATAATAGTTGGGAGGACCAGAAAAGCGTTGGCCCAGGATGTTCACCAGGCATGGAAAAGGCACGGCACCTCCCAATTTCTGCTGGGCTCTTTTTCCTGGTGAATTCGTGGCCATGATTCAATTGGGTGACAGTGGAGCCACTGATGGTGATCCAGGCATGCTCAGGCCTCCCACACATCATTGTGATGACCTCACAGCAGCCCTCTCACCCTGTTTTACCAAGAGGGAGCCAAGGCAGTGAGGTGATGAAACAAGCTTCCAAAGGATAAAATTGTGCCAAAGCACATTAACTTCCTATTAGAACAAATCTAACACTCTAAACAAAGACGACAAGAGCTAAGTACCCATTAGTATAAAATTCATCAAGTCTAGCATCTAATAAAAAATTACTAGACATGACGAGAAGCAAGAAATGTGATCTACAACCAGAGGAAAATCAGTGAACAGCTACTTCACATGATATAGAAAAATTAACCCCAAATGGATAAAAGAGCCAAATATAAGGGCTAAAACCATAAAACTCTTGGAAGAGAACATAGGGTAAATTTTCACAATCTTGGACGTGGCAATGCTTTCTTAGATATGACACAAAAGATGAATTAGACTTCATCAAAACTTAAAACTTTTGTGCACTGAAGGATGCTATCAACAGAGTAAAAAGGAAAACTACAGAATGAGAGAAAATATTTGCAAATCATCTATTAATCTGATAAGAGAATAATATCTAAAATATGTAAAGAACCCCTAAAACTCAACAACAAAAAAACTGACAGCCCAGTTCAAAAATGGGCAAAGGACTTGAATAGACATTTCTCTAAAGACAGTATACAAATGGCCAATAAACACATGAAGAGATGCCCAACAGTCACTAATCATTAAGGAAATACAAACCAAAAATACAATGACAGACCACTTCACACCCATTAGGATGGCTATTATCAAAATAAACAAGCAGAAAGTAAGTGTTGTCAAGGATGTGGGGAAATCGGAACCCTTGTTCCGATTTGCATCCACTGTGGGAAACAGTGTGATGGTTCCTCAAAAAATTAAACACAGAATTATCACATAGCTCCAGCAATTCAACTTCTGGGTATCTACTCGAAAGCAGGTACTCAATACTGAAGTTCATAGCAGCATGTTTTTACAGTAGCCAAAAGGTGGAAGCAACCCAAATGTCCATCAAAAGAGAAATAGATCTGGCCAGGTGTGGTGGCTCACATTTGTAATTGCAGTGCTCTGGGAGGCTGAGGCGGGAGGATTACTTGAGCCCAGGAGTTTAAGACAGGCCTGGGCAACATGGCAAGACCCCACTTTACAAAAAATTTTAAAAAATTAGCTGGATGTGGTGTCACATACCTGTAGTCCCAGCTACTTGGGAGTCTGAGGCAGGAGGATTGCTTGAGCCTAGAAGGTCAAGGCTACAGTGAGCCGTGATCATACCACTGCACACTCCAGCCTGGACAACAGAGTGAGACCCTGTCTCTAAAAAGGAAAAAGATAAATGGATAAACAAAACATGATATACCCATACAATGGAATTGGAATATTATTTGGCCTTAAAAAGGAATGAAATTCTGGTTCCGAAACTCTTCAATAAACCTTGAAGACATATGCTAAGGAAAATAAGCCAGTCACAAAAAAATAAGTGATTCTACTCAGAGGAGGGACCTACAGTAGACAAATTCACAGAGGCAGAAAGTAGAATGGTAGCTGCCAGGGGCTGTGGTGAGGGAGGATGAGGACTTAGTATTTAATGGGGACAAAATTTTAGCTTTGGAGGAGGAGAAAGTTCCAATGGATGATGATGATGGTTGCACAACATGTGATTGTACCTAATGCCACTGAACTGTGCACTGAAAAATGGCTAACGTGGTAAAAGCAATGCTATGTATAGCTTACCACAATAGCCCCCCAAGAAAGCAAAATACTTTTGTGTAAACCCAAGCTGAATCACTGCCAGCAAGTCTACGCTATGAGAAATGTTAAAGGAAATTCTTTAGATGGAAGGAAGATGGTCTTAAATGGAAACCCCAATCTACATACAGGATTGGACAGCACTAGAGATGGTGACTATGCAGGTAAATATAAAACATTTCTTTGTTAGATTTATTTAAAATGTAAATGCTTAAAGCAGAAATAACAGAAAGGTATAAAGAAATAACAGCAAGAAATAAAATCTATGACAACAATTGCACGAAGGATGTGAGGGAAACAGAAGTCTACTGTTGTAGGCCCTTCTGCTCTGTGAAACGGTATCATATCACTTGAAGGTAGACTGTGATAAGTTAAAGGTCAATGTTGTAAACCCTATAAAATCCACGAAAAAATGAAAACAGAAAGCTATAGTTTATTAGATAATGTGTTGATAAAATGAAAGCCTAAAAATATTAATTCAAAACAGGGAATAAATAGAGGAAACAAGAAACAAAGAAGAGATGGGGCAAAAAATTAGCATAATGAAAGACTTAAAGGCAGACATGCTGACAATTATTGAATGGAAACTCTAATTAAAAAACAGAAATTGCCATATTGGATAAAAAGCACAACAAACTCAATGGTGTCTACAATAAATCCATTTCATATATAATGACACATATAGTTTAAAAATAAAAGGCTGGAAAAGATAATACCACACAAACAGTAATCATACGAAAGTTGGGGTGGCCATATTACTATCAGACAAAGTAGACTTCAGAATGAGAAATCTAACCCAGAAGGATAGTTAAAATGGTAAAGCAGTCAATTCAAAGACTAATAATAATAAACATGTATGCACTTCATAGCAGAGTTTCAAAATACGTGAATGAAGCAAATACTGACAGAAGTGAAAAGAAATAGACAAATCTACAATTACAGTTGAGATTTCAGTACCCCTTTCTCAGTAACTGATAGAGCAAGTAGACAGAGAACCAGTAAGGATGTAGAAAACCTAAAAAACACAATGACCTAACATGACCTCTCTGACATTTATGCAACTCTCCAACCAAAGACAGCAGAATACATATTCTTTCTAGGTGCACATGGAACATTCACCAGTGTAAACCATCTAGTAGGTCATAAACAAGTCTCAATATACTTTAAAATATTAAAGATGTATAAGCATATCATCTTGCCAAAACAGAATTAAATTAGAAATCAATAACAAAAATATCTAGCAAACCTCCAAATATTTCAAATTAAACAACAAACTTCTAAAAATGCCCTGTTAGTCAAATAGAAATCCAAAGAAAGATTAGGGAATACTTTGAACTGAATGAAATGAAAACACAGCATATCAAACTTTGTGGGATGCAGCTAATGCAGTCCATTTGAGGCAAATTAATAGCTTTAATTTATAACTTTATAATTTATATTGGGTAGTGTTGATAAGTATTTATGGAAGTGGGGAAACTGTAAACTGGTCAGAGTTGTGTGGTCCTGTGTTGGGGTTTTGAAATGAAAACACAGCATATCAAATTTGTGGGATGCAGCCCATCAATAATCTCCAGGTTCCTACAAGGAAGGGTTCCTTCCATTTCTCTGCAGGAACCATTTCTGCCCCCTCCCTC
Organism: Symphalangus syndactylus; assembly: GCF_028878055.3. Lineage (NCBI taxonomy): Eukaryota > Metazoa > Chordata > Mammalia > Primates > Hylobatidae > Symphalangus > Symphalangus syndactylus. The sequence continues at coordinate 100,676,598 of NC_072438.2, read as the reverse complement.
TGGTGGGTGGGCTGCTGCCCAAGAAGGAAGTGGCAATGCAGGAAGGCTGGCTGGGACCCCTGGGGGCCAGGGGTGCCAGCAACTCCCACAGGATACGTTTCATTTGCCAACCCTGAGGAACACTGGGTGCAGGAGCCAGAACTGCACACAGCATTCATGGCACATGGAGGAAGCACTGTCAGTGGGGCAGCTCAGCAGTCTTTTGCGACTTAGGGCCCAGAAGACATGGCCAGCGTCTCACCCAGGCCTCACAGTTACTTCCTGAGGACCTGTAGTAAAAACGCACGATAAAGCCCTTTCAGATCTACTCCTGCTAACATCTTAGTTGTCAAATTTATGACACGGCATGTTTCGTACATTGTGTAGGAAACTCAATCCTTTTTGTGGTTACTGACAAAGTCAGGCATGCCCATTATCTAGGACAAAGAGCTGCACTGTCATACATTACAGCCACTCTGGCCTTTATGGCCTTTCATGGTGAGACATCCACTCCCTGATTACATGCGCTGGCAGGAACCTGACATCCTTTGTCCAGTGATCTGCTTTATAAAGCAGGTTTGAAATCCAGAAAACCCCTGGCAGACCTGAGCACATTACAACTGTCCCCCCTGCTCCCCAAGAGTCACTGGGGCCTGTTTCAGGGGAACCTCAGTTCCACTGGTGGGAAAATCACCTTCAGAAGGTGTGGGAGGAGTGCCAAGCGCCTCAGTGCCTTGGGTCATTAATCATTTGTGAATTGATCTTAAACCTTCTCCAACTCCCCATGTCTGCTCTTGAGCTGCCGCCAGCTAAAGTGTACCACGTGCCAGTGCGGACAGGGCTTCTGAGTGAAGGGCTGGGCACCTTTCTGTTTCCTTCCTTCCTTCCAGACTGAGAACTTCCAAATAGACTTCACTAGTCTCTGATCGTTTAAAATAATAGCACGTGTTCTTTCCTTCTAGCATTCTTAACAACGAATCACTGGACTAATCATTACACTAAGTTTTCCTCTCCAATTTTGTTATCTGAACATGACTTCGATGATTCAACGTTTCCCACACTGCCCAAACAAAAGGAAGGCAGTCCCCATGTGGCGGCACTTGGCAGCTTTAACAGGGCATTGGGTACCGGGAACTCTCAGGCTCTTGCCCTGGTGGCGCCTCTGTGGCCTCTGCCCCTGGCTCTGTGTGCCCCCCACTTTCTCCTGCTGTCCCATCTCTTTGATCACATGCTAACCCTGAGAGCTGGGCACACAGCAAGGGCACATGCAGCCCAGGCCTGGGGTGTTCATGGGTGTTTAATTAGGGAAATGTAGGTGTGAACAGGCCATCCACACGCAGTGGGAGTTTTCTCCCTCGAGAATGTTAGAATCTACTTGGACAAATGGTGTGACTGTGCATTATTTGGACGATTTTATCATTTCCTGCTTGCCTGTCACCCACGAGAGTCCTGCCCAGACTCTCACACAACCTTGCCTGCAGCTGCGCTTCCCATGGCGATTCTCGCCTGTGTCTTCAGGCAAACCAACCAGGACTCATCCCGGGTGCACCTTCTCTCCCGCCTGCCCCACCTTCTGAAACCAGCCCTCCTCCCACAAGTGCCTTCCTGGCACCCCAGCCTGGACTCTTTCTCCTCCTGCTGGGTACTTGGTGGGCCCCTCTCTCCCATCGTGGCACCGTCCTCCTCAGAGTTCTTCACTCTTGTCCAACTCCCAAACCACAAGAAAGGCCCACACAACACTCACCCCATGCGATCTTCCTCATGCTCTAAGAAAAACGCCGGGTGGCCCCCCCAAAACCTGCCTCCACCCTGGCTCCTCACCTCCGATGCCAGTCCCGGCAATATGCTTCCATGCCCGAGGAGGAATTCTAGAACCAAGCACTTGGGTTCTGAATATCTGAGTGCAGAGCAGTTTGAGAGACGGAACGCCTGCCCACCATGAGAACTGGTCCCTTTCCAGCAGCATCAGCCCTACTTTCTCCAAGCCACACCCTCCGGGCTGCCCGAAGGCTCCATCTCAGCCATCTCTGACAAGACCCCCAGGAGAGGGTGAAGGTCCCTTCCTTGCAGGGAAAGACCTCAGTGATGTCTGTTGATAGGTTTTCAGATATAGAAAGCATCTCTCTGGGAGGTTGTGCACCCTGAAGGTTCCCTTGCAGACCAAGACCACAGTTCTCGGGGGTGATCCTCCCCCAGCAGAGGCGAGGTGGGGGCTTCTCTGCTCACCTCCCGCCTGGCTGTACCTATGACCATGACTTGTACAAACATAACATGAGATGCTTCATTTGCTTTCAAGCTCCGTTTTCTGACTCAAAACAAATTTTGCAAAGGCACCTACTGGCTGTTAAAACTGGAATTTTTCTTATTGGCAAAGTTCCTTTTCCTAGCTTGAAGTGGACTCATTTTTGCATACAAACGTGAATAAGATGCGTCTAACTAGGCAAGCGAGTCCCCAAAACAGGAGCGCCCTGGCTGACGGGAAACAGTGGTTGTGGGGAGAATCACGCAAATGTCCTCTCCTCCTCTCCAAAATGGCGGCTGAGAGTCCGCCTGTCAGAACGGCGACCGGGCATGAGGCCCCAGGCCCAGCTGGCGAGGGCAGGAGGATGTGGATGGCACCTGCCAGGTCCGGATTCTGGGAGTGGTCCAGGGGAAACAGGGAACCCCTGGGGGTCAGTCACGGCCCTTCCAGGCTGGGCCAGGCCATTGGTGATGAGGGAGGGCCAGCAGGAGCTGGCATGGGGCCCAAAAGGACTTCATCAGAGACATCGGGGTCCAGGAAAGCAGTTGCTGCAGGTGGATGGTGATGGGCGGGCCTGGCCAGAGTGGACAGTGAGGGAAGGGCCTGGATGGGGTGGACTGTGCGGGTTGGGTCTGGCCGGGGTGGACTGTATGGATTGGGCCTGGCTGGGGTGGACAGTGAGTGATGGGCCTGGCCAGGGTGGACAGTGTGGGTTGGGTCTGGCCGGGGTGGACAGTGTGGGTTGGGTCTGGCCGGGGTGGACGGTGAGGGAGGGGCCTGGCTGGGGTGGACTTTGTGGTTTGTGCCTGGCTGAGGTGGACAGTGAGGGTTGGGTCTGGCCGGGGTGGACAGTGTGGGGTGGGTCTGGCCGGGGTGGACGGTGAGGGGCGGGCCTGGCTGGGGTGGACAGTGTGGGGTGGGTCTGGCTGAGGTGGACAGTGAGGGTTGGGCCTGGCTAGGGTGGACAGTGAGGAACAGGCCTGGCTGGGGAGGACTGTGCAGGTCAGGCCTGGCCAGGGAAAAGGGAGAAAGAGACAGGGACCCAGGAGGCTGCTGGACATGGGATATGCCAGCACGGGAGGTGGAAAGAGGCCCAGAGACGGAAATACAGCCATGCACGTAAACAACAAAAAGTCTTGCGAAAAGCGGACGGCTGGGTCACCATGGAGACAGGGGCTGCCTACTGAAGCCAGAGACTTCTTGCGCAGTGACACCCAGAAAGGTATCTTTTCTGGAGAGGCCAAGGGCCCTAGTGAGGCAGTTCGGGCCCAGGCTATGCACAGAGGAAGGGCAGGGAGGAAGGGAGCCCAGACATGGGGCTGACTCACTCCAGAGGCGCCACTGCAGCTCCCAGAGACTGGAGCTTGCCCACCTTCTGCACAGGGGCTGCTGTGTTCCCCACCAACCCCCTCCCGCCCTGAGCCGCCACTGGGAGCAGCCAGGGGAGCTGCTCAGTGCCCCATCCTTGCTGAGGGCTCGCCCTACAGGAGCTTTGCTGAGCTCCTGGAGACCACCACAGTGATTCAGAAATGTGCTCCTCCAGAGCACTAAAGGGATGGAGTGCAGGAACAGGTTCACCCTCCCCGCACCCTAGGAGTCAGCAAGGGCTGGTGTCTAACCAAGGGGCTACCATGGGGGACCCGGCTGCGCCATCTCTCCCTTTCCCGAGGGCCCCACTCCCACTTACTCAAAGTACTCGGCAGCAGGTGTGGTCCCAAAAGTGTCGTTGAGGCCTGGGCTGTTGCCACTGGAGTCACCAGGGTGGGCATCCGAGCAGTTGGGGCTGTTCCAGGAGTTGTTGCAGTGGATCCAGGGGAGCTCCGTGGTGAAGGAGGAGAAGAGATAGTGCAGCGCCCAGGCAATGATGACATTGTAGAAGAAGCCGACATACAGCGAGATGAGGATGACCGTGAAGCCCACACCTAGTGGGAAGGGGGAGACCGTGGAGCCCACGCGGGTGGAGCACAGAGCCACCATCAGCAACGTGTCCTTCTGCCTCCCCTCACAGGAGACATTACCCTCAGCCCACAGCTCCTGGACAGCCCTGATGCCCGTGAAAGGCCTGAGACAAGATTTCACACTGTGACCACAGAGAAGAAGCTGCCCACTCCCCAAAACCATGTACTTCTACACAAGGACTTTCAGGGTGTCTCTGAGGGACGTCCAGGGCCAGCAAGGTCACTCAGAGCTATGGCGAGTATCCAGGGCCACCCTTATGCACCCAGAGATCCCCAGGGACACCAAGGTCACCCCCAGCCACACATAGTCATCCATCCCCACCACAGCCACTCAGGATCCATAAGGGTCATCCAGGATCATTGAGGCCATCTAGGGGCTACTCTGGGTGACCTAGGGCAACCCAACCCATGGTTAACCAGGGCTATCAGGCCCATGTGAAACCATCAGAATCATCCACGGCCACCCAGAAGCACCCAGGGCTACCTAGGGAACCCATGCAAATAGGGCCATCAAAGGTCGTCTAGGGTTACCCAGGAACACCCAGTATCTCCCAGAGCCATCAAGACTGCCAGTAGTCACTAAGGGATGCCTGGGGTCCTTGACAGCCATCCACAGCCACCCACAGCCACCAGGCTCATTCAGGACTATAGAGGGCACCCAGGACCACACATGATCACCCAGGCTAATCCAGGGCCACTTTGAGTCGCAAAGGGCCATCCATGGCCATCCACAGCCATCTCCATTCATCCACAACTATCCACGGTCAGCTATAGCCATCCACAACCATTCATGGCCATCCATGGCCATCCACATCCATCCACAGCCATCCACAACCATCCATCCATCCACATCCATCCACAACCATCCACATCCATCCACAGTCATCCACGGCCATCCACAACCACCCACATCCACCCCTGGCCATCCACAACAATCCACTGGCATTCACAACCATCCACAGCCACCTACGGACATCCACAACTATCCACGGTCATCCATAGCCATCCACAACCATTCATAGCCATCCATGGCCATCCACATCCATCCACAGCCATCCACAGCCAACCACAACCATCCACATCCATCCACAGTCATCTACAGTTATCCATGGCCGTCCACAACCACCCACATCCACCCCTGGCCATCCACAACAATCCACTGGCATTCACAACCATCCACAGCCATCTATGGACATCCACAACTATCCACGGTCATCCATAGCCATCCACAACCATTCATGGCCATCCATGGCCATCCACATCCATCCACAGCCATCCACAACCATCCATCCATCCACATCCATCCACAACCATCCACAACCATCCATCCATCCACATCCATCCACAACCATCCACATCCATCCACAGTCATCCACGGCCATCCACAACCACCCACATCCACCCCTGGCCATCCACAACAATCCACTGGCACTCACAACCATCCACAGCCACCTACGGACATCCACAACTATCCACGGTCATCCATAGCCATCCACAACCATTCATAGCCATCCATGGCCATCCACATCCATCCACAGCCATCCACAGCCAACCACAACCATCCACATCCATCCACAGCCATCCACAGTCATCCACGGCCGTCCACAACCACCCACATCCACCCCTGGCCTTCCACAACAATCCATTGCCATTCACAACCATCCACAGCCATCTACAGACATCCACAGCCATCCACAGCCATCTGCATTTACCCACAACTATCTACGGCCACCCATGGCCATCCACAGCCACCCATGGCCATCCAGAGCCATCCATAGCCATCTATGGCCATCTGTGGCCATCTATAGCTGCTCATGCCACTCCCACAAGACTACTCAGAAGAGTCATCTGGGCTCATTTATAGCCATGTGGAGCCATCCAAGGTCACACTACCCATGCATGACCATCCATGGCTTCCTAGAATCACCCAGGGCCACATAAGACCACCAGGGTCCACCCAGGGCAGGTAAGATCATCCAGGGCTTCCTTGGGCCACCCAGAGCCTTGCATGACTATGAAGGACTACTCAGAGCCATGTTTGACCTTCCAAGGCCTCCCAGGGCCATGCAAGACCATCAAGGACCAGCCAGGGCCATCCATGGCCATCCAATGCCATCCAGGGTCTTTTAGAGTGTCCTTTCCAGGATCACAGACCTGGAGTTTGGGATCCATCATTTATGGGGACTCCTGGTAAACTGGAACAGAACTCAGTGGTCAGCAGTCTTTGGAGTCGTGTCAGCCTGACTGGTGGGCAGATGGGCCTGGTGGTCAGACGGCTTCCTCCTTGTTCACTGCCGGATGGGCACCATCACGTTCTTGCTACTGGGGTTCACTTTACTAAGCTCCAGGAAGAATTTTTTTCATTTCCACATTTCTTCTCAGTTTGCTAACATGATTAGTTTGGGTACAACTTTGATTTACTTTATTAAAACCCAGTAGGCGCCATGCCCTGTCTTGCCTGCCCATGGCCAGGGTAGGAGCATACCTTCAAGGTGACTTGCAGGGAGTGGCCTGGGCTGCTTTTTATGTTCTCAGTCCTTAGGAGAAGCTGTTCTCATGCTCAGGGCACCTCAGTAAAGTTCTCTTCCTACCCTGAAAGCAAAAAGAAGGCTCAAAACTTTGTTTTAAACAGATCTAGGATCAGGAGTGTGGGTAATCCCTCTTGGACAGCGTGCTCAGCAGTGGTGATGATGAAAGCCAAGCTGCTGCCTTTGGAAGGCCTTCTCCCATGTGGATCTGGTCCATATTAAATAATTCTGCATTGCGGTCTGTCACGGATTGCCTTTGGAAGGTCTTCTTCCGTGTGGATCTGGTCCATATTAAATAATTCTATATTACCGTCTGTCCAGAGTCCCTTAGGAGAGAGGCTAGATTGTGATCCACAGTGAACTCACCCAGGCAGCCAGGTTGGGAGCCACGCTCTGGGGAAGCCACACTGTTTCCAGACAGCACTGTGGAGGGTTTTCCATGCTGGTGACTGACAGTGGATGCCCAATTTGAAGATTTGTCAAGGTTAAAACTTTCTGTACCAAGTCCTTAGTTTGAAACCCTGGGAAGTCTTTGATAAAACAACACCAGAGTAGATCCCAATCCAGAGTCCAAAGGAAGGGCTGACTGTGCCCTGGGTCCTTCCAGAGCCACTGCTTGTGTTTCCTGCCCTGCACCACAGATCGGCAGGGACACCATGGGATCATGACGTCACCATGGCCACACTGGCTGACATGGCTCCCAGAGCAAATGGGCCTGCTCTGATCCATGGGACAGTGCAGCCCTCACACCAGAGTCCCCCTTACCAAGAGGACCCCTCCTGGTTGTGGATGCTTCCCTGGGCACCTGGGTGAGGAAACGGCTCCCTTGAATGGTGGTGGCCACTGTCAGCACTGGCCAGGCATTTGGTTGCTCCAAGCCCTGCCCTTCAGGAAGGCAGAGCCCCTGACCTGGGCCACTGACGTGTAGCCCCTCACCAACCAGCCAACTTCACCGTGAGCTCCTCAAGCTCACCGAAGGCCCAGACACACGAAACCCTGTTTTCTACAGAAACTTCTAGTGGTCTCTGCTCATGACATCACTGTGGGCTCTAGATGAAGCTTCACCTGACACATCTCTTAAACACCATTTAGTGACACAGCAGGCTGTCTCCCCAAGGAGGTGGCAGGCAAAGTCCCTGCTTGCGTTTCCAGGGAAAATGTTCATGAGAACATGGCGCTTCCCTTCCCTCCTGTCTGACTCCCAGAAAGCTCGGCGCTAAGCGTGAATTTCAAGCATAGCTCTTAAGGTCCATTTCCTTAAATTTATTTTTGCTTAGTACATTTTTTTATATTAACCTTGAGTGTAGTTTGTTTTGTGTTTGAGAAATCACACTAAAATATGATTGACTATAAAATATTTTATATTCAATACAATCGAATGGTGGGGTTTCCAGGGCATCTGTAAAATGGGATTGCCCTTGGCAATGAAACTGAAACCTGACAAACAGAAGCCGGCCGAGGGTCCTGCCTGCAAATGGTGCTTCGCCCACCACAGCATAGCCGCCCTGCACCACCCCTGAACACCACTACACCCCAGGGCACCCACGACAGCTGGCTTCAGGATAGGGTATTGTCAACGCATGCACGGATCCTGCTGGAGGAAGCCTCTGGTGGAGCAGCCCCTCCACACCTCACAGGAGGCATCAAGCAGGTCTTTGGAAGAAAGACAGGAGAGAGCCAGGCGTGGTGGCTCAGCCTGTAATCCCAGCACTTTGGGAGGCCGAGGCAGGTGGATCACGAGGTCAGGCGATCGAGACCATCCTGGCTAAAGAGGGCCGGGCACGGTGGCTCACGCCTGTAATCCCAGCACTTTGGGAGGCCAAGGCAGGTGGATCACAAGGTCAGGTGATCGAGACCATCCTGGCTACCACGATGAAACCCTGTCTCTACTAAAAATACAAAAAATCAGCTGGGCTTATTGGCACGCACCTGTAGCCCAAGCTACTCGGGAGGCTGAGGCAGGAGAATCACTTAAACCCGGGACGCGGAGGTTACAGTGAGCCAAGATCACACCTTTGCACTCCAGCCTGGCGACAGAGCAAGACTCTGTCTCAAAAAAAAAAAAAAAAAAAAAGACGGGAGAGGACGCCTCTCTGTGTCAGTCTGGTTGTCTTTAGTATGTGCTTGCTGTGTGTGCATGTACCAGAGAGACAGAAAGGAGAAGAGACAGAAAAGGAGAGACACAGAGAGGAAAGGAGGGAGAGAGACAGAAAGAGACACAGGGAGAGGGAGAGAGAGCGAGCGAGGGGCAGGGAGGAGAGGGAGAGTTTTAAAGACCCACCTCTCAGGACCCTGGGGTACACTGCGGGGCTGAAGGCCCCAGAGGCCCCTCTGGCTGTGGTGCCCATCCCAAGCTGCTTTGGCGAGACTATGGGAAATGCACGTGAGTCATGGCCGCTGAGCAGCTGGGCCTCACCATGAACTCCACCCTCTGGCCCTCGATGGTGGATCTTGGCTCCCAGTTAGAGCAGGGAGCAGCTCGCAGGTCTGCAGGAGGGGAAGGGCCAGGAACAACCAGGCTCCCTGGAGAGCTGGCTTTGTTTCCCCATGGAATTGCCACCTGCTTAGGGCTGGATGGCCTTTTAGCTCCATAATGATTGTTTTGGGCACTTTAGCTGATGTTTTAATTTACCACGTGGCACTTCTATTCAGTGAGACATGAAAACGCGTGCATTTTTATTAACCAAATTTTTAAAAAGGACAAAGGCACGTGTATCAGGGTGCTGGGGGTGCATGGTGTACATCTAATTTCATAAGCAGTGTCAGTCTCCTCTAAACTGGCATCCTGCAGTTGACAGGTAGGCAGAACAAACAAGACGCTGGCACCGGAACCTGCAGTGTTACTGAGATTCAACAACTCAAGGTATCTTGTCTCTAAAAAGAAGTCCAGCTTTATTGCACTGATTCATCTATCCCTTCATGGGTCGAACAGTTCACTCTCTGTGATTTGCAATTTTCCTTCCTCACCAGGACTAGGTGAGGGTGAACAAGCTCTTCCCAAGATCCGCCCGTGGGGCCACGAGCCTTCCTTCCTGCGGCCACGCTTTGCAGCCCTCCTCTGGGACTAGTCTTCAGAACGAAGCTGGCGGCGTGGGATGCGGGATTGTGGGCACAGGGGCTGTGACATGGAGGAGACAACTGCCCAGCTTCCCCCGGCTGTGCATTGTGGAGAACACAATGAGATGCCTGCATCCACCGGCTGCATTTCTTCAGAACGAGGTGCCACTGCTCACGCTGACGGAAGTCAAAGGTTCTCTACTAGCCCAAGTCACGTTGGTGCTCTGAAATTCTTAGAAATTGCTTCCTGACATTTTATGGACTGCATCGTGAAGACCCACAGTGGCAGCTTTGTTGGTGAACATCCTTTCCGTGTGACAGACAGAAGGAAATGAGCTCTTATCTGTGGACCCACAGGTCCCTTTTTCTCCTGCCCTCCTCACCTGAATCCTGCATGTGAAGAGGTGATTTAACTTGCTCCAACACCAGGCTCACCGGCGGGGATGGGGCACGGGGCTGTGCCATGTAAGACACTTGTGACAGACTCCAGGGTGGCTCTTGAAAATCCAGCAAAGCACAGTTTGACGTCGCTGCAGCCTGTGCCAGAGCACAATGTCATCTTTCCTCAGTTTCCCCTATCCCAATGGGCCGGCTTCCTCTCTGACTCAGCATTCCAAGGCTCTGAGCACTCAGATACTCTCCAACACGGACCACGGTGCAGGCTCAGCGTCGCTTACTACTGCAGGTCCAGAGGCAGCGTCTCCTCCCTGAAACATGTCCGCGCCACTGGCCAGGGCCAAGGAGGACACAGGTAACGTGTGTGTGTCTTGAACTGTTAGCCTGGGTTCACTGCAATGCCCGATTTGACATGCGCACCTGTCTGTCTGTAACAACACGCCTGGGTCTTCCGTTAGCTGCTACCTTCCTCCATCGGGGACCTGATATCGGGGACCTGACGACGGGGACGGAGGCATGTTCTGAGAAATTCTTGTATGGTTTGACTTCTACCTGCAGATCCCGCCAAGGGGTCGTCTGGCACCGGTGCACGCCCAAAGCATCTGTCTCTTACTCTGAAGATGTGTGTGGGGTGGGGGTGGGGAGGAAGGCCTCTTTGTGTAGCTCCATTTCAGTGCAGTTCAGTGAATATGGAGCCTAGGAAGAAACTACTGAAGTTGTAAGATTCGCTAAGTAGCCCATTAAGAATGAACGAGTCTCGTGCCTGGGAAGAGCCATCACACCTGACCAGTGGGAAGAGCCATCACACCTGACCAGTGGGAAGAGCCATCACACCTGTCCAGACTCAGCATTTCCACGGCTGCGAGAGTGACTTCTCCTCCTGGAGCCTGACCTCAGCAGCTGTGAAATGCCATCTGTTCCCTCTCCGAAGGGAGGTCAGCAGCTCGTCTCTGAAGGCCCACCCCTGACCCACTGGTAATGCATCCTAGGGCTGTGCTGGGCTCGGCTGTCTTCTAAACACACAGCTTTTCCAGAACTTCTATAAGTGTCCAGAGGCTGACCTTCTAGTAGTCATTTTCTTAATGCCAATTTTCTGAGTGGTGCCTCTGCGTAAACGCCTGAATCCTCCCTGAACCACCAGCCCCTGAGAGGTGGCTTTGGCCCACTGGGCAAGCGTGACCTATGTGCATGGACTGGGGAGTCAGAAACATCTAGGATCAAATCCCACTCTGCTCTGATGGGGACACCAGGGGGAATGACCCCAGCCCTCTGGTCCTCAGCATCTGCATCTCCAACACAGAGACATAGTGTGTGCCCTTCCCAGGGTCTCATGAGGATGGAGTCAGAAATGCCAGGAGAGGGCCTGGTGCTGGGCAGGCCACCTGCACTCAATACAAGCTGTGTCCACTTCATGGTGCCAGAGCAGGACACCAGCAGCCAGAAAGGTTCAGTGACAACTAGATGGATCAATAGCTAATAGATAGGTGGATAGGTCGATAGGTGGATGGATGGATGGATCCATACATAGATGAATGGGTGGATGGATGGAACAATGGATAACAGATGGATGAATGGATAGATCAATAGATAGAAGATGGATGGATGGATAGATCCATAGATAGATGAATGGATGAATGAACAGATGGATCGATAGGTAGATGGATGGATCAATAGATAATGGATGGATGGATGGATGATAGATCCATAGATAGATGAATGGATGGATGAATGGATGGGTGGATGAACGGATTGATAGGTGGATGGATCAATAGAAAATAGATGGATGAATGGGTAGATGATAGGTGAATAGATGATTGATAGATAATAGATAGATAGATAGAGTTGTGGGATGTGTCCCTCCCCCAAGTTCATCTGTTGAAGTTCTAACCCCCCAAACCTCAGAATCTGACTTTATTTAGAGACAAGGTCTTTACAGAGGTGATCAAGTTAAAGTGAGGTCATTAGGGTGTCCCTAATCCAACAGGACTTGTGGCCTCATAAAAAGGGGGAATTTGGTTACAGAGATATGCATAGAAGCAAGCAGTATAAAGAGGCACAGGGAGAAGACAGTCTCTGAGCCGAGGAGAGAGGCTAGAACAGATGCTTCCTCACAGCCTCAGAAGAAATCAACCCTACGGACACCTTGATCTTGGACTTCCAGCCTCCAGAGCTGTGAGACAATAAATGTGTGTCTTTTAAGCCTCCCAGTTTGTGTCATTTGATACAGCAGCCACAGGAAACAGATAAAGATAGATGATGATGATAGATGGATGGATTAGGTAGATAGGTAGATAGATAGGTGAATGATTGATATAAAGATCAGTAACAAAGATAGATAATGGATAGATAGATAACAGGTGATTGATGGATGGATGGATGGATGATAGGTAGATGGCAGATCCATAGATAGACATGTGTTTTATCTTAACTACATTTTAACATCTTGACAAAGTAACACCACAAATGACTTGTAGGACCCTCACCTAGAGCAAGGGAATGAACTATCCAGTCCTTGTCATCACAGATCTTTAAGGTAGGACCCAAGTTCAAGTGGCGTGTGCCATGCCTGTGTCTTAGCAAAGCAGGGCTGGATGCCCATGATGCGGCTGGCTTGCTTTGAAAGCTCCAGTGGCACCACCGTGATCCGCGCTGCACCAGGGTGAAGGGAGGCACCCGCACATTACCTTTCAGTACAGGGCAGATCTTCCAGACACCAGCGGCCCCTTCCCTGTTGAACTGGCCAAGGGCCAGCTCCATGTAGAAAAGTGGCATCCCAGCAATGACCATGAAGAGCAGGTAGGGGACCAGGAAGGCACCTGTGGGGCAGAACAGCACCTCGAGTTTGGGGCCTTGGAAGAGGGCCCATCTCTCCTCATGGGAGCTCGGGCTGCTACCCCCGCCAACTACCCATGTCCTGGCCCGACCCTTTCACCCCACTCTCCAACGGGAAGTCCCAGGCTGGGGTAGGTGAGTCCCGAAGCCTGCCCTCCACTGCTGTCAGTGCCTGACACGTCCCTCCTGGATCCCCTTGTCATTGCACACCCCGAGCCGTGAAGTCAAACCCAAGAGCAGCGCAGGGAGGCCCTGCCCATGCTCGGCGGTGCTCTAGGTACTGTCCTTCCCCGTGGTGGTTCGGGGTGCCCGTCCCTGGCCTGCGTCCCCCCCACTTTGCCCTGATCCTCTTTGCCTCTTGAGTTGTGAATCCGTGACCCCCCAACTCTGCCCCTGAGCTGAGTGGGCCCTGCCGTCCTGTCCCCAGCTTCCAGGGCCCTCAGCGGCTGCCCCCATTGACAGTGGCTGAGGGTCTTTGCTGCCCCAGGTGCTGGGAGTCCCTCCAGGGTAGGGCCTAGTTCCTCTGAAACCTGCACCTCCCCCGCCCCCAGCACAAAGCCCAGGGAACCCTGGTCCCAACCCCCTAAATTCCCTCTGCTCCCCTGGTCTGACTGGAGTGAGGGAGAGCTTTGCCACTCTCTCTCCTGGGGAAGGGAATGGGGAGGCATGGGGCCCCTCAGCTCTGTCTTTGGGCAACTTCCTGTACCTGCTGAGGCCTCTGACTTCCCCTCTTCAAGATAGGCATAAAATGCCAGCCTCCTCCCAGGCATCCTGTGAGGCTTCCCCCCAAATTCTTCCCCAGGCCTCCCTTCCCAGACCTAGCATAGAGGCCAACGAGGGAGGCCAGGCAGGGAGGCTGGGAGGCCCAAAGAGGCTCCTGGGAAGGGATCACCAATGTTCTTGGACGTCCCAGGTGGCCCTGCCTTGATCTTCGCTTTCTGGCTCTGTGGCTGGGTTCTGGAGGGTGCAGGGGACACAGGCACTTTCCAGGGGCCTCCTCTGCCACTCCAGGCCTCCACATGCTTTGCAAAGGCTGCCAAAGTCAGCCAGAGGCTGTTCTTTGGACCTTTGAGAATTTTCTTTCCAAAGTGAAAACAGCCTGTGGAAACAGGAGGCAGAGCCAAGCTGCTCCGTCGGCCGCCCCCCACCCCCCAGCTTCTTCGCTGGCCTCCCTTTCCTGAACTCTGAAATGCAGGCGTGGGACAAGGCAGCTCCGAGCCCTGCTCTATGGTTTTGTGATGTCCTCTGGGAAGATCTGTACCAGCCGCGAGCTCTCACAGGGAGCTCTGTCTTCATGCATGGGAACAGCTTTATCTCGTTCGCGTGCGTGGCTTGGCCCCGGCTGCCCCCATGGCCCCCGCCCGGCCAGCGTGCCCAGGAAGGCTGAGACGGGACTTACCCCCGCCGTTTTTGTAGCACAAGTAGGGGAAGCGCCAGACGTTGGCCAGGTCCACAGCAAAGCCAATGACGGACAGGAGAAAGTCGATCTTCTTGCCCCAGGTCTCCCGATCCTGGGCCTCCACAGGGCTCTGCCGCGGGTTGGTGAGGGTGGAGCTGGTGAGCTGCACTCCGTTCTGCTCCTTGACAAGGATGAGCTCCACCTCCTTTGGGCCCATGGCGTTGGGTTCCTTAGCCGGGGCCACCACGGAAGACATGAGTCCCACGGAGCATTTGCTCTTACTCATGGGCACACTGGGAATTGAGGAATTCTGTGCTTCTTCCCTCTTGGTCTTCAGCCAATATGAAAAATAAACACACAACAGGAATGCAACAATTCAGCAGCCAGGGCTAGGGATGCGCCTGGTGTGGGGGACAGAGTGCCCTGGGCAGAGCCCCGAGACATTCACAGGCATTCCTCTGGGGAGGGATGGGTGCATTCCCAGCGCCTGAGATGGCACAGCTGGGGCACAGGAGCTGGGAAGTGCCAGCCCTCACCACAGGGCTGGGGCACTGGCCCATGGAGGCCTCAAGACAGACACTCTGGTTTGCCCCTCCTTCCCCTGCACCCCTCCTCACTCCTATCAAAGTGCAATGCTGTGTGACCCCCCAACTCTATTGTTATTAGAAAGCTCTAGCATGGCTTTCTAATAACAATGCATGGATATCACTTCCACCTTCACCCGCACTTCCAGAGAGCAATTTTACAATCTTCAAAGAGCATTCAATAACGTCTTTATGACTGTTCATCTGTATTCTTTTTTCTTTTTTCTTTTTTTTTTTTAACATGAGGTCTCGCTCTGTCTGTCACCCAGGATGGAATACAGTTGTGATTATAACTCACTGCAACCTCAACCTCCTAGGTTCAAGTGATCCTTGCACCTCAGCTTCCTGAGTAGCTGAGACTACAGGTGTGCACCACAGCACTGGCTAAGTTATTTTTGTGTGTATTTTTTTTTTTTTTTTTTGTAGAGACAGGGTCTGACTATTGTTGCCAAGGCTGGTTTTGAACTCCTGGTCTCAAGCGATCCTCCTGCCTCAGCCTCCCAAAGTGCTGACATGACAGGCATGAGCCACCAAGCCTGGCCTTGTTTTGTTTATACTCAGTAATAAAGAGCAAAATTTACATAAGCAAAATCAGCCACTGTAAAGGAGAGTTTAGACATAACCATCACAACTGCTTCCTCAAAGAGTGTCTGTACAAGCCACATCCACCTAGGGCAGGTGGCACCACCCCGCCTGAGAGAGCTAGGCGGAGGATGCACAGGGCTTCATCGCGGGAACTAGCTCCTGGGCCAGCAGGGCAACCCGGGAAATCCTGTCCAAACGTCTCCATAAACCTCCTGCAACGCTGAGCAGCAGAGCAGGAGCGTCTACACCGCCCCAGCCAGGGCGACTTCTGGCATTTGGATCCAGCAGCAGCATGTTTCAGTCGAGCGCACACACACAGACACACACAGACTCACAAACACACATACCACACACACAGGTGCGCACATACACGCACAAACACACACACACACACACACACACAGGTGCGCACACACACACAATGACTGAAGCAGGTCGTAGGTGGAGGCTCTAACAGGCAACTTTCTCTGCATCCAAGTTTGCACAAAACCTCACCCATGAGCTATCACGAGCTATACCACGCACCCGGTGACAACCTCAACCAGCACGACCCCTCCAATGGGTAAAACACCCGCCGAAGGGGCTCCGCGGTGCGAGCAGGAGGCCGCGTTGGGAGAGGGCGTCGGGTGCGGAGCTCGCGAGTCTCCCGCAAGCCGCCGCCGCCCTGGGGCCACCTGACCCCGCTCCTGAACGCGGGGCCTCAGAGGCGAGTTTTGGGTCTACACAGCAAAATGTGGCCCGTTAGAAAGCGTCCTTCCTCACCGCGCCCAGAACAAGAAGCGGCGCTGCCTGGCGAGTCCTCGCCCTGCCTCCCCGCCCTGCCCAGAGCACCAGCGCGCAGCCCGCGCCCGCCACCACCTCCAAATCAGACAAAGCCCCCGCGAGATGGAGCGGCGGTGTAGAAAACCCACTCCGATCGGATCTGGGGTGCGCCGCACCCCTAGTAGGGTTAAGTTCCACGAGAAGAAACCAAGACCCCCGAGTCACAGCCATAGACACCCACGCGTCCCCTAAGCCTGTGACTACACCAGGTGCCCACCCGGTCCTGAGCCTGGGACGGGGCCAGGGGGCAGCCCTGCACCCTCCTCGCGCCTCGGACGGCCTCTGGGTCCCATGCGGCGCTATCGGGGGGCGCTCGGCACCCGCGACTGTTGGCGACTTTGGAGACGGCGCGGTCTGCAGGACGCGGGGACCCCAGACTGTGCCCGGCCCCCGGCCCCCGCCCCTGCGCCCCACTTCCGGGTCTGCTGAAGGAGCTGCGCGCCCCGATGCCGGGAGCGACCCTGGCCTCACCTGGCCGCCCGGGCCTGGGCTTTGCACGCGAGTCCTGGCGCCAAGCACGTTCCGCGAAGCCTCCCCTCCCGCTCCGCAGCGCTGGGCGGTCTCAGCCTCGGCCTCGGGCTCTTATCCAGTCGCCAGGGTCCGCCCCGCCCCGCCCTCCCGCCGTCGGGGTCGCCCTGGCGTCCTGGCTCCTCCTCCTCACCTCCCCGGGCCGCGCCCCCGCCCCCGCCCCCCGGACGCAGATGGCTGGGAGCGAGCGGCGGCCACGGCTCCACTGTCTTGCGCGTCCCGGAGCCTCGGACACGGGCTGCGGGGGCCTGTGGGTCCTAGACGTCGCGGAGCTAGACGGGCGCCTTCCACGCGAGAACTGTCTGGGTCGCCCTGCGCCCTCGCCCGCACCCCTGGGGGCTGCCCCGGGCACCCGCTATCTTCGGACGCCCAGGGATGGCGGCTCCCAGCTGGACGGGGAGGGAGCCGAGCGGCTGCGCGCGGGGAACTGCTGGGACCCCGTTGGGCCGACTCTTCCCTCCCTCCCCGTCCGGGGCCCCTGCGGTGGCCCCGCGCTCTGGGGACCACGTCCCTCCCAACCCGCCGCTCCACGCTCTGACCAGCGGGCTCTGGACCCCGCCGAGGACTCTCCACGCTTCCTGGCGTGCGGGTTGCGGAGACGCGGGTCCTTCCGTGGCCTTGGGGTCTCTTCGACCTCGAGGCGACCGAGGTCCCCTAGGCCTAGTCCCCGCCTTGCCGGCATCTAGTGCGCCTGCATCGGAACCGAGGGGCCCGCCTCGCACTCGCCTAAGAAAACCATTTCCTGGACGGGCCTGGAAAGCCCTGGCGGCTGGTATCCGGCTCCAGGGCCGAATGGACTCCGAGGCTTTCCCTCCGCGATGCCGGGGCGGGATTTCTTCCATTCAGCGCGCGGAGGAATGGAGCCCCCGGGCCGCCAAGGCCCAGGATGTCCAGGTCTTTAGAAGGCACCGAGGTGAGTGGCCGCGCCCAGCTCTGTGCGTCGCCCCTAGGGTCACCCAAACCCCGGCGTTCCTCCCCGTGTACCCTCGATGCTCCCGTGAGCACCCTGCCCTGGGCGTCCAGGCGAGCCCTGGGGCTCTCCAGCCATTCCAGCCTGCAGCCCGCGCTCAGCAGTGAGGCAGGCAGGGACCCTTGGTGCCTGAGCCCGCAGTACCCGCCCGCAGCGCGGTGCCCCACCCCCTGCGCCCGCCCTGCCTTCCCCGCACACACCCGCCGCCCCTCGCCCGCCCCAGGGCTGGCACCCAGGCAGAAGGCACTCAGGGCTGTGACTTCATGCTGAGTTGGAATCAAGTGGGAGCCTAGTGACCCCCTGGGGCTGCTATGACAAAAACTCCACAGCCTGGGGGCTCACACAGAAGCCTTTAGTTCTAACAGTTCCGGTGTCCCGAGGCCGAGGCCAAGGCCTGGCCGACTCTGTGTCTGGTGAGGGCCGCTTCTGGGTTGCAGACAGTTCTCTTCCTGTATCTCCCCATGGTGGGGGCTGGGGAGAGCTCTCCGGGGTCTGTTTTATGAGGGCACTGGCCCCATTCCTCAGGGTGCAGCCCTCCTGGCCTGACCACCTGAAGGCCTCCTGACAGCACCTCCCGTCAGGGGTGGGACTTCATCGCCAGGGAGGTGAGGGGACTTCAGGAGAGGGGGATGTGCCACCTGGAAGCTATAGTGTGTCGGTGGCTGCCACAGAAGGGATCTCTCTACCCCTATAAGCTCCATGGCACAGGTTTCAATAAAAAGGAGTGAGCCAGGGCTTGGCCCGGGAGCAGCAGGGTTGAGGAAACAGTCTCCCAAGGAAAAGACTTTGCAGGTGACTAATGGAGGCTGTTAAATAAAACACATTGAGAGAATGAATGTTCAGGTATATTAAAAATACACAGGCCAGGAGTGAGGGCTCACGCTTCTAATCCCAGCACTCGGGGAGGCCGAGGAAGGAGGATCTCTTGAGGCCAGGAGTTTGAGACCAGCCTGGGCCACATGGCAAAACCCTGACTTTGAAAAAAAAATTAGCCAGGCATGGTGGTCTGGGACCTGTAGTCCCAGCTACTGGGGAGGCAGAGGTGGGAGAATAGCTTGAACCTGGGAGGTGGAGATTGTAGTGAGCTGAGATTGCACCATGGGCCACAGGATGAGACCCTGTCTCGAAACAAAACAATGCACAGGCAAACAACATTTCGGAAGGGACTGCAAGTGCTGCAGGAGTGCAGAATTGTGACCCAAAGCTAACAGGGTACAGGGCAGGAAGGAGCAGGGACCAGAGGTCACACAGACTCAGGTGGCCACATCCTTACTGACCAGTAGCACACAGAGAATGCACCTGCCACACTCAGGAGGGGCCACTGAGTGATCACACGCATGTAACCTGCACTCTGTCAAGACAAAGAGCATTCCTCCACCCCGGCCTCAACCCCGACTTCCAACCACATGAATTAGGATAAAGGAGCTTTGGGTGTTCTAAGAACAAACTAACTGTGGGAGTTGGGCTCATGGATGACACAGAGAAAGCGCAGCTGCCAGACCCATGGGTCTCCATCCTCCCACAACAGGAATGCTCCGTGAACTGTGCAGGTAGAAGCAGTGTGGTTATGAGCTGATCAGACCTGATCAAACGGCCGACCTTTGCATGCTTGGAACTTTGCCCTAAATGCCAAGCTGGCTTTATTATCGTTGTGGTTGCTGCCGTGGCTGCTGTGGCTGCTGTGGGCTCAGGGCGTTGGGTGCAGGCAGGTGGAGCCCCCCTGCCTCTGCACTTCCTGCCCATGCTCGGGGCCGCTCCCCACTGGCTGGGACTGCAGCTGCAGAGCCCACAGGGAGCCCCTGGCTGCTGACTGCTGTCTCCAAAGCAACCTTGCCCCACGGGTCCCCCCTCCTTGGGTGCTGCCTCCTGGGAGGCCATCAGTGCTGGACGTTGCCCCGTGTCTCCCCTGATTTGGAAGACAGCGTGGGTGCCCCCCCATGTGTGCTGTATCTGAGAGGGGACAAGGACAGTGGGCCAGTGTGCTCTCGGACAAATGGCAGTGAGATGACAGTCATTTACCTGCCCACGTATTTACTATATTGAGGTTGTCCTGTGTGCTTTCAGAGGAAGTCCCAGGGAGACCATCTCAGACTTTAAAGACCCTGACCTCTCACTGGTGCTGGGAAGGCCCTGGGGGCGGGGGGCTTGGGGAGGGCAAGGGTGAGGGGCCAGTAGGCAGGAGTGGCTTTTGTCCAGGGGTGTGGGAGGTCAGATCCCGGACCTTGTATGTCCAGGTTCTGAGAATGATGGAAGGCGCTGGACCCAGGCAGGAGGCCCTGCTCACTGCTGCCCCCCTCTGCCCTCCCCGGGGGCCACCTCTGGAGGAAGACAGTTTCCTCTCGCATGGCAGGGACAGCAGTACACTTCCAACGTCTTCTCTCAGAGCTGTATCATTTTCCAGCTCACTGCTGGTTTTAGTCACAGACATCTTGATGGTCTTGCCACTGCACAGCATGTCACTGTGGTCTGCCACACTGATGACATCAGGCTGAATCAACCTGGGGAGCAAAAAATGAAAAATGCCAGATGCCTCGGTAAGACACATGCTTGCTAAAAATTGAAAGAGAAAATAACACATTTTCAAAACCTGCCACCTTGGTGAAGTTTCTGTGGGTCCATTGGTCTGATTGGTCAAAATACATATCTAAAATGAAAGAAAACATGCTGTTTCTGGCAAGCAAGCCTACCCCTAAGAAAGAAGGTCGTACCTGGTGAGGCCCTTCGGGTTTGCGAGGCAAGGTGCAAGACACTCGGGGATGCTTCTCTGGCCCATTTTGTGTTATTCATAAAGCGTTTGGTTTCGAGTAGGGCCCAGAGTAAGAAAGATTCTGCTGCTGGTCTAGATGGGCAAGCTGCTCTCCGGGGAGGCCACACAATCTGGTGTTGTTCTCAGACTTTAGCCGGCATCAGAGTCACCTACGTAAACCTTCACATGCACAGGAGGCACAGATCACCTCGCTCCATCCTCAGAGACGCAGGTTCAGTAGGTCCGAGGTGGGACCTGAGGACCTGCGTTTCTAGAAAGTTCTCAGGTGATACTGACGCTGCTGGCGCAGGAACCACAGTTTGAGAAACACTGATCTGGCAGAACCAGTGGGAATTGGAGGGTCTGTGGCAGACGGAGATGTTGTAAGCAGTGCAGAAAATGACAGTTGTATAGAGCTGAACGCTCTCCTGAAAATATGTCTTCTCCTTTTGAATAAGAGCGCCCCTGAGCCATAGCAGAAACTCGGGGAGCTCTGTTACCATAGAAGCTGAGCGGCCCAGCAGAAGCTATTTGTTATTGGACCTACAGAGGTTGTGCAGACAGCATCCTGCCGTCATCAGGTGGGATGTTTACGACACAAGGCTTGAGCAGGTCTGGAAGGCGCGGTAAGTTCCATGAACCAGCACCCACCCTTGCTGCGTTGAGACCGCTTCCTTAACCCAGACCTCTGGCTACATGGGAGTTTCTTATGACATTGAACGGAGAAAATGCATGCGTCGGGGCCTGGATTACATGTGTCTATACACCACACACTGCCCCCACCAGAGAGTGAAAGGCTGTGTCATCATGGCCTTCTGTGAAAGACCAGTGAAAGAAAGCTTCCCAGTGGGCACATATTCAAACCATGCATGAGGTTCATCATCTAGCCAAGGAGGGATGGCCAGAGGATGGCCCTAAATGTAGTCATAGGCAGTGGCGAACGGTCTGGCTACAGAGCAGGAGGCTTCAAAGAAAATTGAAATATTGATGACAAGATTTTTCTTGGTAGATTTCATGTTTGCAGAAAATCTTGAGGAATTTACAAAAAAAACTGTTAGAATTTATAAATGAATTTAGCAAGGCCATGGGATCTGATGAAAATCGATTGTATTTCTATGTACTGGCAGCAAACAATTCTAAAATAAAACCTAAAATAATTTCATTTACAATAGCATCCAAAACAAAATGCTTGGGGATAAACAGTATCTGAGACTTGTGCACCGAAAACCTAGAATCCATTGCTGTGAGAAACTTTTAAAAGTCAAGACAAGCGGAGGAGTGTCCATGTTTATGACTGAAAGGCTCAATATTAATGAGATGTCAGTTCTTCATAAATTGACATACAGACTCAATGCAATCTCAATCAAAATTCTAACTTGCTTTTTGAAGAAATTAACCAGCTGGTTCTAAAATGTGTTTGGAGATGTGGGTGACCTAGAGTAGCCAAAAGAATCTTGAAAAAGAACATTGGAGGAGGACCTAGGAGATGCCTTTCACAATTCCACCATCCTAACAAAACTACTTGGACTTTTTTCTGTAATTATCTTGGCATTTGTGTCTTTTTAAAAACAGCCTTACTGAGGTGTAATGGATATGCAATATTCCAAGTGTACGATTTGGTGAGTGACTGATGGGGTCATGGCAACACGATCACACGCAAAGTGATGGTGGTGCTCATCACTTGCTGACTTCCCTCCTTCTGTGTCTCTTTACCTCACCCCCTCCCCAGGCAACCACTGATTTGCTCTTTTTTTTTTCTCTCTTTTTGAGACGGAGTCTCACTGTGTCACCTAGGCTGGAGTGCAGTGGCGCGATCTCAGCTCACTGCAGCCTCTGCCTCCTCAGTTCAAGCGATTCTCCTGCCTCAGCCTCCCAAATAGCTGGGATTACAGATGCCCGCCACCACACCCAGCTAATTTTTGTATTTTTAGTAGAGACAGGGTTTCACTATGTTGGCCAGGCTGGTCTTGAACTCCCAACCTCAAGTGATAAGCCCGCCTTGGCCTCCCAAAATGCTGGAATGATTTGTTTTCTATGATTACAGAACAATGTGTTTTTAACAGAATTTTATATAAATAGAATTATACAGTAAGTACTGTTTTCTGGGTCTGTTCTTTTGCATTCAGCATATTTAAGAATCCACATCATTGCATCGGCAGTTAATACCCTTTTATTTATTTGTAGTATCCATTGTGTGGATATGGGATATGATGTACTTGGTTTTTCCATCTGCCTATTGATGGACTTCTGTCTGTTACAAATAAAGCTACTATGAACATTTGTGTGCAAGTCTTTGAACATAGGCTCTCATTACTTTGGGGTAGGTAAGAAGTACTTAGTTGTGGAATGGCTGGGTCGTTTGGTAGATATATGTTTAACTATTTTTTTAAAACTGTTAAATGCTTTTGCAAAGTAGTTGTATCATTTTATATTTCCATGAACAGTGTATGAGAATTTTAGTTACTTCATATTCTAATGAATACTTAGTATGGTCAGTCTTTTAAATTTTAGACATCCTAATACGTTTACAGTAATAGCTCCTGTACTCCTCTAATGAGCATGATCTTTGAACAATTTCTCCTGTGTTAGCTGCATAAGTGCCACTTCGTGTCAAGTGTCTGTTCAAATCTTTTGCACCTTTGGGTTGTTTAATCGAGCTTTGAGAGTTCTTTACTATTCTGGGTACCAGTCCCTTATCAGATAGGTACTTTGCAAATATTTTTCCCAGTCTTGGACTGTCTTTTCATTCTCTTAATAGATTCTTTCAAAGAAAAGAGTTATTAATTTTGATGAAGTCTAATTTATCCATTTTTCTTTCACAAATCCTGCTTTTAGTGTTGTATTTAAGAAATCTTTACCAAATTCATGATCACCAAGATTTTCTCCTAAGTTTTCCTCTAAACTTTTTAAAATTATAGATTGCATATCTACACATAGAATGCATTTTAAGCTAGCTTGGTGTAAGACACCGATTGAAGTTCACCACTTTACCTCGGAAGAGCCAGTTGTTCCAGTGGTTTGTTGAAGGCAGCCCTTTCCCCGCTGAGTTGCTTTTGCACCTTTGTTGAAAAGTCAGTTGTGTGTATGTGTGTGGGTTTATTTCTGGGCTCCCTGTTTTATGATCTGTTAATCCACTTTGATGCTAATACCACACTTGCTGTGGACTGAATTGTGTACACCCAAATTCATAGGTTAAAGCCATAACCCCTGCAAGGTGACTTTATCTGGAGATAGGGTCTTTAGGAGGTGATAACATTAAATTAAATTGTAAGGGTGGGGTCGTAACCCAGGAGGACTGTGACCTTATAAGACGAGGAAGCTCTCTCTCTTTCACTTTCTTCCATGTGAAGATAGAGTAAGAAGGTGGCCGTCTGCAAGCTAGGAAGTGAGGCCTCACCAGGAACTGAATCAGCTGGCGCCTTGATGTTGGATTTCCAGTCTCCAGAACTGTGAGAAACAAATGTCTGCTGTTAAGCCCCCAGATCTTGGGTATTTTGTTGTGGTAGCCTGAGGAGATTAAAATAGCACTATCTTCATTATGGTCCTTTTGTAATACATTTTTAAATCAGGTAATGTAGGTCAGACAACTTTGTTCGTTTTCAAAGTTGTTTTGCATATTCTCGGTCCTGTGCTTTTTCATATGAATTTTGGAATCAACTTTTCAATTTCTTCCAAAGTTCCGCGTGGGATTTCTTCGGGTGGAGGCTGCCATCAATTTTTCATCATTGTTCCTTTCTGAGGCAGGCTTGGTGTCTAGATTTTCTTCTAAGTTCTGATTTAGCCAAATTCCAAAAAGTTTGATATGTTGTTTTGTTTTCATTCAGTTCAAAATATTTTCTAATTTCCCTTTTGATTTCCTCTTTGACCCATTGTTATTTAGATATGTGATTAGTTTCCAAATATTAGAAGATTGTCTGGATATGCTTCTTTATTTTTTGCCAAATGTATTTTTCATTTTGGTATCAAATTTATTTGCCTCTTTGTTGGAGAACTTGCTTTACATGACCTGAATCCCTAAAAGGAATTTTATGGTCTGGACTGTGGTCGATCTTGGTAAGCTTTTCACAGGCATTTGAAAAGAATGTGCACTCTGCTATTATTGGGTGAATTATTGTATAAATATCAAATAGGTCATGTTAGTTCGTACTGTTTTTGAAGTCTTCTGTATCCTTAAAAGTTTCTGTGTATCTGTTCTACCAACTATTGGGAAAGAGGTATTGAAATCTCCAAGTATAATTGTGTGAACTGCTCTATGTCTCCTTGCAGTTCTATCAGTTTTTGCTGAATTCATTATGAGGCTATGTTATTAGGTACATAAACATTTGTCCTTTTGGTGAACTGACGCTATCATAAAATGACATTGTTTAGACATGATCTTTTTTGAGGATTCCCATGGCTTGCATATTAGGTGGCTTGAAGTCCCACAGTTCTCTGATGCTTGGTTCATTTTTTTGTCTTTTTTCTTTATTTCATTTTGAACAGTTTGCACTGCCATCTATATCTTCAAGTTCATGTATCATTTCTTCTGAGATGTTGAATCCACCCCTCCTCTCAACCAGTGCATTTTGCATCTGAGACATTGTGGTTTTCATCTCTAGAATTTGGATTTGTGTCTTTTAAAATATTTGTGTCTTTTAAAAATATCTGTCATGTCTCTGTTAAACAGGTTCAGTCTCATCTTTGGCTAGCTCTTGGAATGAGGTAACAGTTATGATTGTCAATGCCTCTCTAATTCTATCATTTGAATCATCTCTGGGTCTGTTTCTATTGACTGTAGGTCACATTTTCCCACCTTTTTGCATTGTGCTAATTTCCAGTGGATGCCCAGCATTGTGAATTTAACCCTGTTGGTTTGTGGATAACACTGTACTAATGTGAATATTCTGGAACTTTGTGTTTGGCCACTGCTAAGGTCCCTGTTGTAGTTTGGTCATTATTTCAGGCTTCGCTTTTAAGCTTTGTCCAGGAGGACCAGAGCAGTGCTTTGCTCAGGGCTGATACTTCTTCCCTGCTAGGGCAAAGCCCATCTTAGTTTCCTGCCTGATGACCGTGTTTCCCAACGGAGGGTAAATCCAGTCTCTACTCTTCCATTTTGACTGGAAGCAAAAATTGTGGACCTATTCACTTTTCTTTTCTTTTCTTTGAGATGGAGTCTCACTCTGTTGCTCAGGCTGGAGTGCAGTGCTGCGATCTCGGCTCACTGCAACCTCCGCCTCCTGGGTTCAGGCAATTCTCTTGCCTCAGCCTCCAGAGTACCTGAGATTACAGGCGTGCACCACCACACCCAGCTAATTTTCATATTTTTAGTAGAGACAGGGTTTCACTGTGGTGGCCACACTGGTCTTGAACTCCTAACTTTAGGTGATCTGCATGCCTCAGCCTCCCAAAGTGTTGGGATTACAGGCATGAGCCACTGCGTCTGGCCCCCATTCACTTTTCTTACATTTAAGGGAGTTAATCTGCACCTAGCCAGCCCTTGACAGTGTCACATGACAGACAGTGGCCTCCTCATCAGTATTGCTGTTTCTGTTGTCCTTGTTCAGCAAATGTTTTTCAGTTACTCTTGTAGCTTCTCGGCCAAGTAGCTCAGTTCTGCCCTGGGGGAATATGGGCAGAATTCATGACATTTAGCTTCATTTAGATGAGAGAACATACTCTGTGTGATTTAAACATCTTGAAATTTATCTGTGGTCAAGCATATGGTCTGTTTTGTCAATTGCTTCATGTGCACTTGAAATGGCACATCATTTGGTGAATAGAGCTGTTTTTCTATGTAACTACATTTTTCCCTGATGGTTATATCAGTTACTAAGAGATCTATGTTAAAATCTCCAACTATGTTTGCAGATTTATTTCTTTTAAATCCTGCCATTGATGCTTAATATATTTAAGCTATGTGATTAGATACATGCACTTTTAAGCATTGTGCCTTCCAATTGAACTTTTATCATTGTGAAATGTCTGTCTTTAACTCTGCTAATTCTCCTAGTCTTTAAAGTACACTTAGTATGACAATCTTGCCAAATAGACTTTCTTAAGGTTCTGTTTGCATGTTATAAATATATTTCCTATTCTTTTACTTTCTTACCTTTTTGGTTTTTTTTTGTTTTGTTTTTTATGAGACAGAGTCTCGCTCTGTTGCCCAGGCTGGAGTGCAGTGGCGCAATCTCAGCTCACTGCAACCTCCACCTCCAGGGTTCATGGGATTCTCCTGCCTTAGCCTCCCAAGTAGCTGGGACTACAGGCATGTGCCACCACGCCCAGCTAATTTTTTTGCATTTTTACTAGAGATGGGGTTTCACCATGTTGGACAGGCTGGTCTTGACCTCCTGAACTCAAATGATCTACCTGCCTTGGCCTCCCAAAGTGCTGGGATTACAGGCATGAGCCACTGCACCCAGCCTATTCTTCTACTTTCAATCTATATTTAAACAGCATATAGTTAGGTATTTTAATTTTTATTTAGTCCAACAAATGTCATTTAGGAGTTTTTAGTCTATATTTAATGTAACTACTAATATGATTGGATTTAAATTTACCATTTTGCTATTTGTTATATATTTCTATTCTCTATCGTTTGTTCTTTCCCTCCCACCTTCCTTCTTAGTTTAGGTAAAATTTACATTTATATTAGTTATACTCCTTTGGTTCTGTTTTCTATGGGGGGAGGTCTTACTATGTGTATTTTTTTTTTTTTTTGAGATGAAGTTTTGCTCAGTCACCTCAGGCTGGAATGCAATGGTGCAATATCAGCTCACTGCAACCTCCACGTCCGGGGTTCAAAAGATTCTCCCACGTCAGCCTCTCAAGTAGCTGGGATTACAGGCACCCACTACCATGCCCAGCTAATTTTCATATTTTTAGTAGAGATGGGGTTTTACCATGTTGGCCACGAGCTCTCCTGACCTCAGGTGATCCACCCACTTCAGCCTCCCAAAGTGCTGGGATTACAGGCGTGAGCCACCATGCCCGGCCACTATGTATATTTTTAACTTACCACAATCTACCTTCAAATGCCAAATTTCTGCATGGTATTCTCATATTTCTGCCTGTAGAACTCTGAACATTGTTGGTCATTATGAACTACTGGCAATGAATTATCTCAGATTTTGCTGATTTCAAAATGTCTCTATTATGCCTTGATTTTTAAAAGATGTTTCTTTTAGCATAGAATTCTAGGGTGGCTGCATTTATCTTTAGCCTCTTTGAAGATGTCATCAGTCATCTGGGTTGCCTAGTTTCTGCAGAGAAGTCAGCTGTCATTCTTAGCTCTGTTCCTTGATGTCTGGGTTGCATAGTTTCTGCAGAGAAGTCGGCTGTCATTCTTAGCTCTGTTCCTTGATGTCTGGGTTGCATAGTTTCTGCAGAGAAGTCGGCTGTCATTCTTGTCTCTGTTCCTTGACGTCTGGGTTGCATAGTTTCTGCAGAGAAGTCAGCTGTCATTCTTAGCTCTGTTCCTTGAAGTCTGGGTTGCATAGTTTCTGCAGAGAAGTCGGCTGTCATTCTTATCCCTGTTCCTTGACATCTGGGTTGCATAGTTTCTGCAGAGAAGTCGGCTGTCTACTATAATCCCTGCCAGGGTATGACACAGGCAGTGGATGTCAGCCTGCCTCTTTCCCAGCCAACCCAGTGTTTACCTAGTAGAATCATTCACAAACTGGCACTGGAAATAGGGATGGAGATGAGTGTGGATCAACAACAAAGAGCCGACCCATCAACAATAGCCTAGGCTGATGCAGTTATCACTGGACTCCCAACATGTCAGAAGCAGGGTCCCATACTTAGCCCCAGGTACCACTCCCGGGAAACGGACTAGCCAGCCCCCTGGAGGCAGGTTGATCACACTGGACTCTTCTATCATTGAGGGGAATATCTCCTGGTTTCAGTTTCCCTTATTCCAGATACGGATATGTCTTTGCTGTCAGTGTTTCTGCCAGCACCATCTGTGGGCTTGATGAATGGCTTATTCACTATTGCCCACCTCCTATGGCATTGTTAAGGAATTTACAGCAAAGGCAGCATGGGAACAGGTACACATTTGGAATCCCTATGTTTCCCATCACCCAGAGGTGACGAGTCTGATAAAGCATGAAGATGACTTCTTGAAGCTTCAGGTGTGCTGCCCATGGGGAGGCAGGGCCCTAGAACATTGTCCTGATGGATGACATAGTGCCTCAAACTGTGGACCAAGACATGGCACCATTTCATAGCCAGAATAATGTCTGTAATGTCAATGGGTGGAATTAGGACTGGCCCTGCTCACCACCACATCCAACACTTACTGCAGGGTGGCTGGTGCTGCTGTTCAGAAGATCCTTCACCTCCTTTGAGGGGCTCCCTTGCAGGACTCCGTGTCTCTAGCTGTTGAATTCAGCTGTGGCCACATGGCTTACTGTGGCCAATGAACCAGGAGTGGGCCTGCTGTATTTTGCATCTGTGCAGAAGATTTAGCATCTAGGCAGGTTTGCTTGTCACCTCTCTCTTCCCAAAGCCATCTGACTGGCTGAGTCCCAGGAGGGGCTGCTGTGCTAGGCTGCATGCAGATGGTGACATGGAGCGGAGCTGCAGCTGACCTGCCTGGGAGAGACGGGCGAGGACCACATCTATTTAGCTTACCCCTACATTTTATTGGTTTACGTTTGTTACTGCAGCATCAATGATCCCAGGTGGGCTGATAAACACCCATTCGCATATTTTTGCTTTCCTCGTCTGTGACGTTGGGCTCTTTTACTTTCGAGGTCCTAGTTCCCAAGGTTGGAATGCTCTCACCTGGGACCTCAGTGATCCACCTGCTGCACTGAAAGTTCAGACGGTCATCAGCTATTTGGGGCTGCTCATGCCACTTAGCTAATAGTTCAAGAAAAGCGTGCCGTCTCGGTGGGGATGGTTAACCTCAAGGAAAGGGCTATCTTGGAGCTCAGTGGATTCTCTAGGTACTTCTCAGTGCTTTCACGACTAATATTGTGACTAATAAAGGCAAGATGACAACTGCATCAGACACACTGGAATGAAAATTTGAGTCCTCTTACTGGGTAAAGAACCCTGACCATCCAAAGTACTGCTTAGGGTCAAGAAAACGTGGAATGGATAGTGGAAGAAGGAAGGTGTAGCTGCTGATCACAGCCTCACAGCTAGCCACAGCATGAGGACAGTACTGGGCACGCAGGCTGTCCTCTTTGCTTGGTGTGTGTGTGTGAGCATGTGTGGGAGCATATGTGTGTGTGCATTAGTGTGAGCATGTGCATGCATGTGAATATGTCTATGAAGATGTGTGCACGTGAATGTGCTCATGAGCATGTGTGTACGTGTGAGCCTCAGCATGAGGCATGTGAGCATGTATGTATGACTGTGTGAGCATGTATGATTGTGTGAGCATGTGTGGATGTGAACATGTGCATATGTGTGTGTGCACGTGAGCCTGGGAGCACACATGCCATTTGTTAATTGATTACTCCTTTTTCCACCTCTCAGCATCCCCACTGTTTTACACAGGGAATATTAGTGGTGGCAGATGGTGAACTTTGAAACTTAGTTTTTCATGTCAGAGAACGTCCAGATAGGTTTGTGGCTGTACCAGAGAAACTAAGGTACCATTAGTGGCGAGGAAGACTCATGGGTCTTCACTGTTTCTGGGGAAGGGAAAAGCACCTGTGTTGGGTGGTGTGAGTACAGCACTGTGTCGGAAGATGTCTGAGTGTGTGGCTTGTGGACACAGAGCAGCTATGGGTGGGCAGTACTGGTCCTTCACTACCCCGTTTGCCCTCAGCCCCACGTCCCACATCCCAAGCTCTGCTTCATGGCCCAGGGGGCCTCTCCTCCCAGCCAGCTTCTGGTTAGGATCAGCACACGACAGCAGCAGCGGCTGGCTGGGAAGACAAGCCCATTCTGTCTGCCGTGGTTCTGATGGAGTCTCCGGCACAGCAGGTACAGCTGTGTCAACTCTTGCGTGAACACCGGGGGTGGGTTTGCTTTCCCTGAGGGTCCCACCTTCATTTCTCCTGGCTCCAACGCTGAGTAGAGAACTGAACACACAGAAGCAGAGGCATGTTCGATGACAAACATGTGTGCCGCAAACCACAGGAGTTACCCTGCTGTGCCCCTCCCCGGGTGCACCCACCAGGCACAGCCACCCTGCCCACAGCCTGCACCTGGAGCCAGACACTCCTCCTCCTCGGTCTCACACCAGCTGTGTCTTAGCAGCAGCTGCCCCATCCAGCGCTGATGTGAGATGTGCAGATCTAGTTTTTGTTTTAACCCTTGCTTTACTTTAAAACTTGGACATAATTTCAATGGCAGTATTCATTTATTAAAAATGGCAAATGCATACAAGCATGAAGTAAAAATTGCTGTTGCTTGAAATAATGTCATTTTGGTGCATATTCTCTCTTACTGAGTGAGGTCAGACTGCACAGCTCACTGGTAGCCCATGTCTGAGACTTACCTTCCTGAACAACATAACGATTCATTTTTCACCTTCTCAGTATCCCCCATAATTGTACACAGGGAAATGAGTGGTGGTGGATGGTGAACTTTGAAACTTGGTTTTTCAAAGTATTAAAAAGGAGAAACGCCTGCAGATTGGACATTTGCAGGTGTTTCTCCTTAAGTATTCTTCCATCCTTGATGTTGGTGAAGACACAATCTTGATTCTTCACATGCAGTTTTGGGGAGTGTAACAGTGAGCTCCATCTTTTACCTCTAGTTCCAACTTTTACTGACTCAGTAGCACTAAATGCCAGATCCCTTTTCCTCTTTGCTTGACAAAACATGCTTAAGGTGCATGTACTTAAAATTGAGAAATTACATAAGTCAACCCACCAGGCAGGCAGACAACCATCCATGTTTCAACTCTGTAAGATGTCTGCTACCATCTGCAAAATACCAAAACACTCCAGAGCGTCCCTTTGCCACCAAGACAGCTTTTTCTATAGAATTTCAATTCTTGTGTTTTCCGAACATACTAGAACCACACTAAGAAAATCTCATCTGGATTGGCTCTCCTCTCACAATGCCTGTTGTTGTCCTTCTAATAAAAAAACCACACAAAACAACATCACTCCCAAGTATAGAAGACTTTGTTTTATTCCATTGAAAATCCCAAGTTCCTTCATGGCAACCCTCCCTCTGCCCTCATACCCCAGCAGGTCCCTGCAGCCCAGGGCCCATGCCCCACCTGCTCACGGGTCTGGTTCCCAGGCCACCAGGGGCCCGTTGCGTCCCGTCTCACACACAAGGGATTTAACTCAATGCTATGTACATTCACAGTTCTGAATACCCGCCAACTCTAAGTCACCACAAAGAGAAAAGAGAATCAGGAGGAACAAACATCCATTCAAAGTCTGTTTATCAGAGATTTTTTTTCTGAAAATACACAGTGGCATTTCATTCAAAAAACCCTTCATCTGCAGACCTGCGGAAGGGAGATGGCCTGGGTCCCCTCCCTCGGAATATCTTAGTTTATTTACCTCCTTCATTGGCCATTTGCAGGCTCTTCTCCTTGAAAAATGAATCTTTACACATTCTCCAATTATAAAATCAATGACTGTTAGCTACCAAAGGCTGCACTAGAATTTCTTCTGTGTCCAACACGCCAAGAGCCCTGAAACTGACTTCAGTTTACTCCATCCCTGTCTGTCCTGCTGGCAGTGTCCATGCTAGAAACAAGTCGAGGTGATTGATTGAAACGGAGCTGAAGGTTGTTTGTTTTTAAATGTCTGTCAGTGGAGAAACGCGTATCACGCATCTCTGAGGAAGTTAGTAAACATTTTTTCCTGTACTTACTGGCCTTGGTGGTCACTTTCTATAGAGATGCCCCAAATATGAAAATCAATTCATTTCAGGAATCAAAAAAATTTTCCAAACAAACCCAGAGCCTTTGCTTTAGGAAGCAAACTGAAGTCTGTGATGATTATTGTGCTTGAAGGATGGGTTTCTAATTATGTCATAAAAAATGATGAAATAAGGTGATGTCATAGGGACTTCAGGTGACACCAAAATACCCCCATCCAGGGCCTGGAAGCCCCTCTGCCTTTGACTCTAAGATGGGGCAGGACCCCCGCTCTCAGTGGGATGTGCCCGCGACCCTGGCACCGGGAGGCAGTGCTGCAGAGAGAGTGGTGTCTGTGCGGCTGTCACCAGACATCCTCGTCACCCTCCGCACCGCACGGCCCAGCGTGTCCTTCCACAAGCAAAAGACTGCGGCTCCTCTCTGCAGGAAGGTCAGCCACACTCAGGTGGCTGCGTCACGCCAGTCACCATGGAAACCAGGGCTGAGAGGAAGATGCAGCCGCTTCCAGCAGGGACCCGGCCTGAGAGCAAGGGAGGAGTGGCCCGTGGCGGCTGCCTTGAGCTTCCAGCTCGGGCCCTGCTCATTTGAACAATATCCAACCTCGGATTGGAGTTTAGGCTACAGTGAAGTGGATTATGTTATGCTGAAACAGAAACATCAAACTGCCAACGTTTATAAAAAAAAAAAGAGGGAACTGGAAAAGGATTAAGAAAAGCAGAAAAAGTGTTTTGGGGCTAGGTCCTTGAGTTCACACCTCCCCAGGGACCCAACGGAAGGAGAGGGATTACCTGCTGGAGAGAGGCCTGATGGAAATTTAAGTCAAAGCCCAAACAGCCTCAGATTATATATATATTAAAAAAAAAGGCCTATAAATAAATATCCTTTGACCCTAAAAGGAAAAATGAAGTAGAAAAACAATTTTCATTTTTTAAAAAATGCTGCATGTTTCCTGAAGTACCTAAATGGAGTTTATAAAATACTCATGAGCTCCAGCACACAGGTAAAAACACTGAAAAATCAGGCGACAGCTCTGCCAGGTTGTGGATCCACAGAGGCAGACAGAGGTTTCGTGCCAGAGTGACACGCAGGCGCACGCTCCATATGGCAGGCGTGTGCTGAGTGTGCACGGAAGCCCGCCTGGTGCACGCTGCCGCTGGAAGAGGCTGTGACAGAGACTCGAAACCAGGACCCCGTGGGAGGACATGGGGTGGCACCGGCGTCCCCCGCCCGGCAGGGAATCTGACCCCATGGGGTCCAGGCCAGGTGGGGGATCCGCGTGCGCGCCCTCCGATTCTCGCACAGTAAGCGTCGGTTCTGCAACAGACTTCACAAAGGAACAAGATACAAACAGCCCCCGAGGCCCCTGGAACTCGGGCTGAAGACAGTGCCTGTACAGCAGGAGTGAGGAGTGGAGCCCAGAGGTCATTCGCAAAGAGGCTAATGGCGGTGATGCCACGCGGGAGGGGCCGCGTCTCTCTGCAACCCTCGGTCCTAATCCAGCTTCTTGCGAACAGGCTTCCACCCAGCGTCCGAGTTTTCCGGGCTGAAATCGGCACAGAAGCCATTTGGGATTGGCGCAGGTGGGGTCTCTGCACAGCTTTCGAAATGTGTCTGATCCGGGTACAGGTATTCCTCTGCGAAGTCAGGGTACATTTCTGCAAACCTGTGGAAGTCAGCTGGAAAGACAAAGGCACCTGTGGTCATGGAATGGGGACGAGCAAATGTCTAGGATTTGGAGGCTCTTTTCCTAGGGCCCTGGCGGGTGTCCACCTCACACCCTCCGGGGAGGGTTAGAATCGTCTGTGAAACGGATGCTTTCGGGGTGGAGAGAGGAACTTGCGCTTACTTTCTTTGCAGTGCACAAAGTCACCCTGACAACGGGGGCAGGCTGGGTGTCCTCCTAGCTACTCCTGCTTTTGGGAAACCCTATAGAAAGCTTCTAGTTTTGAATTCGACAGATATATCCTGGGGACTTAGCACTTCTGAGGCACTGTAACCAGAGGAGCTGGCTCAGGGACAAGCCCAAGTGTCTGGACAGTGATCTGGCGCTCTGAGAGGGTGCCCTCGTCCACACTGGGGGACCCGGCAGGCAGGGGGCCGTCCTCACAGAGCCTCGGACTGCACTTCCTGGCCACTCTGTGCCTGGCTCTCGGGTGAGCACCCTCGGCTTCTGATGGCACCGTGGAGGCTTCTGGTGGGGCTGGAAAGGTGGTGCAGGGGGCTGGTTATGCCAGGCAGCTCCAGAAACATTCAGAACCTGGGCCACCAGGTGAGAAATCCAGGGATGGTTGTTACTGGAAATTGTCTGCAGCTAGTGGGTGCCCACTACAAACATCAAAGAGCCTGAACACACCAAGGAGCGTTGCGTGCTTTCAAAATGGAAACAAGTGCACGCATGTGCACACGCAAACACACACGGTAACCACACATGTGCGCGCACACACACACAAGTGCACACACACAGTAACCACACGTGCACACACACACAAAACAAGCACACGCACACACGGTAACCACACACACGTGCACACACACAAAGTGCACACACACAGTAACCACACATGCGTGCACACACACAAGCACACGCACACACGGTAAACATGCATGCGCGCACACAAAACAAGCGCACACACGGCAACCACACGTGCGCGCACATACACACAAAAGCGCACACACAGAAACCAAACACGTGCATGCACACAAAGTGTACGCACGCACTAAACACACATGCGTGTACACAAAACAAGCACACGCACACACAATGGTAACTAAACACATGCGCACACACAAAACAAGCACACACACACGGTAACTACACACATGCACACACAAGCACATGCACACACGGTAACACGTGCACACACACACAAGTGCACACAGTAACACATGCGTGCACACACACATAACACATATGCACACTCACCCAAACAAAACAAGCACATGCACACACATGCACGGTAACTAAACACGTGCACACATACACAAAACAAGCTCACGCACACACACGGTAACTAAACACACATGCGTGCACACACACAAAAGCACATGCCCACACACAGTAACTAAACACGCATGCATGCACACACACGGTAACTAAACACATGCACACAAACAAGCACACACACGGTAACTAAACACGTGCACACATACACAAAACAAGTGCATGCACACGGTAACTAAACACACGTGCACACACACACAAGCACAAGAGCATAGACACGGTAACTAAACACACGTGTGCTTTCAAAATGGAAACAAGCATGCACATGCACACACAACACACACGCATGCTTTCAATACTGAAACAAGTGCACATGTGCACACACGAGTGCACACACGGTAACACACGTGCACTTTCAGTACTGAAACAAGTACACACGTGCGCGCGCACACGATAACTAAACGTGCACTTTCAGTACTGAAACAAGCGCACATGTGCACGTGCACACACGGTAACTAAACACGTGCACTTTCAGTACTGAAACAAGCGCACACATGTGCATGTGTGCACACACAGTAACTAAACACACGCGCTTTCAATACTAAAAAGCACGCACATGCGTGTGCACACATGTATGCACACACGGTAACTAAACACGCATGTGCACTTTCAGTACTGAAACAAGCACACATGGTAACTAAACACAGATACGCACTTTCAATACGGAAACAAGTGCACACATCCGCACTTCCGCCTCCAGGCCCCCATGCAGAAGCTGTGCACGCAGCTCTCTCGCATCTTCTCATTTGCTCTCAGGCCACACTTCCAGGTGGAGATTGTGGCATCCACCGGGATGAGCCAGGCCAGAGCCTGCAGCCCTGGGAGCCTCTGGTGGATGCAGCGTGGCTCATTCACACTGCAGGGGAGGGAGGCGCCCTGGGCTCGGGTTTGTGGATTTTGCACAGCAATTTAAAAATATCAACCACCATTTCCCGGACACCGACAGCTCGTATTCTGAAAACAGCCGGGTTACCAGTCACCTCATCAGATGTCCACAGACAGGTGAGTTTTCTCGGGAGGAAGTCGTCCTGGGCGGCACGGGGGTCTGCGGCGCCCGCCTCCTCGTCTCTCCTGACAGACCCCTCCCAGGAGAGGGGGGATGTGAGACCACGCCCCAGCCGGCAGTGACAAAGCCCACAGCCAGTGGCCTCGAGGACTGGGTGCGGGTATCCCCCACCTCCAGGCACCTGGATCCCGGCCTGACGCTATGGAAGGCTCAGAGCTTCGGAACTGGGCTTGAAGTTTGGTTGTATAAATCGCCAAAACAAATCAGATTGCAAAGCTCCCTAGGAACCTTGCCAGGTCTCCAGAACCTTCCTTCTCAGGGGTTTCTGTGTTACATAGGGCAGCCTGGTGAATGGAGGCATGGCGGGGACTCCACTCCCATCCTGGGCTCCCATGGAGACTCGCCCCACACTCTGCCCGGGCCCTGCCCAAGGGCCGCGAGCACGACCCCACTCCCGCCAGCTCACCGAATGTGATCTTCCCCTTCTCCTCTTGGTCAATGGCTCGGAACAGGTCGGTCACGGTGAGCTCTGCCACCCCCAGGGCCGTCTTGAGGATGCAAGACAGGTCACCTTCGCCGACGCTGCCGTCCTCCTGCGAACCATACATCTGCAAGGCAAACTGGGTGTCACCTTGCGGCCTCCTCCCCCGCCCACCAGGCCCCGCTGTCCAGGGACACCCCAGCGGCCCTGCCCCGCTTTCTCAGAGCTGCTGGGCACCTGCAGGGTCGGCGGCTGGACACGGGGGACTCGAGCTTCCATGTGGGGCCATGCGGCAGGGCCCTGTACCTTGGATCGGGCCCCTCCAGGTGCCTCGTGGACACACAGCAGATGCTTCTCGGGCAAGGACTTAGACGCTGCCCACCCCACCCGTGATAGCTCAGCAAACCAACCAGCACCTGTGGCTGCCACTGGGAGGCCACAGAAGGGACCTGCCTGGGTCACGGGCCAGCGTGGCGAAGCTTGGGCTGCAGCGTCTCCCCACAGCCCTCTGTCTGCCTGAGTGCAGGCTACAGCGGACGTGTTCACAAGCATCAGTAATAACATTAAAAAGCCCTGATGGTTAGAAATCGACAGGGCAGATCAGGAGCAGAAATGAGAAGGACCTGGGAGGGCCCCAGCGGGGAGCGGGAACCAGGACCTGGGCTCTCTCCTGAGCCTCACACGTGACGCCTCCTCTCTTCCTCCTGCTCCAGCTGTGGAGGCGGCGGCTCCGGCCCTCTCTGTGCAGGGACCAGGGCCGAGATGCCTGCTGCCCACTCCCCACAACTCCATGGCGCTCCCCTCCCTGGCTTCACATGGACTCTGTGACCTGGAGATCCACCAGACCCCTTGATCAGGGCCTGCCCATCCCTTCGTCCCTCTGCCTCCTCGGAAACACTTCGGCTCCCCGTGGGGTGCAGGGTCCTGCCCCAGCCCTTGAGGCTCGAGCCTGGCCCACGGGCTCTGTGGCAGCACTTGCCTCTCAGGTCCGCCCGTGTCCTTCCGCTCCAACCCCCGGGCTCCCTCACCCCTCTCCCTGCCCCCTCAGATGGGCCAGCTCTTCTACCTGGTTCTTCCCCGAGTCCTCTACCTGGGGCTGCACCAACCCCCGCCGCCCCCTCTCTGCCTGGGGCCCCTGGGTCCTGGGGTTCCCGACAGGACCGTCGCCCTGACTCCGAGCCCCCTTCTCCTGCTCCAGTGCGCTGTGATCTTGTGAGCGTTCGCTCCACCCTCCGAGAAGTGGACTGCCTGTGAGGGGCGTTGCCCTCTCTTCAGGGAGGGGCTGTGCCTTCACCTCGCCCGGCTCCTCCTTGTGGTGCTCAGGGAAGAAACGCTGACGCCTCCGGCCTTCCGGCCTGGCAAGCTGTCCCAGGGATCACACCTTCTTCTCCGGGCCCTGTCTCTACCCCCACGGACCGGGTCTGCCGCAGGCTCTGGGGACCCCATCCTCACCCGCGACCCTCCCTCCCCTGGGCCTCATCCCACAGCGCTGGTGCACGCGGGCACCCTGTCTTCTGTGGTCTACGTTTGTCTCCTGCTTTTAGATTTGCTGAATCAAACATCTGCAGACGAAATCCACGCTGGCGCTGCTGGAGCCGCAGAACAGGCCGGGTCAAACCCTCAGGGCCACGGCCTCCAGCTCCTGGGCCGACCTGGATCCCACTCGGCCCCCAGAGAGCAGTGCCTCCTGCCCCCTAGTGGTTCCAAGGCTGCTTCAGCGGGGACGACCTGACATCTGTGTCCGTTTGGACATGACAACTGCAGATGCAGACTTTCATCCTCGGAGCCTGTGTAGATGCTGCACGGGAAACGCAGGGAGGTAGGACTGAGGCTACCACGGGCAACAGACTTCAGTTCTCACTGTCCACTCTCTGAGCTGCTCGAAGTTTTACCAGGACCACATCTTAAGGTTTTACACAGTAATAATAATGAAAAAGAACAAAAACAAGGGGCCCCAAGGCATATGAAGCACGTCTGTGCATTGCCCATCTGGAAAGTCTCCAGCACCAGCGGGTGCCTCTGGGGTCCTAGGTGCTAGGAGTTGTGTGTCCACGGTCAGCCTGGGAGGCAGCTTCCTGGATCTCTATGTCCCAAGGGCAGCACGCTGGTGCAGTTGCTACACTCTCTCACACGAGACTGCTCGCTCCATGGAAGCCCTTCCGGCTACCTGCAGCCCCCCTCAAAATGTGCCAGGCTCCCAGGGCAGCAGAAAAGCACAGTGGCCATGACTTCAGGAAATGATGACACCATGGAAGGTATAGGCTGCAGAAAGGGACATGGGGAGGCAGCCCACAAGAAGGTGGGAGGAAGGCGGGGCATGTGCCCTCAGGGCGGAGCTGCTGAGGGTGGAGGTGAGGCGGGACCCTGGTGTCTCACCCATCTTGGGCCTCACCCATCGCCTGCAGGATTCACCTGAGAAAGACCTCCCGGTGGCACGTACCCCACCCCGAGCAGGGACCCGGTGCACACTGTCCTCCCCAGCAGGCATCCTCAACCCAACCACAGCCAGTTACCCTGCCCACCTGCAGGTGGGGCCTCTGCGGGAGGACGGTCAGGCTCCACAGCCCATTGTTTATGTTGAGAAACAAGGCAAGTGCCGCCCTCACCGCTGCTGTCATTCGTTCCAGATTATACTTGGTAGCTTTACAGAAGGGGCTGGTGGGGCCAGCAGAACGGGGGGTGGTGGCTCATGCCTGTAATCCCAGCACGTTGGGATGCCGAGGTGGGTGGATCACTTGAGGCCAGGAGTTTGAGACCAGCCCTGCCAACATGGTGAAACCCCATCTCTTCTAAAATTACAAAAATTAGCCAGGTGCTGTGGCATGAGCCTGTAATCCCAGCTACTTGGGAGGCTGAGGCACGAGAATCGCTTGAACCTGGGAGGCAGAGGTTGGTTGCAGTGAGCCAAGATCGCACCACTGCACTCCAGCCTAGACAACAGAGTGAGACTCCGTCTCAAAAAATTGTTTTAAAAAAACAGGGCGCAGTGAAAGCACGGCCAGCAGGGGCCGTGAGGCCACAAAGCCTGGCTCAGATCAGGGCCCTAGGAGGCAGGCTGCCCAGGCCTGGAGGAGGTTGGGCTTTCTTACAGAGGGCTGCCAAATGTTGAGGTCATCCAGTTCATCCTGCCTGGTGAGACCCCCACAAGCCACCTTTGCATGTGGGGACATTCCCCAGTGTTGCTATAGAGAGGGTGTGCTGGCGTCAGAAGCCAGAGAAGGGAGTTCTTGGAGCAGTGAGACAAGCAGCTACTGACTCACACATCAGGCCCTCGAGATGTGGCTAATGTGAGTCACGCCCCGTGAGAAGCCTTGGTAAAAGTGTGCCTCTGTACAGGCAAAGCCGGCCCAGCTCTATCCCAGATGAAATCCACATTGGTGCTGCTGGAACCTCAGAATAGGCCAGGCCAAACCCTCAGGGTTACTTGGCCTCCCGCCCTCCAGGCCTGACCCAGACCCCACTCAGCCCCGAGGGAGCAGCGACTCCCTTCGGTGAGGCAAGTCCTGAGGGCTTCCTAGGAGTCTGCAGCTGGGCTGGGACCCCAGACTCCCCCAGTGGTGAATGACGGGGCTCTGACATTTGTAGCCCCTGGGGTTAGCCGATGCTTTCTTCACCAGTCCACAGTCTGAGGGGGAGAGAGGACGAGGCGTGTGGCCCCTGTTAGGTGCCCTGTGGTGTGTGATGGTGTGTGACACTACCAGCCCCACCCAGGTGCCCCAGGACCCAGGAAGAACCTCAGCCATGCTTTCTGATGAGTGTGGATTGCTAATTCCAGGAAGAAATAAATCTGGGAGTTTTCTGGGTGTTTTACAAACAACAGC
This sequence comes from Symphalangus syndactylus, assembly GCF_028878055.3. NCBI lineage: Eukaryota > Metazoa > Chordata > Mammalia > Primates > Hylobatidae > Symphalangus > Symphalangus syndactylus. The sequence continues at coordinate 100,635,875 of NC_072438.2, read as the reverse complement.
TAGCATAAAAAGCTTATGTAAAAATAGCAGTTGGGCAAATGATCAATTAACGGATATTATAAGGAACTAGAGAAATGAACAGTGGTGCTGACGTGACTGCGCCGCCCTATCCCCCAGTCAAACCCATGTGAACTCTGCACTCACCTTGAAAGCCAGCTGGATGGTGTCCAGGGTCCGGGCCGGCCGGCAGACGACAGACAGGGCAACCACACACTCTCGCAGGTCCACCTCACCGCTGCCGCTCTGTGGGGAGAGACGCTCTCAGCCACAGCTCGGCTGCCGCCTTTGGCACTGGAGAAACACCAGGGTTTCCCACGGGTGCTGGTGTTAATTAAAGGCCAGTCCCGCTCTCACTCAGGAACGTCTGCCCATGTGAAAAGGGAACCTTGAAAGGACATTCTCCAAGGTCACTGTGCTGTGTACACTTCTTGGGGCCATTACAGTGACTTCCCAAAGTTCACAAGGCTGCACAGGAAGCACCTTGGCAAAGCACACGCGATGCAATGCCTGCCACCTACCGAGACCTGCATTTGAGAAAACCCCATGAGCACCAAGGCTGCTTCTGGGCTCTAGGAATTTAGTCTGTTTATGGCAATCCATCCATCCCGCAGAAAGAAGGTGAACCCGGAGCTGTGACATGGAGCTAAACACGCAGCCCCTAGGCCAGCTGTGGAAGCCAGTCAGCCCCGTGCTGACCATTCTCAGTAACTCCTCACACCCAGAGTCTCCAGGGACACGCGGATGTGAGAGAGCAGGGTGGTGAGAGGCACAGGTGGGGGCTGACAGGGTCTGCACTTCTGATGATGATGGGGACGGTCTGCATGTGGCTGCAGGGTGTGCCCAGGCCATAGGAAAGAACCTCCCAGGTCAGGGCGGGAGGAGATGAGGAGCACCCTGGACAGGGGAGGACTCCCTGGTCAGAGAGCAGGAGGAGGTTCCAGGAGGAGAGCAGCAGGAGCATCCAGGGGTAGAGGGAGGACTCCCAGGTTGGAGAAAACAAGAGAAGGTGGGGAGCACACAGGATAGGGGGTGGACTCTGGCCAGAGAGCAGGAGGTGAGGAGCACCCAGGACGGGAAGGATTTTGGCCAGAGACCAGGAGGCGAGGAGCACCCAGGACAGGGGGAGGACTCTGGCCAGAGAATAGGAGGTGAGGAGCACTCAAGAGCAGAGAGAGGACTCTAGTCAGAGAGCAGGAGGACGTGAGGAGCACCTGGGTAAGAGGGAGGACGCTCTGGTCAGAGAGCAGGAGGTGGTGAGGTGAGGAGCACTCGGGGCAGAAGGAGGACTCCCTGATCAGAGAGCAGGAGGTAATGAGCACCCAGGATGGGGGAGGACTCTGGCCAGAGAGCAGGTGAAGAGCACCCAAGGGCAGAGGGAGGACTCTGGTCAGAGCAGGAGGAGGCAAGGTGAGGAGCACTCAGGGGCAGAGGAAGGACTTTGACCAGTAGTTGCCCCTCTATGCTTGTGTCAACCACAGGCCGTAGGTGCTAGGGGTGAGACGCACACAGGTCCCTGAGGGTCTTCTGAGGGAACTGATAGCTTCCTTTGTGCTACGCCACACCCCTTGCAAGGCATGGGGTACTGGGACTGGGGCTTGGGTATCTGGCAGGTGGAAATGACTATAAGTCCCTGGCTCTGGGAAGGTCTCGGCCTGGGGGTCTGAGGTCCTGGGTGTAAATGGAGAATATTCCTCTCATAAGATCATGTGCATTTGAAATTGCAGAAAATAAAAACTTAACCACACGGTGTCATAAGTTACCTCGGAATGCTGCCTGTGAAACCAGTATTCACCATTTCGCATTTCAATTCCAACACTGTGGTAAAGCACCTGAGTGCAAACGCAGCCACAGCTATGGCACGGACACCAGGCGGGACTTGCATCCGAGACGCTGTTTGCAGCTGCCCCGTAGCAGAGGGCCTGTGGCTGGGGGCCCCTTACAGACACCAGGCGGGACTTGCATCCGAGACGCTGTTTGCAGCTGCCCCGTAGCAGAGGGGCGGTGGCTGGGGGCCCCTTACGGACACCAGGCGGAACTTGCATCCGAGACGCTGTTTGCAGCTGCCCCGCAGCAGAGGGCCCGTGGCTGGGGGCCCCTCTGGTGCGTGTGGTAGAATGCCCTGAGCCACACACTGTGATCCTTGGTTCACACTCTGCATACTTGGGGGGCAGCCTCCTTCCCCTGTCCTGGGTGCTCCTCATCTTCTATTGCTCTCTCCAACCAGGGAGTCCTTCATTTGCCTCTGGGTGCTCCTCACCTCCTGCTCTCTGGCCAGTCCTCCCCCTGTCCTGAGCGCTCCTCACCTGCTCTCTGGCCAGAGAGGCCTCCTGCCTGCCCGTGTTCCACCCAGGGCCGCATTACAGCTGCTCTGTGTTGGTGCAAAGCATATATGGCGCTGTCACATGGGACGTCTCACGCTGTCACGGGACAGTCATGGCTGAAGGAGCCCTCCACACACATCCTGGTGTGTCACCAGCTCCTCCAGGACCACAGCATAAGAGTCCATGCTGGGACATTGACACCCAGAAAAGACCAGGATTGGCCGACCTGTGGCTCGCCGTGGCAGCCTGTCCCGCCCCTGCGTGCCACCTCGTACCTTCCTAAAACCCCGAGGCTGCCCGCATGTTCAGGGCCACCTGGTGTGACCATGGATGCCTCATCAATTACGACGAGGACCTGGGGATGATGTGCGGAGGGCGGAGGGGAGTGGGCGGCTGCACCAGGAGGAAGCCCTCCCACACCCACAGGCTGGCGGGGAGCCTCTAAGCCGATCACAGAGGACGGACGTGTTATTAGAAACTCTTCTGGTGAGCAGGGGCCCTGCAGGGGGTCCCTTGGAGACCCCAGGCTGGGTGTCACCGTTTGATAGTGTTAGACTCTGTAATCAGACTAAAAAACCCCAAACCACAGGCACATTCGTCAGTAAAGGGTAATTTAAACGTCAAATGTGTACATGTATTTAAAGGCATGGGAGGAAACACCTCAGAATGATGGGGGTGGGTAGTGAGGGGTGGTTTTCCTTCTCTGCTTTCAAATTCGTGTGAAAACATATTTATATTAGAATGAGAACAATTTATACTTCAAAAAGCAGGAGGTTTTGCGGAGAGCCCGCTCCGCAGGCGACAGCCCCTACCTCGTCAAACAGCGAAAACATGTCTTCCAGCAAGTCAGAAACGGGGACCTCCAGGGAGGCCGCAAACTCCCCGATACCAATCCTCTCTCCTCCCTTCATCCTGGCTCTTTCTGAGTATCTGTCCAGATCTTTTTCGAGTTTTTCTGGTTTTAGCCTAGACAAAAAAAGAAGGAAAGCTTTCTTTTTCAAAAAAATGGCGGCATGCTAACACTAGATTTACTTCTAAGACGCGTCAAAATATTAAAATTGATAGAAGTAGCAGCAAGTTAGTTTTCAAAAAAAGGCATTCTCCTAATTGGAAGATGTGAGATGTGTTCTGTCCAAGTGTCAAGCCAGGTGCCTGTGCCCCTGAGACCCCTTCCCTTCCCCAGGGCGGGTCTGGCAGGACACAGGGTGGCCCTCCTGGGGCACCGTCCACACAGACAGCTGACGCCAGCATTAAGCATTGAAAGACACTATGTGGGCTGCAGTTGATGTTTGAAAAAGCCAGAATAAACATCATTAATAATAATCTCCTCAGTTCCCCGCTCTGCAACCCCAGGCAGCCCCCGCCGGGCCTTGGCATCACGGGTTCTAGCTAATGCTCAAGGAAGAACCAGGTACTCACCCAAGGCCCCGCACGAGCCTGGCGAATTCTAAAAGGCAAGTGTCAGCAGGGAGACGGAGCTGTCCTTCCGCCAGGGCCAGCTGGCAGTCCTCGAACGTGTAGTCAGTCACGGAGACACCCAAGGCCCTACAAGCAGGGCAGCCCCCTGTCAGCCCAGCCTCGTGGCGGCCAGTTCCCACCGCCCCACCGGAATAACCGCCGATGGCTCAGGGAAGAGGAGGGCTGAGGAGAGGCAGTGAGACAGGGGAAGGGCCAGCTGGTGGGGCAGTCACACATTCATCGGTCAGCTTCACCTCTCATCTGGGTGCTCTGAAACAATGACGGCAGCCACACCAAAGGTCACTAACACAGACTACCATCACGTGAGAACCATGAAAAAGTTTGAAACAGCATGAGAATTACCAACATGTGACGTGGAGACACGAAGTGAGCTCATGGTACGAGAATTACCAAAATGTGACCCAGAGACGCCAAAGTGAGCTCACGGTGCTGGAAAATGGTGCTAACAGGCTTGCTCAACACAGGGTTGCCACAAACGTGAAGCAACTGTCTGTGAAGCACAGTAACATGAAGCAGAGTGAGGAGGGCTATGCCCTCACTCCCAGAGCTGCCCTGACCATGCTGTGAAGCAGAGTGAGGCGGCCTGTGCCCTCACTCCCAGAGCTGCCCCGACCGTGCCGTGTGTGCTTAGGTGATGAGAAATCGGTGCCTCTCCAGTCCTATTTGAGAGCCGCTGAAGTTCCCCTTGGCAAACTTAGGCATCATTGTTTGGGAACAGGAGAGTCTCAGGCTATCCACAGGAAAGGACAAGGCCCAACTGAGGGGCTGCCCGTGAAGATCACAGCAGTCCCGGCCCCGCCACGTGTGACTCCGGGTGAGCCAGGGACCAGGAGCCCCGGCTGGGAGAACCACCCACCTCCACCAGCCACACCTGGGGCCATCCCTGGCCTCTCCTGATGGCCCATCCTGGGGGGCACCTCTCTCCAGGCCAGCACTGTGCATGTGTCATTCAACTCAGAACCCCGAATGACACAGAGGCCAGCCCCATCCCAGATGAAAACCAAGGTCGGGGAAGGATGTGTGCACTCTGCCACCCTGGGGTGCCACCGTCCTCGCAGCAGGCAGGGGAGGAGAACGTGCTTCCAACACTGCCTCCTAGGACCCACTATGGGAGTGGAAAACCAGCCGGGAGGAGGCACCACCAGGGTCCCTCTGCTCATGATCAACTCCACTCCCCGAGAGGGGCTGCACGGCCCCACCCAGGCCTAGGAGTCCGAGGCTGCTTCTCCCTCCCATGTTCCTTGGTGGGGGGTTTTGCTGACGGTGGCAGACCCTCCAATGGCCCTGATGTGATGAAACATGGCTCCCGGTAATTTGGAGTGGGGTTTTAAGAGAATTCTGAATTACTACAATGGAAGCGGCAGCACTCTCGTACCCTAAAAAAGGTACAAGTTCCTCGGAGTTCGTTTGAAATGGAGGGTTCTAAAATAATCAGTGAGGCCCACAGGCGATCTCTCCTTGAGCTCTGTAAAATCTGTTCTCTTCCTCCCAAGTCCCCCAAAGTAGCCAGTATTGGCAGCAGTCCGGAACACAGAGGTGCTGGGCTTGGAGGTGGGAACGCATTCCCCTGGCTTGGCGCCTACTCAGCTTTCTGTATTGTTCAGAGCTGCCTGTGGTGGGGGTTGAGCGGAGCTTTGCGGGACAGAGACTGCCGGGCCCATTTCTACCCTCGGACACATGCTCTGGGAGGGAGAGGACGGGAATGTGAGGGAATGGGCCGCCCAGCTGAATCTTCGGGGTGTCAGTGGAGTGTGAACAAAGTGGCTCAGAGGTCAGAGCCAGGCACACTCTGACGGGCCCGGCCATGGCTGTGTTCCCCTCTGGGCTCTCTGGAGAGACGAGTTCCCAGCCATGCCCCGACCTGCTGCAGTAGGACCTGCTGCGGTAGGAGCCTGGGGGTGGGGCCGGCGAACGAGGCTGACATGGCTTCCAGGTGGCTCCTGCAGCTCAGGTCTGGCAGCCGCCCGGTGGAGGGGAGGCTCTAGCTCCACTGGACAGAGCTTTGCAGGAGGAAGCACTAGGGAGGCATCCAGGTGGGGGTAAATCCAGGTGGGAGGACCTGGTTGCAAGGACAAGTGTGGGGGGAGTGGGACCCCAGGGACGGAAGGTGCTGAGGGAGGGAGATGGGGAGGGTGTGTGAGCTGACGACACTGAGGGAGGGAGGGGGAGGGTGTGTGGGCTGACGACACTGAGAGAGGGAGAGGGGGAGGGCGGTGAGCCATGCTGTCCATGTAAGTGGGGGACGTGGGACCGTGGGAAGCGAGGACATTCCCTCTCTTCCTAACTGCATGCACGAGAATTGTGTAAGTAGCACAAGTCACCTTACAAGATTAAACGTGCAACCACTCCACCCTGCCAGATAGAGTAAGGGCACTGGTAAGTATCACACAGGCAGAAGAGCAAAGGCAGGTGTGGAGGCCGCCGCACAGATGTGAAGTTGGCCCAGGCCAGCGCCCCGTTGGATCATTTAGGGCACAGGGAACATAGGACCTGGGGTGACCAACGGCTGCAGGCAGGTCTGGAAGAACCAGTCATGCATCTTCCAAACATCAGAGAGGGTGAAATGCCATCAGAGGGAAACAAGGGACACAGCACAAGGCCAAGCACACTTCACCAACATGCACGGAGCTGGTTCCTGCACTTGTGCACGAATGCCTTTTCCTAACACTGTTGCCTATTTTAAATAGACAGAGAGCAGCACTCTGGGAGATGCTCCTGACTCGGCGATGGGGGAAGGAACTGCTCACTTACTCGGCCATGACTCGCCGCACGTTGCTGGCGTACAGCGCGGGGCTCCTCTTCTCCTCCTCGTTAGGGCTGTACACAGGAAGGAACTGAGCGCACAGAGAAGCTGCGTTAGTATCACAAGACGCTGACCTCAGCACCACCACCATAACGACAATTGGGAGGCTGACAAAATTAAGATCTGTCAAAGCAACGCCCGTTAGAACCATCTTCAAAGTTGTCATGTGCACACGTGTGCGTGCACACACCCCATGACGCATGAACTGCACACGTGTGTACTTGAACACTCACCCTCGCCGATGCTCCCTGGGAGCACCTGCTGCCTACATCAGAACATCCAGCTCCCTGATCTACACTCACCCCCGTCAGTGCTCCTAGGAGCACCTGCTGCCTACATCAGAACATTCGGCTCCCTGATCTCACAGAGGGGCTTATGCCCATTTCTCACGGAATCAGTTTTGCAATGGGGATAATGCAGCACGTTATTCCTACATTTGGAACAGATTATTGGCAGCGTTTTGCCACCTCTTGCATTTTGAAATTAAAAGAAATTGTCCAATGAACTTGTCCTTGCCTGAGTGACACTTATACAGCATTTTAAATGAATATGACCCACATTGCACGCCGTGCAGGAAAGGGCAGAAGACCACCCTGGATGTCCTTTTCTCTAATACGGAATATTTCAGAATATAGGAACATCCTGAAACCCCAATTCTTGCTCTTATTTCTAAAACTTCCGTAAACTGCCATGGTTCCTCGCATCAACATTTGCATCTTGTATGAACAACGTGAGTAAGGACAGAGCAGTTTTGCAAAGCCATTCACTTTCTTTTCAACTCTTAAAATTGGAAACCAGGCCTGTAACACAGCCATTCAACACCAGGGAGCCCTCGGGAGCTCCAGCTCAGTCCCCGTGTTCTGTGCGTGAGGCCTGGCCTGCACCCTCCCGGCCACGGCCCATCCAGCCACATAATCCGGCTGAGGGCGGGGACTGCCACCCTCAGGCCCGGAACGAGGCCCTTCAGCCCAGTCCTCTGTAATGAGAGCGGCTTATCCTCTATGGAAGTGAACAGCCAGGCTGAAAGCCGGGCTTATTGGTATATTTCGTAGCGCTCTGCAATACTTATTGGAAGGCAGCAAATTGTTTTATTAAATATTTAAGTTGCATGTGACTCATCTTTTATTTCCAGATGCAAGAAGTGCATATTAATTCCCCTTTTAAACAAAAAAAAAAGAACTACTCCTCATCGACTTAGACAAAATCGTGCAGGCTACACAGAGGTGACTATTTAGTCCAAGGTCTTGACTCTGGAGACCTGGGTCAGGCTGAGAAGGGGGATCTTTGACTAGTATTAAACAGAGCATGGTGCTATGACAAACTCAGCGGTATTAAATATGTAAAGTAAAACTAAGAGCCAAACAAATAATTATTTGCACGTGGGCCAGCTTCATATGCCCTTAAGCTACAATACCCATAATAACAAATGGTAGGTTTAAAAAATCCTTTCCAGCTGGCTGTGGTAGTTCACGCCTGTGATCCCAGCACTTTAGGAGGCTGAGGCAGAAGGACTGCTTGAGCCCAGGAGTTTGAGACCAGCCTAGGCAACAAAGTGAGACCCATCTCTACAAAAATTAGCTAGGCATGGTGGCGTGTGCCTGTGGTCCAATTACGTGGGAGGCTGAGGTAGGGAGATCGCTTGGGCCCAGGAGGTCAAGGCTGCAGTGAGCCCGTCGCTACACTCCAGCCTGTGCAACAGAGCAAGACAAGACTCTGTCTCAGAAAAACAAAAAAACAAAAACCCAAATCTTATCCAAGTGGTTCAGACTCATACAAGAGACATAAAGTCATTGAAGTAAAGTAACCAGAGGCTCCTCTAAGGAGCCTTGAGAAATGGAAAGATGGGAAAGCAAGACAGATGATATGTCACATTGTACAAGGCTTATCTGGGCATCCTGGTGTAACCTTGTGTCTGCATCAACCACTGTGAAGAGCACTGTGTAACTCTGTATCCATACGAACCTCGATTTCCACTTGGTTGTGAAACTGACACAGCGTGAGCCACAGGATTTCCAGCCTTAAAAACAGATTGCACAATGTTGAGGAGATTTACAACACAGGTTAACAAGTAAATGACTCCCAATTCTGGAGCGAAACCTCCAGACGCGCCCTCCAGAGGGTGCTACCGGGCAGTCAACGCTCCCGCGGAGGGGGTGCTGTGCCCACCCAGCCCGAGCCCCAGTGTGACATACAGCCATGGGTGGAAATGCTGCTTTTCCGATTCAACACCTGCTCATGTCTTTGGTTCGTCTAGCAAGACACCATCTCCTGCTTGTTCTCCAGCTCAGGAGACCTCGTTCAGCCCACACCTGTCCCTCCACACCTGTCCCTCCTCGCTGTCCCCAGGCAGCACAGGCCCTAAGTCATGCCACCCCTCCAGCCTGGATCCAGAGTTCCCAACCTCAGAACCCGGATCGCCATGCCTTTGCCGCAGGAGTTCACATGGGAGACATTCGGAGCTGCTCCCAGGGCCACACTCATGCCCCCGACAGACAGCCCACTGCCCCAACCCTGTTTCTGCCCTGTCATGCCAGCCCCAGCCTTAGGCTCCAGGGACCCCAGAACCCCTATACCCCCTAGAGAACCCCTCCCAGCTCTGCTCCCAGCTGGGAGCCTCCACACGCCAGCCTGGGAAGCACTGACCTCAACACCTTCACCTGAACACACCAGCGGACCCACGTCCTCCCAAACGCCTGGGATGGAGCTGCTCTCTCTCGGACTTCCCCGCTCCCTCTGCCCTCCCGACGTCAGCTCAGACATCAGCACCCAGGAGGCCCTGATGAGCCTGTGGCCCTGGGCTTCGCCTCTGGGGCTCGTTCCCGTTTCCGTAGGGTTGTTCATCGTTGCATAACTGACCTTCGGTGTCTGTGCCGGGGGGACAGGGACACTGACCCACAGTAGGGGCTGGCCTCCCACCCAGCACTACTCAGTCCCTGCGCCTGTGCAGACGGGGTCCCCCCAGACACCCCTAAATCTCTACTTTCCTTACCAGGGGCCAGCAGGTGGACGATGGTAATTACTGAGCTGGCCAACTAGAGAGTGGAATGCAAGACTCACAGTCCCCTCCTGCTGGTACTGAAGACGTGCAACTTAAGACCCCAGAATCCATGAGTGTCAGGCCTGGGCCACGTCTGTACATTTAGTTTTCACAATGGGCTGAACCTAACGGCTGTCCCACACCTGCTTTCACAACTGCAAAAGTAACTAGCGTGCACGGCAGACCCCAAGCAGCCCCTACGTGTTCATGGAACAACAGGACAGAGGACGACATGGCATTCAACTTACGCTCCAGGTCCTTGCCACGTCCATGTGATGGTGTCCTGGGGAGGAAGAGGCAGGGTCAGTCAGCACAGGGCCTGCACCCAGCACCTGCGTGTGCCGGCCTCTCCCTGCACCTCCCACCCCACAGAGGCGCTGCAGCCAAGGGGAAGGGAGGAGGGTGCTAGAGCTCCAGCTTCCCAGAGCCCCTGAGGATCCAGGACTCGGACCAGTCCCCCAACCTGAGGTCCCCAGAGCCTCTAAGGACCCAGAGAACCACCTCCTTACAGGTCCCCAGAGTTCCCCAAAGATCCCCAGAGTCCCTGAGGACTCAGAGCCCCCTCTTACAGGTTCCCAGAGCCCCTAGGACCTGGGAAAAGGGTCCTCCCTCCCGCCATGCTCTCCTCTTTCCTCACAGGCCTGGGGACACCGATTCCAGTGTGCACCCGGGACCCTGGCCCTCTCCTGCCCACCGCTGTCTCCAAGTGCTCTGGGTGTTCCCCCAGCCACTGTGCATGTACAGGGACCCCCCACCCCAGGTGCTCTGGAAGTCCCATCTTCAGCCTCAGCGCCGCCAGGCAGGGACTACACAGCAGGGGCCCTGACGGCAGAAGCCCGGACACCATCACCCTGGGATGGACCCTCTGCTCCCCTGACGGCTACGCTGAGTGCTTCTTGGTGCGTCCAGTAACAGTGCGTTGCTTTAAACACACTGAAGAAACAATCTTAAAAGTGGAAAATCGAGATGACCGCACAGATCGGTGTCTGTTGTCCTCGGGTTGATTTTTTGCTCACAGGAGTTGCACTGGGGCATGGTTTCTGCAGTGGAGGCAGGAAGGGGCCCTTGGCCAGGAGCCTGGCTGACAAACGCACGCCTCAGTAAGAAGCACGAGGCCTGTCAGTCGTGTGACTACCGGCCCTGACTCCATTTTATTACCTGACCATCAGCCCTCTGGGCAGAGTGAAGCCCGCAGGCATTGGACGGGACAGGCCCTGAGGCGGACGGCCCAGAACCTGGCACCCAGAGGTCACCTGTATTTCTGCCCCACTGTGTCCTGACCCACGAGGTTTTTCTTTCAGTGCTTTCCTTTGCCGTCACAAAAAGGCACTGCTATAGACGGGAAGCTCCCTGTGATGGGCAGGCCCTCCTCGGCACTCTCCCGGGTGGGCGCTCCACCAGGAGTCTGCAGTGAGCCCAGCACCAGTGGGCTGTGGGGACCTTGAGTCCGCCTGGGCCATCTTTATGCTCCAGGAGTCTATGAAGGGGCAAGGACGTGCAGGAGTCATTGCAGTGGAAGGCGGAACACAGCTGGCACCAAATGAATGCCCTGAGCCCGGGGCAGGCCTGTGAGGCAAGGCCACCTAAGTGGGGAGGGCCGATGGAACCGGAAGTATTCTGAGCGTCCAAGAGCACCCGGAGGAAGGCGCAGCAGCCACCTTACAGGTGTGGAAACTGAGGCAGGATGTGGGCAGGGGCGGGGCCAGGGGGTGGGGCTGCGGCCAGGGGCAGGGATGGAGCAGGGCCTGGGTCAGGGGTGGGGTAGGGCCAGGGCAGAGCCAGGGCAGGCTGGGCTGGGGTGGGGTGGGGTGGGCTGGGGCAGAGCCAGGGCCGGCTGGGGTGGGATGGGGTGGGCCAGGGCAGGCTGAGCCTCCTCCAGATGCAGCAAGGCCCCATGGGGAACTGCTCTGAGGCCTCGTCCAGACTTTCTCCCCAAAGGTGGGGTCCACTACCTTCACCCCAGGAGCTCTGGACCCCAAACGCCTTCTTAATTTTGTTTTCTTAAACCAAACCTGGGCAGTAAATGATGAAACCACAGAAATGACAAAGTCACCTCCTTTCTCTCCAGCTGCCTCCGCCTTCCAGAACTTAAATGTTCTTAATTTTTAAACTTCCTGGAGCATGAACTGGGTACTGAAAGCTGCCGGGGGCCCTGGCCAGTGACGTGGGGTCAGGGGGGTTCCCTCTCCAAAATGTCAGGTTTGGCACACAGAGGAAAGGGCAGCTGCTTCAGGACCTACGGAAGCAGGCTCTGGAATACCGGGGACCACTGTGGAATCATGGGCTTGATCAGGGACACATGCGTAGAACAGGCTGCACTCAGGAACCCGCCGAGCCCAGGGCCCGGGCCTGTCCTGCCCTCTCCAGCGCTGAGGCCGGATGGACTCAGCATGGCCGAGCGTGGGCTGTGGCGCAGATAAAGGGTGTGGAGAGACAGAGACACAGGCGCACAGAGGCAGCTCGCAGTTCCCGCTCCCAGAGAACTCCCCCAGAAGCTGACCCCAGGAAAACACAACTCACCAGTTTATTTGGATATCGTAAAACCACAGGCTGGACAGGCGCTCCGGGGATGAACGCACCTGCCAAGAAAGGAACAGCGGTGTTGCCCACGGCAGCCCACGCAGGACAGCGTCTGCTGCGTTTCTCATGCTGCCCTTGGGATAAAAGTGAGCTTTTCTGTCTAGGCCTTCCTGGTCAGCAACGGCACTCCATGCCTCGACTATCTCAACATCTGTCCCAACCGTAAACACCAGTGCCACAGCATGGATGGGCGGGAACATCGGCCAGGGGTGCTCCCTGGCGGAGGGACACTTGCTATTATAACATTGCGCACCAGCTGGAAGGCGTCTGTGGAGGGACACCTGCTACTATAACATTGCGCACAAGCTGGAAGGCGTCTGTGGAGGGACGCTTTCTGCTATAACATCGCGCACCAGCTGGAAGGCGTCGGTGGGAAGTGGGGGTCCTCATCACCGGCCATGCTCATCCACCTGATGGGGTTAGGGTCTGCCCTCACCAAGCACACGAATCTGCCTCGGGGCCCCACCCGCCGCCCTCACCTGCCCCTGGGGCTCAGCTCGAAGGACAGGCGGATTTGGTCACAGCTGCAGCAGGACCTGCCCGGGATCTGCCTCTCTCTCTCAGCGGCTGCCACCTGATGGGCTCCCAAGGAATCAGGAGGAGGCCCAGCGAGGCCCAGCCAGAGCCACAGGCTGCGGAGGCTCAGGAACTTCCCCGTTCCCACTGGAATTGTGGCCGTACCCAGCAGCCACTCCGCCTTCTCACTGGCCAGAGTTGTACCTTTGCGGGCTGAAGCAAGGCACCATGGACTCTGTGGATTCTGTTTCTATTTTAAATTCTATTTAAATTTCTATAGAAAGAGTTTTTTTTTTTTTTTTTTTTTTTTTTAACTGGAAAACTCAGGCATCAGAAGTACTCAAGTTTTAGAACAGGGCAGGTGGTCTGAGAAGGGCTCCCCTGCCTGGCGACCTGAGGCCACGCGGGTGAATCCCCAGGCAGCACGTTCCTCCCAGGCTGCCAGCGAGTGCCGCTATGTGCTCAGGAATCTGGGGTTGGTCCTGGCTGTGGGATTCTGCACAATTCTGGGAGAATGGAGCCCATGCTTGCCCCTGAGGCTGCCAGGAGCATCTGCCCCTAGGGCCAATTCTCCTTTCACCGTGGCCTGAGGCCAGAGGCCTATGTCAGGGCTGAAACCTCGAGCTGACCGCCCAACCCGCTCAGCTTTCGTCTCATGCAGGACATCCGCCTGCAGCCTTGGTGTTCAGCCGGCACCCCAAGTCCCTGGGCCCGTGTGCCGCAGCTTTCCCCGTGTCCAGGGCTGGGTTGCCCCCTTCCTGCCGTGGGCTCAGCAGCACCTGGGAGCGAGCTCACGCAGTTCACCCGGGCACTTCTGTGTGCCCAGGTGAACGGGTGGCTGTCAGGGGAGGCGGAGGACGGCAGGGCTGGCACAGACCCAGGCTCAAGCCCCAGCTCCAAAGCCTGGCAGCCGAGTCCCAGCCCCTCAGACACGCAGTGTGGAGAAAATAGTCCTCACTGCCTGGGACCGGGCCCAGGAGCACCCATGGAGTGCCGAGACCTGCTGTGGGTGATAATGGCTTTGCTGCTGCGGCTCAGCTGACCGTCTCCACCACGTGTCAAGGGGACATCACTGAAACTCAGTAAGAATCAAAGGAAACCTCAACACCCTGGGGACCTCTCAGGAAAGTCCCCAAGAGCACAGAAACCCCCCATGAGCCTGAAAGGTCAGTGACTTCATGGAAACCCCGGTGGGAAAGTCTACAGGGGTCTCTGGCCTCCCTAGTCTCCCAGGGGCCCCTGAGGGTCAGCAGCACCCAGACCCCGCCAGCACCGTGCACCCACGGCAGGCTGCACAAGGGCCAGGCTGGGAGAAACCAAGATGAGGGAGACGGAGCCCAGGGCTTCTGAACGCAGGAACAAGGCTGAGGGGAGGAGGCACAGGCTTCTAAACTGCACAGAAACCTCCATATTCACACATACATTGTGCCGGGCCTGGGTCTAACTTCACTAGTTGCAACAATGAGGCTGGAAAATGGCTCAACAGAGACCTCTGAGGCCTCCAGAAGGTCATCACCCCTTATTCACCCTGACCATCCCCCACAGCCCACCCCACAGGAAGAAACAGTCCACCATGGCCCAGGAAGAGCTGTGTCCACATCTGGGCACAGCCCGTGCAGGGAGGCTGCTGCAGCACAGGGACAGCCACATCCATGTCTGCTCACAGCCAGTGCAGGGAGGCTGCTGTGGCCCAGTGAGAGCTGTGTCCACTTCCAACAGCCACATTCGGCAGAGGCTCATCCTCGGGCAGTCGGTGCCATCACTGGGCCCACGCAGCATCCTAGGGCCTTCTCACTGTCTTCATTCTGCTCTGAGAGCTCAGAGTCGGCAGGCAGGTGGGGTGTGGGCATGTGGAGGGCGTGGGCCCAGGACATTCCAGGACACTCCAGGCACCCAGTCAGCCGATCCTGCTCTCGTGCCCTCTGACAAGGAGGGTGAGTGTGGGCACTGGAGAGGAAGGCCCCACATGGGCCTGTTTCAGGAGCAACTCGCTCCCTGCAGAGCCCTGAGGGTCTCAGCCCTGCTGGAACCCACCACATCCAGCAGACCCCACAGGGCTCTGCTGAGCTCTGTCACCCCCACCTCAGAGGCGGCACCCCTGGCCTGGGTCAGAACAGGGGGACTCAGGTGGACAGCGAAGCACAGACAGGAGACGCTCAGGAGAAAGAAGGCGCCTGGGCCCAGGAGGCTGGAGGCTGGGCCAGATGCAGGAAGGTCTCCGGGGATGAAGGCAGGGAGTCGGCAGTGGTGCCCAAACAGGGGTGACCCCAGCAACATGACCCCAACATCAGGAGATGTGATGGAAGGCGCAGGGAGGGTCTGAATGGACGGGCCGCCACGGAGCTGGGGCAGTTCGAGCCTGAGACACCAGGCAGGCTGTGGGTGCCTCTGGTGTCAGGCTCAAGGTGGGAGACCTTCGAGGCTCTGGAGGGCTCCACCTTGAGGCGTCAGGATCATGCACCACACACCAATTTCACCTCCAAACAGGAGGCTCCAAACCTCTCACTAAAAAGTACCCAGCTAAGACACACGAGGGCCTGCGAGATTCCGAACACGTGACTCGAGGCAGCTGGAACCCCGTGCCTGAGGGTGACACGTGGAACTCATGGCTGGACCCACTGGAAATGGAGATGGGGACATGATCAAGCCACCGTGTCATCTCCCCAGATGCCGTGGAACCCACCTGTGGCACAGCGAGCGCCCTTCCTGGACTGCACACAGTGAGCTCCTGCTGGGCACCGCCGTGACTCCCCTTGGTTTTGTGATATGCGTTGAGAGGTTCTCACGCGCCCTCCTCACGTCTACACGAGGGCCGCCAGCTCCAAAGAGCAAGGCAATGGCCCTCCCCAGGGGCCTCCCCGCAGGCACGAGGCTCCACTCCCGAGGAACACCTGCCCTTGAAGACAGGGCACGGCACTGACCCCAGCCCCACACCTGCCGAGGAACAAGACCTGACGTACTTGCCAGCTGTCTTCTGCCTGGGGCCTTGGAAACACGGCCCACTTTCGGCCTTCACCAAGGTTGCCCACAGGCCATGCCCAGGCATGGGCCCAGTGTGGTGGGGCACGTGGATTCTTGGTCACTGGGTGCTGCCTCCACCCTCTGCATCTCTGGTTCTGATCAGAATGACTCAGAACCACACGTGGTGAAGACAATGGAACGGGAAGACCCAGTACCTTCCACTGAGCTGCACCTTGAAGCCTCTGCTAGCAAAACCTGCCATCTGCCTGCTGCACCAAGGAAGGTGGAGGGTGACAGCACATGCATCTGAGCAGGAGGAGGATGGCCGCAGGCTCGGAAACCACGGCGGCACACGCAGGTGAGCGACTGCACACTTCCTCGACGCAGCTCCCATAAATGTCCAGACACTCAGGTTGTGCGGCCTCAGAGGCAGGGCAGCCGGTGCCAGTCCGAGTGAGGTACCTGCGTTTCCACGTGGCTCTGACCCAACCCGGGAGAACAGGTCTGCATGCCCCAGTATGGACACAGTTGATGAAAGCCACTACTTTCTAAAGTAGCCCAAGGGAGACGACAGGATCCAGGTGGACCCTCTGACACGCCCAAGGGTGTGCAGAACTCCAAACAGACTCAGCGCAGAAAGAACAGTGGACTCCGCTGCCTGCTCACTGCCACACTTCCCATGTCAGGGGTGCAGACGCAACAGTAGACCCGGATGACTGCCGCGGGAGAGGCCCAATGCCTGCTCACTGCAACACTTCCCACATCAGGGGTGCAGACACAACACTAGACTGGGGCAACCGCCGCAGGAGAGACCCAAGTTCACACGCGTTTGAGTCCCCCCTCCCCAGGGAGAAAGAACACCGTCTAACTGGGGACCTGAGGACCTGGGCATCTGAGGATGGCTCGCAGGGATTTGCACCTGGCATTCCCAGGCGGGTGTGGGGGGTGAGCTGCAGGCCAAGAAGGGTAACCTGAGCCATTCAAAGGCAAGCAGGCCCCTTCTGGACCCAGGACCCCCTTAGCCTGGATCTCAGAACAGAGGCAAACACCTATCTCAACCTCACTGGAAACCACCTGAAACCATAACTTCTCCATCTTCCTGCAGACATGATAATCCTTGACTCACATTCTTATATTTATCTCGTGACTTTTCTTAGGAATACCTCTAAGAACCCCAGCACACAGGATAAAAACAGAAACTGTTCTTATCTACACAGCACATTATTAAAATACATCTCTTTAATATTTTCCTTTTCTCTAAGAGAAAAATAAACAATTAAGAAAACTACATACCAGGTTTGAAGGTAATTAGGCAGGTCCTGTTCGTACAAGTTCCTTCTGGAAAAATCATTATCTGGAAGTGGGAGAAAGAAAAGGATCAGCATTAACCTGTACATAATTATAATTCGGAGCTTACAGAAGCCAGTCTTCACAATATATTTTCTTTGCTGCTGACGTAATTCAGACACTGTGATCATATTCAGTATCTAAATTATTAAAATGCATTATGGAAGCACACACTGATTTCCGCTCTGCTGGTTTTACTAAAGTGCAGCAGCAGTGTCAATACACAAACAGCATCTGTCTTCTTCAACTACAGCTCCTGGAAAGCAGGGTAATCGCGGTGCCCACCTCTCAGACACTGTGAGAAACAGGTGCAACTAAATATAACCCACGGTTGGCACAACATAAGCACCTCCTGGGGGCGGCACTCATTCTCATCAGGAAGAAGGCGGAGAGGAGAGCAAAGACCCACAATGGCAGTGCCTGGCTGATGGAGCCGAAGGAGGGCTGGGACCCCAGCAATGGGCTGGATGGGCAGGAGAGCCGAGCCCCAGTCAGGCAGCACCTCCACACCGGGGTTTCAATTCCTCCGATTCACACTGGCCTGCTGTAGCAGAAACTGCACTCAAACTCCCAGCCCCACAGGCTGCTTTCAGTTCTGGGTCGCGCGAGGTAGACGGACCTCAGGCAGGCCGGCGTGGGCTCACCCAGACCTCAGGCGGGCCGGAGTGGGTTCACTCTGGCAAGCCCAGGGCCAGGCAGGCCAAATGGGTGGGGGAGGAGGCTGCCTGTGCTTGTGGGGGCAGAGCTGGGGCACCCTGGACGTCACAGCCCTCTAAGCGGCTACCCCCAGCCAGACCCTGCAAAGCTTCCTGAGCAATCAGATCCCAGACAGTTCTATGAAATTTCTAGCTTCTAATGCTGGCTCAGCTGGAAAGAAGAGAAAGAGCGTTCAAGCTAATGTCGGCCGAGCTGCCCCTACGGCTGGGTTCAGGGCTTCTGAATAATGCCTGGGAACCAGCATACAGACCAGGAAGTTTACTCCAGGACTTTTAGAACCGCCCAACACATAGCTGACACATCAACTCCGAAATCAGACTGCACCAGGAGGGCGGGTGAGCAATGCTCTGAGTCAGAACTTAGTTCAGAAAAGATGATTCAGGAAGCTGAGATGCGTTTGAGAATTATTTTTCTTTACTTTAAATTTCAGGCACCGAAACCAAATGCGCCTGACAGCACCCTCCTGAGTTCACGCACTCACTAGGAGAAGATAATCAGAATCCAGCCCCGGAGGAAGGGCCCCGGTTACTTTCTCCCCACTCTCGAAGTTCGCATCTTTCGGAATAAAACCACTGAAACACCATCAGGGCTGCGTGCGTTACCTGCGGCCACTTTCCATTTGACTGCGCACGTCTCTTGATTTCTTCTACTGTTTTCCTGCGAGAATCCTGGTCTGACCGGGACACGAACACAGGCCGTATATACCGGATCAGAGCTGGAAGAGAGGAGGGGAGAGGATCACGTGGAATGCACGGCTCCCGCCAGGTAGGGCTGAGGAAAGAGGGGGCTGCTGCATGGCGCCCAGTGGGGCAGAAGCCCCCAGATGCCTTAGGGGCTGTGCCATGGGTGGGCTGTGAGTCCCTGCCTGAGGGAACGGGAACAGCACCCGGGCTTCCCACGTCTGTGACAGCAGGAAGCCCTGTAGCCTCAGTGCCACAAGTAACAAACACCAAGTCCCTGGCACCCGCTGAGGACATGGAGCACAGAATGGAGGTCAGTGAAAGACAACCTCCAGGCAGCAGGAAGTCTTTAGTCCCGGTCTTCACAGAGGACAGGGTTGAAGGTGCCAGGTCCCTGGATTGGACCCCGCCTGCCCCCTGTGGGTTGAACTGCATCCCCTAAAAGACAAGCTGAAGTCCTCACTCCTGGTATCAGGAATGGGACCTCATTTCGAAACAGGTGGTAGCAGATGCTCAAGGTCCCAGATGAAGGTCCCTATGGGAGGAGGAAACAAAGCAGATGCTCAAGCTAAAGTCCCGGATGAGGGTCCCTATGGGAAGAGGAGACGAAGAGGGAGAGAGAAGGCCAATGATGAAGGAGGCCATGGGAGGATGTGGCCACAGCCCCCGCCAGGAGCCAGGAAGGCTGAGGGAGCTTTCAGAAGAGCCCAGTGAGGCCAGCACTTTGTTCTGGCGCTTCTGCTTCTAGACGGTGGGAGAATACATTCCTGTTCTAAGCCACCAGCTTTGTGGTGCTTTGTAGCACAGCCCCAGTTCTAACCATGGCACCCCACAGCCTCCTGGAAGGTGCGGGGTCGGGGTACAAGCAACACCCCGCCATGAAGGCTGGTGCTCAACCAGGGCAACGCGGCCACGGCACCTTTCTGCAAGAGGATTTGAACGTGGAAACATACTTCTTAGAAGAGAAAACTCTGAAGACTTTAAAATGAAACTATCCCTGAGCGGAGCTTCCTTTTTGAGGATGGTGAGCAGGATCCACGGTTGGCACCCCCCAGGCCAACTGAGGGTGTCTCTGACCCTACCACAGGCTCCCAGGCTGCTGGTCAGCCCCACCTCCCCACCCCAGTTCAGTTTCCAGTTTCTTTTTTTAGCGCTTTTATTACTTGTAAGGAGTAGCATTTCATGACTTTTATTCTTTCCTGGAGGTTCATTCCTCCAAGAACAACAAGAAAATTGAAGCCAAAAAAAGAAAATTCCTTCTATCCTGCAGTTGCCTGTTGGGTCTCTGCGGGCTTTCCTACGTCTTGAATCATTTTGCTTTTTCACGATTTCAGTACTATTTCATCCTTACTCATTGGTTATTTCCAACTCTGCTAAAAAAGGACGAAATCGGAAGGAAGGGAAGCATGGCGGAGTCCTCTCGCAGGACGGCGCACGCGTGAAAGAAATGGCCCTGACTGCGTGGTCTTTCGGTTCCCACTGTTTTGGCCATAGCGTCCCATGGTCATCCCAGGGCACACGGGGTCTGGAGATGCCACCCTGCCACCTTCACTATCCTGTCAGCTGGTTTGTTTCATGAACAGAGTAGAGATTTCAGAAGTTGTCTATAACGGCAAAGAACAGAACAGAACAGTGACATGGGGGCGTTTCACACTCAGATGGGTCCCAGGGTAAATGTGGGGGGTGCAGGGGGAGGACTCTGTATCCGAGCGACGTCTTGGGCCGTGCATCTTCAGGTGGGTTGCCCGGTGTGCGTTTCACACTGAGAACTGGGCGGTGAGGACAGCAAGGAGATGCAGCTCCTCCCCGGGAGCCCTGAGGAGGGAAGGGCGTCACCACGCCGTGTGCACAGCCACACTGGGACTGGCGCATTTTGCCAGCAAGAAGGTGACAGCGTTCTGCCGTCTTTTGGGCATTTGAGCCTCAAACTTTCCTTGACAAGTCTGTAAATGGATGGTGCAGATATGAAGGTCACTGAAAGGAAACTAAGAATGTGAAAAGGAAAAAATCCACCTGGTTGATCACCCTAATTGGTATTGATGCATCTAAAAATGAAAATATTTTGAACATTTTCAACATTCATCTCTTCAACAAAGTTGTGAGCTGTCAAAGGGTCCACGAGAGGAACCAGAAGTCACTACAAGCTGGGACCAGGGAGACATCTCTGAGCTGGGACCAGGGGAGACGTCTTTGAGCTGGAAACCAGGGAGACGTCTCTGAGCTGGGACCAGAGAAGGCGTCTCTGAGCTGGGACCAGGGGAGACGTCTCTGAGCTGGGGCCCGGGGAAGGCGTCTCTGAGCTGGGACCAGGGAAGGCGTCTCTGAGCTGGGGCCTGGGGAGACATCTCTGAGCTGGGGCCCGGGGAGACGTCTCTGAGCTGGGGCCCGGGGAGGTGTCTCTGAGCTGGGGCCTGGGGAGACATCTCTGAGCTCCCGAATCAGAGGGTGCTCCAGGTGTGCAGTAGAGGAGTCGTCAGCCACGCCCCAGGACGATGGCCCTTTCAGGCCAGGACAGCAGAGAGCAAAATGTGGTTCCTGCTAAGTCTGAATTCTAACGAAAATTTCTGACGAGCTTGTTTGTCGCTATCCTTTCCCTCGCAGGTCCGTGGATTATCTCTGAAATGACAAGAAACACACAGGGCTCCACGAGGGCCCTGCACACAGCAGCAGGGCTATGGCCATTCTTCCTGCTGCGCCGAGATGAAGGCCAGTGCTGGGTCACCTGGGTTGGTCCGGAAGAGGTGGAATCCCGGGCCTCTAGAAAGATGGGACTACAACGTCCAGCGTCATCGCACCAAACACTCCTTCGTGCTGGCGATCTCCACAGGGAGGCACCAAGGGGCACAGGGAGAGCCCGGCCAACGCTCAGGTTCACTCTGGGTGGGCCAGCCCCCCGTCCAAGGACCCCTGCAGCTGCAAGGGTGCCTGGGCACATGGCTCCACAATCCCCCTCCCTGAGCAGATGACGACAACCACGGGCTTTTGCCACGGTGGGGGCGCAAACGTGGTTTCCCGGGTATGCCAGAACCACAGGATGCAAAGGGTGCTGAGTGGAGCTGAGGCTGCCCCATGAGCCTGTGGAGCTTACAGAGCGGGGAAACCTGCGTGTGAGAGCCAAGGCCATCACTCGGATGGTGCCTGCAGTCCAGTCTCGCCTCCAGTGCCGGCCTGTCCAGCCTCCTCCAGGCTTCCCCAGCCAGCTGAGTGCTGCGAGCCCTCCAGTCCCACCAAGGACCATCCCTGATTTCCAAGCCTGACCCAGGCAGACTCAGGCCACCCACAACTGCCCAGCTGCAGGCACAGTCTGGACACCCCCCAGCTGCTGCAGGCCCAATCCCCCACGGGCCGTGCCGGGGTTCCTCACCCCACTTCCAGCCTTCCTATCCCAGCTGTGGCCGCCACCCTCAGTGGTCAGCACCACAGAATGTGTCCCCACCCAGTCCATACTGAATGTGTCCCCCCAGATATTCTCTAGAAAACTGTTACATGAATGCTAACGTTAGGTGCTGCATGGAAACAGAGCCGGCAGGAGCGCCCAGGTGAGGGCCCCGGCCACAGGTGACGCCCCTCCTCCCGGCAGCTCCTTCCCTCAGCACCGCCCACTGCCAACCCAGGACCCGCTGTGCCCCAGAACGTGCTGTGCTGTGCTGACGGTGCCTGCGAAGGAAGCACGAGGACAGAACGGGCCCAGCTGCCCTGAAGAGCACCAAAGACAGCGCTCTGGCAGGTCAGGGCTGCGCACAGGTGGGTGAGGGGCCACACAGGGCTCCAGGGCTCCCTACAGTCCTCGCAGAGCAGTGGGTCCATGGGATGCCGCCCCCAAAGATGGGTCCACATGCTGACCCTGGAACCTGTGAATGGGGCCTTATTTGGAAAAAGGTTTTTACAGAGGTAACTGGTTAAGGATCTGAAGACAAGAGCATCCTGGATCACCCAATGACTGGTCCTTATAAGAGACACACGGAGGAGACACTTGGAGGGAGCCAGGCCAGTTGCCCACTGAGGCAGAGTCAGAGCGATGCAGCCACAGCCCAGGATCGCCTGCAGCCCCCGGAGGAGGAAGAGGCAGGAAGGGGCCCCACAGGGCCTTCGGCCCAGAGACGCCTTGATTTTGAACATCTGGTCACCAGATGACGAGAGGGTGAATCTCTGCTGCAGTGAGTCCCCGGCTTTGGGGAGGGGTCACGGCAGCACCAGGTGCTCAGGCCCCTGGGTTCACGGCACAGCCCCGGTGCATGGGCAGCCCTGCCGACCTACTCCCAAAGACTTCCAGAACTGCCATCTGATAAAGGTGACCCACCCTTGCCAAGCAGACCTGGAGCAAGCACTGTAGCCTGTTATGATAGTGAGGGCACTCAGGTACCAATAAAAATAACAATTACAACAATGAAAATTACACAGGAAACCACAACACAGAAAATGGGGCACAAGGCCAATATGCCCGGCGGTGGGGGCTCGATCACTCCCAGCAGCGTGGGGGGGGTCCCTCACTCCCGGCATGGGGGTCTCACTCATTTCCCCTCATTCCTAGCAGGGAAGGGATCTCTCATTCCCAGAAGGGGGGGTCCCTCAAAACCAGCAGGGAGTCCCTCACTCCGAGCAGCAGAGGGGGTCTCATTCCCAACAGAGGGGGGACCCTCACTCCCAGCAGGAGGGGAATCTCTTATTCTCAGCGGCAGGGAGATCTCATTCCCAGCAGGGCGGGGTCCCTCACTCCCAGCAAGGGGTGTCTCACTCACTTCCCCAGATCGGGATGTCTCTGCTCTCTGCCTTCATCACGATGGAGGACATCGTCATGGTCACAGGGATGGCGTCGAAGTAGGACGAGTGAGGCGCGAGTGTGAGGATGGCCGCCTCGGTGGGCAGCGCCTGCCGCCCCTTCACGGCCACCCGGTGGAAGCCGCCGGCGAACCACATGGTACGCATGATGGCCTTCAGCAGGAAGTCCACGACCCTGCAAAAGAGGGCGCTGCGTCATGCGGGCACATGGGCACGGGTCCGCGGTCTCGGAGGCTGCGTGAGGCACAGGGGCGGTCCTATGGGAGGGCCCTCCAGGGCGCGGTCCAGGCCACGGGCCTCCTGTGGTCGCCACCGCTGGGACATCTGCTTGAGGGAAGAAGAGGCGCCGCGCCTTCCTGGCCTCCGCCTGTGTCCTCACTGGCTGCGCTCTCACCTGTGAAGGAGGCCGCGGAGCCCTGTGTGGTGGTCACGGCCACGTGACAGGCAGCGCTAAGACAACATGAGACTCCGGAACACAGACAGCCCAAGTCCCAGGCCAGAAGACCTCCGGACCTTCATGTTAGCAACTTATTTATCAGCATCCTATCATTTTGAAATGGGAAAAACATTAAAACACCTAAAACATATATCGAAATATGGAGGGGGCTCAGAGCTGAGGACGGAAGCTGAGACCTGCGTGCGAACCTCCCCATCTCATCTCCACAGGAAGCCTGGCGTTCCCACAACCAGGCGTTGTGTTATTACAGTGAGCTGTTTCTAGAAGAAATTAGATGGCCAATAAATTTGGAAAATAAAGTAAAAATCAGCCTAGGTTAACTGAATTTGTGTACCCTTTCTCTCTTTTTAAAATAGGTACAAATGTAGCCTTTTAAACGTGTGTATTCTCTTTCATATGAGGCTGCAGATTAGGCTGTTATTCCACATATCAGGGAATTGACACGCGGCAGACGGCCACGGTGTGTGAGAAGCCACAGGCCACGCACACAGAGAACATGATTCAGCTTCATGAAAGGCCACGTTTCTCTTGGCCACTGGGTTAAGTGGGCGATCACACTGGGTAAAACTACTGCACAGAGAAACGAGAGCCTGAAGCCTTACTGGATTCACATTCCCCTGGGATGGATGATCCTCTCAGGAGACTTCCAGGACGGGTCCCCATGGATCTGAACCAAGGCAGTCACTAGGAGAGCACAGAGCCTCTCGCGGGGCCACCTTGGAATGGCCTTTGTGTATATGGACGATAAACAATGGTGTAGTTACACATGGAGACGCTGGGGACCAGCCCAGAATGCTGCTTTTCTAGAGGAGGGGGGATCACACAGGCGTGCACTTCTTCACCACCTGTTCGGGTGCCCATTTAAAAATGTACTTTTCTGGCCAGGCATGATGGCTCACGCCTGTAATCCCAGCACTTTGGGAGGACAAGGGAGGTGGATCACTTGAGGTCAGGAGCTCAAGACCAGCCTGGCCAACATGGTGAAACCCTGTCTCTACTAAAAATACAAAAATTAGCTGGGCGTGGTGGCGTGCGTCTGTAATCCCAGCCACTCAGGAGGCTGAGAGAGGAGAACTGCTTGAACCCAAGGGGCAGAGGTTGCAGTGAGCCGAGATTGCGCCACTGCACTCCAGCTTGGGCAACAGAGTGAGACTCCATCTCAAGAAAACTAATCTAAACTAAAAAATAAAGATGTACTCTTCTGTATGCATGTTATTTTCCACACACACACAAAAAGTACAAAAACAAAAGCCAACAGACAGCGATTGATGCCTAAGATGGAAGAAACAAGGCAGCGGAGGAGGGAGAAGTGAGGCTGCAGAGGAGGCTGCAGCGGGCACAGGAGCCGGTCCTGGGCAGGCTCAGCTGCAGAGGAGGCTGCGGCGGGCACAGGAGCCAGTCCCGGGCAGGTTCAGCTGCAGAGGAGGCTGCGGCGGGCACAGGAGCCGGTCCCGGGCAGGTTCAGGGGCAGGAGAGAGGACAGCAGGAAAAAAGAGATTAAAACCCGGGCAGCCCTTGGAGGAACACACCTGCCAGCCCCCAAATCGAATTGCAGGGACAGACGGTGCTCAGGGGAAATGTACTGGGTGTCAGGGCAGGGAAAAAGCAGCTTCAGCTCTTCTCTAAAGATCTTGGAGGAATTTTATACCTAAACTATCCACATGTGAAAACCTGGACTGCTGGCATGGATGACAGCCTCAGAGAAAAGCTCCGCTCGCTGTGGGGTTGGGGACCCAGTACCCACTCACCCCAGGGCAAAGGGAGCCAGCACAAGCCCAAGGTGCTCAGGTGCCTTGGCAGCCTGTTCCCAGGGGAATGTGAATCAGGAGACGGATCTATCTGCACACACAGGAGTGGGGATCTCCATCAGCACCCCCGGGAAATCCACTCCGTCCTACCGTCCTCTCACGGACGACACCCAAGAATCCTGAGACATGTGAGCAGAGCAGCTGCATGGCAGAGAAGCAGAAGACTGACCCCAAGGAGACAGAAAGGGCGGGCAACAGAAGAGGGGCACAAAGCATCCACCACGCTTGCCAAGATAGTCAGGAAGAACAGGGTGCTCAGGAGCATCAGAGAACAAGAGAACACTCCCAGAAACCCAGACTCTCACTGTGGAGACAAGCAACGCACAGGAAAGCCTGGGAAATGAGGAGGGGGAAGTCTCCCAGAACATGCAGGGGGAAAAGGAGGAAGGCCGCTGAGGCCTGCATCTCCTCAACCCAACTGGCGTGTGGAGGTGGCCGAGGGAGACCCACATATCTAAGTGTGAGGGGCAGGCGCAGGCCCCGGCTCTGCAGGTTCCAAATGTTCTGCCGTGAGCAGAGGCGAGAGGCGGAGCAGAGCCGGCCCTGGAGGGGACCTATACACATGTACACAGCCCGAGTATATACGACATCGCTCTCATATATACTCATACACACGTGCACACACACACTCATACATATGTACACACATATACTCTCATACACACATGTACATACATCATACATATGTGGACACCTGTACACATGTATACTTGCACATATACACACATACACACGTACACAGAGACGCATGTACACAGAGACACAGGTGGCAGGAGCTGCTGGCTTCTGGGAGACCAGATAAAGTGGTTTGATGCTCAAGTTCAAGCTCCAACCTCCAGGCCAACGTACGGGGAGTACTAGAGTCATCATGGGGATGGCATCCCCAAACTTGGGAACGGGTGTTCCCACACAGAGCATTCAGGAAAGGGCACCATCCATCTGAACCGTCCAGTCAGCCAAGGGGCAGCCCCTGGAGGACCTGGCCCAGCTCAGGACTTGGCCCGTGGTCAAGGATTCAGCGCCAGATGGTCAGGTTTTGCAAAACGATGCTACGGTTTTTACAACACTGTGTGTTGAAAGTAACTTAAAATAGTGCCTTTTGCGAAACTGTGTCATTCTTTCACTGAAAGCCTAAGATTTTTATTTTAGGAAGGTTTGAATGACACTAACTTACATTCAGCAAAAATGCCTTAATTCAACATCAATCTATTCAAAACTGCAGAGCAGTGCAATAACGTGAGCCAACTTAAGTCCCAAACCGACTACGTAATTATTATTCAGCGGTACACTCTGAATCTGCTATTTCAAATCCCGTTTTTTCCTGATCCCTTGCGTCCCTAACTACGGTGCTTTTGTGACTAGGTTTCCCCTTGGGGAGTTCAGAATTCAGGGTTTGTTCTCTCTTCTGTTTCCCTTCAAGCACCAAGCCAAGCCCAGGACTGTGCACCAAGGGAGCTTTCATCAGTGCTGCTGAAGGAGACACCAGGGGCTCCGGGGGTGGGAGGGTGGGATTCAATGCCAGGCAGCACGGGCAGCTTGAGTGCCCACAAGCATCCATGCATACTCTCGCACATGCATACATGTTCACCTGTACACACCCATGCACACATTCACACACATACACAGACATCGCTCTCATATATACTCATACACACACTCATATGTACACACATATACTCACACATATGTACATACATCATACATATGTGGACACCTGTACACACATACACTTGCACATATACACACATACACACGTACACAGAGACAACACATACACATGTACATACTGTCATACACGTACATGTATGTGCACATGATAGACATCCATACATACACACATATATACATGCACTCACATGTACACACATGCAACACATGCAGGTACACAACACACACATATACACATGTACACACTCTCATACACACACATACTTGCACCGGCGGCTCACATACACACATACACAAATGCAACCACACACCTATGCACATGTACCTACTCTCGTGCATGCACATACACACGTATGCACACTCATGTGCATATGTACATACACACATGCGTGTACACTCTCTCTCACACACCCTCTCTGCAAACATACACAGAATGATACACAGTGAGTCTCCACAGATCCAGATGCCCAAAGACCTCATGAAGCAGAGGTGACAGAAATCCCAACGTGTCACTTCACAGGACACTTGACACGTGCATGAGATGTACATATGAAAGCGTCTCTGAAGTGCAGCTGCTGGAGTAAGAGTCCGTCGTGGTCCATGTATCGCCTGATGAAGCCAAGTCAATTATTCACAGACAAGAAAAGCCACCAGGGTTAGCATGGGGAAATGGAAAATTGCCCCAAGCCATCTACTTTGAGAAGTGAGAGCCTGTGCTCGCACGGGGTTCCTGCCTCCCGAGATAGAACAGAGGAGGCGGGGAGCTCGGCCCATCAAGGACACGGGGAGTAAGAGAAAGGGTGCCAGGAAAGCACCGTGAAGCCATTGCTACCCACAGCACCACATTCAGCCAGGTCACCTGCAGCCTGCTTCACACTACAGAACCCCCACTTTCTAGCTGTGGCTTCTCAGCTCAGCAAAACGGAAAGCCTGACTTTGATTTGGTCTTGATTTACTTTGCTTGGTTATATATTTGATATCCAATTCCTATTTTATGGTTAAAACATTTCAAAAACAAACCTCAAGATAAAGCATAAGAGAATTTAAAAAATCTAGAGAGGCAAAATGAAGAACCAAAGCCAGTGATGATCCCGTTGCCCCTAAAGAACCCAGGCTGCCCTGGGTCACCATTACCCAGTGAGCAGCAGGGCCCAGAGTGAGGGACCCCCAATGCCCAGGTTGCCCTCAACTACGACTGCACCATGTCTGCACGCAACGGTGCGGCAAACCCGGGACCCTAAGTGGCGGTCTTCCCCCTGCACCTAACTGTGTGTCTGAGTGTGGCCCCGGGTATTGAGGAGAACCGAAACTCAGGCAGATGTCAGCTCCCATCAGCCTCTTGGCCGTGAAAACTTTGCTGTACATACAGCCCAGAGATCAGACACCTTCCAGAGAAAGGAGGGGCCTGGGCATGCCCACTACACCTGTCGGGGGCCAGGCAGTGAATGCATTAGGCTCTACAGCCACACGGCCTGTGTCCCAACCACTTGGCCTGACTTCCCCCCAGTGCAGCCCTGAACATCACGCAGGCCAGTGGGCGTGCCCGTGATCCAGTAAAACTTTATTTATAGTCAGGCAGCAGCCTCCAATTAACTACTAATATTCCTGTTTTTGAATAAAAGATTCAGGGAGCCCCTTCAGGATGATGAGAGACGTTAACAATACGTGGAAGGGTTGTCAGAGCTGTGGTTATAGGACATGAGTGGTAACTTTTAAGATACTGAAAATATTTATCAAAGTATTTATGATATCTCAACATTTTCATTTGCTAATGGCAGATACTTTCAGTGAAAGCACAGCTTTAGGAATTTAAATGAAACAAGAAAATATTGTGAATCAGTTTAATTTTTTTGTGGTCTCTTTTGGATCTTCAGTTTAGATGTATTCCTCATCAGATAGGTGTGCTTTATTTATATTCCGTGCTTAAAAGCCAGGAAAAGTTTAGGTCCACAAAGCAAGAGAAAGACGGCCCTGGAGGGGTGGTGCCAGCAGGCAGCAGGCCAGGCCAATGTTGGCTGACATGCAGTCTCGGAGGGCGGGGGAGGACCGAGCCTCCTATCCAAAGGCAGGGCTGGGCCTGGCTCCAGCCAGTTGCTGGCCCTGGGGAGCAGGCCCACTGGCCAGAGCTTCTGCTTTTCCAAGACTGGCCAGAAATGGGGATTTTGATGTCAAGTCACTGGACTTTTATGATGTAGCAACCTGTTCCCACTTAGCCCACTTTTAATAAGACCAGGTTGGCAGGAGATGCCACAGCGGCTACCTGCCCCGAGCAGCCGTTCCTCTCATTGCTGCTGCTCTTACATCTGGAAGACGGCCCCTCCCGGGCCCACGGCACCCGCACTAGGTCCAGCTGCCTCTGCATGGGGGCCACTGAGGTGGGGACCTCCCTAGGCAGGGGGCCTGTGTCACTGTGGTGCCCTGTCACTGCAGCCCAAGAGGCTGTCCACTCACAGCCTGAGGGTCTGGGGGAGGCCACCACGGGCAGGGCCAGAGCTGAGGCGGGAGAGGCAAGGGGGCTGGCAGTCACAAAGCCAGGAGAGGGTGCCCAGAAGTCTGACTTTCGTCAGCAACAGGGAGCCCTGGCAGGTTCGGGAGCAGAGAAGGCCACGGTGTAGGGGCGTCTCTGTGCTCAAGGATGTGAAACAATGGCCACACATCCTGCAGAGCCCTGGAAAGTGAAGCCTCAGAGCAGGACCGTGGCGGAGGTGTGGAAGACGGAGGCAGCGGGGAGGTGGCCGAGTCCCCGCTGGCAGGGGGCAGCCCTGGTGGACGCTGGGCTCAGAAGGGAAGGACGGATGGGCTAGGGTGGAGAGACACAACCCCACTGTGAGATGAGTTCCCACTGTTTGGCTGCGTGACCCCCCCCGCCAGGAGGAGAGCACAGCACATGCGCAACTTACTTCCTCCACAGGGCCAGGGGCTGCTCGGGTTCCTTCTCCGCAGAGCCCAGGGATGCGACCAGTGCGAGGGGCCAGGCCAGCAGCATCATGGCGGCGGCAACCAGGAGCCGGACCGGGAAGAGCGTCAGTGTCATGAGGGCCACCTGCGGACAGAGGGGGGCGTTATCCAGAGAATCCATGTAGGACACCAGGCGGCTCCCCACCCGGCAGAGGCCAGCCCAGGGAGACAGCGTGCCCCGCAGAGTGGAGAGCTGGGGAGGGGCTGCAGCTGGCACACAGCTGACCAAGGCTGACCAGCACTGACCGAGGCTGACCAAGGCTGACCAGTGCTGACCAGCGCTGACCAGGGCTGACCGGCCCTGTCCAAGGCTGACCAACATTGACCGGCCCTGTCCAAGGCTGACCAACATTGACTGGCACTGACCAAGGCTGACCGGTGCTGATGCTGACCAGCCCTCACCATGGCTGTGGACACTGACCAGTGCTGACTGACATGCTCCACGCCCACTGCCCGCTTCCTGCCTCCTTACTGGAGCCGCCATGCGAGTGGCTTGGGAACGACACAGTGGAGCTTCCTCCTGCAAATTCAAGGGCCACTCTGACCCACAGTACACAACCCCAGGCAGCTCCACCCACCAGGACGCACCCCCAGGCAGCTCCACCCCCCCAGGATGCACCCCCAGGCAGCTCTGCCCCCCACGACACACCCCCAGGCATCTCCACCCCCCAGGACGCACCCCCAGGCAGCTCCGCCCCCCAGGACGCACCCCCAGCCCCACAGGCCTCACTCAGCAGTTTCCCCTGAAATCCTTTATGTGGACATGAGAGTGCATACGCCACCCTAGACAGTGTTGGTGACGTGGGGAGGTAGCTGGCCTGGAGTTTGCAAGGTTGGACCTCAAACCACAGAGAAGACGGCAGAATGAAGGTGTGACTTTCCAGCCAATGGAAGACCCGGCGCAGGAGAGTGGACTGGCAGGAGGGCAGAGGCGCAGGTCAATATGGGGGCTCAGGAAGGCCCCCCAAGCCAGGGCAGGCCCCCACACCAGGGCAGGCCGAGGCTGCAGGATCCCAGGCAGCCCAGGGTCCGAGGATGGAGGTCCCTCTGGGAGGCGGACAGGACTCCGTGCAGAGGAGCCAGAGGCTTTAGGTGAGGGGAAACACCAGTCCTGAGGTGCAGGTTTTGTGCAGAGACAGAAAAGACCCAGGAGACACAGATGGCAGTTGGCTCCCCAAGCAGCAGCCATCCCTAATTTCTGATGCCTGTCATGAGAGCGCTCCCACTCTGTTTCCTTGGTTTGTCCCTAGATTCTTTTGGGTTCTCAACGGAGACAAGCATAGCCCAAGAGAAACATGCCTGCCACATGCGTCATTTTAAGTTTTCGAGTGGCCACATTTAAAGGGAATGACAATTTAATATATAGCTCATTTTGCCCGGTATATCTGAAATACCATTTCAACACGTACTCAACATAGAAGTTGCTACTGGCTAGTTTGCATTTTCTCACGCTGTCTTGGATGTGCAGTGTGCATTTCACTCTCACGGCTTTATGCCACCCGTGTCTCTCACCCTGACCACCAGTGGTCAGGTCAGCCTGTCGGGTACGCAGATCTAGACGATGTTTGGTTTGCGAGAGATGACGACCTCTAATGTGCCTCTTCTTCCCCACTTCCGGGGCTGCTCCTCACCCCAGCTGGGTCCCCGCTTCAGCATCACGCTCGCTGCACCAAGCAACCACAAATCTGTTATCCCGCCATTGGTGACGATTGTCACTGTTCAACATCGTGTTACTGGCGTTCAGCAAACGTTCTTTACTGCTGAGAAACCTTCCCAGGCCTCATCCTCCATGAGTTTTGTTTTGCTTTAAATCATGAATGGGTGCTGAGCTTTATCAGAGGTGCTTCCTGCATCTGTGGGGAGAGCCACGCGCTGTTTCCCACTTTAATCCACTAACATGATGCCTCACAGCCACGGTCTCTCTAATATTGAAAACTAGCTTCAGCGCTGCGCAGCTACCTGTTAGGATCATTTTTAAAAAGGAATTGCTAGGTCTGTTGGCTAACAGATGCTTGGGACTGTCACCAGCTGTTAAGTAAGACGCGCCTGTCACTTCCTCCCAGCGGCTTCCTGGTGTGGTCGCCCTATGAAACCAGCGTGCGGCCATGCCCACCGGCAGCTCCTGACCGCTGCTTCACTGTTTCCAACCCTACTGTTTAGAGTCCCTCTTTTTTCTTGGGTTGAGTTCACTGTCTTTGTCAATGAGGAAGTCTCTTCCTGGAAGCTTTTGGCATATTTTTCCCTCCCGCTACCAAGGTCTCCTCCCAGCTGCCTTTAAGATAACTGAGTCAAGTTGCCCACCACACTCTCCTTGGGTTTACACCAAGCCTGCTCTCTGGTTTCATTTCTAATGTTACCTGTGTCTGCCAAAACTTCTAAACCTACGTTGCCAGATATTTTTCTATTTTATCAATCTTCTTACAGAACCATTTCAGATTTGTTCACTCTCAGTTGTGACCTAATCATATTAATTTTGGCTCTTATTAGTTCCTCTTTCTTCTGCTTTGAATTTAGTCAAATATTCTTTTCAACTTTTTGAGGGAAAAGCCCACATCGTTATTTTCAGAAATACCTTATTTCCTGATATTCACATTTAGAACACAGCTCCCCCTAAGGACCACCTCAATTTGATTCCACAAGTCTAAGGGGCAGCCTTTTCCTTTATTTGTAAAATTTAGTTTTAAATATTTCGTCCGTTCCCATCTACTGTTACTGTTTCATATTTTGTTGCAGTGGAGGAGAGCGCAGCGGAGGAGACCGTAGCCTCGGCCTTCAGCCTGCCTGGTCCTGGGGCTCCAGGGCCACTGGCTGGGAAGAGGCCACTCTGGGGCGCACAAGCCTGGCTCTGCTGTTAAAGCTGACAGCTGGGCCAGGCATGGAGGCTCACATCTGTAATCCCAGCACTTTGAGAGGCCAAGGCGGGAGGATCACCTGAGGTCGGGAGTTCGAGACCAGCCTGACCAACATGGAGAAACCCCATCTCTACTAAAAATACAAAAGTAGCCGGGGGTGGTGGTGCATGCCTGTAATCCCAGCTACTCTGGAGGCTGAGGCAGGAGAATCACTTGGACTCGGGAGGCGGAGGTTGTGGTGAGCTGAGATCGCGCCATTGTGCTCCAGCCTGGGGAACAAGTGCAAAACTCCGTCCTCCCAAAAAAAAAAAAACAAAAGCCGACAGTAAGTTACTGGGTAAGTTTCTTCTTCCCATAAACTGTTCTTAGAACCTGTTGCCTCCCCGTGCAGACGCCATGAAGCAGTGATAACCAGCACTAAGAGAAGTCTCAGGAAGTTCCCCACTGTGACCTGCGGCCATGGCAGCCTCTGCCCACAGTCTGCTTCACTCCACCTCTGGCACTGCAGCCAATTCTGCTACAACACTGCTTCCACCACAGAGAATGGAATAAAATCACAGTAACCCATGGTGTTCCTGAAACAGCACTGACTGCCAGGCCATTCCATATGGGACAGCCCACTGCGAAAGGCTCCGGGGCTGGGGGAGCAGCGCCCCATCCCCAAACAACATGGGGCATGAATAAGCCCTGGATGGGGGGAGGCCCCACCTGCATCCCGGATAGTCAGGCTGCTGGTTCCTTAGCACATGGGGTTCGCTGGGCCAGCCAGTGGGGGAATGCACTGTGCGACCACGTGACCCTCGGCCCATGCACCCCCGCGCCTGCTCCTGCACACATAGGGAAGACTGGGCGACCACCTGAGCCTCAACTTATGCATCCCTGCACCTGCTCCTTCGTGCACAGATTAGACTGCATCACCACCTGACCCTCGCCCCACACATCCATGCATCCATGCATCCATGCACCTGCTGCTTCATGCACGGGGAGGACTGTGTGAACAAGTGACCCTCTGCACCAGCTCCTTCCTGTATGGGAAAGAATGCCTGACCACGTGACCCTCCCCACCCGTCAGTGCATCTGCTCCTCTTGGTGTCCCAGAAGACTGCGTGACCATGTGACCCTCAGCCCACGCATCCTTGTGCCTGCTCGTGGTGCACCAGGGAATGCGGCCCGTGCTTCTGAGCTTAGCGGCAGCAAGGGGGGGCCTGTGGGCCACAGGTGCAATCGCTGACCCTCGGCAAACAGGGCTGATGAGTGGAGGGTGGAGAGGGAACATGGCCAGGGAGGAGCTCCCCAGGCCTCCAGCAGATGGGGAGGGTGTGGCTCTGCTCTGCAGTGCTGTGAAAACTGCTTGGAGAGGGGCCTCTGGGAGCCCTTGGTAGGAGGAGCAGCAGTGCTCATGGTGAAGAGCTGGGCATCTCCACCGCTCTGCCTTCACTTCGCCCAGCTCTGGGCCTGTGCACTCTTTCTCTGCCAGGCTCGGCCCGCCCACAGGAGCCAGGAGCCCTCACCAAGGAGAACAGGACTTGGGTGACTGCTGTGGCTCCTACCAGAAGCTTCTATGACCCTGCACCTTCTGCCCAACTGTCTCCTCCACAGGCTGCACCCCTGCGTCCAGCCTCAGGCCCACCCATTGGGATCCCTCCATTCCTCATGCCCCCACGCCGTGGTGCAGATGGGTCTGGATGGGCTCTAGCCCCCCGGGAGATGCCAGTATGGCAGAGCTGCAGAGAGAGAAGCTGGCTGGGGCAGCTGCAGCAGCCAAGCCCGTCAGCGCTGGTGGGGGTGGCCAAGGGAGGTGCTGGGTAGGCAAAGAAATTCTTAGAAGATCCTGGCTAGACCAGAAACTCCCAGAACAAAGGCCCTCTAAGGAAAGGGGCTTGGCCGTGTGGTCTCCCAGGCAGCGTCGCTGGAGACTCAGGTCGATAAAGTGGAGGCACCAGGCACAGCCATTCCTCCCCGAGACAGCTTTGCAGTGTCCACTGAGAGCAAGCGTGCGTTTACAGACCTGCAGCCACAGGGACACCTGGCAGAGAGGGCAGGTGTCTCTTTTCCTCACCCAAGCAAGGCCCAGCACCCTGGCTCAGAGGCTTCCACAGAAGCCCCCTTGGCACCTTCACCAGAGGCAGCAGGGGCAGCAAGCGGAACCAAGACATCACTGCAAGTCGTAGACAGGGATAAGCGGACTGCCGCGTGGACAAGGCGGGCAGCATGGGGAGCCGGAGCAGCCTCCAGGCAGTGTGGCCAGAGGCTGAATGCGGGGAGGGGGAGGGACTCGGAGAGGAGAACACGGACCACGCTCCTGGTCACCATAGGTCAGGCCTCCACGCGGCAGCCAACTGGGGAGGACACTGGACGCCTGCAGACGCTGAGACCTGCAACCTGGCGCTCCGAAGACAAGCTGTTGATGGCTGTGGACCGGCTGTCACCATAGGACCCTGATCACCCTGAGAAATGCCAGTTGGAGGAAGCAATATGGTCACCCTGTATGTGAGCCATAAGTGAGGGTTTATAGCATAATCCTAATGGGGAACTTTGTCTGAAGTCTGAGGCTGAGTTACTTAAACTATTTGAAAGTTGGCTACGATAAACCAAGGTGTCCAGGCAGTGACCTGCCCACACGGATGGAGAGCTTTGGTGCAGACTGCGGCCGCTAAATGCCACTTCCCAGCAGAAGGCCCAGGGCTCCTCAGCCAGGCTTGCTCCAGGTCACGGGTGGGAAATGCAGAGATGAAGACGCGACAGCATGGCACAGCCCACATCAGGGAAGCTGGCAGGGGCCGGGCACGGGGGCTCACGCCTGCAGTCCCAGGAGCATGGCGCAGCCCAAATCAAGGAAGCTGGCAGAGGCTCACATTCTGAGGGCTGGCTCGAGGCCTACCCAGCTCACACACACTCACGTGACAGGGGTCCAGCAGCAGCCAATGCCAAGCCTGGTGCAGGAGTAGCACAGCAGACCAGTGGGGACTGACCCTCTCTGGGTCTAGATGCAACCACCAGCTTCCAGAAAACCCCAACGACAACAAGGAGATACAATCAATCAGAAAATGCAGAGAACTCCACAAAACACAGCCCAAATCCATTGCAGCAAACAAGGAGGAGCTGGAGGACCCTCCTGATCCACATGCACCAGAGGCCCGAGGGAGCTCGTTCACCCCTCCAGCTTGTGGGGACACAGAAGGTGCCATCTATTGACCCGGAGGGGGTCCTTGGCAGACACTGAATCTGCCGGCATCTTGGACTTCAGCCTCCAGAATGGTGAGAAATCCGTGTCTGCTGTTTAGGAGCCACCTTGTCTGTGGTCCTTTGTGACAGCAGCCGCGCCAAGCAGGGCGGGCGCAGCGGGAGTGCACGTGACCCCGGTCTGGCCATACACCGTCATTCTCCGGGCTGGGGGACAGGTCCCAGGCCCACTGTATTATCACTCCTTTGGTGTTCTGGGTTGAATTTTGCCCCCCTTCCCCAATTCCTGTGATGTCCTGACCCCCAGGACTCCAGAGGGTGACTGTATTTGGAGATGGGACCGTTACAGAGGTGATGAAGGTAGAATGAGATCATCTGGGGGCCCTGAGCCAACCTGCCTGGTGTCCTTATAAGAAGAGATGAGGACACAGACACCCAGGGAGGGGCGGCCCTCTGAGGACGCAGGGAGAAGGCGCCATCTGTAAGCTCAGGAGAGGCCTCAGGAGGAACTCGGTCTCGGACTCCAGCCTCCAGGATGGTGAGAGAACAATGTCTGTGGTTTAAGCCCGGTCTGAGGCACTTTATTATGGAAGCCTGAGCTGAGAAAGACATTTGACACGTTTGAAATTTCCCATGATAAAAAGTATAAAAGTGATGACTCTTGGTTTAAATGTAAACAAGGCCATCCAAATATTGGCCTGGAACTCTCTGGAAGTCTCTGAGTGAAGGCGCCGGTGGTCACAATGCCCAGGCCCAGGCTCTCTGATGTCAGGCAGCTGGCAAAACCCTCCCTTGTCTCTGCCAAGGCCACCAGGGCCGTAAGCAGCCCCAGGCCCCAGCATCACCAGGCCCCAGCATCACCCGGCGTTTCACAATCAGTGCTGAACCCAAAGACAC
The DNA here is from genome assembly GCF_028878055.3 of Symphalangus syndactylus. NCBI lineage: Eukaryota > Metazoa > Chordata > Mammalia > Primates > Hylobatidae > Symphalangus > Symphalangus syndactylus. Next base: position 100,598,832 of record NC_072438.2, on the reverse strand, counting down.
GAGGTCTCCAGAGAACATGTGGTCCCTCTCGTGTGCACTCACACCATCGCGGTGCTTGGCAGGGGTGCTGCGGTGAGGCCCACCAGGCGCAGTGATGCTGCGGCCCCTCCGAGTCCACTTGTTGGAGGTATCACATTGCAGGGCCCCAGCCAGTGAAGGGTTCCAATGCACCTGCAACAAGGCAGGGGTGCAGGGGAGGCTGCCCAAAGGACGGGGCCCAGAGACTCAAAGGACGTGGGGCTGTGTTACCCCGCACAGGGGGCCGGGGCAGATGCTCAGTGCCAGACACTCCAAGCTCTATGGTTAGCGCAGTGGAGGCAGCTCACAGGAATGCTCCCTCCTGAAGGTGCATCCCAATGTTGCTGTTTTAATTCTGGGGAGAAAATTATCCCGATTCCACAGGATATGTGACAGTGCACTTGCAAATCCACGAAAGAATGTTCACTCCTCCCACAGTGAGAGGGCGAGCGGCAGCACACACAGGCGCCTGCTGTCCAAGGTCTAATTTCCTTTTGCTTTTTCCTTTTAGAGAAAGAACAACTTTTGAAAGCACAGCAGTTCTGTCAGGCATCCCACTGGACGGAGCCGGCACTTCCATCAGCAAACACCACCAGCCCGCCCTCAGCATCTGAGAGGTGGAGGGAGCTTCGAGAATCACCGACTCCCATCCAGCACCCACAGACACAAACCGAGCAAGGCAGCCGCAGGAAACGCCCTCCTTTTCTGTCTCCCCAATCACCAAAACACCTTTATTCATATAACATGCCTTCTGGTCCAAACCAAACGCTGCATTCAAATACGGCATCAGCAATCACACCCACAATGAATTCTCATAGTTAACGATACTAAAAGCAGACACAAAATGTGAAAAACTGGCCCCGTGAACTGTTGCTACGGACTCTCTCCACACACAACCGCTCTTACCTTTGGAGCCCGAGGCACGGCCCACACCCCAGGCGCTACAGATCCCAGGTGAGACCTGCAGGAGGAGGGAAGGGCTGCCAGGAGCGCAGGCCACATCGCGGGGACGGTTTCACCGGGAGGAACATTTTATGTTTACTGGGTATTCCCATTTCTGTTTGGGTAATTTGCTCATTTATATAAATGTATATACATCTTTTGCCAAATTTATGGTGGGTTTCTTTGTCTTTTTCTCACCTCTGTGAACACCCACTGTCTCCTTGACCTTAGATTTCAGTGGGTCACACTCTGGAGCTTTTCACCCCCACCCCACGTGACTGCAGGAGGATCTGCGCCTCCCCGCAGGAACCCCTCTCCCCCAGAGCCCGTGCTTACTGCTATCTATAAAGCTGTTTCTTCTTCGCTCTCCCACTCAAATCTAAAATTAAATATAGCTTTTCTAAAACTGAACTATTTTTCTTTTCAAACCCTCAACCAGCCGCACCGCCTCCTGCCGCTGTCATCTCTACTCCACCATCCTCACCAGAACCCTCGGCACCGTCACCTACCCGAGGCTCTCGCCTGCGAGATGACAAGTGTGTTCAGTAATTCCCTTTGAATTTGCAAATCGGCCCCGCAGTCCCACAGCACAGTGATTCTCCTAGACCACTCTATTTACCATTTTCAACCCACTCCAGTCCCCGGGCATCTTACGAGGATGCTGCACGGTATTGAATGGGATCAAAGCCAGTCCGGTCTTGGCCATGTCTAAACCATGACACCCTGTGACTGGGGAACCCCCATCAACACCCAACCAGCTCTCCTGTGAGCCAGCTTCCAGGATACAGGGAAGGCCCTGGGACCGATGGCACCAGCGTAGTCACTGGGACTGGATGGTATCATGCAGGTAGCACCCTGGGGTGACACCAACGCTGCCTGGGCCACGGTGCTGCATCCGTGGGACACTGGAACATGACCTGGAGGGCAGGCACTGGAGGAGCATGTGGTGTCTCTGGAGCAGGGGCCGCTGCTGGAGGGCAGGCGGGCCTGGAGGAGTGCAGTGTCTCTGGAGCAGGGGCCGTTCTCCGCAGCGTGGGTGGAGCCTGTCTCCCATGGCTTCTGCAGGCCCTGGTTAGTCCTGCTTTCTGGAAACAGCCATGGGGGAGCACACCTTCCTCCTGCGGGGCATCCCCACCAGCGTCTGAGGGGCACTGGCTCCGAGAAAACCCTGGGCTCCTAAGACAGCACTGAGGCCCCATATCCCAGCAAGCAGAGACCAGGGAGTCACTGCGGTTACTCGCTCATGCCCACGCAGGCCTTTCTGTGGATCTCCACACGCAGCACCTCCGACTGCGACCACACTTGCACCTGGGCTCACGGTTGGCTCTGCGGGGTTGGCCTCCCCGGCGAGTGCTGTTTGCTGGTGCTGTTTGCTGGTAGTGTTTGCTGGTGGTGTTTGCTGATGGAAGTGCCGGCTCACCCTACGTGGGGACGCACCTGCTCACCTCGCTCACCCTCTGTGGGGACGCACCTGCTCACCTCGCTCACCCTCCGTGGGGATGCACCTGCTCACCTCGCTCACCCTCCGTGGGGACGCACCTGCTCACCTCGCTCACCCTCTGTGGGGATGCACCTGCTCACCTCGCTCACCCTCCGTGGGGATGCACCTGCACGCCTCACTCACTCTGCCATCAGGACACTGCTTGAATTCCTCTCTTGAACACAGAGCTGCTTCCAGCAGACAGGGTCAGAGAACAGCCAGGGAATTCCTGAGTGGGATCAGGCCACTCCAGTCTCGGTTGGCGAGGAACCGAGCCCCTCCAGGAGGGAGGTCCATCCAGCAGCCTCATGCATCTGCACAGCAAAGCTGGGCATCGTCCTCTGCTCCCAAATGGTGGCACCCTCCTGCTTGCCACTCGGCAAACAACCCCAAGGAGGCGGCCTCATGGCTGGGGCACGCTGTGTTGAGCTGCGGCCCCAGCTGTCCCCAAGCCCTGTGGCTTGGGAGGAGCATCACTTCCCAGTCTCAGCGGGCGTCTGGAGGGTGGGCTGGGATCTGCTGAGGCCAGGCAAGGAGGCTCCACCTGGGCAGCCCCACATCACCACCAGGACACAGCAGGTGGCAGAAGGCGTACCACACTTAGAGCCCTGCTCATTCGCCAGTACAGCGAGCCCCACGGCCACCCGGAGAGGGCTTGGCAGGCACAGTAGTCTGAGCTCCTGGGTGGGGTGCGGCCCCGTGAATGGCAGTGGGGCTATTTGCTGACAGGCAGGCCCTCCGATCGGGAAGATATGGAGCCACTGTCAGCTCAGCATCATCATCCCACAGAGGCTCACAGGGTCACACGGCCCCAGCTCAACAGCAGCCCCACACTACAGCCTCCCTCTCACTCTATCCTTGAAGCACCCAGTGTCTGTGCTTCTCGTAGAATCAAGGGCCATAGACCCTCAACATCTGGGGCAAGCACCCTGCAGTCACCAGAGAAGATACAGCCTGCTGAAGTGCCCATGGGGGGGGCCGCATCTCAGGCTTTTAACCTTGTGTACTACAAATGCAGATTCCTGGATACCTTGTAACCTTTGGAATGAGGCTGTGCCCTGTGGGCTGGCTCCCTCAGGCCCCCTGAGCTATGTATGGCCCACATCTTCACCTGGAGTCTTCCTCCCATCAGGGGGCTCTGCTGTCTGGACTAAGAGCTCCCTCAAGCCCTGGTTCACACCCGTGATGCCAGCAAAGGGCACGGTGCTCACACACTGGTGCTGCTGGTAAGTAACTAGTAAAAAGGTGTGTGAAAGAAAACAGGTTTACTCATTCTGCAGACACTTCCTGAGAGCCTGCGATGTGTACTCTGGACAAATGGTGTCCAGGTGCAGGGAGAACGAGACCGATGGAGACTGCAGCACCACCTGGCTCAGACGGCACAGGTGCAGCCTGTGTAAAGGTGGCACACACAGGCGTCCAGGTGTGGGCCTGCAGGAAAAGGGCATGGGGTGGGGGTGCAAGCTCACCTGAAAAATCAGGAGTAGAGAGTGCAGAGCCCCACGGAGGGAGGGCCCAGGCAGGGTGGTTACGTGAGCATCACAGCCAGTGCCCCAGTTCCTGCTTCAAGATGACCGATGGCAGGCAGGTGCCAGAGCCGCTCCTCTGGTCCCCAGGCTGGCCTCCGGGTCCTGCCCACACACTCTCCCAGACAGTCCTCATGCCTCCTCACCCGCAAAGCTCTGCACAAATCCCTCTTCCCTGAAGTTTTTGGGACTTCCAGCCAGAGTTCTGTCCCTCTGATCCCTACATATGAGGTCCCCCATGTCCCACCTGCAGCCCCACACTCTAGAGGTGAGATTCCACGGCAATCCAGGCTGCAGGCTGGGAGGCCCTTCCATCGCTGCCTGGTCACCCTAAGGGCTCAGCTCCTGCAGGGCCTGGATCACAGCAGGTGCTCGCAAGAAGAATACAGGAGGGAAGGGAGCAGAAACTCAGAAGTGTAAGCTTCTGGGCTGCACACGTTCCACTGCGGGAATAGGCTAAGCTTCAAAAGCAGAAACTGGCTGCAGATTCCTATTTGGAAGCTGCAGGGACTCGGTTACACCTGACCTATTTCCACAGGCTCTCGCCCGTGGGGCAGGACACCCTGTGATTACATTTCCTCGGAAGGCAGCCTTCAAGGCACCAAGCTCCCACGTGCAAAAACGGGCCCTGGAGGTGGGAGCCCCAGGAGCCATGGAGAAGCTCCAATGAGAACGGGGCCAGATGGGCAGCCCGAGAGCAGGAGCCCCACCACCAGCGGCTGGGGAGAGGCTGGAGATGCCAGGGCCCTCCTGGGAGGCACCAGCTTAGTCCTCCAGGCCGAGGGGAGGAGAAGCACAGGAGATGCTGGGCACAAGGGGCCCCGCACAGGCCAGGCACAGGGAGGCCCCAGCCTCATCTGCCCAGTGAGCAATATCCAAAAACAACAAACAGGGTCCAAATGCCAGTGCTGCAGCCACAGCAGCACGAGGGGCCATCGCAGGTGCACGGGCCACACAGCTTCACAGGGCAGAGCCAGGCCAAGCACTCGCGGTGAAAGGCAGCCTGTTTCTTCAGTACTGTTCCTTCAACAGGTCATTCCCGAGCCCCAGGCTGTGTCCCAGGACACTGGGGGTCTGCTCCGCACTGGGGGACTCAAAGTCCAGACGGGGCCCACAGGTGGTCAAGTGAACCAAACGCCCCACATTCCTGACCCCCAGGTGCACGTTTTGCACATTTTAATTCCGAGGTTGGGAATGCACCCCACACCGCCAGGTACGCCACCAGGCCGAGGTTTACAGCAGCATTTCGCTCTGTTGGTGTCTGAGGACCTCAGGGGCTGTGGACCATGCAGGCACTGCAGACAGTGACACATCCTGGGGGCTCAGGAGAAGCGGGCTCCTGGGATCATTCCAATAAAAAGGTCCACCTGCGTGCTCCGCCAGGACCCCGCCTTCCACCTCCAGCCAAAACAGGACCTTTACACATACCTCGGAACTGCACCTCCCCTCAGGGGACCCTTCCCCAAGGCAGCACGCTACCCATTCAGCCCAGGCCCTGAGACAGACCCTCCCGGGCTGTGGCCTAGGGAAACGCCAATCTCCCCGGACCTCCTGCATGGTCTGAGTAAAAAGAATCCTGAAATTCAAGATCCGTGGCATTTCTAGCCGCTTGCATTTGTTTAACAAACATCTGCAGAAAGCCAGTGGGGCCCTGGTGGAGAGCACCTCCCAAGCCGCCTGTGGTGGGAGCCCCACCCCCAGCACATCCTGCATCAGGGGATCCTGCTACAAGAGTTCCCAGCCTGCCCGGCCCATCCTACTCTGAACTGGCTGCAGATATGGGGAGCCCCCAGCACATCCTGGCCCAAGCCCTCAAAAGCTGTAGGAGCCCCCAGCCTGCCCTGTACGCCCTGCCCACTACCCTTAAATACAAGGACCGTCCCACCTCCCCCACCGGCCCAGCACATCCTGGCCCAAGCCCTCGAACGCTGCAGGAGCCCCCAGCCTGCCCTGTACACCCTGCCCCACACTACCCGCAGATACAGGGACCCCCCAACTCCCCCGCCAGCCCAGAACATCCTGGCCCAAGCCCTGCCCCCAGCCTGCCCTGTACACCCTGCCCCATACTACCCGCAGATACAGGGAACCCCCAGAACATCTTGGCCCCACCCCCTGGCCTGCCCTGCACTATCTACAGATACTGGGACCCTCCCCCACCTCCCACTGCTGCCCACACAGAACATCCTGGCCTAAGTCCCACCCCCTTAGCTGCAGGAGCCCCCGGCCTGCCCTGTACACCCTGCTCCACACTATGGGCAAATACAGGGGGCCCCCCGGAACATCCTGGCTCACCCCCACTCCCATGAGCTGCAGGAGCGCCTCTGTCCCCACAATTCTGGGTCTGTGCCACCATCTCCAGGGAGCCCACTAAGCACACCCTGGCCCTGTCCCCGGATGTGGGAGACCCTCCACCCAGGACATCCTGCTCCCCCCAGCTGCAGGGAGCCCCTGGCCCACTGGTAACGTCTGTGAGGCAAGGCTGACCCCTGGTGCTGGCCAGTGGGTAGAACGGGAGTGGGCAGGGGCTGTGGGCCCTGGCAAGTACGTCCACTCCTCTGAGTGCAGGGAGGGACAGAGGTGACCAGCCTGACGTGCAGCTGTGGACAGAGGGGGAGGGCTGCTGGGGGCTGGAGGCCACTGCCCAGTGGCAGTTGTGGGGGAGGCAGAAATGACCCGATCGCTCTAAGGTGAGGGAGAGGAGCGCCCACTCTTCACAGAGACTTCCCCACAGGCACGGGCGCCATGTGGTCCTGGGGCCACTGAGCGGGCAAAGACAGCCTGGCACAGGGACAGGACAGGTCTAGTCTGGGATGTGCTGAGCTTGATGGATGCATGGGACCCATGAGGATGTCACAATGATAATTCACATGGCACACAGGTGACCATGACTCTTCTCTGACTCACTGCTGCAGAAAGGCGGATCTAACCCCTCCAGGGTAGCCTAGGAGAGCAAACAGACTCCACTCTAAAGAGCCCAGGCATTCCACGCTGATCCACACCTGCCCAGCCCAGCGGCATCCCCACTGTCTGTGCTTGGACACCAGCCCTCCCCGGCTCCAGGGCCCTTGCCCTCCAGTACCTTGGCCCAGCTTTGGTTCTACCCCAAAGGCTTTGAAACATTTAGAATTGGGAGAGAGACTGTTTTCTTTCTTTCCTTTTTTTTTTTTTTTTTTTAAGCTTGTATGTGGCAAATATCTTTTAAGAGGAAATAACTCACTCCTCTGGCTCTAAGAGGGAAGCGTGAAATTCAAGAGTAAAATCAAGGCTGGGAAAAGGCTGCTGTCCCCAGGTACCAGCCCCCACCCCGGCAGTGCCTCCCCACACAGGGGACGAGGGGGCAGGGGACGAGGTTGGAGGGCCACCAGTCACAGCAGAGGAAAGACCACACTGAGGGAAGCTGGGAGCTGACTGTGCTGTAAGTTCAAGAACAGCACCTCACCTTTAACACACCTAAGATCACGCTGCTGGAACATGGCTGAGAAGCCAGGGATGCATCGGTTTTAATACAGCAAAAAGTATCCCCCAGAGTTGCAAAATGACGTGGGTTTCAGAGGGACAAACACTGATCACATTAGAAAATAATATTATTTCCAAACACAAGCCTAGCATCATGCTTTTTTCCCTGGGCTCATTTTCAAAATGATTCACATCTAGATTAAAGGTTTACACTGGAAATGCTGGAAACACTAACTGGGAATGGTAAGCATGCCCCAGCACCCACAGGAGGCCCACGGGACTGGGACGGGACGGTCGCGGCTCCTGGCCATTCTGGGAACCATGGCACTTTTGTCATGGGCCGCGTGGGGATGAGGGCCCTGGAAACAGGAAGGGGAAGATCAGGAGGGCTCCTCCTGCAGTCTGTGTGTCAGAGGCAGGGACACGGCTTAGCAAGACGGGTGACCTCATGGAAGCCTAGCTTGGACACTCCCAACCAGTCATGCCCAAGCAGTACAGCACAGGGCACCTTCTCAGACAAGAGCAGTGAGAGGGAGCGGTGAGAGGGAGCGGGACAGGGAGCCACGTTCTCCACTGCCTGGGCCCTCCCAGCACTCGAGGACGCTCTGCCCCTGCGGGCACAGGAGGCACCGGGCATGGGCCAGACACCCAGCAAGTGTGGTAGTTGAGCCCCACGCCCGGCTCCTGCAGCAGGGCTCCTGGGTGGCCACTTTTTCAGGCATAAAATCCTAACAGTTTATATGAGAAATAGCTAATTCAACTGCAAAAAAAAAATCAATGTTAGGAAGAAATGATTTAAATGAAATGGAAGCAAGTAGTGACCACAGCTTGACATTTTCTAAAGACTACAGTTCATCTAGGAACAGAGGCCACGTGTGAAATTCAAGAGTAAAATCAAGGTTTGGAAAAGGTCGCTGTTCCCAGACAGGAGCCCCCACCCCTGGCAGTGCCTCCCCACATGGGGGACAAGGGGACAAGGGGACGAGGTCGGAAGGCTCGGGAGAGCTGCATCTGGAATGCACTCTGAACGCAGCTGTGGGCTGCCTGCCTCCTCTTACCAAAGAAAGTGGACATCAGAGAGGAAGCGTTTGCGAAGTTTGACGACGGCTCACGTGGACTAACGCAGAAGTGAACCCGCAGGGCTGACGGACGCCTCAGGGTTCTCACCCCACTCAGAGCACGGCCCTGCGGCCTCTCTCGAGCCCACCCACTCCTGACCCTGGGTCCCACAGGGTGGGGGGAGGCACCGTGGCCCCATGCATGGGATGAAGGGCCTGGGCCGGGTGACCGGCTGGACGCCTTCCAGAGGAAAGGCAATGCGTGGTTTAAAGCGGAAAAAAACACAGCTGGAAAAAAAAAGAGAAAAATATAAGACAGAGCTGATGCCTTACCCCAGGTTGCTTGTCCCAGGCATAGTAAAAACTTTTTTTCTTTTTCTTTTTTGAGACAGAGTCCCGCTCTGTCGCCCAGGCTGGAGTGCAGTGGCGCGATCTCTGCTCACTGCAAGCTCTGCCTCCTGGGTTCACGCCATTCTCCTGCCTCGGCCTCTCGGGTGGCTGGGACTACAGGCGCCTGCCACCGTGCCTGTCTAATTTTTTGTATTTTTAGCAGAGACGGGGTTTCACCATGTTAGCCAGGATGGTCTCAAACTCCCGACCTCACGATCCGCCCGCCTTGGCCTCCCAAAGTGCTGGGATTACAAGCGTGAGCCACGGCGCCCAGCCCACAGTAAAAACTTAAAATGCACCTGCTGCGGCCAGCACCGACCATGGCTGTGAACAGCAAGCAGAGGCAGGAGCAGAACCCACATGGCCTCGTGTTCCAGTGGGAGGAAGGGGCGGCCCCGAGCGCCAATGATGATAGGGGCCAGACCCAGGCAAGAGGCCAGCATCATTCTGAAATGCGTAAACTACATGTGCCCCTTTAGAGTTCCGGAGCCACGACCACAGGCGGTGAAGTAGGCGCCCTGGGTGTCACCTCCTGTCTGGGAATGGGAAGGTGTTGTCTCACTTGGGCTGATGTGCGAAAGGAACCGTGCCTGCAGGAAGTGTGCAGAGCAGGGTGCATGTGTGGGGGAAGAAAGCAGCTCCCATGGCTCACGCCAGCCTGGCGTCCTGAAACAGACCCAGAAGCTGCAGAGTTATAAAAGTTGGCACAGATGTGTGCTAACAATATAAGATAAAGGGCTCTTTCTCACGATGAAACAGGAGTGCAAAGGCAGTGTCCGTTTAAGACGAGCTTTGGGTCACAATCATGGGCTTCTGCGTGAAACTGATGGTGCTTTGCTGTCAGCTGTAAAACAAAACTATGTGCTTCTGTGTGTATGTGGGTATGCTTATGTGGATGTTTGTGTACACTGGCATGTATATGCGTGTGTATGCACTTACGTATGTGTGTATGCGTGTGTGTACACACATATTCTCATACACACACTCAGAAACCCAAGTTTTAGGACAGAATGCTACAAAAAATGACAAGTAAAGTCTTTCCCAATTTTGAATCCCCCTTCCCATTTTGCAAAGTTAACCACGACTAAGTTTCATGAGTGCGTCATTCGGAAAATTAGACAGGATTACAGGAACACTCTCGATGACTTTGAGAAAAAAGCCAGTTCCCTAAGGTCAGGGCTCCTTGTGAGGTGAGGGCAGATATCCATGCTAAGCCAGCCCATGCTGCCCTCCCTGCCTGGGAGACGGCACATTACGTGGGCCCCTGTGTCCTCACCTGTGCTTCCTGGGGCAAAGGATGACAGTGACCAGAGGCGAGGACATGGGAAAATGACCCTTGGGCCTCTACTGGGCCAAAACAGTTGGCACCATCACACCCAGGTCATCAGAAGGCAGCTGGGGGCCAGGGGCCTGGCACCATCTCCAAGGCCTCTGAGGCATCCAGGGAGGGAGCAGGCCCTGTACAGCCCTGGCCTTCTCCACCCTCCCCAAGGGACAAGCACTCTCCTGCACAACCTCCACAGGGCGTGGCTGCCCTGTTCTCCAGCCGGGTACACTGCCCAGGGCTCCTTGGCCCACCCCACCCCTCCACACCCACTGCCCGGCACTGGGGCTGAGCGAAGAGCCAGTCTTACTGAATCCAGGCAGGCAGCACTCAGGGACCCAGTGGGCAGCAGGAGCAGCTCCGAGAAGCTTGAGGAATCCCCATCCCCGTGCATGTGTGCCTAGAGGGCACCAAGGGTCAAGAACACACTGCAAACACAGCCATCCACGTGAGGAGCCCGGCAAGGCGTGCAGGCACACGAATTCCTGCTCTGCAGTGGCCACACTGGACTCAGGAGCGAGGCTGAGAGGGCGGAGTCCTGCTCCTGAGTTTTTTTAAAAAAATCACAACTCAGGCATTTGTATAAAAATGTGGAGAAAAAGATGGCCCACTTTTGGGTAAATTCTATGCAGGGCCACCAGGCAGAGAGGAGCAGAATCTGTCCCTGGACTCAACCCTCATCATAATCCTCTCTGTGGATTAGCCAGCGTGGGCAGGCGGGCACCCAGCAGCCTCCTCCACTCTGAGACAGCAATGCCCGTCCAAGGACTCAGCTCCAAGGTGCACAGGAAGGCGCTATGCTTTCCAGGACGTAAGTTCTTGCCAACTCTGGTTCTGAGCAGCAGAGACTTTAGAAATGGGGAAAATGGGCCGGGCGCAGTGGCTCACGCCTGTAATCCCAGCACTTTGCGAGGCCAAGGCGGGAGGATCACAAGGTCAGGAGATCGAGACCATCCTGGCTAACACGGTGAAACCCTGTCTCTACTAAAAATACAAAAAAAAATTAGCCAGGCATGGTGGCAGGCGCCTGTAGTCCCAGCTACTCAGGAGGCTGAGGCAGGAGAATGGCATGAACCCGGGAGGCAGAGCTTGCAGTGAGCCCAGATCGTGCCTCTGCACTCCACCCTGGGTGACAGAGCGAGCCTCCATCTCAAAAAAAGAAAAAAGAAAAAAAAGAAATGGGGAAAATGCATCAGAACCATGGTGGGAAATACTCATACCCACAGATTCCACGGAAAGTACCGAGAAAACCCCGGGTGATAGAAAACCACTTCATGACTCCAAAACAATACATGAACGTGTGACTATGAAGAACTTCAGCTGAAGTCACTAAGATCCTAACCATCCTATTTACCGCTCTCTACTACCTCTGTATCCTTGCTTTAGCTGGGGGATTAAAACATTGCACGTATTACAGACCCTGATGCTTTGATACCTCTTTTCAGATCTTAATGTGCTGCTTTCTGTCCAAAGAGATACTTAAGCTCCTCACTAAATCTGTAGTTAAACGACAGATGGGCTGGCTGGAGGAGGAGGTGTCCCCGCATGGCGCTAATCTGAAGACACACAGCGGCCCCTCCCAGGCAGCAAATGCTCACAGGTGAATGCAGGTACTCACTGGTTTATCTCAACTGGGAACTTAGCTGGGTTTCTGAGGGTTCTTGAGTGTGTCAGCCACTACTCGACCCATTTCTTTCTTTGGGGAAGAAGGCTTTCTTGGCTTGAAAGATACGCTATTTCACTCTGCAGAAACTTTACAAGAATGTATTACATCCAAGTAAAAGCTTTGCAAAGCAACGTTCAGTGAAAAGCAAAATGTTTCTGCAGAGAACTTTGAGAACATTTACAAACCATACCCGTGAGCCACACACTGCAGACATCCAGCAGAAACGACTTGATGTACAAACACACCCAGTTCCTCAGATGGAGCCTCTGAAGTGGCAATAAAGCAAGCCCCCTCCCTGAGGAGCCCCAACACCTAAAGCCAGGATCTCTGCCTGGCTTCGGCCCAAGAGAGAACAGCTGCCCGAAGCCTTCAATCTCGGGACCAGGAGCGTCTCGATGACCCTCTGCCCAAGAGCCACTGGGAGCAGCTTGCACCCTGAGGTCTTGGGGAGGAAAGCAGGCCCAGGGGCTGGGCACTCTGGCTGTGCCCTGACATCTGTACCTACCCATGAGAGTCTCTGCCCTGCTTCTCGCCAGGGCAGTGGGTGCACACTTTTGGACAGAACACACCTCAACCAGGGGCTGCAACTATGACAGGGATGACAAAGTGGCCTCCGGGGACCTCCAGCGAGGAGGGGCTTGATGTTTCCCCCAGGGAGCCAGGAGGGAGTAGGAAAGGCAGGAAGAGAAGGCATGCCTGAGGCAGCCAGAGCTGGGGCAGGAGCAGAGCTGGGAAAGCCCTGGAAACCACAGCAGGGGTTCGAATTTCATCCAGGGGCGTCCCGCTGAGGACTTCCGAGCAGCAGAGCGAGCAGCGGCGTGCGGGAGGAAAAAAGCCTGCTGGGAGTGACTCAGGGAGAGTGCCCCAGGGAGAGCCTGGTGACTGGGTGGGGGGTGAGGATTGAAGAGGAGGAACGGTTGAGGGGCACAGAATGAGCGACCGTGTCCCAAGCCCTCCTTTGAGGGGCACAGCACACGGCAGCTGACAGCATGTGGCAGACAGAGGGCCAGGCAGAGCGGCGGCAGAGGGGCCGGCACCGCCCCAGCCCCAGAGTCCAGCTCCCGACACACAGGGAGATGGGGGCCAGGGCCTGGAAGCCAGGCTGGGGACGACCTCACCCTGCGTGTCACCAGGAGGGGCGGCACCATCGGGCTCTCCTGCTCCCCGTCCCCTTCCATACCCTGAGGACCAGCCGCATCAAGGGGCTTTAAGCAAAAGCAGGCGTCCTGGGAAAATGACAACCTCAAACTGGCCTCAAGAACTTTTCACTTCAGGGTTCTTTCAGATAAAGTACTTTATGCATTAACAAATCTCCACCTTCCCGGAAATCTATTGTCACAATTGGAAGTGTGCTCCCTACAAACCGGACAGCCCCATAAGCCCCGAAGCAGTGCTTGCTTCTAGGAATTATTCTAGAGTCAAAAGTAAGGTCCTCTTGAGATTGGATCTCAGGTAACTGCAAGCCCAGCTGGCAGCCAGGTAGCCGGAAAAGCCAGGCTGAGCCAGCACATCCCCAGTGCAGCTTCCTGCAGCGAGCGGCCCCCTCCCCACGACGCCCCCGGGTCTCCCCTCACCACTGTCCCATCGCAGAATCTCAGCAAACCGTTCCCTCCCACGTGGCAGCCCAGGTTGCATGAAGTTGATTCTGGTCACAGACCAGCCCCAAGAAAGCATCCCTTACAACAGGAGCGAAGCATGCACCCCAGAAAGGCAAAGTGCGGCCGCAGAGCAGGGGGACCCGTGACCCTACAGGGGACCCGCACCGCCTGCGCGCCCTGTCCCGGGCACCACCAGGCCCCGCACACGAGGCTCACCCAGCGCCGCGGTGCCCTCCCGCCCGCGGGCAGCGTCCAGGCAAAGCCGCTCCGGAGTCCCCGGGCTGCCCGCAGGGCCTGCCAAGGCGGGCGGGGCCCGGACCAGGGACGAGCGCGGGGACCGGCGATGCGGGTCCAGGCTCCCGCGGGGGCCGAGGTCGCGGCTCTGGGAGGCAAAGAAAGGGTTGTGGGCCCGGTTCAGGGTGCAGGGGTTTGTGGGGAGGAGCAGGACGCGGGGCGGGGAAGGGAAGCGGGGACCCCGAGGAAGGTGCTGAGGGACCAGGATGCGCGTGCGGGCGGCGGGAAGCCCGCGCAGGGACCGAGGCATCGGATGCGGGCTGCGGGGACGCGGGCTGAGGGGCGGCCGCGGGGAGGGAAGGCGCCGCGGCTCGCAGGGCCGCGCCTCGCCCCAGGCCCCCTCCCCGGCCCCTCCTCGGCCGCGCCTCCTTGGCCCCAGCATCCCTGGCGTCCGCGGCGGCTCCCGGGGCCGCGCGCCCGGGGCACCCACCTGGGCCTTCTGCAAGGCGCTGAGGCGCAGCTCGTGCACGAAGGGGTTCCGCCCCGGGGGCGCCAGCAGCCGAGCGTCGCTGGCCCCCGCGCTGGAGGCAGGGGCGGCCCGGGGTCCGCATCCCCGCAGCCTCATGGCCGCGCCGTGCCGCGGCGAGCGCAGCCGAGCTGCCTGGGGTGCCGAGCGGGGCCGGGGCTAGCTGGGCGCGGGTCTCGGGGCACGGGCCGAGGATGCGCGGCGGCTGGAGCGTCCTGGGCGCGCAGGCGCGGGAGGTGACGTGGGCGGGGCGGGGGCGCCGGCCGGGGCGGGGCCGGGGCGGGGCGTCCCTGGAAGCCTCGCCTCCCGCCGGCCGGCAGGGCCGGCACCAGCCGGAGTTCCGCGCCCTGGAGGTTTCTCTGGGGTCTCTGGGGGGCCGGGGCTGTTGGGGACCGGGGGCGCCTCCTGCAGCCACTGGAGCACAGGGATCCCCGGCAGGGTCTGCGCCGGGAGAAAGGGAGGTCTCCGGGGCCCGAGAGGCTGCCACGTCGTCCCCTTCCGCCGCTCGGCCCGCCTGCTCGCGGGGACGGAGGAAGGGGCGGGCACGCGTCCAGCTTACGCGCAAGGCGGGCCAGGCCCTGGGTGCCGAGCCCCGGGTTGTTCCGGCCAAGGCCCCACGCCATTCTTCTTATTCGTGGGGCTCCTAGCTCGCACCGGCGACCCTGGAAGCTGCCCCGGGCTGAGGGAGCTTCTTCCAGCCGCGCCTCAGCCCAGGCGACTCCCGCCTGGGGTCCACTCGACCTTAGGACCCCCCAGACCTCAGGATCCCCTCAGATCTCAGGACCCCTCAGATCTCAGGACCCCTCAAGCCTCAGGACCCCCTCAGACCTCAGGACCCCTCGGATCTCAGGACCCCCTCCGATCTCAAGACCTCTCGGGCCTCAGGCCCCGCAGGGATGGCCCAGGCAGGAGGCGCACATAGGGGCCCTGACTGTCCGGTCCGTGCTGGTTCTGCAGGGGCTGCGATGAGATCCCGGCGCTTTCTCACGCCGAGCTCCTTTGGCTCGGTCATTGCCCCTGTGGTGCTGAGGAGCCCCAGGGTGGGGCCCATAGTTAGCCGGAGCGAGAGTGGGATGGGCTCCCGCCTCCTGGTGAACACGCATGGATTTCAGAACTCACGCAGGCCTTCGGTCACAGGCTCACGGCTTCCTCACCCCAGCTGGCCCTGTTGGTTCCTGCACGGCCAATGGACCTCACCCAGACAGAGCCGGTTTGGGCCACCTGGCCAACCCCCCAGGGTCCTGGCTCCTGGGGATGTCACTGCTGTGTTGGCCCCAGCTGGGCCCCATCCTCAGCAGACGCCAGGGAGTGCCCCGACCCCTCCAATGACCCTGCCTGCGCCCTTGTGGACCTCATAGTGCAGCGGGCTGGCAGAGACCTTTCTGTGTCTGAGACCTAGGTGAGGGCCAGGGGTCTGTGCCATCCACCTATCATGCACAGAGAAGGCCCTGGCAGGCCAGACCCGCTGCATGGCCTTGTTCCTGTCCCGCAAGAGTCCCAGCCCATGCCTAGCAGCAGCACCTGTCCCAAGTGCCACACCCACGGGGATGGGGTGAGCCCTGTGTGCTGGTGGGCATTGGTGGCTCTGTGGCCCGGCCACCAGCGTTGCACCCACCTCCTGGGCTTTTAGTGGCCACTTGCTCTGATCCCCAAAACCAGAGCCCAGCACCCGAGGCCACCTAAGGCTCCTCACAGAACTGATCATCAAGAAAGCCCAGGACACAAAGCCTGCCAGCCACAGGGCAGCACCTGCACCCCAGCAATCCAGGTGGCCCCACCTGCTGCCTCAGTGCTCTGGAGAGGAGGGGCCCTAGGGTGTCCCAGTCCTGGGATGAGAGCAACCTCAGGACCGGGCTTGGAGAGCCATAAAAGTGGGGTCCTCCCAGAAGCACAGGCCAGGAAGCCGTGTGTGGTGGAGGAGAAGCCTGCTGGAGATGGCGCGGAGCCAGATTCAATGGGGAGAGCTGCCAGAGAGTCATGGCTGTGTCCCCAGAAGATGCAAAAGTCCTAACCCACAGCACCTGTGGCCGCGACCTTATTTGGAAACAGGGTCTTTGCAGATGATCAGGTTAAGAGGAAGTCTTTAGGGTGCGCCCTAGTCTGAAATGGCTTGTGTCCCTATAGAGAGGGAGATTCCGGCTCAGAGACAGACACAGAGGGAGCTCCACCGGAAGGCCAGGGTTCTGCTGCTACAGGCAAGCAGTTCCCAGGAGCTGGAGAGGCCTGGGGCGGGTCCTCTCTAGTGTCCTTAGAGGGAGCCTGGCCCTAGGGTGCCATGATCGCAGGCTTCTGGCCTCCAGACTGGGAGAGAATAAATTCCTTCTGCTTTAACCTGCAGAGTGCAAAGTGAGTCGGAACCCAGGGAAGGAGGCGGGGAGGCTGGGGGAGGAACCTCATACTGCCCAGCAATCTAAGCAGGGTCAGCAGGTTATCCTTGAGCCAAGGTCGGTGGAAAGAGGAGTTCCTCTCCCGGCAGAGGTCTTTGGTGGAGCCACTGTGGGCAGCGTGGCCTTGGCGTAGAAGCTCAGTGGATCCTCGGGTCACTGAGGCACCATTTGCAGGAGGCTCAGAGGCCTAGCTCTGGGGTCAGTACACAAGGGGGCACAGCTGGGAGGGTGGGTGAGACAGGGCCAAGGGCTGTGCAGAACAGGGGGCAGGACTGGGGCACACTCTTCCTCACCAAGCAGAACCCAAGGAGGCCCCAGAGAGCGGCCAAGGAGCAGAGGCCCCCAGAGAGGCTGAGTCCACGGAACTGCCCCATCCAGGAGGACTGGCCAGGAGAGAACTGGGAAGGCCAGCCAGTGGTAGTAGCAAGCGGTGGAGACTACCGCCCTGCAGGGTGCTGTGGAGTGGACAGGAGTTACAGTGGTTCTTTCCCAGCTACCTGAGAAAGGAGGAAGCGTGACGGGCAGGAGGAGGAAAATGGAGGCTTGGTGGGAGGCTGGGATCCGGGGCAGCAGCTCAAGGAAGGGGCCCAGGACGTGTCCCTGGGTGGAAGGCAACAGGCCAGCCTCACAGGAGACGTAGAAAACCCCTATGAGAGGGGGTGTGATGGGCCCATGGAGCGGGGACTCCTCTGCTGCAGCTGGAAAGGGTTGGATGGTCCACAGGGCACATGCCCAAGGGGTGGGGAGCTGGGGCACTCCTGTGAGTGGGAGTCAGTTTTCCCCTGGGGACTGCGAGGGGTAGGGGGGAGGGCCTGGTTATGGGGAAATCAGTGCAAGCGTGGAGGGGCAGCAAGGAAATTCCTCCGCCCACACTGGTCCTTCACATTAGGCTTTGGTTCTGCTATGTAATGGAATGTTCTTAAGACCTGGAGGGTCTGGAAGCTTGATTCAGAGAAGTTGGTCTTGGGTGGGGAGGTATAAGCAGTTTTCTCTCTCTAGCAGGCGAACAATGAGTTTCTCATTAGGACTTAGTTTTGGGAAAAGCACCCTAAGTGCCCTTTAACTACAAAGGGAGCCCCCACTGTGGTTCTCAGGAACCTCCTGGAAGCCCCCACAGCTCCCTGGGGCTGGTAACCACACCCCGAGGCTTCTTGCTCTGGTTTTGTCTCTGTTTTAAGAGTGTAGGCTCACAGAGAAGTGTTTCCTGTACTCCAAGCGCATTGAGAACATGAGGTACCTGCTTGTTCTGGTGAGGCTGAGTATTTTTGTTTTGTTTGTTTAATTTTTGAAATTTAGAGTTTTCTGGCCAGGCGCGGTGGCTCACGCTTGTAATCCCAGCACTTTGGGAGGCCGAGGCAGGCGGATCACGAGGTCAGGAGATCGCGACCATGGTGAAACTCCGTCTCTACTAAAAATACAAAAAAAATTAGCCGGGCGTGGTGGCGGGCGCCTGTAGTCCCAGCTACTCGGAGAGGCTGAGGCAGGAGAATGGCGTGAACCCGGGAGGCGGAGCTTGCAGTGAGTCGAGATCGCGCCACTGCACTCCAGCCTGGGCGGCAGAGCGAGACTCCGTCTCAAAAAAAAAAAAAAAAAAAGAAATTTAGAGTTTTCTATAGGACAGAAAGAGATATTCTCCTTCATTTTCTACTAACATCTTTTTTCAGTTCTGCCTTTCATGGTGGCATTTTAATCCATTTGAAGATTTTTTTCTCTGCGTGGAAACCTGATATTCTCAACACCACGTATCAATCAGACTCCCACGTGTGGGTCCACTTTCAGCAAGAACAGAAGCTCCTGAAGCTCCTTCTGGCTGCCCCATCTCGCCCATTGGGCTGTGTACTCCATTACTCCCGTCTCACCCGCCGGTCCGCGTACTCATTTACTCCCATGGTGGTGCCCGGCTGCTTCGATGACTACACCTTTCAACCGTCTGCCTTAGTAACTGTAGAGGGGGTTCGTTCCTGTTGTCGCTTCTTCCCAAGAATTGTAGTAGGAATTCAGGGAATTTTATTTTTCCATCCAAATTTTGGAAGCAGTTGTCCCCATTGCTAAAAATTCCCACTGGAAGCTTCCTTTTGAGTCACATCAATTGTACAGGATACTTCAGTAAGAATGTTACTTCGTTCTTACTGTTCATTCTCCCTGTTCCGTAAAAATGTTCCTTCAGTAATGAAAGGGGCCGGGCGGAGACCAAACTGCACTGGTCGCGGTCAAGAGATCTTTATTGGAGGTGTCGAGCAGAGAAGGAAGAGAGGAAGGGCTGCCGGTGTGCTGGGTTTTATATCCCTTGGGCCTACGTGGATTGGGCTAGGGGTGGGCCCAAGGGAAGGCGGGAGATGCTTCTTTCTGATTGGCCCTCCTTTGGCGGGTTCAGACAGTGCCCGGTCAAGGAGGGGAGAAGAACCCGGAACCAGCCCCATCTTAAGGTACGGCGCCATTTTAAGGTACCCCATGTTACCTAACAAGTAAGAGCTGGCTGGCCCTGAGAGGGGCCCTCGAAGGGCCAGCGAGGCTCCAAGGCTTCAAAGCACTACAAAATAAAAAAAAAAACACAACATTTTTTTAAATGGATGATGTGGCATGGACACTTTATAATTGTGAGAACGATTTTTCACCAACATGGTTATTCTACCATTTATTTAGATGTTCTTTCATGCCCTTTGGTAGCATTTAAAATTTTTCTACATAAAGATTCTGTATTTTTGTTAATTCCTTGATGCTTCATACTTCTGCAGTGGTATAATAATCGTTTCAAAAATTGCTCTTGGGCGGGGCACAGTGGCTCACGCCTGTAATCGCAGCACTTTGGGAGGCCGAGGTGGGCGGATCATCTGAGGTCAGGAGTTCAAGACCAGCCTGAGCAACATGGCAAAACCCCGTCTCTGCTAAAAATATGACAATTAGCCGGGTGTGGTGGCACACGCCTGTAGTCCCAGCTACTCGGGAGGCTAAGGCAGGAGGATTGCTTGAACCTGGGAGACAGAGGTTGCAGTGAGCCAAGATCACGCCACTGTACTCCACCCTGGGCAAGAACAGAGCGAGACTCTGTTTCAAAAAAAAATTACTCTTGACAGTATGGATTATATGGAGAACCACTACTGATTGTGTAGAGGTTGTATGAAGACAGACCCCAGGGTACAAGAGGACCTGTGGCTGTTCCAGCTGAGGAGTGCACAGCCCCAGAGTGAGGGACTCCATCACGTACAGTGGATGGACTTCCTATTCAACCCAGAATCATGACAAACAGAAAATTGTGGTGGTTGTCAGTCACTACGGACTGAGGTGGTTTATTAAGCAGTGATAGTGTCTTTCAAAGAGCAGATATTTTAAATTTTGATGAAGTCGATTTATCAGCGTTTTATTTTAGGGATCATGGCTTTGGTATCCTCTTTTATAAATATTTACCTGCATCAAGGTCATTCAGATTTTCTTATTTCAGAAGTTTTACGGTTTTGGCTTTACCACGTAGGTCTGTATTCCATTTCAAGTTGACATTTGTACACGGCATAAAGTAAAGTGGAGGCAGAGGCTTTTTTAGTTTCAAGTATTTTCATCTGAATATTCAACTGTTTCAGCACCATTTGTTGAAGGGAATACTTTTTCTCCGTTGACAACTTTGTAAAAAAATTAAGTGGCCATGTATGTATAGTTGAGCCTGTCCCTGGACTCTGTATTTTGTTCCATTGATCTGTACGTCTGCAACTGCCAACATCACACTATCCTGATTACTAAAGCTTTATATTAAGTCTTGAAATTAGACTGCATTGCACTGGAGTACAGTGACCCGATCTTGGCTCACTGCAGCCTCCGCCTCCCAGGTTCAAGTGATTCTCCTGCCTCAGCCTTCCGAGTAGCTGGGACTACAGGCATTAGCCACCACACCCAGCTAATTTTGTATTTTTAGTAGAGATGGGGTTTCACCATGTTGGCCAGGCTGGTCTCAAACTCCTGACCTCAGGTGATCCACCTGCCTTGGCCTCCCAAAGTGCTGGGATTATAGGTGTGAGCTACCATGCCCGGCCAAAATTTTAGAATCATTTTGTCAAGAAACTGAAGTATCCAGGAACAAACAAACAAAAGGTTGGTGGGATTTTTAATGAGATTGTGTTGAATCTATTGATTAATTTGGGAAAATTGCCATCTTAGCAATATGGAGTTATCCATTCATGAGCATGGTGTAGGGATCATTTATTTAGGTTTTCTTTAATTTCCCTCAGCAACGTTTTATAATTTTCACTGCATAGGTCTGACATAGGTTTTCCTAATTCTGTTCCTATTTCATGTTTTCATGCTGTTGTAAATGATACTGCTTCTTAATTTAAATTTCCAGAAGTTTGTTGCTCGTATATAGAAATACAACTGATTTTATATATTTACTTCATAAGCATTAACCTTGCTAAATTCATTTATTAGTTCTAGTGACTTTTTTTTTTGTAGATTCTTTAGGATTTTCCCCATTTCACAATCCTAATACCTGTAAATAAGGAGCTTTATTTCTTCCTTCACCAGCAACACGTATGCCTTTCGTTGTTTGCATTTCCTCTTGTTCCACTGGCTGTGACATTCTACAGAATGTTGGGCAGAGTGCTGAGACTGGGCATCTTGTCTTGTTAACAATCTTGGGGATTGTTAGTACCCAGTGCCCAGTCTTGACGTGAGCTGTGGGTTTTCACAGATGCCCTGAAAAAGGATGAGGGTTTTCCCTTCTATTCCTAATTTACTGAGTAGTTTTTATCATTTTGGCCAAAAATCTTGCTTGCGTCTTTTGAGATTATCTTAAAATTTTCTTCTTAATCCTGTGAATATGGTGAATTAAATTGGTTCATATTCCAATTTTAAACCAACCTTGTTTTTCTGGATAGGCCTCACTTAACCATACTACACAATTGATTGATTACTGAATTTAAATCGATAAGTTTATGTTAAAGATGTTTGTGTCTATGTTCATGAGAAATATTGGCCGTAGTTTCCCTTTCTTATAATGTCTTTGCCTGACTTTCTAAAGAGGATAATACTATCTTTAAAACATGAGTTAGGAAGTATTCCAAATTCTCTATTTCTAAATAAAGAGTGAGTAGGGTTAGTGTTATAGCTTCCTTAAATGTTTGTTACAGATCATCAATGAAGCTATCTGGAATGATAGTTTTCTTTTTCAGAAAGATTTAAAGATTATGAATTTGAATGCTTCATTAGATAGGTGTTATTCATCTTTTCTATTTCTTCCATCTAAAAACCTAAATTTTTTTAGTAACTTAGATAGTTCAAGGAATTTGTCTATTTTATCTAAGTTATTGATTTATTGGCATACAATTATTTATCATAATCCCTTTTATCCTTTTAATATCTATAGGATCTAGACTGATATCCCTTGTTCACATTTATAATATTGGTAATTTGTGTCTTCCTTTTTCTTGATCACTTTGGCTAGAGGTGTATTTTGTTATTGATCTTCAGAAATAGCTGCCTTTTGAATTCATTGATTTTTTTTCCTATTATGTTTCTGTTTTCTATTTTTGTTGATTTCTGTCTTTATCATTTTCTTTTCTCTCCCTCTTTTAGGTTTAATTTGCTCTTCTGTTCCTACTTTCTTAAGTTGGAAGTATAGACCATTGATTTTAGACCTGCCTCATGTAATACCACAAATTTCCTTCTAAGTTCTGCCATGTCTGCATTCCACAAACGTTGGCATGCTGGTTTTTCATTTTCGTTCAGTTTTCAATGTACTCCGTCTTTTCTCATGTGGTTTCTTCTTTGATTCCTGTGGCTTTTTTGTTATATGTTAATTTCCAAATGTTTGGAGAATTTCCAGTCAATTTTTATTATAATTTATTTGTGGTCACAATACATACTCTGTATGATTTCAATCCTTTTATAGTCTGTGTTTATGACTGTTCAGATGCATATTATAAGAAAATGTTCTCTTGTTTTTGTGTGGACTGTTCTCTGAATGCCAGTCAACTCCATTGG
The DNA here is from genome assembly GCF_028878055.3 of Symphalangus syndactylus. Lineage (NCBI taxonomy): Eukaryota > Metazoa > Chordata > Mammalia > Primates > Hylobatidae > Symphalangus > Symphalangus syndactylus. Next base: position 100,576,260 of record NC_072438.2, on the reverse strand, counting down.
TTGATAGTTTTGTTCAAGCTTCCTGTATCTTTGTGCTTTTCTGTTACTGTTATATGAATGACTGAAAAACCAATTATAATTGTGGATTTGTTTATTTCACCTTTCAATACTGTTAGTCTTTGCTTCATATATTTTGAAGCTATGTTATTAGGTACATATATATTTGAAATTATTCTGTCTTCCTGGTGAATCAACCTTTCCATCATTGTGTTATGTCTCTCTTTTACTCTGGTAACATTTCTTTTTTTGTCTTTTCTTTTCTGTTTTTTTCTTTTTTTTTTTTTTTAGACGGAGTCTCACTCTATCACCCAGGCTGGAGTGCAGAGGCACAATCTTGGCTCACTGCAACCTCTACCTCCTGGCTTCAAGTGATTCTCCTGCCTCAGCCTCCCGAGTAGCTGGGATTACAGGTGCACACCACCGTGCCCAGCTAATTTTTGTATTTTTAGTAGAGATGAGGTTTCACCATGTTGGTCAGGCTGGTCTTGAACTCCTGACCTTGTGATCCACCTGCCTCACCCTCCCAAAGTGCTGGGATTACAGGTGTGAGCCACTGTGCCCAGCCTCTGGTAACATTTCTTGTTCTGAAGTCCACTTTGTCTGATATTCACATAGTCACTCCAGATTTCTTAGGTTTAGTGTTTGTGTGGCATATTTTTCCATCCTTTTAATCTTTCTGTGGCTTTATATTTAAAGATGGTTTCTTGTACACAGCATAGAGTTGGATCTTGCTTTATTATCTAATCTTAAAATCTTTGTCTTTTAATAGGCATGTTGAGATCATCCATATTTGATGTGTTAATATGATTAGATTTAAATATACCAACTTGCTATTTGTTTTCTATTGTCTTATCTGGTCTTTCGGTTTACTCTTTAACTGCATTCTTCTAGATTAATTTAGTATTTTGTCTCCACCATTGGCTCATCAGCTATACCTCTTTGTTTTAACTTTTTAGTATCTGCTATTAATATGTGTATTATTGGAAGACATTTTAAATAATATACTGCTTCACATGTAATTGAAGACCTTTGCGGCATTACACTTTCACTTCCGTTTTCATCCTTTAGGCTAGTGCTTGCATACATTTCACTCTTATATGTGCTGTAGGCCCCACAATATATAATTTTTTTGTCTTGAACAAAGTCTTTTTAAAAAAAATTGAGAGGTTTTTATATTTATCTGTGTGTTTGCCATTTCAAGCACTTTCATTGCTCTCTTGAGATTTGAGTTTCCTTCTTGTACCACTTTTCTGCCTTCTGAAGAAATTTTACTAATATTTTTTGCAGCACAGAGCTGTTTGCAACCAATCTTTTGGATTTGATTTGTATAAAAAACTTTTTTATTTTACTTTTGTTTTGTAGGATTTTTCCCCTGATAAATATAGAATTCTAACTCAACAAGTTTTTATTTTGTTTGTATATTTATTTGCTTTCGAAATTTTGTCTTTATTACTGTTTTCCTGCAAATCAATTATGATGTACCTGTGCGTGAGAAATCACTGAGCTTCTTTGATTTATGGGTTTATACTTTTAATAAAATTTAGAAAACTCATAGTCATTATCTCCTTATCATGACTTTATTGAATTATAATTGATATATAATAAACCACATAAATTTAAAGTGGACTTTTGCTGTTTTTATATATACACACATATATGTATACACACACACACATCCTATGAAATTGCCACTGTATTTAAGATAGGAAACATAGTTATTCCCAAAAGCTTTTTCACTCCCTTTTGTAATCCCTACATCCCACCCCTACACATTTCACCCTCAGGCAACCCGTGTTCTACTTTCTGTCGCTATAAGTTAGTTTGCGTTTTCTGAAATTTTATATAAACAAAATCATAGTTTCTTCTTTGGTTCCAATTATTTCACTCAGCATAACTATTTGAGGTTCACCTTTTTTTTGTTTTTATCAATCATTTACTTGTTTTTATTGCTGAATAGTATTCCATTGTATGGATATATGTTTATCCTTTCTCCTGTTGATAAATATTTGGGTTGTTTCTAGTTTGGAACTATTACAAATAAAGATGCTGTGAGCATTTGAGTACAAGTCGTGGTATGGATGTATGGCTTTCATTTCTGTTGGATAAATACTTACCAGTGGGAAGCTGGGTGATATATTTTGACAGAAACGGTCAAACTCTTGTCCACAGGGGTTGGACCATTTTACATCCCCCAACCCAGACCGTGTATGAGAGTTTCAGTTCTTACATATTTTTGCCTACACTTAGTATGGTAAGCCTTTTAGGTTTTAGGCATTCTAATACATATGCAGTGGTGTCTCGTTATGATTTTAATTTGCTTTCCCTTTGAACAATGACCTAGAACATCTGTGCATGTGCTCATTTATCATCCATAAATCTTCCTGGATGATGTGTCCAAATATTTTTCTCATTGCAGTATTTTTCTTTGTTTTATTATTAATGGGTCTGGAGAGTTTTTATATATTGTGAATACAGTTTCTTTATAAGATAAGTGATTTGCACATATTTCGTACCATTCTGTGGCTGCTTTTTCATTCTTTTAACAGTATTTCTCAAAGAGAAGTTTTTAATTTTTATGTTCAATTTACCTTTTTAAAAAACAATCATGCTTTCGGTGTTATATCTAAAAATATCTTTGCTTAATTCAAGGTTATGAATAGTTTCTCTTGTTTTCTTCAATCAGTTTTATAGTTTATATTTTATAATTAGGTCTATAATCCATTGTGAGCTAATTTTTACATGGTATGAGGTATAGATACAAGTTTTTTATTTTTATTTTTTTACCTATAGATGTAGAATTGTTCCATATCATTGTAACACTATCCCTTCTCCACTGAATTGCCTTTGCAGCTTGGTGAAAAATTGATTGAGCACATCTGTGTGCTTCTGTTTCTGGGCTGTCTGTTCATTGCATTGACCTATTTATTCATTTGGGTGCAAGTCTTTACTGCTGTAGTTTTATAATATGTCTTAAGATCTGGTGACATTAGTCCTTAAACTTAGGTTTTCTTTTTGAAAGTTGTTCCAGCTTTTTGAGGTCCTTTCGATTTCCATAAGAATCTTAGAATCAGTTTGTCAATTACTACAGAAAAATCCTGCAATTTTGAGATGGTGTTGGCACCGTGCACAACTTTTGAGAGAAATAACATCTTGACAGTATTAAGTCTTTCGACCGCTGTCGTGGTGCATCTCTCAGTTCATCTAGGCATTCTTTAGTTTCTCTCAACAATGCTTTGTAGTTTCCAATGTGTAAATCTTACCCATCTTTTGTCAGATCTATCATTAAATATTTAACATTTTGTGCCACTGAAAATGGTACTTAAAATTTTTTGTGGCCGGGCGCGGTGGCTCACGCTTGTAATCCCAGCACTTTGGGAGGCCGAGGCGGGCGGTTCGCGAGGTCAGGAGATCGAGACCACGGTGAAACCCCGTCTCTACTAAAAATACAAAAAATTAGCTGGGCGTGGTGGTGGGCGCCTGTAGTCCCAGCTACTCGGAGAGGCTGAGGCAGGAGAATGGCGTGAACCCGGGAGGCGGAGCTTGCAGTGAGCCGAGATCGCGCCACTGCACTCCAGCCTGGGCGACAGAGCGAGACTCCATCTCAAAAAAAAAAAAAATTTTGTGAACTTGTGGAGAATGTATATGCTGCATCTGTCAGGTGTAGTGTTTTATAAATGTCAGTTACCTCAAGCTTGTGGATAATGATGTCATGTCTTCTATTTTTAACTGATGTTTCTGTCTGACTGTCTTTACTGGTGTGTTGTTCATATTGCGATATGGTTGACTTCTCCGTCTAATTCTTTTTTCTTTTCACCTTTTGCTTTTGGTGATTTGAAGCTCTGTTACTAGGTACACACATATTTCATTATGTCTTTCTGATGAGTTGAGCCTTTTAACATTATGAAATATCTCTATTTCTGGTAATGCACTTTGTTTTGAAGTCTATTTTTTCCTGATATTAACAAACGCACTCTAGTCTTAGTTTTGCATGGTACATTTACTATCAACCTATTTGTGTCTTTATATTTAATATGGATCTTTTGTAGACAGTATAGTTTTTTTCTTGATTTTTCATTCTTTTTCTCTCAGCCCTTTTACCCCCATTCTTCATAGCACACTTTTAATGTGCCTTATATCTACATTGATTACCTGCCCTATGAGAGAATATAATAATTTTTGCTTTTAACATCCCTATGTATTTTAAAGAAATTAATAGTAAATTAATAATCACTTTATTTACTATTTCTGAAGCTCTTTATTCCTTTCTGAAGTTCCCTGTTCCCATAAGGTATAATATACGTTCATCCTGAAGAATTTCCTTTAACATTCCTTACAGTACCTGTCTGCTGCACATGAATAGTTTTTTAAATCTTAGTTTTAAAATCTTTGTTTTGCTTTCACTATTGAAGGATATTTTAATGATTTTAGAAATCTAGGCTGACAGTTTATTTTCATTCCACCCTTTAAAAATCTTGTTGCCCTGTCTTCTGGCATCTAAAAATGCTGGTGAGAAATCAGCAGTGATTTATATCTTCGTCTTGTGTGTGTCATGTGTCATTTTTATCCGGCTGCCCTCTCTTTTTATATTGATCTTTGGTCTTCGGCAGCTTGATGTTAATCTCCCTAATTGTGGTTTTCTTAGAGTGTATCCTGCTTGTAGGTTTTCTGAGATCCTTGAATCTGAAAATGTATGTCTTTCACTACATTTGGTATAACTTCAGATTTTTTTTCTGCTACTTTTTTTTTCTCATTTCTTCTTCTGGAGCTCCTATTACAGATATATAAGCCTTTTGATATTGTCCCATAGCTTTCTGAGGTTCTGTTCATTTTTTTAAAAAATTCCCTCTTTCTTCTTTATACTGAGCAATTTTGAATGATCTGTCTTGCATTTTAATGCATTTGTCATTGCCGTTCTGCTGTTAGGCCAACCCAGTACATTTGTATTTTCAGATACTGTATTTTTCAATGTTAGTTTTTCACTGGGTTCTTTTTAGTAGTTTCTTTTTCTCTGCTAATATTTCCCATCTTTTTATTTATTGTGAGTATGTTTTCTTTGCTCTAAGCATAGCTGGAATGGCCACCTTACAGCCCACATCTGCTGTCTCGGCACTGGCTCCTCACTCAGGGCTTAGCTTGGTTGGTCGTCTTGTTCTTTGAGATTGGGTCACGTTTCCCTGTTCTTCACGTGGGGCGTAGGAGGATCTGGAGTGCACGTTCTCTCAGTGAATGCTGGTGGCTTCCCTTTAGTGCTGTTTGGTTGGATCTGACTCACATGTGAACTCTGTCTCCTGGGTGGCAGCCTCTGTTTTGGTTCAGTTCAGTCCTTGGCTGAGCTGCTTTGGGTCACTCCACACCTGGTGATCCTGGTGTTAACCAGTGACGTGACATGGATAGAGCTTATGTACAGAATCTGGGATTCCTCTTCATGTCTTTTCTCTTTTTAGGGTTCCCCCTTGCCCTTCAGTGGATTTTCTGTCATAGTATTTGCCACTCTGTGTGGTTCTAACCTCTGGCTCAAAGCTACAAAATGGGACAGTTCCCTGCGTATATCTCTTCTTACAAGGTTTGCCTCCCATCCCCAATTTACCAGCTTTTGTTCATTCTCCAAGATAGGTCATCAAAACATAAAAAAAAAAAGAAATTCTCAGGAATCTTGTCTAGTAGCAGCTTACACAGACATAGCCAAAGTAGAAAACCCCAAACTTATATTTTTAAAAATGCGTGCCTGTTCTCTCTCCAGATCTCTTAATGCACTTCACAAATTTTTAAAAAACGGAATCAATTGTAACTTTCACTTTCCCTTTTATTTCTCATCTAAGATAAATTATCATTTAAATTTAGTTGAAAATCCACACTGATAAACGAACAGGAAATAATATGGGTACTTGCCTACAATTTAGGCTTTTTCTGATTTCCAGAAAGGCTACAAATGAAAATGTTTGCTCAGACGTTTACTTTGTACCTGAAATAAGAAGGATGTGGTCCATCTGGTCACTGTGGCCACTTTTGTGGCGGGGCTGGTGTCAGCATTCTAGCATCAGCGGTGACCTGGGTACTTTCACATGAATTATCTTCTTGTTTATTAACTCCATAAGGAGGTGTTAATCCCAGTTTTCAGAGGAGGACATTGAATCTCCGCAGGTTGCACAACACAGCCCAAGGTGTCAGAGGAGGCCAGGAACAGCACTGAGGTTGGAAACCAGGTTTATGCCTCGAAATCCTGCGCCTGCCCCACCACAGGGGCTACCTCTCAAACTTCCAGGTTCTAAATTCATTGGTTTCATTCAATGTATGACAGTTGTAGATAGAAATTTAAAAAACAGAAAAGGTTGCCACAAAACCCTCCTAATTAATAAAATCTGTGACTCGAGTCTTCTCTTCTGAGTTGGGGTCGGAAGATGGCTCGTTCCCCTGGGATGGAGCTTCTTTGAAGGGACACAGCTGCGGTTCCGGGGTCTGGCCCGGAGTGAGCCTCAGGGTTGGGGGATTCTGTAGTTTGTAGTTTGCTCATGTTTGCATGGAACTAATGACAGAATTTTACCTTGGCCAGTGTACTCGCTTCTTAGAGCTATTGTAACAAATTACCACAAAGTGGGTGTCTTAAAACAACAGAAATGTGCCTCTCACCTTCACACCCATTTGCATTTCCTGATGGCCCAACCTTGTTTGAAAATGCAGGTTTTATTATTATTCAGGTATGGCAAGGCCAACATGTCAGGAGATGACGCCCACTGACAAGAGATTTTCTTCCCCACAGTGCCCAAGATGGGGGACTGGAGGGACAGCATGCCACACAGGCCACACAGGCTACACGGGGCCACACAGGGCCACACAGAGCCACACAGGCCACACGGGGCCACATGGGGCCACACGGGGTCACATGGGGCCACACGGGGTCACATGGGGCCACACAGGGCCACATGGGGTCACACAGGCCACACAGGGCCACACAGGGTCACACAGGCCACACAGGGCCACACAGGGTCACACGGGGACACACAGGGTCACATAAAGCTACATGGGGCCATACAGGGTCACACAGGTCACACAGGGTCACATGGGGTCACACAGGGTCACACAGAGCTACATGGGACCACACAGGGCCACACAGGATCACATAGGGCCACAGGGGGCACACAGGGTCACACAGGGCCACATGGGGTCACACAGGGTCACACAGAGCTACATGGGACCACACAGGGCCGCACAGGATCACACAGGGCCACAGGGGGCACACAGGGTCACACAGGGCCACGTGGGGCCACATGGGGTCACACAGGGCCACACAGGGTCACACAGGGCCACACAGGGTCACACAGGGTCACACAGAGCTCCATGGGGCTTCACAGGGCCATGTGGGAAGAATCCGTCAGGAGGCATTTCCGCTGGACAGGGCAAGCAGGCTTAGGGCTGGCTCACTGGATTAGTCTGTGGTTCCACGGGCTCAGGGCACATGTAGAAGCTGCCCCCTGCTGTCCAATACCCGGCCCTGGGGTGGGCAGGGCAGGTGGAGAGCGGGAGGCAAGAGCACCCTGGCCTGTTTGGTTTCCACATGGAAAGTGATGTGGGTTGTCTGTGTCCCCACCCAAATCTCACCTTGAATTGTAATAATCCCCACATGTCAAGGGTGGGGCCAGGTGGAGATACTGAGTCATGGGGACAGCCTCCCCCATACTGTTCTCGTGGTAGTGAATAAGTCTCACGAGATCTCATGGTTTTATGAATGGGAGTTCCCCTGTACAAACTCTCTTGCCTGCTGCCATGTAAGATGTGATTTTGCTCCTCATTCGCCTTCTGCCATGTGTGAGGCCTCCTCAGCCATGTGGACCTGTGAGTCCATTAAACCTCTTTCCTGTGTAAATTACCCAGGCTTGGGCCTGTCTTTATCAGCACGTGAGAACAGACTAATACGGAAGGTTTGCTCACAGGTAAGCGGCTTCCTAACTATAGGTGCTGGCCAGGCCTGGGAGAGGTGATGGCTCCAGGGTCAGCAAAGCCCCAGAGTCAAAGCTTGGAACATAAAGATGACTGGGACACATTCCCTCTTCGCCACGCCAGCACCTCCTGCCTGGGGAATCTCTGGCTTCCTGGCTGGCCCTGGCTGTGCCCCGGTTTTTCATCTCTGTGGCCAGGGGATCCTTCCGGACATAAGTGGGTGGATGGGGCTTCCTTGACTGGGGCCACCAGTGGCACCCACCTCTCCAGCAGGGAGATGCCTCTGGGCCTGGCTCCCACTGTGGCCCCTCATTCCTGACCCCTCTGCCTCATCCCTACCCTTCCTGAGGGTCCTCCCTGCCCCCCAGGCTGCTGTGCTCTGGCCAGTGGGCTCTTGCCCCTGCTGTTCCTGCAGCCACTTCTTTTGCGTCTTGACCCAAAAGTCTGGCAGACAAGCCCTGGGCCCTGCTGTGTGCACAGCTCTTGTGAGCCCATGCATCCTGCCTGCATCTTAGAGGAGGTTTCATTGCTTGGTATAGAGTAGTTTCCAAGGCACCTCGGTGAGTGAGTTAGACCATTTTATAGACAGGGAAACTGAGGCACAAGAGACTGACCCGGGTCATAGCCAGGACCAGTGAAGGAAGGTGGTGACCTCCTTCCCAGTCTTTGGGCACTCACCCAGCGTCCCAGGTGGAGTGTGCCCTGTGACCGTCCATTTCTGCAGGTGACTTCTAGAAGGAGGCTCTGATTCATAACACTTGGTTCCCAGAAGAAACCATTTTTCTCAACTACGGGACATTTGGCATCAAATAAGGATTTAGATACTTGACATTGTTTTCATATCCTATTAGGAAATTCTGACTTCATTTACTATATTTTGATAAACATTCAAAGCCCATGGTAGTAATTGTGGCAGCAGAGCCGGCACGCTGAAACCGCTTCCATGGAGATGCATCTCACAGGGTCCCAAGTGATGTAAAAAAAACTTGTGTAATGAACACAGCATCTCCCTCAGCGGCTGTGTCTGTCCCATTTTCTTTGACTTTAAATACATGATACTCTGTAGGAAACATGAGCTGAAATCATGATCTCGTCAGTGGGTCTTTGTGAAAACTAAAAAGATTTTTGAAATCTAGAGGCACGCAGCTTTTTTTTAGCATTTGAATGCATCTTTCTTCACACTTTGGGTTTGCAGAACAAATGTTTGCATGTAATTTTGCTTCCCAAAATGTCAGAAATAGCACAAATATGAAAACAAGTGTTCTCAAAGAGTGATCTTTTATGGAAAGACTGCTTACAGTAACTCGTTCCAGTTGGCTTTGGAAAATGCTGGGTGGAATTATCTTCACACACTTGGGAGCAGGGAGTGTAAGGGAAACCCCTGCCTCACCATCTCAGGAGCATTTTGACGAGTGCCTCTTCCTTTCCTGGCCTCCCACAAGCCCCAGCATCTGTTGATTGAATGAGGAAGGTGTATCTCCTATTTTAAAATCATGTGTAATTTTATATTGTCTAAAACATAAGCATGGCTAATTGTATGATCGCTTGTGTCATTTGTAAGGAATTCAGCATAAAAAAAAAATTTTCTCAGCTGGGCGCGGTGGCTCACGCCTGTAATCCCAGAACTTTGGGAGGCCAAGGCAGGCAGATCACGAGGTCAGGAGTTCAAGACCAGCCTGACCAACACGGTGAAACCCCCGTCTCTACTAAAAATGCAAAAATCAGCCAGATGTGGTGGCATACACCTGTAATCCCAGCTACTCAGGAGGATGAGGCAGGAGAATCGCTTGAACCCGGGAGGTGGAGGTTGCAGTGAGCTGAGAGCTCACCATTGCACTCCAACCTGGGCGGCAGAGCAAGACTGTCTCAAATATATATAATTTTTTTTCTCAGAGTTGCAAAGACAGAGACCTCCTTTGGTTGGGAGGAGGGCAAGTTTCGAAAGGAGGAACTTTGCTGTGGGGAGGAGTCAGTGGCCAGGCCCCACAGAGTCTGACGGCGTCTCCTGGCATCCAGCCTCACCTCCTTCCTAATGATACAACCTGCATGTTTTAGCTGGATGTGTGGCTACCCAGGGTGAAGACTGCATTCCCAGCCTAGGTGTGGTTGTGTGACTAATTCCTGGCAGCACATTGGATTTGATCCCAAGATTGTGGAGCTTCTGAGACGTGCCCTTGAGTAACTCCTGTTGGCTGGAAGGTGGCTGTGTTGGCTAGAGCTCCAGCATCCATCTTGGCCTATAAAACAACTTCAGGGAGGGAAATCAGGCCAGCAGCAACTGGGGAGAAGGCGTCTGCCTCCTGGACCCTTGGAAGGGCCCTCTCAGTTCTGGACTGGCTACCTCTGGCCTTAATGAATGGGAGGGGGGAATGAATGGGAGGGAGGAATGAATGGGAGGGAGGTATGAATGGGAGGGGGGAATGAATGGGAGGGGGGTATGAATGGGAGGGGGGAAGGAATGGGAGGGGGGAATGAATGGGAGGGGGGAATGAATGGGAGGGGGGAAGGAATGGGAGGGGGGAATGAATGGGAGGGAGGTATGAATGGGGGGAATGAATGGGAGGGGGTATGAATGGGAGGGGGGAAGGAATGGGAGGGGGGAATGAATGGGAGGGAGGTATGAATGGGAGGGGGGAATGAATGGGAGGGGGGTATGAATGGGATGGGGGAAGGAATGGGAGGGGGAATGAATGGGAGGGGGGTATGAATGGGAGGGGGGAAGGAATGGGAGGGGGGAATGAATGGGAGGGGGGAAGGAATGGGAGGGGGGAATGAATGGGAGGGAGGTATGAATGGGAGGGGGGAATGAATGGGAGGGGGGAATGAATGGGAGGGGGGAAGGAATGGGAGGGGGAATGAATGGGAGGGGGGTATGAATGGGAGGGGGGAAGGAATGGGAGGGGGGAATGAATGGGATGGGGGAATGAATGGGAGGGAGGTATGAATGGGATGGGGGAAGGAATGGGAGGGGGGAATGAATGGGGGGGTATGAATGGGAGGGGGGAAGGAATGGGAGGGGGGAATGAATGGGAGGGAGGTATGAATGGGAGGGGGGAATGAATGGGAGGGGGGAATGAATGGGGGGAATGAATGGGAGGGGGGTATGAATGGGAGGGGGGAAGGAATGGGAGGGGGGAATGAATGGGAGGGAGGTATGAATGGGAGGGGGGAATGAATGGGGGGGGAATGAATGGGAGGGGGGAATGAATGGGAGGGGGAATGAATGGGAGGGGGGAAGGAATGGGAGGGGGGAAGGAATGGGAGGGGGGAATGAATGGGATGGGGGAATGAATGGGAGGGAGGTATGAATGGGAGGGGGATATGAGTGGGAGGGGGGAATGAGTGGGAGGGGGGAATGAATGGGGGGGAATGAGTGGGAGGGGCGAATGAATGGGAGGGGGGAATGAATGGGAGGGGGGAATGAATGGGAGGGAGGTATGAATGGGAGGGGGATATGAATGGGAGGGGGGAATGAGTGGGAGGGGGGAATGAATGGGGGGAATGAGTGGGAGGGGACAATGAATGGGAGGGGGGAATGAATGGAAGGGGGGAATGAATGGGACGGGGGAATGAATGGGAGGGGGGAATGAATGGGAGGGGAGAATGAATGGGGGGGGAATGAAGTTCTATCTCATTTAGGTGATTATTGTTTTGGACATTTCTGCTACTTGCAAGTAGCTGATTCTAATGGACCTGCAGGCTCCTGGAGACGCTTGGACTGGAAAAGCGAAACCAAGGCCCATGACATCTATCTTTGCATACTGAAGTAGATTTAGAAAACCCTTTCAAATCCCTCTGAGTACTTTTATTTGCTGCTCCCTCTCAACCTCGATTTTGTTTCTCATCCCACTTTCTATCGGACATTTTGACCTGGCCCTTTGCCCTCCCTTCCCTTTGCCCTCCCTTCCTGCACGCTGCTGAGCTGTAGCTCTCTCGGGGGTGCCCGAAGACTCCTGCCCTCCCAGCCCTGTCTCCCCCGCCCTCGCCTCAGCCCTTCCTCCCCACTGAGCCCCCATGCCTAACTGTCTGCTGACCGTGGGTGCTGCCTCACACTCCAAAGCCCATCTCCTCCTCAGGTCACCCCTTGGCATCTGACACCCCCAGAACCTTATTCACCTTCTCTGCAGCTCCAGAGCCCAGCAGAGCTGTAGGCCGTGGCAGGAGAGCGGGAGGCATTTCCTAAGAATGCTGCCTTTGGCTCTGAATTCCCAGGACATTTTGGTTGCATAATATTCACTGTCTGAGAAAACAAAGAAAAGAGACTCACTTGGAGAATTAAAAAAATTATTATAGAAAAGATTTCTTTTAATAAATCCTCATTCTCATTAGTATCTAAGTAGCCCTTTTACTGTCCTAAATAGACGCCAGGGCGGGAACCAGGGTGCAGAGGGCTCTGGCCCTGGCGGCAGACTGGGACTCACATTGCCGCAGGGGGGCCCAGAGTCTTCAGGGAGAAGCCTGTCCCCTTCTATCTCCCCCCTTCCCTTGTGGAGAAGCAGCTCCTTCCTGCCTGGGAGTCCCAGGAGATCTTCGAGGAGAGGACATTTGAGAAGGATGGGGGAAGAGGCCAGGAGGAAAGCAGGGAGCGAGGAGGGAAACCCATCATCAGCTATGGCCGAGGCCCGTCTTGTAAGACCCCAGGACCAGGGCCAGGGCCGGGCCGGATGTGTACCAAGTCGGACCACGTGGAAGAGGCTTGAATGTGTGAGAAGGTGCCCTCTCCCTCCTTCCCTCCTTCCCTGTCCCCTTCTATCTCCCCCCTTCTCTGTGAGCAGGCACTGGCTCCTCAGAAGGGCCTCTCACTCAGTTAGATGGTGATGCATTCCCCACTCAGGCCTGGAAGTAAGCGGGCACAGCCGCTGTGGATGAGTTGGCAGTGGAACCATGAGTGTTCCTGCATGCGGCCTGCACCTGCACTCACACCTCCGCACACACCTGTACCTATGCACACACCTGCACACATACCTACACACACACCTGCATCTATACACACACTTTCCTCTGTGTACACACACCTGCACCCGCACTCACACCTGCACACACACCTGCACAGAGACCTGTACCTCTGCACACACCTGCACACATACCTACACACACACCTGCATCTATACACACACTTTCCTTTGTGTACACACACCTGCACCTGCACTCACACCTGCATGCACACCAGTTCCTCTACACACAGCTGTCTACATCACCCCACATGTGCACTGTCACCTAAGCTGGAGTAGCCCAGAGGGTTTGCTCATTAAGTGGTTCTTGCTTGAGCAAACCAGGAAGTCATCTTGAGCGGAAGCACCTGGTCTCTGGTAACAGACGCTGAGAATCACCTGATTTGACCCTTCAACAGTGAGATAATTGTCATAACAGAACCCTTGTGCATATTTTCAATATGAGTTGATGAGGCCAAGAGTTCTTATTGGATCGGAGGTTTATTTCATAAGCCACTTGATTTTAAAGACTCAACAAAGAGGACATATTTCTTAGTACACTGAGTAAGATATTAACATTTGTGTTTGAGGGAGGACATTTGAGCCAGGATTTTGCAAACATAATTGGTTTGCAGTCCTTGACTCCTTGGAGTGTTTGTGTCAGTTGGGATTGAAATGGCATATATTTAACTTTATCAGTGTGTTTTTAGAATGATCTTCATTTAGAAAATGCATCGATAACCCAGAATGAACACATTTTTTGAAGTGATATTCTTTAAGCTGAAAATGAAATATTTGCTTCTACACCATTGAGTTGTGCCAGTCGCCTTTGATTTAGCAGACGATTGTCTACGGCCATACCACCCTGAACGCGCCTGATCTCGCCTGATTTAGCAGACGATTTTGCTCTGGCTAAGTTGCTCTTTTAGACAGACGTTAATATGGGCGATGTTTTCCAGCGATGTGTTTAGCAATTCTCCTTTTCCCCATGTTCACATTTAAAGGATTGTCTTAGACACACATTGGCAGCCAACATGATCCCTAAGCTGGGACAAATGCAGCAAGTCAGGCCCTTCTGTTCAGGAAGTTACTCGTCGTGACCCGGGAAGGCGGTGACACAGGGAGTGACAGGGCTCTGGGCTCTGACCTGTGATCTTGGGAAGTGACTCGGCTTTTCTGCTTCACCTTCCATCCTCTGCAAAGCAGGGGCAAGGTGGAACTTACCTGTAGGACCGTGGACCGCACAGCTGTCCGGAGACCGGGCCTGGCCCACAGCAAGTGCTTACTCAATGCTGATGTCTCGGCACGTGCTTCATGTTCCGTTCTGGGTCAATTGTCTTTCATGAACATGTGGGAAATTTTGGGGTGGGCAAGGGCACATCACCGGATCTAGGTAGAGTTTGAGCTGATGTGACTGGTTAGCTGGAAAACATTGATTATTTTATGGGGGTGAAGAACCAGCCACACTTTTTACAGTGTTGGGTCTCAGATTGCAAACTGCGTTTTGTGAAAAGCTGGGAATTTCAGCTTCAGCTACTGATTAAATTACCACAAAAAAGCACTGCCAATTTAGGGTATTTTAGTAGAACTCCGGGTTTGAATATTTCTGATTTCTAGAGGAAGAGACAGCATATTGTGTCTTGGACAAGTTAACACCTCTTTGAGAAAATTATTTCTTCTATATTCACAGATGATTCAGAATTAGATGGAGCCAACAATGATGTGTCCTCAGTTCTTCATTTTGACAGTTTGGGTTTCTTACTGCTCAGAGTGCACATGTATTTCTCTGGACATACATCCCTCGTACATCTGCACAGTGACAGGACTTTAATGTATCAATGTGCACACATCGGGCACTAGAACTGGAGGCTGTCCACTCTGCTCTCTGGCTACCCCTGCCCTTCAGGGTCTCCCGGGAGACAGTGACACCGTAGGGTGTGGGGCAGGCACCAGGACTCTGCAGCCAGAAAGCCCTGGGTTCAAACCCTGTACTGTTTTCGCCACTGGGATAACTTTGGAAAGGGATTTCCACTTCTAAGCCTTGGTGTCTCCTCTATAGAAAGGGGTCAATGAGAAGACCTGTCTTCAGGGTGACTGGAATAGCATCATGGTAGAACACTCTTACTCAGCAGTTACTGTCATCGTTAGCTCCCTAAGTGTGGGGCTCCTCTAACCTAAACATAAAATTCTGGTCTTTCTCCCTCACTGTGCCAGCAAAGGGAATGTACTCTTTGCCACCCATCAGGTTTGAAGCCGCGGCTTCTTCTCGTCCAAGAGTCTGCTTGGTGCTTGCGGCTGAGCTCCTCCCGCGTGCCTGTCAACACGTCCTCCTGACAGTGGCGCTCTCCAGAAACCAAGTGCGCTGCTGTTCTGCTGTCTTTTTCTTACTAACCATGAAATCAGAGAATGTTTCAGCAGTTGGTATCATGTCTTTAAAAGCGATGCTTACTTTTTTTTTTTTTTGAGATGGACTTTCGCTCTTGTTGCCCAGGCTGGAGTGCAATGGGGCGATCTCGGCTCACCACAACCTCTGCCTCCCGTGTTCAAGCGACTCTCCTGCCTCAGCCTCCCTATTAGCTGGGATTACAGGCACCTGCCACAACACTCGTCTAATTTTGTATTTTTAGTAAAGATGGGGTTTCTCCATGTTGGTCAGGCTGGTCTCGAACTCCCAACCTCAGGTGACCCACCTATCTCGACCTCCCAAAGTGCTGGGATGACAGGCATGAGCCACCGCACCCGGCCAGCAATGCTTACTTTTATTAGAACACGTTAGCTGGCATCTGAGTGTCACAGGGATGCTGTGTGGTAGCCAGCCCAGTGCTTGAGTCACAGCTCAGCTCTGCTTCTCAATTCTCATTCCGTCCTTGTTCCCTGGAGTCCTGCGGGAGTGGCTGCTGCTGGATGTTGTCTCTTCTTTGGTAGCTGTCAAAAGAGATTCATGAAAAAAGTGAGTAGGTAAATGGCCCAACTACCTTACTCACCTGTAACCCTAGGAAATAAGCTGGGGTGGTTGGGGGCACAGGACCCTCTAACGGAGACCGCAGGGACCCAGGCGTGTGTGTATAAAACCAGCCAACAACAAATCAATCTGTAATGGCAAGAAGATCTAAGGAAATGTTCTCTTTTCCTTTTTTAAGAAGAACGTTGGGAAAGTGATGCACATGGCAAAACGATGTGATCGGAGGGGCTGATAAACGGTGTGATCTGAGGGGCTGACAAACGGTGCGATCGGAGGGGCTGACAAACGGTGCGATCGGAGGGGCTGATAAACGGTGCGATCAGAGGGGCTGATAAACGGTGCGATCGGAGGGGCTGATAAACGGTGTGATCGGAGGGGCTGATAAAGGTGTGATCGGAGGGGTTGATAAATGGTGTGATCGGAGGGGCTGATAAATGGTGTGATCGGAGGGGTTGATGGTGTGATTGGAGGGGCTGATAAAGGTGTGATTGGAGGGGCTGATAAACGGTGTGATCGGAGGGGCTGATAAAGGTGTGATTGGAGGGGTTGATAAATTGTGTGATTGGAGGGGCTGATAAACGCTGCACAATGTTGCCTGTTGTTCTACATTGTTCAGAAAGTGCCCTCAGGCGATGACACTCAGTGCCCTCACTGCAGGCCACAGGTGCCTCCCTGGAGAACTGCGGAGGGAATCTACAGCACGGACCCTGCCCATGTCATGGGCATACAGAAGAATCCGTGCAGGCTTCCCAGCGGGCGGGATCCTGGTGAGGGGCTGGTTCTTCTGAAACAGGAGCAGCTGAGCGTGCAGGGAGACTGCTGACGGCCCTGCCCCGGGGTCTTCCGCAGCCACGGTTGCCTTGAGCAGGCAGAAAGAAGAAATATCCGAAAATGGGACTCCTTGCACAGGAATCCACATTTGCAAACGGGACAGGTCCACCCCAGAAGGGTGCTGAGCAAGCTTACATGTCTGGGACTGGCCTGTCCTACTGTCCGAGGGGTCCTCTTTCAGGGCCAGGCTCAGTGGGGAGAGGACGCTGGGTGGGCTGCCTGCACGGGTGGGCCGGTGCAGCCCCCAAGCGGACAGCCTGCCTGTTGGAACAAAGAGTCATCTAATTTGTTTAAAGTCCAAGTGTAAAGAGACACGGCGACTTTAATGCTGAGGCGCCAGCGTTCTTCAGAAGACGCATCAGAAACAATCTCCTTCCTTGGAACTGAATTCTGCCTTACCATAGGAAACTTGGTAAAATCTGCGAGCAGAAGACTTGCAAACTTTTACTCTTAACATCTTTGCAATGGCCATTTCTCCTTTGGGTCCGCCTCTCAAGCTGCACTGCACATAACATGTTTCTAGCCCCAGCACAGCCTCCGTGGGATCCGCCAGGTCTCAGCAGCTCAGTGACAGCTCCAGGCAGTCTTCCTCCCAGGTGATGCAGCTTTGCAACGCCTGCCATCGGCCGCCATCTCTTTCCTCATTCTGCGTAAATATTCCATTTCATATCGATTTAGCGTTTGTGATTGTGTACCATTTTTCTTAAAGAAAACCCCTGAAGTTATCTAAGGCCCAGGCCCCATGAAACATGGACCAGAGTGGGAGCAGATGACGGGGAGCCGCCACCTTCTCCCAGAGTCCCTGCGGCTTTCAAGGATGACAGCCCTGAGCATGTGCTGCAGAGGCAGGAGGAGACAGTTTCTGAGGGCGGCAGGGCAGGGCGCTGATGGAGCCTGCTGGCCTCAGCCATGGACCCGTGGGGTCGCCTTCCTGAGGCCAGCACCTCCGCTCTCCAGCCACGTGGCCAGAGGCTGGCTGCTGACTTCACAGGTCCTTGGTGTTCTCATTTGGAAAATGGGGCATAAGAGCTGCTTCGTGGGGTCATGGGAATGTCAGAAGCCCCTGCCCAGCGTGTGGCACTGAGCATGTGGGTGGCTTTCTCCCTCTGCTGCTGGGCTTGAGTGCTGTCAGGAGTGTGACCAGCACCCCGTCCTTTTTGTCCCACATCCTTCACGCCTAACTACAGCGATGGTCATCCTGTCACCGTGGGCTCAAGATGGCCTTGGGCTTGCGTTTAACCTGAGTGTGCCTCTTCCCAGGTGAGAACACGGCTACACAGAAAACGATGGCTCCTGGAGAGGATCTTTGACCTCTGACCTCTGCTCTGCTCCTGCCCCAGGGCCTTTGCCCCTGCTGCCCCTCCCACAGAAGGTTCTCAAGGCTCATGGACCCCCACTGTCCTTGCTAAGACCAGCTCTGGCTCCACCCCACCCTGTAGGCTCCCTGCCTTTTCCCTGGGGTCAAGCTGTTTCTGTCCCCACTAGCAATGGGCCCTGTGCAGGCAGGGATGAGGGTTCAGTGGGTACCTGGCGTGGTCATCCCTCTGCAAATGTCAACGGAGGCAATGAGCTCAGTTTTAATAACACGAGTTCTTTCTTTAGAAGTCTGCACAACGGCCCCGTCTTGTGCCTCTTCCTTACCCCCTGGAACGGCAGTCTCATCGCTACACCTAGGAGAACAAACATTATGAGAACTGGGGCTGAGGAGCACAGCTGGGGGTGGACACACAGCACAGTCACCGCCCAGGACATGGTGGGTCGTGGCCTGGGGAACAAAGGTTCCTTCTGCAAAGCCATCCAGGCCGTCCTTGCCCAGCCCCAGGCCCTCTCATTCACTTGCTTGCTGCGCTTACTGTGCCTGTCTGTCTGCCTCCCCTGCTAGACAGCAATCCCCCTGAGGGCAGGGCCCGGCCGTTAGGAGATGCTCAGCCAGTGCCACTGAATATCGGGTTAGAAAGTGAATGAGTCTGTCGGGGTGATAAGGAGCTTTGGAAATAGAAATGGTGATGGTTGCACAACATCGTGAATGCCATTGACGGGTAACTCAAAGACGGCTAAAATGGCAAATTATATGTTATACATATTTGATATTCCATAGTTCATAAAAACCCAAAAGAAGGAGTGACTAAATGTGAAAAGTGTAATCTTAAAGTTAAAAACTAGGAGATTTTCTTAATGCCTAAGATAGAAAAGGATTTCTTAATAACTAAAAGCATAGAGAAAAACATTGGCAAATTTAAACAAGGCAACGTTGTTAAAGTCACCATAAACCAATGGAAAATAAAAGCTGTGAACTGGCCAAATAGTAGTTACAGTGAATATAATTGGAAAAGGACTGGCATCCACAGACTAAAGAAGTTCCTCGGAGCTATAGGAAAGCAAAACACCAAAAAACAGGCAAAGCTCATAAACAGGAGACTCGCTGAGAGGAGACCCACCGGGCCACGGAGACAGGGCACCCGCCATGCTGGAGATGGCTGGGGTACCAGAGCTGCAGCGGGTGCCCCACTGGGGATGGATGCACCCCTCTCCCCTCGACTGAGGAAGGGAGCAGGTCTGACCAGGCCTAGAGCCCATGACTGCCGGGCAGTCACACTGAATACAGAGACTGGAGGCTCTACTCAGGAAGGCAATTCGCAAATCTTCAGCGAAGGAAGCTGCGAGGCTGAGATTCAGGAACAACACTTGCAGGAATATGCCCTGGAGGAACTGACACTCGAGAAGAATTTTTATTTTGGAATTGTGAGAAACTGAAAATGCCCATCTGCAAGGTAAGTGATAAATGAGGTGGAAGGAGTGATAAGAGTTTTGTACAGTAGTATACGGAACACTCAGTCGAGCCGGATGCGTAGCCACGACTGCCCGCACCTGCTCCTGTTAGCAGCATCACCGTGCAGCCCAAGCCCGACAGTGGGATGGGGATTGCTTTAGAGGCCCTGCAGTAACTGTGTTCTGCAACCAGAGAGGAGAGACACGGGTTCGGCGGGACTTTGAAGGCAGCGCTTTTCAGCGGGGGCTCTGGATCTTCGTAAGAGACACAGTAGAGACGGCAGAGAAAACACCACTTGGAAAGAAGGAGCAATAGCAGATAAACCCTGTGTGGCTGAGCCTGGGGACACGGTGCACAGGAAGGGAACCGGGTGACCTGGGGGCCCTCAGGGTCTCACACGCCAGGTTGGGTGGGACTTGGGAGCAGGACTGCGAGGGGTGAGATGCTAAGATACTTCACAAGTGTTCAATTGTGACTTTAAGTTTTACCCATTTAATTTTGTTTTATTTGACAATTAAATGATGGTTTTATATTTTTATTGTAATTTAGCTTTTTTCAATTCTATTTTAAATTTCAAAGTAAAAGCATTTTCTTAATAATAAGTCATTTTACTGCTAACAGCATTGATAGGCATCTGGTTTTAGTTTCAGTTCGTAGCCAACCCTTTCGCTTTCAGAGTGAGGCTTCAGTTCATCGGTGCAGTTGTATCTGGCGGCGTCAGCACCTCTGTGACAGGCAGTCTTTCTCCGGGCTTAGAGTGTCAGCGCAGGGATTATTTCAGGCCGACACTTGGCATGGAGAGTTGTCAGGCAAATGCATTTTTGAAGAGTTGGATTTGATCTCAATTATTCCATTTGGCTTTGTGAAAGGAGAGGGAGGGAAAACAGTTTACCCAGCTTCTGGCTCTGTCATATTTTCATTTTAAATCTAAAGGCAACGACGCTGGCAGGCAACCAGCTCTCGGCACGGACTGACACTTCAGCTACTCTGGGAAAAGCAACCTCATTCAAACAAGCCAGAGCCTTAGTAGCAGCCACCCCACTTTCCCGCCGGGCTGTGCCGCGACGCTGACCCAGCGACACACAGATCCCTTGTGTTCCCGCTGGACGCTGGCCCGGAGGCCGTGGCCTATAGAGCAGGCTCCTCGGTGCATGAAGCCAGCACAGCCCTGGAAATCCCGTGCAACAAAAAGCCTCTGTTCCACCCAGAAGAGCTCTGAGCAGAGAAAGCCCCGCCGGGCCTGCCGCGATGGACTCACAGATGGGCGCCTGGAGAGAGCGGGCTTTCATTAGGTCAGCCCAGGGGTGGGGGCAGCAGACAGCACCGCTGGCCTTGGCTGGGGAAAGAGGCGCCCTGAACCTGGAGGAACTTCAAGAGTTTACAGGACGCTCAGAGCCTCCTTCACTCTGCCTTTTCTTCACGTCCTAAAGTGCACGGAGCTGGTCTTTAGTTTCCAGGCAGTGAGCATTGGCCCAGGCGGGCTCTCCTCTGCCAAAGAGGGTCCTGAGAGGACCCCCACAACTTACAGCCCCCACCGCTGACAGCCCCCACCACTAGAGCCCCCACGACTTAGAGCTGCCACCACTTAGAGCCCCCATGACTTGGAGACCCCACAGCTTAGAGCACAACCACTTAGAGCCCCCACAACTTAGAGCCCCCCATTCCTTTGGATTTTGGGGAATTGCCCCTCCAGCTCCCAGTCTTTGTGGCTCTGTAATCTGAGATGTCCAGATGGTCCTTTGATAGAAAAGCCCAGCCCTGTGGTTTCCTCTGCAGCCCATTGATGGGGGAAGTGGGGTCCTGCAAGGCTCTGGTGGGCCTGGAAGCTGGGCCTGCTGAACCACAGGGGCTATTCTGATCACCTCCTTCCTCTCTAACCTATTGGCAAGGGGGACCCACTGCCCTCAATAGCACCAGATGCCTGAGTGCCCAGCACCCAACCCTGGACAGCTGAGAGTGACAGCAGGCCACGGTCACAGGTGCTGATGTGCTGGTGGAAGGCGGCCCACTCCACTCGGGGACAGGGTGGGCTCTCAGGGGCTGCATGGCCTTGCACTGACCGCCCACAGGGTGAGGGGACCCTGGCTCTGTGGGGCTTGGGGCAGGGTGTTGGGAGAATCCTGTGGGCTGGCAGGGATCTGAAGCCCAGCGGGCTGAGGACCGGATGGGTGCTGCTGGTCTCGCTGGTGGAGGAACTGGCAGGGTGGGGAGCTTCTCCCCGTGGGGGGCACATCCTATGAGGGCAGCAGCTCCCAGGAGGCCTCCACAGGCTGGGAGGACTTTCAACGTGAGGATCTTACTGGCCACAGGTGCTGCTCAAACGAACGTTCCGCAAGTCTCAGCAGGTGAGAGCGCAAGTCTCAGTGCCAGAAACTGCTGTGCTGGGGGTGAGGACGGGTGGCCCCAAGGGCAGCCAAGGGCTTTGTGGGGGCACCTGGGGCCCAGGGGCCCAGGAACAGCCATGCCCCACATCCAGTGCCCCCAAGTGTAACACCGCGCCTCATGGCTCAAGAGGTTTTATGTGTGGATGGGTTTTAACTGGGTGTCTGGAAGCAGGTAAAGTTGTGTCTGAGCTTGGTAATGAGAGGCAGGGTGAAAGGGAGGGACATCTTGGAGGTGACATGCCTGATGCAAGGTCTTTACCAAACAGAAACTCCACAGGACTGACCACACCTGACCAGGGCACAGGGCAGCCGAGGCCAAGGGACAGGTCCTGGTTTGGGGTCACTGCGTGTCCTTGATCAAGGTGTTGGGTGCTCAGCACCTCATCTTCCTTCTCTGCAAGGTGAGGGGCTTGGTCCCCCAAAACCCCAGTGCATTTACGAATTTTAACTGTTCTACAAGGCTACGGCCAACATGTGTGCCTCTGAGGCTCAGCCCGAAGGCAACATGCGGGGAGCCTGGTGGAAACCAGCCGTGTGGCCAAGGGCGGGCGCATGCCAGGAAGTGCCCCTGTGCTGCGCTCATTAAGTTGTGATGGTGGCTTGTTAGCAGCTTGTTTTACTTCAAGATACTTCACTACATAAAGATTTTCAATTATAAGACAGATTGAGTTGAAAACTGACTTTTCTAAAAACAGGGATTATTCCACATTGCAGAAATGATCCTCGGCTTCAAAGTTTTGTTTTTAATGAGTGCACCCTTTAGGCATTTGGCACGTCTAGGCTCCAAACCCTTGTGTTTGTCCTGTGGACTTTGCCAAACGCACAGTGCCACATGTCTCTTTCTGAACCTGGTCTGGTGTGAGCAGTGAGGAGGGAGTGTCTCAGGCTCCCACGTGGCTGAGGATGGGCTCCGCGATGTCCCTCAGCCCACAGAGACAGAGACGCACCCGGAACCTCCAAGCCATGGGTCTTGTCTGCAGCTGGGCCAGGTGGGCTGCACCTGCCAAGGGAGCCTCCAGGGTGGGTGCTGGCTGGCCGGGCGCGCTCCTCACACGAGGGCACACCAACTTGAATGGAACCGTGTCTGCACACAGTGCTGTCTGTGCCCCCAGCAGCTGAATACCACCTGCTGAGCTAATATTTGCTGAGCCATTGAGTCGTGGATTCCTTCCTGACGTTGCTCAAGTGTTTATCCGAGCAAGAGCTTGGTTCAAGGATGCCCTCATCTCCCTGCCTCCCTCTGCAAACACCATTCAACTGCCAGCAGTGCCCTTGATGTCCCGTGTCCAGCTCCTCCGAGTGTGGTTTCCTGGCTCATAGTTGTGCAATGTACGGCATTCCTTGTGGTGAACCACAGGGCTGGCCCAGGCTTCTTAGATGTCAGAGGAGGCGAAGATGCCACGTCCAGCAGAAGGAGCTGCACAGTGGCGGCTGCGCGTCAGAACGGCAGCTGCGGGGTGGCTGTGGAGCAGGGCGCTGGCGGTGGGTTGTTTACGATGAGCTCTGCAACCAGTCGCTGTGTGTTTTTTTTTCTTTAATGGAATGAAGCAAACACAGGAGTGCCACGTCCCTGCAAGGACACAGTAGGGGTCTGGGTGATTTAGGGCCCTGGTGAATTCACACCCTCCAGGACATGAAGCCCTGTTTTCTGCACCATTTTACTGATGAGAAGCTTGAGGCTGAGAGAGGCCACTGGAGCAATCCGAGGGGAGGCCGGATCAGTGCTGAGCCCTGCGGGCCCACCTCGCAGGCCACAGCCTCCCTCACCATCTCTCCAACCCCAGCCGAGGCCCTGGATCCACCCGTGTCTGGGTCATGCTCCAGGAAGGGGTCAGTTCTGATCAAAAGCCTGGCGACAGAGCCCCTGGCCCGAGGCCTCCAGGAAGGAGTGCATCTCCAGCTTGCTGCCCATTGGCTGAGGACAGCAGGCCAGGGCATGAATCCCACGTGCACACAAGTGCTGTTCTGCTCTGTGCTCTGTGAACACAGGTGGCCCGAGCGCCTCCAGAGCACCACGTGCAGAGCAGGCGGTGCCAGATGGGGCCCACTGCCATCCACAGGGCTTGTGGAGGTGCTGCCGTGCCTCCCAGATGCCCTGTCCAGGCCTGCACCCCTGTGCCGAGCTGACGAGGCTGTCTGTCTCTTTGGGAGATGCCTGGGAGGTCACGAGCACAGCCTGTGGGTGGCCCAGAGTCAGTGACTGACAGTGGTGGGTGCCACGGCCACCCTGGCCTCCCCAGGGCCAGCAGTGGGGTGCGGGTCACCACCCAGAGCCCCCGGGGCACTGGCTGACAGGGACCCCCTCCTGACACCTGGTCCTGCCCTATCCTGCTCGCCTCGCCCCTCACCCTCAGGTTCCTCCTACAGGAATCCCCATGGGAGTGCTGGCTGCTGAGGGACGGAGCTTCCTTTCTGGTGGGGCTACAGGGTGAGGAGGGCTTTGCATGGCGGAGGCGGCAGAGGGAACGGTGCTGTGAAGGCCCTGGCAGAGTGAGAACAGGTCCACGGGGTGGGGGCGGGGGGCGGGGGGCACTGGAATAAATGGAAGAAGAACCGGTATGATACAATATAGCACTTTAAATTATGCACCTGCAGCACTTTATGACATGGAATCGTCTTAATACCACGTGACAATGAAGGGCGCAGAACCGTGCGACGTCAACCCTGAGTAGAGGCGAACACAGAGGAAGGTCCCGGAAGGCCTGTGGCCATGGTTTTCAGTTTCTTCCTTTCCCTCAATGCCTCTTCCAGTTTTGTAGGGTTAGCACGCATTGCTTTCATAAATAAACACAAAATAATAATGTGTGACATAGAAGGTTCGACTTCTTGAAATGCTGAACCCTAGGTAACTGTTTGACTCTAAACTTGTTTCTGGAGATGATTTTCCTGTTTCTCATGAACTGCTCAGGTGGGTAGGGGCCACTTACAGTTGGCAAACGGCAGAGGGCCCGGGTGTGGAGCTGTGGCCCCGGCTGGTAACAGGGGAAGTTCCTCTGATTCGGGCTGAGGTTGTTCCCAGTGCATTTCCAGGCACGCCCACCTCCCTGAGTTGTTGAAACCTTTGCGCCTCCTTCTCAGGGGGAGCCCGCATTGCACTCCCCTGTCAGCTCAGGTCCTGTGTTTTTTACCTGGGGTGAGCAGGGCCCAGCCCACCGCGTGGGTGAGAATTCGGTGAATTCCCTGTGTGCGGGTTTCTGTGTGCCCCGTGTGCGTGCACCAGGGCCAGGTGCTGTTTCACTCACAGCTGGGAGCTCCATGGCCCTGGATGGTAAAAGCGTGTTTCTCCCCGGGGCCTGACTCTGCCTTGAGAAGCTGCCTTCCTCTAGGGGCCTCTTGGAGTGTCTGGCTGGGTCCCTGCATCCAGCTGTGAATGACAGAGCTGGGGGCTCAGTGGACAAGTGGGGGCATGGCGGGGCGGGAGGGAGTGCCGGGGAGCATGGCATCCTTGCCCCCTGTCCTCCCAGGCAGGAGCAGTCACGTGGTCATGTCTGAGTGCAAGGGCACAGAAGCCAGTGGCCCTGTGCTGTGGGAGGGAGTTGGCGTGGCCAGCATGCTGCCTTATTGCTGCACTGGTGCCCGAAGCATGGCTCCTGATCGGCGTAATAAATGCCGGCTGCCATGGGGAAATCTCTCTCAAAGTGTGTGCATTGCTACATCCAAGAACAAGCCACTTTCTAAGACAAAAGGAGCATATCCCAGGCATTTTAGCAGTAATTAGTCTCACATCTATTCCTATCACATCTGCAGTGACTTCCTTCACTGAAGGCTGGAATCCCTCAAAGTCATCCATGAGGATTGGAATGAACCTCTTCCAAACGCCTGTTCACGTTGACACTTTGACCTCCTCCCATGAATCATGAATGTTCTCAGTGGCATCTAGAATAGTGAATCCTTTCCAGAAGGTTTACAATTTACTTTTCCCAAATCCATCAGAGGAATCACTAACTATGGCAGACACAGCCTTAAAAAATGTATTTCTTAAATAATAAGGCTTGAAAGTTGAAATGAGTCCTTGGGCTGTGGAATGGGTGTTGTGTTAGCAGGCATGGAAACAACATTCATCTCCTTGTCCATTTCTATCAGAGCTCCTACGTGACCAGGTGCATTGTTGGTGAGCAGTAATATTTTGAAAGGAATCTTTTTTTCTGAGTGGTGGTTCTCAACAGTGGGCTTAACATAGTCAGTAGACCATGCTGTAAACAGACATGCTGACATCCAGGTTTTCCTGTTGCATCTACGAGCAAGGCAGAGTAGACTGAGCATGATTTTTAGGGGCCCTGGGATGTTCAGAATGGTCCATAAGCATCGGCTTCCAATGAAAGTCACCACTGCACCAGCTCCTAACAAGAGCGTCAGCCCTGTCCTTTGAAGCTTTGAAGCCAGGCACTGACTTCGCCTCTCTAACTAGGAAAGTCCTAGATGGTGTTCTTCCAATAGAAGGCTGTTCTATCTACATTGAAAATCTGCTGTTAAGCGCAACCCCCTTCATCAATGATCTTAGCCAGATCTTCTGGCTGCAGAAGGTAACTTGCTGCAGCTTCTCCATCAGCACCTGCCGCGTCGCCTTGCGTTTTTATGTTATGGAGACGGCTTCTTTCCTTAAACCTCATGAACCCACCTCTGCCAGCTTCCGCTCTTCCTCTGCAGCTTCCTCACCTCTCTCAGCCTTCACAGAATTGAAGAAAGTTAGGGCCCGCTCTGGACTAGGGCTTGGCTTAAGGGAATGGTGTTGCTGTTTTGATTGTCTATCCAGAAAACAAAAACTTTCTCTGTATTAGCAACAAGGCTGGTTCACTTCCCATCATTCATGCACTCTCTAGAACAGCACTTGTGATCTCCCTTAAGAACTTTTCCTGCCGGGCACGGTGGCTCAAGCCTGTAATCCCAGCACTTTGGGAGGCCGAGGCGGGCGGATCACAAGGTCAGGAGATTGAGACCATCCTGGCTAACATAGTGAAACCCCGTCTCTACTAAAAATACAAAAAATTAGCCGGGCGTGGCGGCGGGTGCCTGTAGTCCCAGCTACGCGGGAGGCTGAGGCAGGAGAATGGCGTGAACCCGGGAGGCGGAGCTTGCAGTGAGCCGAGATCGTGCCACTACACTCCAGCCAGGGCGACAGAGCGAGACTCCGTCTCAAAAAAAAAAAAAAAAGAACTTTTCCTTTGTCTTCACTACTTGTCTCACTGGTGCAGGCCTTGCTTAGCTTTCAGCCTGTCGCAGCTTTCAACCTGCCTTCCTTGCTAAGCTTAATCGTTTCTGGGTTTTGATTTAAAGTGAGACGTGGTGGCTCTTCCTTTCACTTGAGCACTCTGTGGCCATGGAAGGGTTACTAACTGGGCTAATTTCAATATTGTTGTGTGTCAGGGAACAGGAAAGCTTGGGAAGAGGGAGAGAGGTGGGGGAACGGCTGATTGGAGGGGGCAGCCAGAACACACCAAACATTTATTAAGTTTGTGTCTTCTATGGGTGCAGTTCATAGCACCCAAAACAATTATGTTGGTAACACTGAAGATCCCTGATCACAGATTGCCACTACATATATAATAATAATGAGGAAGTCTGAACTGTGGCGAGAATCACCAAATGTGACCCAGCGCCATGAAGGCGGCACACGCTGCTGGGAAAACAGCGCCCATGGAATTGCTCCACACCGGTTGCCACAAACCTTCGATTTGTAAAAAAAGTCACATCCATGGAGCAAAATCAAGCAAAGCACTGTAAGACAAAGTACACCTGTACACCTGTACGGCTCTCCATAGATCCACACTTTCAAATGCATAGATCTATATAATTTATATAATACTTATATAATATCTCTATATAGTATATATTAGGTATGCAATATTGATTATACAGAGCTACATGTAGATCTATAAATTATATACATAGCCAATATTTTAAAACATATAAGAATGACTCTTTATAATGTCAGAAGACATAAATGTCTCCTCCTTTTCTATCTATGAATCTGGAATCTAATCTGACAGAGAAAACAACCCTAACAAGCTTTCGTCGTACGATGGCCTGGCTTCACTGAACCTGCATCTTATGTAACACTTACTGCCAGTAGGACTTTCCTAGACATTTAGCTGTCCTTCGAGTGGGCTGGCACCAGACGGAAATTGGGCATAAGCTTTCGTGAGAGATCGGGTGCAGGTCCTGAGCTTTGTGTTACCAGACACTCTCTTCTCAGATGAGGGTCAAATTGAAATTTCATTACAGAAACCACCAGTCACCACTGTTGAGGTTCAGAAGGGGTCCACCTGGTAAGGAAGGAGACCACTGCTACTCCTGCTGCCCACCTTGCCTAGTTCACAAGACAGGAGGAAAGAGAGAAAGCGAAGAGTTGGAAAGAAACAAAAGTAAGATAAATAGCCAGACAACCTTGGCACCACCACCCAGCCCTAGGAGTTAAAAAATAATAATAACATCAACCCCTGACCTAAACTACTTGCGTTATCTGTAAATTCCAGACATTGTATGAAAAAGCATTGCAAAACTTTCTGTTCTGCTAGCTGATGCATGTAGCCCCCAGTCACGTTCCCCACGCTTGCTTGATTTATCACGACCCTTTCATGTGGACCCCTTAGAGTGTAAACCTTTAAAAAGGCCAAGAATTTCCTTTTCAGGGAGCTCGGCTCTTAAGACGCAAGTCTGCTGATGCTCCTGACCGAATAAACCTCTTTTTTTTTTTTTTTTTTTTTTGAGACAGAGTCTTGCTCTGTCAACCAGGCTGGAGTGCAGTGGTGCAATCTTGGCTCACTGCAAGCTCCATCTCCCGGGTTCACACCATTCTCCTGCCTCAGCCTCCCGAGTAGCTGGGACTACAGGTGCCCACCACCACACTCTGCTATTTTGTATTTTTAGTAGAGATGGGGTTTCACCATGTTAGCCAGGATGGTCTTGATGCCCTGACCTCGTGATCCGCCCATCTCGGCCTCCCAAAGTGCTGGGATTACAGGCATGAGCCACCGCACCCGGCCAAACCTCTTCCTTCTTTAAGCCGGTGTCTGAGGAGTTTTGTCTGCAGCTTGTCCTGCTGCACTGGGATGGCCTTTTCTGGATCCATGAAATGAGAATTCAGTGAGTCAACTTTCAGGGTAACAGGATTTTAAGACATCTTCATTTATGTAAAAGAAATCCCATTCACAAACATTCCATTCTCAGTAACTGTGTTAATTGTAAATGAGTCTTGTACAGTCCCTAGAGCAGGCATCGCAAAAACATTGGTGCCTCGTTTTCTCATTGATAAATATGCATGAAAGTCTTCTGTTTCAACGATGCAGACAAAGATACAATGTTCCCTAATCCAGATTACATCTTTTAGCCTGATTGATGGATTATCACTAATTAGATTTTATTCTTAGTTTTGTTACATGCAAATTTATCTCAGTGAAACATAAACTGAACTCAATACTGTTCTTTACTTGCTCTCTTGGATAATAAGAATGTGGAGGGAAGGGTGAGGTTGCAGTGATGTGGGGATAAGGGGAAGGCGGTGGACAGACCTGGACCTGGCAGAGGAGGAAGAGGAGGAGGAGGAGGTGAGAGAGGCCCCTCATCTTCCCTGGTGTCAGAGAGCCTGGGACAGAGGTCCTGGGGACAGAAGGTCCTTGTTTCAGAGGATCCAGGGTGAGTCTGCAGCGAGTTTGCAGCAGCTCATCCAGCACGATGGGGGCCGGCAGGGCTGGCTCCCTTTCTTGGGTTGCAGCTTTTCCAGGTCATGACATCGGCCCACCGAGCACAGTTCACACAGAAGAGCGGCCAAGGCTCCAGGAACACGGCTGGGCACTGGGTCATTCCGTGTTTGGGAAAATAGCTTTCTTTTCACAAGGAATGTGGCATACATGCACACACACACACAAACTGATTAACACACATATACACATAAATAACACACATACACACGTGCACACACTCAGATATTTACCAACATATAAACATGCATACACACACACCCACACACACACTGACACACACATACATAGAAATTCATATCAGACACACACCAACACATGACCATACATCTACAAACTTATAAACAGGCACACACACGACATACATACAAATTCATAACACAGACACATACCAACACAATACCATACATCTACAAGCTTATAAACGCACACACACACAACCCAGCAATACATGTGTGTTAATCCGTTTGTGCTACTATAATGAAATGCTTCTTGCTGGGTAACTGATGAAGAACAGGTTTTTTTCTTGCACAGTTCTGGGGGCTGGGAAGTCCCACACTGAGGAACCAGCATTAATCCACCCTCCACCCTCATGACCTAAGCTCCTCCCAAAGGCCCCACCCCCAACACTGTTGTACTGGATATTAAGGTTACAACACATGGATTTTGGGGGACCCATTCAGACCATATAGCAACATTCATACACACAAACTCTTACCCTTGAAAATTAAAACCCTCACACTGAACTTAGGTCCTGAATCCTCCTCTCTGTTCCCGACTCCACTCAGCTCAGCCTCAGCCCCAGGACTTCTCACTCCCGTGGAGTTCAGTTCCCCGCAGCCGCTCCAGCTGGGCCTCCTCGCCCAGAATGGGCTGCGTAGCTTCAGGGTCTCAACGTGCTCGGCCATCACCACGCTTTAAGAGGTCTCAGGAGGTGGCAGGATGCATCGTGCCATTGGTCACACAGGTTGCACGCTCCTCAGCCCCTAGAGCAGCGGTCCTAAACCACACACTGTGCTGGCCGCAGGCCGGGTGAGCAGAGAACAGAGGCAGCTCTTGGGACGAGAAGGAAGCTTCCTGGAAATGCCTCCTGGCTGAGCCTGGTCAAGCGGCTGTGAGCCCACGCCAGGCGGCTTCCAGGGCCCAGGAACTGATGCCGCATCAGGGACCCCTCCTGTCAGGAGGCTGATGCGGCCCCACACGCTGCTGGCCATGTGCGGGAGGGTCTCTGGGGGCTGCTGCCTCATGTCTCTGCCGCTGTTTTTCTGGAGGACAGCCCCTAGACAGGCTCCTGAGATGTAGCCGCTGCTGCTGGCCCCCTCACTCACTGGAAGCGCATGGTCTGGAGCTCACCCCATAATCCTTGGGTGGTCTTCCCCCATAACCTGTAGAAAAGCCACATGGATTCAAGGCCATGCCTCTGCACCATGTCCTCTGTCCCTGAAAGCAGAGGGGACTTGAGCTGGCCCCAGCATAGCCATCCCAGCTGTGCCCAGGGGCCGCTTTCTCACTCCCAGTGAGGGCCTGGTAAAGCAGCACCCCCAGCAACAGCTATACAGAGTCCCTCTGGCCAGCCCTGCCCCCCACCTTTCCTTGTGGAGGGTCAAGTCCAAGGCCCTCAGGGGTTTGCTAAGGCCCGTCGGGGGCCCTGCTCTGCAGAAGCAGCCTCCTCCTGTGGACAAGGCTACAGGCACCCCACAAATGCCAAAAAGCAGCAGAGCCTGCAGGCCACAGAAGCCAGGAGCCAGGGCAGCTGCAGGCACTCACCTGGTGACAGGCACCCTGGCCCACCAGCATCCGAGATTCTCCTCCGCACCTCCCCCCGTCCTCACCTCCCCTATGTCCTCCTCACCTTCCCCTCCATCCTCTGGGCTGTGGCTTCCCACCCTCCGGGTCCTGGCCCAGTGTCTGACCTCCCAGTGAGGGGTGAGGTTGAGAGAGGTTGACAGGCGTCTCCGACATGAGTCAGCCCATTCAGTTCCTTTTCCAGGGGCCACACTCGACGTCACAAGAGCCTTGATGTGTTGCGGTGACCACCTGCTGCTGGGGGCTGACTGGCTTGTGACCCTGGCACCTGGAGGCCTGTCTCAGATCCAGCCCATCCTGCCCACCACATTTTCTGGACAAACACTTGTCCCCAAGGAGACAGTGGCCACTGGTCTCTGAGTTTCTCAGGGAGCTGGGCCTGCCCCTTGGGATCTGGAGGCCCCTGCAGTGTGGAGAGGAGGGGCCCCCCTGGTGTCACAGCAGGGGGAGCTCAGCAGGCAGGCGAGAACCTCGCAGAGGCTTGGAGCTGGCATGAGACGGGCGACGTGCGGCTCTTCAAAGGCGACTGCGGCTGTTTGTTCATTTCAAAATATCCCTTAAGCCAACTCTCCCTGGCAGGTGAATTATAAAATCAACACAGTGCTTGAAATATCTAAACCTTTGAAGAAATCCCTAAAAGGACAACATGAATGTGTTAAGTTTATTTTAATCAATTCTGCTAAATATATGGATGGATAGAGACCATGCTTTAAGACAACCTCCAGCAAATTAAGGTGAACAGTTCTGCAGAAGAATGAATATCATGCCTAGTGTCTACCTCCAAGGTCCTGGGAGTCCTGGGCACAGACGGGACCCAGAGGACAAGGGTGAGTCCATCCACAGGCAGGTCTGTGCGCTGGTGAACCTCAGAGAGTGCAGGATGTTGCCGGTGTCGTCTGGATTTCCAGGCTTTGCTTTGCATCTTTCCTCCCTCTGGCCCTCTTGCTCCCAGCCTGGCTCCGGCTGCCCCTCCATGCAGCGCCGCCTGCTGTCCAAGGCTCTGAGTGGGGCTGCCTGGAGGAGGAGCCCAAGGCCTCCTTACCCCTCCCAGAGCCGGCAGCTGGGGGTCCCACCCAACATTGCCCTGTGGCATCTGCCCAAACGCCCCATGGGCATCCTGCCTTCCTCCACCTGGTGAAAGAAAGTTGTGTGGCAGGCGCCCTCCATTCCTGCCAGGCCTTTATCATACCATGCTCTGGGCAATGTTTTTGTTAAATAAGACAAAGTGAACCCTCTCCAAGTTACCTGTCCTGCAGGGTGCAGGGTGGCGACTCGTGCCCAGGCGAGTGACCTTCACCAGCTTGTCCTGGATTAGCCGGTGACTGTGCAGGACATCCGATTGTGCAGCTTAGAGCCAGAGCCGCTGTGCAGGGTGCTGCGTCCGAGCCATCCCAGCGCATCCCGGCGTGGGGCAGAGTCACGGCTGGATTAAGGGGAAGGTGAAGTGGGGTCAGCGCCCTGCCCCCTGGACACACAGCGGGGGGCTGCTCCTGGGCATGGCCTTGGGGCATGAGGTGCAGCTGGCTACACACACTGGCCAGGGGAGGACCCCTCTTCGCCTCCACACCGCATGCCCCCTCCCTGGTTTTTCTGCTTTTGCTTCCTGACCTGTGTCCGCCAGCACACACCCATCAGCTGGAGGGCAGAGGAGCCCTCTCCCCAGTAAGGGCTCACCCAGGCCGAGGGGCCCAGGTGGACAGCAAGGTTGCCATGAGCCGGGGCTGTCCTGAGTCCAGTCCAGTCCCCCTTCGGGGCATGTCAGCCTGGTGGGCAGAGCTCTGTGCCCTTGAGACTCACCAGGTTTGGAGGGTGGACAGGTGAAAACACCCCAGTGCCATGTGGCTGAGCGGACGTGGCAGGCAGAGCGAGGACGGAGGGAGGGGCATGTGCTAGTGCCAGAAGGAGGCTGCCCATGGCCAAGTGGCCGACACTGGTCTTCCCAGCCAGCATGGAGAGTGCCAGAGGCATCGGGTGGCCCCTGGGGAACACAACCGGCCAGACAACGGACTGGAGCCAGGGAAGGCTTGGGCACCTGCCAGACCACCCTGGAGATTCCCATCACTGTGGCCTCCACTGCTGCACACTGGGCCCCCAGGGTGCCACGACCATGGCCATGGCCAGCCCCAGAGGATGACCAGGGGCGGCCCACACTGTGGGCTCATGTCCCCTGTCCTGGAGGCAGCAACCGTGTGCCAGGACCCACCTCAGAGTAGGCTGTGGGGGGCACGGGGTCAGGACTTTAGATGCAAGATGAGGGACCTACCTGGCCTCCAGACACAATTTGGGGAATTCCTCTCGCTCACTGGCTCCTGTGGCTGGGCAGTCTTATCTGTGTCTTGCTGTGTGGGATGGTCCCAAGAACCCTGGGCACCAACTCACTGTCAGCCGGCCACCTCCCCATAGCTGGTGGTGCGGACCCCACATGTCCTGACCGGAAGGCACCAGCTGTTGTGATGGCCAGAGCCCCATTCAGGAGGCCTCTCCACCTTTCTCTCGGGCTCCCTGTGCAGTGCAGCCTGACTCTGAAGGGGGCTGCAGGCACGGCTTTCCCAGCACCCACAGCCCAGCTCATTTTCCCTACCTGGGTGATGCAGGGTGTGTGGCTCTGTCTTTTTCGGAAGCTTTGGTGCTAGCCGATTCAGCTCATCATAAAAGGCTTGAAACACTGGTTTGGGAGAGCGCCTGTGGACCTCCCCTTGGACTAAAATAGCAACTTGGGGGTTTAGCCCTGTCCCAGTGATCCCCAGGCCTACATGTTCTCCTTCCAATGGGGGTCTAGGGGATTAGAGATTATTAGTTCTCGTGGGTTACAGTGACCGGTAGCACAGGAGAGATTGGCTTCCCCTTTTTGAAGGTGAACTGG
Source organism: Symphalangus syndactylus (assembly GCF_028878055.3). Lineage (NCBI taxonomy): Eukaryota > Metazoa > Chordata > Mammalia > Primates > Hylobatidae > Symphalangus > Symphalangus syndactylus. The sequence goes on along the minus strand of NC_072438.2, from coordinate 100,542,081 downwards.
GTCTTTTTTGTCCTTTTTTAAAGTAGCCTAAATAACGCATGGCCAATAGGCACAATTTTCAGACCCTTGACTTATGACAAACTTATTTATTTTTTACTGTGTAGCTCTTTTCCTAGTTGAGAGAACTCCATTTTAACTCTAGCTTGTTACTATTAATGGCTGCACAAGGATCAAATTTTAAAGTTACTTGTTTGGGAATTTCTTTTTCTTCTCTTCTAGTTATTATTTTACTTGTATCGCCAAGGAAAGGACCAGTTTTTTATTTTAAAAACGATGGTTGCAGGGGGCTTGGATGGGTTATAACACCCATCAGATTGGTCATTTCCTGGGCTACATACCTTGTACTGAGTGGCATTATACACACAAGTTCCTTTTAACGTTCCTGTACATTTATAATAACTATAGAACAAAGGGGACCAGCCCCTCCACACCTGTCAGTATTTCTCGTCAGGCAGGGTGAGAGACAGAAAAGAAATAAGACACAGAGACAAAGCATAGAGAAAGAAAAATGGGCCCAGGGGACCGGCGCTCAGCATATGGAGGACCCGCACCGGCACCGGTCTCTGAGTTCCCTCAGTATTTACTGATTACTATTTTCACTATCTCAGCAAGAGGAATGTGGCTGGAGAACAGGGTGACAGTGGGGAGAAGGTCAGCAAGAAAACGTGAGCAAAGGAATTTGTGTCACAAATAAGTTCAAGGGAAGGTACTGAGGGCTGCCAGCATGCTGTCACCTCAAAGCACCCAAGGGCTGAGGAGTGCGGGCGCACGGCGTGGGACTGGCAGGCAGCTCCACCTGCAGCCCCGGTGCAGGATCCACTGGGTGAAGCCAGCTGGGCTCCTGAGTCTGGTGGGGACTTGGAGAACCTTTGTGTCAACACTCTGTATCTAGCTAATCTAGTGGGGAGGTGGAGAACTTTTGTGTCTAGCTCAGGGATTGTAAATGCACCAATCAGCGCCCTGTCAAAACAGACCACTCGGCTCTCTGTAAAATGGACCAATCAGCAGGATGTGGGTGGGGCCAGATAAGAGAATAAAAGCAGGCTGCCCGAGCCAGCAGTGGCAACCCACTCGGGTCCCCTTCCACACTGTGGAAGCTTTGTTCTTTCACTCTTTGCAATAAATCCTGCTGCTCCTCACTCTGGGTCCACACTGCCTTTGCGAGCTGTAACACTCACCACAAAGGTCTGCAGCTTCACTCCTGAAGCCAGCGAGACCATGAACCCACCGGGAGGAAGGAACAACAATCAGACGCGCCACCTTAAGAGCTGTTAACACTCATCGAGAAGGTCTGCAGCTTCACTCCTAAGCCAGCGAGACCACGAACCCACCAGAAGGAAGAAACTCCAAACACATCCGAACATCAGAAGGAACAAACTCCAGACGTGCCACCTTAAGAGCTGTAACACTCACCGCGAGGGTCCGCGGCTTCATTCTTGAAGTCAGTGAAACCAAGAACCCACCAAATCCGGACACAGTACTATGCCTGGATGTACATGTAGGCCAGATTTATGCTTCTCTCCACCCAAACATCTCAGTGGAGTAAAGACTAACAGAGCAGCATTGCTACCAACATGTCTCGCCTTCCGCCACAGGGCGGTTTTTCTCCTATCTCAGAATCGAACAAATGTACAATCGGGTTTTATACCAAGACATTCCGTTCCCAGGGGCAGGCAGGAGACAGAGGCCTTCCTCTTATTTCAACTGCAAGAGGCCTTCCTCTTTTACTAATCCTACTCAGCACAGACCCTTCACGGGTGTCAGGCTGGGGGACAGCAGGTCTTTCCCATCCCACGAGGCCATATCTCAGGCTATCTCAGTGAGGAGAAACCTTGGACAGTACCTGGCTTTCCTAGGCAGAGGTCCCTGCGGCTTTCCGCAGTGCATTGTGCCCCTGGTTTATCGAGAATGGAGAACGGTGATGACTTTTACCAAGCATACTGGCTGTAAACATATGGTTAACAAGGCACATCCTGCACAGCCCTAGATCCCTTAAACCTTGATTCCATATAACACGTTTCTGTGAGCTCCAGGCTAGGGCAAAGTTACAGATTAACAGCATCTCAGGGCAAAACAATTGTTCAGGGTACAGATCAAAATGGAGGTTTTTTTTTTGAGACAGAGTCTCGCTCTGTCTCCGGGCTGGAGTGCAGTGGCGCGATCTCGGCTCACTGCAAGCTCCACCTCCCGGGTTCACGCCATTCTCCTGCCTCAGCCTCCCAAGTAGCTGGGACTACAGGCACCCGCCATTGTGCCCGGCTAATTTTTTGTATTTTTAGTAGAGATGGGGTTTCACCGTGTTGGCCAGGATGGTCTCGATCTCCTGACCTCGTGATCCGCCCGTCTCGGCCTCCCAAAGTGCTGGGATTACATGCGTGAGCCACCGTGCCCGGCCCAAAATGGAGTTTCTTATGTCTTCCTTTTCTACACAGACACAGTACCAGTCTGATCTCTCTTTCTTTTCCCTACATTTACAAATGCCACAGTGAAGAACTTTGTTGCAAACACATTCAGGCTGTGAAAAGAACTCTGTGTGTAAAGTCATTTCTTTGCCAGAGTTTTTTTGAGGCAGATTTGCTGAGTCAAAGGGCAAATGCCACATACTTTTGTTAGACGCTGCCAAATCCTCTTCCATGAGGCTGCAACGTTCTGCATTCCAGTGACATATGAGAGTCCTCGTACCCCACAGCTTCATAAGCAAAGCACGATGGCAAACCTGCACATTTACAAATCACACAGGTGAGAAATTTTATCCTAGTTTCACCTTTTTTTTTGGTTCGCATTTTTATTACCAGCTTTATTGTGGTGTAATGCGCAGAAGGTAATGAACTCACTCTACCCACAAGCTTCTTCCTGTGCCTTTGGAATCTGCTCCTGCCAGTCTGCAGGGAACCACGGATCTGCTTTCCGTCACGTAGGAGGCATTCTCGACACCCTCTGTACACAGCATGCGCTTTTTTATTTGGCTTCTCTTACGCAGCGTAGTGACTTTCAGATTTATTCAAGCTGCTGCGTGGGCCAAGAGTCCACTCCTTCCTAGCGCTGAGGCCCCAGTCACACGAGCACAACTGTTTCCTGTGTGTGATGTGTTGTTCTCTGGCTGTGCACTGCCAAAAAAGACATCATTAAAAAGAAAATCTAAATATAATGTAAAACCTGCCTTGCCTTAGGAAAAGTTTTTCTGGCAGTGGCTCACACCTATAATCCCAATACTCTGGGAGGCTAAGGCAGGAGGACTGCTTGAGCCCAGGAGTTTGTGAAACCCCCTCTCTGTAAAAAATATAAAAATTAGCCAGGCATGGTGGCTCACGCCTGTACTCTCAGCTCCTTGGGAGGCCAAGGTGGGAGGATTGCTGGAGCCCGGGAGGTGGAGGTTGCAGTGAGCCGAGATCACACCACTGCACTCCAGCCTGGGCAGCACAGCAAGACTCTGTCTCTACCAAGAAAAAAACAAAAAATTAATAGTAGGAAAAACAAAAGGTTTTTCTTACCAAAAATACACTTTAAGGAACAAATTTATCATATTAAGTTGGTGCAACAGTAATTGTGGCTTTTACCTTTGAAAGTAATGGCAAAAGCCGCAATTACTTTTGCACCAACCTAATATTATTTTCTAATGACAAACTTGGAAATAATTGTCATTGTTCTCTGAAAAGAACAGCCTAAAAATAAAGCAGCAGCCGATTTACTTCTATGCCAGTTCTTTTAGTATTTGGTTATTTAAACTGGCAGTCCCTAACCTTGTTGGCACCAGGGACTGGTTTCATGGAAGACACTTTTTCCATGGACATGTGTGGGGATGGTTTGGAGATGAAACGGTCCCACCTCAGATCAGCAGCATTAGATTCTCATAAGCGGGGCATAACCTAGACCCTTCGCATGTGCAGTTCACAACAGGGTTCCACTCCTATGAGAATCTAATGCCACCACTGATCTGACAGGAGGCGGAGCTCACACAGTGATGTTGACAGGGGGCGGAGCTCACACAGTAATGCTGACAGGGGGCGGAGCTCACACAGTAATGCTCTGACAGGGGGCGGAGCTCACACAGTGATGCTGACAGGGGGCGGAGCTCACACAGTAATGCTGACAGGGGGCGGAGCTCACACAGTAATGCTGACAGGGGGCGGAGCTCACACAGTAATGCTCTAATGGGGCGGAGCTCACAGTGATGCTCTGACAGGGGGCGGAGCTCACACAGTAATGCTGACAGGGGGCGGAGCTCACACAGTAATGCTCTAATGGGGCGGAGCTTACACAGTGATGCTCTGACAGGGGGCGGAGCTCACACAGTAAGGCTCACTGGCCCGCTGCTCACCTCCTACTGTGTGGCCTGGTTCCTAACAGGCCATGGACTGGTAACAATCTGTGGCCTGGGGAATTGGGGACCCCTGATTTGAATAATCGAGGACACACTCACCTAGTAAACCATCTGCCAAGAAAAAGGAGGAAATGTTAGTTTTCTCCATTCACTCTCAGGCACCAACATTAATTTGAACTTAGAAATAAATTACAACAAGGCCAGGCATGGTGGTTCACACCTATAATTCCAGCACTTCGGGAGGCCAAGGAGGGAGGATCACTTGAGCCCAGGAGTTTGAGACCAGCTTAGGCAACACAGTGAGACCCTGTCCCTACAATTACAAAATAAATGAGCTGGGCATGGTGGCGCACACCTGTAGCCCCAACTACTCAGAAGGCTGAGTCGGGAAGATCACCTGAGCTGCCCAGGAGTTTGAGGCTGCACTGAGCTGAGACTGCACCACTGCACCGATCCTGTCTCAAAAAAAAAAAAAGAAAAAGAAAAAAAAATAAACTACAAGAACATATCTGGATTTTGATGTAACAGAATACAAAGATTATTACATTGGATTTTTAGGTCAACAAATATGACTAAAGTCATAACAGTAAAATATTTTAAATGGATTTGGAAATAAAAGTTTGTTCATTTATGTTTTATTTAAGAGCTGTGCCCAGTTTTATCATCTCAGAAGAATGAAGCAAGGGACAAAGGTAAGTGCCACGCTCCCTGGCCACTGGGTTCCTGGCAAGCTCCCAGCCACTGGGTGCCAATCTCCCTTCAATGTACTCCTTCTTCCCTGCAGCACAGAAGCGCATGAAGACAGTTATGACATGGACACATGCATGAGCTATTATACATAATTACAAAGGCTGATTCTGTCATCACCGCATCTTGTCTCATCAGTAGGAGCAAATGGCTGGGGGGACGGTGGCACAGTCATCCTCGTTCCAACTTTTGTCAATTACGGGTCTATATTCCAGAGTGACCTTGAAAAAGAGTCAGTGGTAAGTTAAGCACAAAAATGTACAAAAAGCCATCTCTTGTGTTCCTTTTGAAACATTTTAACTATAAAAGTAGATTTACAGCATGGGAACTTAGAGGTATTTGCTGCAGTATTTTCCAATAACAAATTCAAAAATGACCTACATGTGCAACAGGGGACTGTAAATGACGGCAGATCCGCAGATGGAACAGAGCAACGAAAATGACACTGTACCAGATTCTCAGGGCTTTACAAAAATGCTCCCGTCATGAGAAGTGGGAGAACCCTTGTCTATACCAAGACACTTTATGTTTAAACTATCTACTTCCAGTTTTTCTACTTCAAAGTAAATATTTATATAGGTTGAACATCCCTAATCCAAAAATCTGAAATTCTCCAAAATCTGGAACTTTTCTGAGCACCAACATGACATTCAAAAGAAATGTGCTATGGAGTCAGATCTTCTGATTAGGGATGCTCAGACAGTAAGTATAATGCAAATATTCCAAAGTCTGAACAAGCCTGAAATCCAAAACACTTCTGGTCCCAAGGATTTCAGAGAAGGAATACTCAAGCTGTGTATTAAATATGCACACACAGGAAAAGGTAGGCACATATACAAAGAAATTTAAACCATAATGGGTCATCTCTGGTTAGTGAGCTCTTATTTCAATCTCTTTGTACTTTCTAAAAGAGTATGTATTTCTCGAAAAATTACTAAAACTGGCTGGGCATGTTGGTTCATGCCTGTCGGGGAGGCCAAGACAGGTGGATCACTTGAGCTCAGGAGTTCAAGACTAGCCTGGGCAATGTGGAGAAACCCCATTTCTACAAAACATACAAAAATTAGCCAGGCATGGTGGCATATGCCCGGGAGGCTGAGATGGGAGGATCACCTGAGCCTGGGGGAGGTTGAGGCTGCAGTGAGATGAGATCGAGCCACCACATTTCAGCCTGGACAACAGAGATGAGACTCTATCTCAGAGAAACAAAAACAAAACAAAAAACCCAAACCCGGAAACATTAAAAATAGACTTGTGCTAAGCGAGTGAAATGTGATTTCTATACACTACCAGGAAATGGCCTTCATGATAAATCCTGAAAATGACCTACTGCCTGAATCACAGACACACTAGATGATAGTGAGAGTCCAATGGTAACTTCCACAGACACAGCTAAGTGATTATACAACTCTCTCTTACAGCTATGAAAAGCTTAAGGGTAAAAGCTTTCTATCTTCATTATTTCTGAATCTTAATGCCCAGCGGAAATGCCACACGGGTGAACTGTGCTTGTGTGGAACAAAGCTGCGACCCCCCTACCACACCCTTGGCTGGCTGTTCCCAGGATGCTGTGCTTGTGTGGAAGAAGGCTGGAACCCCCTACCACACCCTCGGCTGGCTGTTCCCGACACTGTGCTTGTGTGGAACAAGGCTGCGATCCCCTACCACACCCTCGGCTGGCTGTTCCCAGGATGCTATGCTTGTGTGGAACAAGGCTGCGACCCCCTACCACACCCTCGGCTGGCTGTTCCCAGGACGCAGCTCACCCCCAACCCCGCCTCAATTTCGGCCCTTCTCTGCTTGCTCAGTGCCCGGGGGATGCTAAGGGCTGCACCACATCCCCTCAGCTCCCCTGCAGATGCTTCCAGTTGGCCCAGCCCATGGGAGGAGAGGGGAGGGGTCTCTTCTGGGCTCCCTTGGCATGGGACTGGTTTCTGGTAGTGGCTGTGTGTCCACCCGACAGATGCTGACTTTCTTGCTAGGTCCACAATCATCTCCTCCCCTGCCACCAGGCCTTGGACGCTTGCTCCTGCCCAGTGACTTCCATCTGGCCCACACCACGGAGCAACCCTTCCTTAACGCTCCTCTGAACCACCTGCAGGTACTGGATTCTGTCTCCAGCCCGAAGCCTGACTGCTGTCAGAGTGCCTTTTTCAGTGGTGCCTCAAATCTGTCAGGAGTTGATTTAAATCTGGCCTGCTCCTCCCCGTTCACCACCAGCAAGGCCAGCCTGCAGACCTGGGCGGGGCCGTGTGGGTGCTGGGCTGTGGTGAGAACGAGCTCCACACTGACCTTCCCAGTGCTGACGTCCACATAGGACAGGGTGTGCTTCCTCCAGTGCTCCTCAAAGGGCTTCTTCTGTTGCCCCTGGATGGGCTTGGAGTAATCGTACTCATCAATCCGCACCTGAGGCCAGAAACACCGTCATATTTCTTATTACTCTAACAGAGCAATACAGAAAAAACACAGCAAACATTAAAATGATCTAAGAGACAGATGCCCTAGAACTCATTCCATTTCCACTTCAGCCCAGGAGGTTGGCACCATCAACACGTTCAGAACCCACAGAGGCCACATGGCTGGCCAGGGGGTGTGCAGCCAGCAGTGAGTCCAGAGTAAGCCATGTCCGCATGTTCCCTTAGACATCCTTTATGTATCTAAGAGTTTATCAAATACTTTGTCTTTTTGCTCCATGCACTAGGAGACTACCTCAATCTTTTCTTTCAGCCCGTTTCTATTAAAAAAATCTTTTTTTTCTTTTGAGACAGGGTCTCGCTATGTCACCTGGGCTGGAGTGCAGTGGTGTGATCACAGCTCGCCGGAGCCTTGACTTCCCAGGCTCAATCATTTCGCTTCAGCCTCCTGAGCAGCTGGTACTTCAGGCGCGTCGCTTACCACCACGCCTGACTCATTTTTAAATTTTTGTAGAGGCAGGTTTCACCATGCCGCCCAGGCTGGTCTAGAACTCTGGGCTCAAGTGATCTGCCTGCCTCAGCCTCCCAAACGCTGGGATTACAGGTGGGAGCCACTGCACCTGGCTTCTATTCTAATTAAAACTCGCTGTGACCAACTAAATTTATGCTACTGGCCGGGCACAGTGGCTCATGCCTGTAATCCTAGCACTTTGGGAGGCCGAGGTGGTTCACTTGAGGTCAGGAGTTCGAGACCAGCCCGGCCAACGTGGTGAAACCCCGTCTCTACTGAAAATACAAAATTAGGCATGGTGGCATGTGTCTGTAATACCAGCTGCTTGGGAGGCTGAGGCAGGAGAATCACTTGAACCCGGGAGGCAGAGGTTGCAGTGAGCTGAGATTGTGCCGCTGCACTCCAGCCTGGGGGACAGTGAGACTCCATCTCAAAAAAATAAAAATAATAAATTTATTATTATTCTGTATTCTGGCAAACACGGATTCATATACTTTGCAGGAAACTCTTAATATGTATGAGGAGACGAGCAAGTTCTGAGCAGTGATCACAGCCATCAGCATATTCTAGTGGAGGGTAAATCAGTAAAATTTCATGGTGAATAAAAATGATTTTCCCATTCACCGTGTTCAGCTGACTGGAAAGGCTGCCAACAGCCGCCCACACACAGTCCTGAACCAGCCTGTGTGCCTGCCTTGTGGAGCCTTTGTCTTTTTGCTGATGTGGTTTATCCTGAACTTGCATTTGCACCCCAAGTCTCCCTTTCTGTCATTTTTTGCTATCATATGTGAAAAACTCTTACCGGGCAGAATCCAACACGTGTGCTCTGCACAAAAATCAGTTCATCTGAAGAACAAGTGACCACAGGGCAGGCTCTATAATACCTTTTCCAAACCACAGGGCAGGTCTGAAACAGTGGCTTACTCATTATTTAATAAACTGGCACTTATTTCCTGGTCATGCCACTCTGGCTGCACTTCTAACCTTGGCCTTCTAACAGCAAAGCACATTGGCTTGGAGATGCCACTGCTGGCATCAGTGGACGCTGACCCAAAGCAAGGAAAAGGTCACAGTGATCCAGAAGATGGCGAGAACCCAGGGATCAAAGTTACCAGGGGAAAAAGGCATTTTTTGGATTTACTTTTGGGGAAATGAAATAAAATGCAGAGAAAATGCAGGGGTGGGGCTGAGTCCCACCAGGTGGGAGGAAAAGGCAGGTGCAGGTGGGCGTGGTGAGAAGGCGCACCTTGTAGTCTTCCCTGGCGTGCGCGCCCCGTGACTCCTTCCGCGCCTCTGCTCCATTGATGGTCTGCAGCGCACACAGCATCAGGTTCTGCAGCTCCAGGGTCTCCACCAGGTCTGTGTTCCAGACCATTCCTGGGGACACAAAAAGTTCCATCAGGGGCAGGCGGGACCCAGTCACATGGGCCCTCCGAGCTGTCAGCCTGGGCCTGCTAGTCCATGGAGTCACTGGTTGCGGCTTTATAGCTGAGGACCAGGACCCATCCAGACAGCAAGCACGGAACTAAGTCAGCACTGACGGGACAGACACCAGCCCACCCTGCAGAAGGCAGGGCCCAACAGTGTGCACAGAGCTCGCTGTCTGCTCACCCCCGTTGAACGTCTTCAGGTGCTTCAGGTCTCTGTAGAGCTTGCTGATTTTCCCACAACCTTCTTGCAACACGCTTCCCACACGGAACACGGCAGCATGATTTTGCATTGACTGTAGTACAAAATATTATTTGTAAACTTTTAATCCATAGAAGCAGCCATACCAAGAACTGCTTAACTTTTAGACCTGTTGTTTTGCATTTCATTTTATGTAAATTAAACAGAAAAACTGGGAAATTCAGACTATGAGTTTATTACTCTGAACTTAAAAATGAAGTTTTGACTAAAGCTTCCGAATAAACAAATGTAATGTTTCTATTACATACACATCTTAGACCCACACACATCCTTTCCAGCGGGATACAGCCAGGGTCCAGGACTCCAAGCAGACTACCTGTGTGGCACCATGTTCCATACGGCTCCGTGGCCAACCAGGCAGCGCTGCCTCCCCACACTCCTGGCGGGACTCCTGACGTGGGGTCTGGTGGTCAACGTGACACGAGCCAGCAGCCCTGTGGTGATACACACTAGGAGGAGCTGAGCAGAGCCCTGGTGATGGTCGGGTTGGAGCCGAAGGTCTTCAAGGAGAGGGAGGGGCGTGGGTGGCTGGGGCCCTTGGCCTGTCTGGCTACTGTCTTTTGCCTATTTTGTAGAAGCTCCTTGTACACTGAGTTCCTTCATAGTTTTACTGTGGTGAGAAACGTGCTATGCAGTGGACCTGAAGTTTACTGTAGGTATGCTGGGAACTGGGCATCAGCTTTTGCTTCCTGTGGGACAGACAGGCACCACCTCTGTGATCCCTCCTCCTCCTTGCTTCTCCCTCTCACTCTGCTTTGCTCCACTGACCCTAACTGTCTCTTCCTCTACCAATGCACCTCCATGGTTTAATTTGGACATTTCACCTGACCTTCCTTAGACTCACACGTAATTGTAACACTGTAATGCACATCAACCTAATGGTTTTTCAGGAAGAACAAATGAAAAACATTGCATCTCAGACTCTAGTATTACGTTTTTTCATGTACTTTAGCAGGCACGTTTTCATGTCCTTTTTTTGTATTTCTGGTTACATTATTTCAGACATTTTCAATTTCTTTTTTTGAAATGTGAATGAGATATTTACTGATGTCTGAGCAGATTACTGCTGACACATTGCAAAGCTACTGATTTTTAGATACAAATCTCTTATCCAGACACCTTACTACATTCTTGTTTTGTTTCTGTTAGTTTTTCATTCTCTGGAAATTTTTTGGAAATTATACCTGTAAATAATGACATTTGTATCTATTCCTTTTCAATATTTACTGCTGAGACCAGCTGGGTCGGGGAACCCTAACCCAGCGGCACTAGAGGAATTAAAGACACACACGCAGAAATATAGCATGTGGAGTGGGAAATCAGGGGTCTCACAGCCTTCAGAGCTGAGAGCCTTGAACAGAGATTTACCCACGTATTTATTGACAGCAAGACAGTGATAAGACTTACTAAAAGCATTCTTTACAGGAAATAAAGAGACAGGCTGAAATAAAGGATGGGTCTGGCTAGTTATCTGCAGCAGGAGCATGTCCTTAAGGCACAGGCTCATGCTATTGTTTGTGGTTTAAGAACGCCTTAAGAGGTTTTCTGCTCTGGGTGGGCCAGGTGTTCCTTGCCCTCATTCCGGTAAACCCACAACCTTCTGGCGTGGGCGTCATGGCCATCACGAGCATGTCACAGTGCTGCAGAGATTTTGTTTATGGCCAGTTTTGGGGCCAGTTTATGGCCACATTTGGGGGCCTGTTTCCAACAATTTACCTCATTTCTTTTTTTGATTCTTACTATTAATATCCAAAGTCAGCAGAAAAATCCCTTCCCCAACGAAACACATTTCCACAAGCACAGGAAGCTCTGTTTGTTCAGTGCGACTCCAGCATCTCACGGAGCCTGGGATACAGCAGGCACCAAGACACACCTTGTTTGGTGAGAACACTTCTAGTATTCTCACTTCAAACTATCTCAGATTTGCCATTTCTATATCCTAAGGCGTGTTCCCATTCTCTAATGCAATGGTTCCTTCTTTCCCAGCTGGCCTCCAACCCTATAAAAGTACTGCAGGGCATCACTCAGCCTTCTGTGCCTTAGTCACGCTGTTCTTCTCACCGTTCCACAAAGCCTCCCTCAAGCCCAGCCTCACTTGAAGACTGAAGGGCACAGGCCTCTGAAAATGTCAGCAGGGAACCTGTTCTCTTGTGTCTAACACCAAATGCCTTTCAGAATAGGACTAAAGCAATGGACTTCTTTTTAGAAAATATGCAAATTCTTACAAATAGTAGACAAGAGATCTCATTCTTGGACAAGAATCCTTGTCATTAGAGGAATTCAGTTTCTTAGACTGACTATATATCAGGTTCTCCACAGCCTCCTGTGGCTAATGGCTGCCATACTGGACGGCAAACACTCAACATTCCCATCATCACAGATGGCCCTACTGGACCGACTCCCAGCAGCACAGGCTGCACAGATCACTTTCCACCCGCCGCCCACTCTCCCTCTCTTCCGAGTATATTTAGGGGCAGCAACAGGCCCAGCTTAAAGACATTTCCGAGCTGCTGGAAGCCAGGCATGATACCATGATCAATATCTGGGCCTGAGATGTAAGCACCAGGGTTGTGTTGAACTCCAGGACACCTCTAAGAGAAAGCTGCCCTGCTGGGGACTGAGCTTCTCCCGTGGTCCTGCGGCTCCCTCTCCTCCACGCTGTGACTCATCCATGACAGCCAGCGACGGTCAGGGCACAGAGGTCACGCCCAAGCACACACGAGTGAACCACAGAAGGCTGTCCTGGATGCTAAGCGGTCACTAATTCTGCCCTAGCCTGCTGACCTTCTATGTGGAAAAGAAGTACACTTCTGGTCTCTTTCACACTCTTGATACAGTGAGGAGCACATCCTACTGCTGTTTACCTCCAGATACTGGTGCAGCCTCGTATGTTTATCGCAGCACTAGTCACAATAGCAAAGTCATGGAATCAACCTAAGTGCCCATTAATGGACGACCAGATGAAGAAAATGTGGTACGTATGTACCATGAAATACTACTCAGCCATAAAAAAAGAACGCAATCATGTCTTCTACAGCCACATGGATGGAACGGGAGGTCACTATCCTAAGCGAAGTGACTCAGAAGGTCAAGTGTCACACATTCTCACTTGGAAGTGGGAGCTGAACGGTGAGTACACATGGACACACAGAGTGGACTAACAGAGACTGGGGGCTCCAAAAAGCGGGAGGGGTGGGGATGAGCAATTACCTGCTGGGTACAACATACACAACTTGGGTGACAGGTACATGAAAAGCCCAGACTCCACCACATCACAGTAAAAACATCCACACAAAACTGCACCTGCATCCCCTAAATCTATTTTAAAAAAAAACGAAACCAGTGCAGGGCCAGCTATGCAGCCAGCCTGCTCACTCCAGAGCAAGTCCAGGCTCTTACCTTCTGCATGCTGAGTCGCAGTTCCGATGTTCTTATGCTTCCATCAGCAAATCTCAATTTGTCAAGATTCATGACAGATTCTTCCCCAGCATTTGGTTTAATTGGAGGGACTTTATCTCCTAAAACAACAACAAAAAAAGGTAGAATTTAACTTCTGAAAACCGTTTTAAAAAACCAAATGGATTTAGAATGACACACAAATACGTAGCACAGCCGCTCAAGGAGCCTGGAAACTGTGTAAGTCTCCTAAGCTAACACACTGCCAGTCCACCCTACATCTGAGGCCATCTGTTGAGTTGGGGTCAATTTTAAAGAACAGACATGAAACGCAAAACTGTTGGCACACAGTAGATATCCATTAAGTGATCTTAGAGTGAATAAACTAGAAATCATCTCTAAAATTAAAAAATTAAATGTAGGCCAGGTGCAGTGGCTCATGCCTGTAATCCCAGCACTTTAGGAGGCCGAGGTAGGTGGATCACTTGAGGTCGGGAATTCAACAGCAGCCTGGCCAACATGGCAAAACCTCATTTCTACTAAAAACACAAAAATCATCTGGCATGAGAATTGCTTGAACCCGAAAGGTGGAGGCTGCAGTGAGCTGAGATTGCGCCACTGCACTCCAGCTTGGGCAACAGAGCGAGACCCTGTCTTAAAAAAAAAAAAAAAATTAAATGTATACAAATTTATATACATTAATTGTATATAAATGTCACTTCACTAAGGGGAAAAAAAGATACCTTCCAGATGGTGGTCCCAAGGGGCCAGCCACCCCACTGTCCTTCGCATTATGGGGAGGAAGGTGGCTGCTGTGTGCTTGAAAGTCACCTGCTGATTTGGACTCCTGTGTGCTCTCACCTATACTTCAAGATTTGCAATTCTTTTTTTTTTTTGAGATGTAATTTTGCTCTGTAGCCCAGGCTGGAGTGCAGTGGCACCATCTCGGCTCACTGCAACCTCCACCTCCTGGTTCAAGCAATCCTCCTGCCTCAGACTGCGGAGTAGCTGGGACTACAGGAGTATGCCACCATACCTGGCTAATTTTTGTATTTTCAGTAGAGATGGGGTTTCACCATGTTGGCCAGGCTGGTCTCGAACTCCTGACCTCAGGTGAGCCACCTGCCTCGGCCTCCCAAAGTGCTGGGATCACATGTGTGAGCCACTGCGCACGGCCCAGATTGGCAACTCCTGTGTTTCCACGATGTCTTGAAAAAAGTTTTAAAGTTTTTTTTTTTAAAATAACATTATATATATATATATTTTTCAATACGTAATACATATAGGAGGTATGAAATGCAGGAGTCAAACAGGCCCTGCCCCGCCTACCGCCTCTCCCCGGGCCCAGGCCGTGGGTCTCCTGAGGGTCTGCACCGCCTCTCCCCGGGCCCAGGCCATGGGTCTCCTGAGGGTCTGCACCGCCTCTCCCCGGGCCCAGGCCGTGGGTCTCCTGAGGGTCTGCACCGCCTCTCCCCGGGCCCAGGCTGTGGGTCTCTTGAGGGTCTGCTCAAATGCTTCCAGGCTCACTGGTGTTTCTCTTCCTTTTGATTATAATGCTTTAAAAATTGATCATTCAGTAAAATTGACTTTTTTCTTTTGGTGGACAGTTCTACAATTTATTTTTTCTTTTTTTCTGAGACAACGTCTCCTCCCTCTGTTGCCCAGGCTGGAGTGCAGTGGTGTGATCTTGGCTCACTGCAACCTCCGCCTTCCAGGCTCCAGCAATCCTCCCACCTCAGCCTCCCAAGTAGCTGTCTAGGTGTGAACCACCATGCCCAGATAATTTTTGTATTTTTGGTAGAGACGGGGTTTCACTACCTTGCCCAAGCTGGTCTCGAACTCCTGAGCTCAAGCAATCTGCCTGCCTCGGCCTCCCAAAGTGGTGGGATTATAGGTGTGAGTCACTGCACCCAGCCTCAGTTCTACCAATGTTAACACATGTATAGATGCATATAACCACTTTGGGAGGCTGAGACAGGAGGATCACTTGAGGTCAGGAGTTCAAGACCATCCTGGGCAACACAGGGAGACCCTGTCCCTACAAAATATTTTTAAAAATTAGCCAGGTGTGGTGGCATGCATCTGATCGTACCACTGCACTCCAGCCTGGACGACAGAGGGAGACTATATCTAAATATATATATATATATATATGTCTAAATATATATATATATATGTATTTTTTTTGGAGGGGGGTGGGGGAGAAGTGGTGATGCTACAAGCATTTTTTCTTTCCTTTTCATTTTTAAAAATTAAAGCTTAAAGATACAGTAAAATAAGCTCATCATTTTTAGTGTAGAGTTTTTCAAATTTTGACACACAGAGCTGTTTCTGTAAGTATCAGCACAATCAGGAAACAGCCTCTGGCAACCACCAATACCTTTTCTTCCCTAGATGTGCCTTTTCCAGAATGTCGTATCAACAGAACCACAGGTGTGCAGCCTTTTGAGTCTGACTCCACAGCATTCTGCGTGAGATGCTGCATGCATGAGCAGTTTCTCAGATGTAAAGTATAGGGTATTCTTACAAAATGCTCTTTTTTGCATTTTCAAAGAAAGAGAAGCTCAAAATTTCTACATTGCTCTGAGAGAAGTTGTATCAGTCCTCACTGCTACAAAGTGCAGGGCTATGGAGTGAGACAAGCACAACCTGTGGCGTGAGGAACGATGGACCTGAACTCCGCCTTTGCCGATGATCAGCAACGGCTTGGGATAAGACACCAGCTCTGTGTGTGCTGGCCTCCTGAGCTGTGGTCAGATCCACAGAGACAGAGTGTCTGAAGTAAGCTACCCTTTTAATACTATCTGTACCTTTCTAACTACAGATATAAAAGGGGGCATGTTTATAAGTTATGGCAGTGCTAGTTTTTATTTCACTTGAATCCATACAAAAAGCACCTGTTGTATAAAAACAGCAGAAATGATGCTAACAGTCAACACCAGAGAAAGGTAACGGGAAGAACGTGGGCCTGGGGTCCCACCATCCTTGCCACACAAACATCCACCAGTGCCTCATCCACCTCACACTGTTCTGAGCACACAAGGCTGGATAACCACTGTGAACATCTCTGAGGTGGGAGTGATGCTAACTGTCCTGTTCTTAGTGCATGTAAGACTCACACTCCCACACACGGTATTTCTTCTCCTGCACATTATTTGATGCTATCATGAAAAGAAAACCAGCAAGTGAAATCCAATCTGTCTGTAGAGGGTGGGAATCCTGTTCACTGTAAGTCAGCCCTTCTCCTCTAATAGAGGTTAGTTGTACTTTGTTTTTAGAATGGCCTAAATTATTTTTCTAAGTACCAAGAAGTTACATATTCATTCATGCCAACTATTTTCAATATTTCACTGCAAATAAGTGATTTTTATCAGGCAAGTAATACATAACGAATTTCCCCTAAAAATAACAACTTCCTAATAGTGCTTTTTCTAAGCAGAACATAATGACTGCAAAATAATTAAAAAAAAAAAAATGTAACCACAAAAATGTCACTTTAACTGTTAAGATCCCCAACCAGCCTCTATCTAGTCTCAACATTACCACCATATAATCTCTGGATTTCTCAGTTTAATCACTTCTAGGGGAAAAAACCCAGGCTACCTCTGTATGATCACTAAGCAAATTTCCAGTAACAAATTAAGGCTTTGTAACCGGCTGGGTGCAGTGGCTCATGCCTGTAATCCCGATACTTTGGGAAGCTGCGGCAGAAGGACTGTTTGAATCTAGGAGTTCAAGACCAGCCTGGGCAATACTGTGAGACCCTGTCTCTACAAAAAAAAATTTTTTTAAATTAGCCAGGTGTGGTGGTGCACATCTGTTGTCCCAGCTACTTGGGACTCTGAAGGTTGAGGTGTTGAGGACTGCTTGAGCCCGGGAGGTTGAGGCTGCCAGGACTGTGCCACTGCCCTCCAGCCTGGGCTGACCCTTGTCTCAAAAAAAAGAAAAAAGACTTTGTAACTTCCAGCACCTTCTCAAATAGTCTGGCTCCTGAAGAAAACACTTACCAGGCCTGCATGACTCTTCGATGCTCAAGGCACATGCCTGACCAAAGACAACCAGGTCCAACATTGCAAGTTTGCCCCGAGCAGGTTGGCACCATGTACCAAGGCACAGGCGGCATCCCCACAGGTGTACAGGCCAGGCACAATCCGATCCTGGCCATTCATGTGCCTCAGGACCTGGGGAAAGGAAGATTCCAGGTGAAATGTCAAGGTGCCCATACCTCCACCAGCCCACCTCCCCCAACAGGGTGTCTGTGCTGCAGATCAGAGAAAGAGAGGGAAGTAGGCCAGGCATGGTGGCTCACACCTGTAATCCCAGCACTTTGGGAGGCTGAGGCGGGAAGATCACCTCAGATCAGGGGTTCAAGACCTGTCTGGCTAACATGGTGAAACCCCGTCTCAACTAAAAATACAAAATTTAGCCAGGCATAATGGCAGGTGCCTGTAATCCCAGCTACTCGGGAGGCTGAGGCAGAAGAATCGCTTGAACGTGGGAGGCAGAGGTTGCAGTGAGCCGAGATTGCGCCATTGCACTCCAGCCTAAGCGACAGAGTGAGTCTCCCATCCCCAAGAAAAAAAGAGAAGGAAGTAAAGACCGTATCTAAGAGGGAAGTAAGGACCACAGCTACTCTTCTTTAGAAGGAAACTTCCGAATGTATCCCCCAGTTTCCCTTCTGCCCCTGAGCACCTGCTGTTACAAGCAGGTCAGAGGGCCTCCAATGTCAGCATCTGCGACTGTCCCCCGTGTCCCATGTTCCCGAGGCCCTCCCCACCTGTGCTCCGGCTCACACCCGGAAGCACGGCAGGTGGAGGAAAATCAGCAGGGGACACTGACGTTCCAGACTCTTCTACCCCGTTCACCTCTTCATCTACACAGGGAAACTAACAGCTCCCACCCACCTCGCCCAACAAGGAGCCTAAGTGACTGACAAGCTCTGTGTGAACCGCAAACTACTCAAAGGAATGAATTACAAAGATCCCTCGATGTACAAGATCATTAGAAATAGGAATTACAAAGATCCCTCGATGTACAAGATCATTAGAAATAGGAATTATAAAGATCCCTCGATGTACAAGATCATTAGAAATAGGAATTATAAAGATCCCTCGATGTACAAGATCATTAGAAATAGGAATTACAAAGATCCCTCGATGTACAAGATCATTAGAAATAGGAATTACAAAGATCCCTCGATGTAGAAGATCATTAGAAATAACACAAGATCATATAGGAAAGTAATTATAAAATGGAAAAAGCTGCAAAGGATGTATCTATGACAGTTTACTAAGGAGGAATAAATTACTAAGCCCCGCTCCATCCTCCAGTGATAGAAATTTAAAGTGCGACCTAGAAAACAACACAGTACTTTCTTGAAGGAAACATCTGTCTCTTCCTCTAAGATCTAGAGACAACTGCGAGGTGGACCCCGATGTCCCAGCCTTCTTTCCAGCTGTGGGGGAGGAGCCAGCACCATCACCTGCCCCTTGTAGTTGGTGGGAATGCCGCCCATGTTATAATGCACAGTGGGGAGGACAGGGATCGGCTCCTTCGTGACGTCCACGCCAGCGAAGATCATGGCTGTCTCTGAAATGCCGGGCAGGTGCATGGCCAGCTGCTCTGGAGGGAGGTGATGCAGCTGCAGGTAGACGTGATCTTTCTCAGGGCCACAGCCTCTGGTAAGACAGAACACCATCACATAAGGCAGAGAACGGCAACGGCAGGAGACCTGAGAATACGTCATCTTGGAAGCATGTGAGTTTCAACATGTTTTGATACTGAGGAAAATTTCCCCTCATGTATGGTCACCCTCTCATCGAATCTTTTCTAAGCATCTTCTGTGTGCCAGGGACAATCCTAGGTGCTGGGACACAGCTGAGAACCAGAACAAAAACTCTGCCCTCACTGAACTGACACTCGTCTCAGGGATCACAGCCTGCTGCGGCTGTCCTTGGTAAGAGCATTAGAAAGGCCTCTATGCCAAATACAGTCGCCCCTGCGTATCCGTGGCAGGTTCGGTCCAGGACCCCCACGGATACCAAAATCCGTGGATGCTCAAGTCGCTAATATAAAATGGGAGAGTATTTGCATATAACCTATGCACATCCTCCTCTATACTTTAAATCATCCTCATTTAAAGTTTTACATTTAAGTTTTACAGCAACTCCAGGATTACTCATAGTACCCAGTACAATGTAAATGCTACGTAAATAGTTGTTACACTGTGTTGTTTACGGAACAATGACAAGGAAAAACAGTGCATAGTTGTAAGGAAGCAAATTTATTTTCAATACATGGTTGAAGCCACACATGTGGAACCAATGGGTATGGAGGGCCATCATATTCCAAAAAACCATTTGACTTCTCTGTTTCTTTTTTTTTTTCTTGAGATGGAGTCTCGCTGTCACCCAGGCTGGAGTGCGGTGGTGCTATCTTGGCTCACTGCAAGCTTTGCCTCGCAGGTTCACGCTATTCTCCTGCCTCAGCCTCCCTAGTAGCTGGGACTACAGGCGCCTGCCACCATGCCCGGCTAATTTTTTGTATTTTTACTAGAGACGGGGTTTCACCGTGTTAGTCAGGATGGTCTTGATCTCCTGACCTCCTGATCCGCCCGCCTCGGCCTCCCAAAGTGCTGAGATTACAGGCATGAGCCACCGTGCCTGGCCTGACTTCTCTGTTTTTTTAAATATAAAAATGTAAAACCTCTAAAGGCCATACCCGCAGATATTTAGCAAGTGTCATTACATTAAAGAACAGGGTCAGGCAATGAAAGAGCTGCAAATTGTTTTACTGAAAGCCAAATAACCCACACACTTTGAAAGCTGCCGAAAAACCTCTGTGGGTATCAGACACGACACCCAAGGCCCACATGCCGACTTCCGGTTGGGTGTGTCTCTCTCTCCCATACTCCGTCACATACTCACACACACTAAGAGAAACTGTTCCACAGATGTGAGAAAGAAACTGGCTAAAATTTTCAAAATGTAGGTCTTTAGGAAGATATGACAGACTAACAGACGCCTGCCAGCAGCTGACAGAGGTGGCTGTGCACGTGTGCCTGCACCTGAAGGTGAGGGCGAGCGGTGCTGAAACTCACAGAAGCAACCCCGGCCCGTGTGCCCGCTCAGACAGCGATGGTGGTAAATCACACGCACCTTCCTTCACGGATCTCCAGAGTCATCGACCGACACACCACATCTCTAGATGCCACGTCCGTTGCGACGGGGCCGTATTGCTCCATAAACCTTTTGCCTTGACTGTTAATGAGAATCCCTCCCTCTCCATGACATCCTTCCGTAATGAGACAACCAGCACCGTATATGCCTGCAAAAAACCACAAACATTTATAAAGACCTAAAGATTGCTAGGTCTCTATTTCAAATGCATTATTTTTTTCAAGATATTTTTTGGGGGAGAGAGGAAAAAGATATGCAGAAGGCATTATATGCAAAACTGAATAGAAAGAACAGTTAAGATACAGTAGAAAGTCTGGATAACAAAAAGCACGGACAAGGCTGACAGCTGCAGCAGAGGCTGGGGCAGAGCGGCGTCCCCAGAGAGGAGAAAGGCCGGCCCACAGACCTCTGGCCAATACTGTGATTACAGCCCGGTGTACGTTGGATGTCTCAAATTTTGTTTTAATTTTTGAACATTCTTTTGCTCTATGATACTGTGGTGACTAGTTAAGAATACTAGCTTGGAGAATTCATATCTAAATTACCCAAACAGTGGCAAGGAGAGTAATTATGATTATTTTAGTTAATATTTACACTGCACTTGCTATGGGCAGTTCTAGCTGCTTTCCCCATATTAACTCGTTTAAGTCTTACAACTCTGGGTAGTACGACCCCCTTTCTCAGTGACAAGCAAATTAACGCTTGGTAACATCCAGTCATGCAGCTGAGGACAGAGCTCAAACCCAAACCTGGGCAGTCCGGCGGCCTGTGCTCCAAACAGCGGCTCTGTGACTCCTCGGTGCGATGAGAAACAGGGCGTGCCAAGCTCTCGAATTTTAACAAAGGACATAAAAAACCCTAAACTAAATGTATGTCAAAAGCTACAATTTTTATTAGTATACAAAAAGGGCAATCTTGCTTTTAAAAGAAGAATGTGATTCTTGCATCTCACCTGCCTTTTGATTTTCTAAGTTTCAATGCTCTTTTTTCTGTGGATTACTTCTCACGTATTGAAGACAAAGCATGAGAAGTGGAGCTCTAAGCAAATTACAGATGGAATTCAGGGCTCAGTGACATTTTATTGATTAAAAACAGCAATAAAAAATACAACAGGCTGGGTGCAGTGGCTCATGGCTATAATCCCAGCACTCTGAGGGGCCGAGGCAGGAGGATCGCCTAAGCCCTGGAGTTTGAGACCAGCCTGGGGAAAATGGTGACACCCTGTCTCTACCAAAACCAAAAAAACCCTCAAAAATTAGCTGGGCATGGTAACGTGGCTGTAGTCCCAGCTGTTTGGGAGGCTGAGGTGGAAGGATCGTTTGAGCCTGGGAGACAAAGGCTGCAGTGAGCCAAGACTGCTCCACCGCACTCCAGCCTGGGCAACAGAGCAAGACCCCGTCTCTAAACAAATTAAAAAAAAAAAACCTACAACAAATTCATTTCTTATTTTCATCCCTTCCAGGGATCAGAAAGCTGACACTGACTAAGAGAAGACACAGGCCTGGTTCTTTAGCACCACTCCAGGGGTCTCCGTCGTCCAAGGTCAGAAAAGCAACCCAGAGAAGTCCAGGACGAGTCACCTCGAACAAGAGGCAGATGTGTGTGTGTCTCTCTCTGACTCATTCGAAGAACCTCCCCCAAACTCAAGACTTCAACTGTCATTTCTGTGTTAATGTCTCCAAATTGCACATTCGTAACCTCAACCATCAGACGTCCCCAAGACGAGTTCACCTTCCCCACGACAAGCTCCCTCAGTGGTCATGTGGGCTGAGCCCAACGCCCAGCGTCACATAGGGTTCTGTCACGGCTGTGTCCTAACTTCACATCCCATTATCGCAGAAGCTCCATGTTTTCCTACAAAGCTGAATCTGCCTGTGCTGCTTCTCGCTTCCACGGCATTCTCCCAGCTCTCGGAATGCTCACTCAGTAAATCCCGATGGAGACCCTGCCATGTGCTGGGCATGGAGCACCCCAGTTAACGAGAAGACCTGCCTGCCCGAGGAGCTGACGACCTCGCTGAGAAGAGGGACACTGAAAAATCCCTGCTTTACTTTTTTTTAATTTTGAGACGGAGTCTTACTCTGTGGCCCAGGCTGGAGTGCAGTGGCGTGATCTCGGCTCACTGCAACCTCTGCCTCCCAGGTTCAAGCATTCCTCCCGCATCAGCCTCCCAAGTAGCTGGGATTACAGGTACATGCCACCACAACCAGCTGATTTTTGTATTTTTAGTAGAGATGAGGTTTCAGCATGTTGGTCAGGCTGGTCTAGAACTCCTGACCTCAGGTGATCCGCCCGCCTTGGCCTCCTAAAGTGCTGGGATTACAGGCGTGAGCCACCGCGCCCGGCCTCAATCCCTGCTTTACTGCTGGCTTTAAGTATCAACAAGGCAGGGTTTGTGGCTCTTGAGAAATGCATAAGACGGTGGCCCAAACTGCCTTAGGGGAAGGGGAGTGTGGGAAAAGTCTCCTTAAGGAAATGACATTGAATTTAGGACCTGAGAGCTGAGGAAGCCAATCTTCGAAACCATGTTATTACATGAAACTATGGAAAAGCAATGAGTAGGCACCACACGCTTACGAGACACACACGAGCCGAACTCCTGCCGGGCAAGGCGTCCTGCCCTACCTGTGGGGTGGAACTGAACAAACTCTAGGTCCTGGCAAGGAAGTCCCGCCCTGGTGATCATGGCCGTGCCGTCGCCGGTGCTGGTGTGGGCAGATGTGCAGCTGAAGTAGGTGCGCCCGTAGCCTCTGGAAACAACAGACAGCAGTGGCTGCACACAGCAGCCCACGTCCGGACCTCCTGTCTGGTGAGATCACAGAATGGACACGGCAGCCCCCGGCACCGTCTTCTCAGTGCTGTGTGCACACAAGCCCCTACTCACGCACACCCCACACACATCGCTGGGGGCCACGCCAGTGGTGCTGCTACCTGTGCAGGTAGGATAGAAGCCTAGGATCAGCGAAAGGACTTCCATTTGTATTTTATTTATTTATTTTGAGATAGGATCTAACTCTGTCGCCCAGGCTGGAGTACGGTGGCACGATCTCGGCTCACAGCAACCTCTGGCTCCCAGGTTCAAGTGATTCTTCCGCCTCAGCCACCCAAGTGGCTGGGATTACAGTGTGCACCACCAGGCCCAGTTAATTTTTGTATTTTTAGTAGAGATGGGGTTTCGCCATGTTGGCCAGGCTGGTCTCGAACTCCTGACCTCAATTGATCCTCCCACTTCGGCCTCCCAAAGTGCTGGGATTACAGGCATGACCAACTGCGCACCTGGCCCTATTTGTATTTTAGCTTTGTGCTGTTCAAAAGGTTTCCCCAATAAGCATATACTACTTTTATAATGAAAATTTTAAAATTTTTATAGATTTTTTTTCCTCCAGATTTACTGAGGTATGATTGATGAATTAAAAAAACCAACTGTATATATTTAAGGTGTACAACGTGATGATTTGGTATATTTTGTGAACTGATGACACAATCAAGTTAATACACATCTATCACCTCATACGATTATCCTTTTTTTGGAGATAGACGCCTAAGGTCTACTCTCTTCGCAAATTTCAAGTTATAATATTAACGATAGCCATCGTGCTGTATAATATTAACTCTAGCCACCATGCTGTATAATGTTAACTCCGGCCACCATGCTGTATAATGTTAACTCTGGCCACCATGCTGTATAATGTTAACTCTAGCCACCATGCTGTATAATGTTAACTCTAGCCACTATGCTGTATATTAACTCTGGTCACCATGCTATATAATATTAACTCTAGCCACCATGCTGTATATTAACTCTAGCCACCATGCTGTATATTAACTCTGGCCACCATGCTGTATAATATTAACTCTAGCCACCATGCTGTATGATATTAACTCTGGCCACCATGCTGTATGATATTAACTCTAGCCACCATGCTGTATAATATTAACTCTAGCCACCATGCTGTATGATATTAACTCTAGCCACCATGCTGTATGATATTAACTCTAGCCACCATGCTGTATGATATTAACTCTAGCCACCACGCTGTATGATGTTAACTCTAGCCACCACGCTGTATGATGTTAACTCTAGCCACCACGCTGTATGATGTTAACTCTAGCCACCACGCTGTATGATGTTAACTCTAGCCACCACGCTGTATAATATTAACTCTAGCCACCATGCTGTATGATGTTAACTCTAGCCACCATGCTGTATGATGTTAACTCTAGCCACCATGCTGTATGATGTTAACTCTGGCCACCATGCTGTATGATGTTAACTCTGGCCACCATGCTGTATGATGTTAACTCTGGCCACCATGCTGTATGATGTTAACTCTGGCCACCATGCTGTATGATGTTAACTCTGGCCACCATGCTGTATGATGTTAACTCTGGCCACCATGCTGTATGATGTTAACTCTGGCCACCATGCTGTATGATGTTAACTCTGGCCACCATGCTGTATGATGTTAACTCTGGCCACCATGCTGTATGATGTTAACTCTGGCCACCATGCTGTATGATGTTAACTCTGGCCACCATGCTGTATGATGTTAACTCTGGCCACCATGCTGTATGATGTTAACTCTGGCTACCATGCTGTATGATGTTAACTCTGGCCACCATGCTGTATGATATTAACTCTAGCCACCATGCTGTATAATGTTAACTCTAGCCACCATGCTGTATAATGTTAACTCTGGCCACCATGCTGTATAATATTAACTCTAGCTACCATGCTGTATAATGTTAACTCTGGCCACCATGCTGTATGATGTTAACTCTAGCCACCATGCTGTATAATATTAACTCTAGCTACCATGCTGTATGATGTTAACTCTGGCCACCATGCTGTATAATATTAACTCTAGCTACCATGCTGTATGATGTTAACTCTGGCCACCATGCTGTATAATATTAACTCTAGCCACCATGCTGTATAATATTAACTCTAGCTACCATGCTGTATAATGTTAACTCTGGCCACCATGCTGTATAATATTAACTCTAGCCACCATGCTGTATAATGTTAACTCTAGCCACCATGCTGTATAATATTAACTCTAGCTACCATGCTGTATGATGTTAACTCTGGCCACCATGCTGTATAATGTTAACTCTGGCCACCATGCTGTATAATATTAACTCTGGCCACCATGCTGTATGATGTTAACTCTGGCCACCATGCTGTATGATGTTAACTCTGGCCACCATGCTGTATAATATTAACTCTGGCCACCATGCTGTATGATGTTAACTCTGGCCACCATGCTGTATAATATTAACTCTAGCCACCATGCGGTACGATGTTAACTCTGGCTACCATGCTGTATAATATTAACTCTAGCCACCATGCTGTATAATGTTAACTCTGGCCACCATGCTGTATAATATTAACTCTGGCCACCATGCTGTATGATGTTAACTCTGGCCACCATGCTGTATAATATTAACTCTAGCCACCATGCGGTACGATGTTAACTCTGGCTACCATGCTGTATAATATTAACTCTAGCCACCATGCTGTATAATGTTAACTCTGGCCACCATGCTGTATAATATTAACTCTAGCCACCATGCTGTATAATATTAACTATAGTCACCGTGTTGTATATTAGACCTTCAGAACTTTACCTTGTAACAGGAAGTTACACTTTTAATCAGCATCGCCACAGTCTGCATTCCCCCAGCCCCTGGCAACCACTGTCCTACTCTGTTTCTATGAGTTGTGACTGTTTTAGATCCACATGTGAGTGACAGGCAGTATCTGTCTTTCTGTGTCTGGCCCATTTCACTTAACATACTGACTTTGGGTTCATCCACGTTGTCTCACGTGACAGGATTTGCTTGGTTTTCATAGCTGAATAGTATTCAGTTGTGTATACACACCAATTGTCATTAAACACCAACACATATTTAGGTTGTTTCCATATCTCGGGTATTGTGAATAACGCTGCAATGAACATGGGCGTCCAGGTGTCTCTTTGAGCTTCTGACTTCATGCCCTTTGGATGTACACCCAGAAATGGGGTTGCTGGAGCACATGGTAGTCCTGTGAATTTTGAGGAACCTCCAGAGTTTTCCGTAATAGTTGTATTAATTTACATTCCCACCAACAGCACACAGGGTTCCCTTTTCCCCACATCCTCACCAACACTTGCTCTCTTTGTCCTCTTGGTAACAGCCATTCTAACTGCAGCGAGATGAGATGATCCTCACTGGGGTTTTAATTTGCATTTCTCTGGTGCTCAGTGATGTTGAGCATTTTTTCATACATCAGTTGGCCATTTGTACGTCTCCTCTGGAAAAATACCTATTCAAGTCCTTTGCCCACTTTTAGTAGGGTTGTTTTTTAGTAGGGCTTAGTACGTTGTTTTTAGGAGGGTTTTTTTTTTTGTTTTTTGCTATTTTAGATACTAAGATATTCTTAGATATGTGGTTTGGAAATTATTTTTTCCCAACCCGTAGTTTTGCTGATTTTTTCCTTGGCTGTACTGACACTTTTTAACTTTTAAAATGGTTAAAGTAACTGACAGTGTATAAAATTAAAGTTACTTATTTTCATTATGTGAAGAAGGACTTATCCATCCCAGGAATCAGTATCAACACGGTACCCACTAAAGCAAGAAAGATTTTGCCAGAAAACCCCATGTGACTCTTCGGACCACAGTTTCCTCATCTAAAATCGGGAGAGGTAAGCTGTGAACCTGATGGCAGCCACTACCGTCTACTGAGGGCCATGCTTTCTCACCCCGAGGCAGCTGCTGCTGTCCTCACCCTTTACAGGTGAGGAACCACGGCTGGGAAAGGCCACCACCCTCACACGGTTATATCAAGGCCTGTGTCTGAAGCGTTATTCTACAATGCCCCGATTTTCATTAAAATAAACTCTAAATGAAATTTATTCATTTTTGTAAATGAAATAAAGTAGAAATTAGATTCCTACCCTGTGGCAACAACAGTGTTCTTTGCTCTTATGCGATGGATGGACCCGTCCTCTATGCACAGTGCGATGACACCACGGCACTCCCCGTTCTCCATCAGGAGATCCAAGGCAAAATACTCCACAAAATAGCTGGTATCATATCGGAGACAAAAAGAAAGGAAAAAAAAGGGCAACCTTTAAAGCC
The DNA here is from genome assembly GCF_028878055.3 of Symphalangus syndactylus. Taxonomy (NCBI): domain Eukaryota; kingdom Metazoa; phylum Chordata; class Mammalia; order Primates; family Hylobatidae; genus Symphalangus; species Symphalangus syndactylus. The sequence continues at coordinate 100,514,698 of NC_072438.2, read as the reverse complement.
AACCTTTAACGTTTTAAGGTGATATTTGCTCATGTGAATAGGTGAAAGAACTTGATCCAAATGGACCAGGTAAGTCCAAGGAGATCAGCAACAGTGTCAACGACACTGTCAGAGCCCGAGAGGGCATTCCACGCCAAGAAGTACAAACAAGGCAGGTGTGCTGGAGAACGCAGCAGCAACAGCTCCTATTTTGGTGACACATTTCTTATTTCTATGCAACCCGAAAAGGCACTCCACACTGTCTGGTGGCCGCATGCAGCTCTGCTGTTTGGTGCCAGAGTGAGGTCCACAGACCATGCGGTCACAGCCCAGATGGGAGGTGCTGGCAACATATAACCACTTAATTAATTAATCAAACATTCAGTTCTTCAGCTACACCAGCCACATTAGCAACAGCTACATGTGGCTGGCAGCTACCAAAGCAGACGGTTGCAGACGAGCAGATTCCAGCACCGCAGAAAGGTAGGTACTGGACAGCACTGCCCACCTGGACCTGCCGTTCCCTCAGCCAGTGCAAGTCGCTCTCGTAAGCCTGGGCCAGCTCCCCACATGACAGCTCCTGCTCCGGACGGAGCTGCCCACCTGGACCTGCCGTTCCCTCAGCCAGTGCAAGCTGCTCTCGTAGGCCTGGGCCAGCTCCCCACATGACAGCTCCTGCTCTGGACGGAGCTGCCCACCTGGACCTGCTGTTCCCTCAGCCAGTGCAAGCTGCTCTCGTAGGCCTGGGCCAGCTCCCCACATGACAGCTCCTGCTCCGGACGGAGCCGGTGTCTCCTCCCACCACACACTTGTCGATACACTCAGCCAGAGAAGTCACTGGTGTCCTAACAACTTGCAAATTAATGATCCGTCCCCATTCATCAGAAAACAACGAAGTTCAGAATATTGATTACTCTGAATCAATACTGTTCAGAATATTATTTGGTCATGCCAAAGTTGACCCTGATTACCCAGTAACTATTGTCACCTCAAGTCTTGGTCCAGTGATTACAGTTAATATTAAAATAATCCATGGCTGGATGTGGTGGCTCACGCCTGCAATCCCAGCACTTTGGGAGGCCGAGGCGGGTGGACTGCCTAAGCTCAGAAGTTCAGGACCAGCCTGGGCAACATGGGAAACCCTGTCTCTACTAAAATACAGAAAATTAGCCAGGCGTGGCGGCGTGCACCTGCAGTCCCAGCTATTCAGGAGGCTGAGGCAGGAGAATTGCTTGAACCCTGGAGGTGGAAGTTGCAGTGAGCAGAGATGGCGCCATTGCACTCCAGCCTGGGCGACACAGTGAGACTCCGTCTCAAAAACAAAGCAAAACAAAACAAAACGAAAAAACCAATCCATTCAGGAACTCAGAGGCAGTAAAAAAGCCTTAAAATGCTTGTTCTTTTTCTTTTTTTTTGAGACAGGTCTCCTGTTGCCCAGGCTGGAGTGCAGTGGTATGAACATGGCTCACTGTCTCAAGTGATCCTCCTGCCTCAGCCTCCAGAGTAACTGGGATTACAAGCATGTACCACCATGCCCAGCTAATTTTTAAACTCTTTGTAGAGACAGGGTCTTGCTGTGTGGTCCAGGCTGGTCTCAAACTTCCAGGCTCAAGTGATCCTCCTGCCTTGGCCTCCTAAAGTGCTGGGATTACAGACGTGGGCCACTGTGCCTGGCCTGCTTGCTCTGTTCTTATATGTTGAGTATCTCATATCCCAAGTTAAAACCTGGTATATAAGATTATCAACTCAACTTTCCAAAATAGATACAAGAAATCACACATTGCCTTAGGGGCAGCTCCTCAAGGCACGTGTCTGGTCCTGTCACATCAACAGTCGCTGCATGTGTCCCACACCGCTGTTCTCTGTTGCTTTTTACGTAATCTCTGGCTGACTCACTGGGCACGCTAACCCATTCTCCGCTGTCACCATAAGCCCCAGAACTACATGTCCTGTCTCAGGTGGACCGGGGGCGGCCTTACCCTTCCATATAAGGTGTGCAATGGTGAGTGGCCGGTGCAATCAGCCACACAGCAGCACCGATGGGCCTGCCCACCCTTTCCAAACTTGAAGCTCTGTCCACCAAATGCACGATGATAAATCTTCCCATCTTCAGTTCTGCTAAATGGCGTGCCATAATTTTCTAGCTGGGAAAGACAAAAACAAACAAAAACCTTATTACCTTAAAGGAGTCAAGATATTCATAGCTAATCTACACTAAACAACTTTAACACAAATCTGCAAACCCAAAGTAACCTATTCTGTGAAAATGTCAACACTTCATCAAAGAGAAGTTTTCTTGTTACATGTAATGCATAGTTCATGACAGAAAAAGACTCCTCTTGGGAGCTTTGCTCATCACCATTCTTTCGGCAGCCCCATCCGCCTCAATTGCTTACATTTTTTCCAGAACTCTTTTGTACTAGGAACAGACCACGAGAGCACCCAGAGCCTCCCGCCCATCACCTCGACCACAGCGGCAGGGGCCTGCTCTGTCATGTAGTGGATGGCATCCTGGTCCCCCAGCCAGTCGGAGCCCTTCACGGTGTCGTAGAAATGCCACCTCCAGTTGTCCTCCTCCATGTTCCCCAGAGCAGCATTGATTCCTCCCTGGAAACACCAACCACTCCTTACAAGCCACAAACAGGAGCCCCAACTTTGTCTTCCAGGCCCAAATCCATCCACTGGGGGATTCAGAGAAAGCCAACTACTCACGCGGTGACTCCCAGCGAGGGCTGACCTCAGCAGAGGAGCAGGGAGGCCTGACAGATTCCAGATCACAACCCCTCTCCGACTCGCCCAGTGATTCCATCCCTTAGCCTCAGTCTCCTCATCTGTGTGGTGGAGACAGAGGGAACTGCAGGAAGGGCTGACTGGAGCAGTGAGGGAAAGGCTACCTGTAATATGCTTATTACCTAACATATCTGGCACAGAAAAGGTACTCAACAAATCTTTCCAGATAATTTTATTAACAAATCTTCCCAAAGGCATTTACGGGCATGTGTTAAAGACCAGAAGTGCTTCCTGCCAAGTAATAAACTCCACACTCAGAGTCGCACTCTCCTGTACCCCTGCTTCCTTTGGCTGTATGTGCCCACCACCGTCTTACCCCTCAGAGAGTCCCAGAAGACAGCAGCACAGGGACAAATGAAACCCTTGCCCTTTTCTTCCCCAACCTAAATTCTGATTCCTCTTCTTTGGATGATCTCCTTTTCTTAAGGTGTTGGGGTGGTGGGGGTGGGTGGGAAGGGTAGTAGGCGAGATGGTCACAGAAAACCCAAGTGTGACTGGAGTCCCAATTAAGAGTGACAACAAGGCTCCCGCCCTTCAAAGTCCCCAGGGAAGAGGCTCCAGGGAGAGACCCCTGAGAGGGTGAGCTGAGTGAGCAAGGCACAGCAAGAGGCCATGTGGCTGGAGCACGGGGAGGAGGCAGGAGCCTCCCCAGGTAGAAAGTGCGAGGCTGCTCAGGACCTGCACGGAGTGGGAGCACGGGGGGGCCCCTTTCTCTTACCTGTGCCGCAACAGTGTGTGACCTGGTAGGAAACAGCTTTGTAACACACGCTGTATTAAACCCTGCCTCAGAAAGGCCAAATGCGGCTCGCAAGCCTGCCCCTCCAGCGCCTACCACCACTGCGTCAAATTCATGATCCACTACTGGATACTGAGCAGAAATCTGGAAAAGAAAAATTCACCTGTCAATCACATGTTCCACTATGCCAAACATGAAGACTCTTGTGACAGTGAAAGAGCCTGACAAAGATAAAAGGGGCAACTGCTGGGCACACAGGGACTCCATCCTGTCCTGGGGCTGAGCCCTGAATAGTGCGGGGAGAGGTGGGCACATTCGCACCTGGAGAAGGGACTGACAATCAGATTCTATGAATGGTAGAGGGTCTATCCCACGGGATCAGAGTGAGGACCACGACTCTACTTCAGGGCCGTGCCTATGCTTATGCCTGAGAAGGTGCCAAGGAGTATTCAGTCGCTATTGTGAGCTTATGAGAAAAGAACTTCTCAGCAAGTTTCAGTTTTCCAACAGAGAGAGAACAGGCACACTCAATACCAAGGAACCCATACCAGAAGGGCCCCACGGTCCTATTTTCAGTAGGATTTTATCATCTATCACAGCAGATACTGTTCATTTTATTCCTTTACTTGACCTAAATTTAAATCTAGTTTATAGATACATAAGAGATACAAGTAAAAATGTTAACATCTATGTTTATTTTTGTACTTGCAAATAAGTATTATTACACTGAAAATAATTTCAGCATGCACTGGATACCTATGAGAAATTTTTCTCTTATGTCTATGACTCATGAAAACAAACTGGTATAGATCCTTACCCCCTAAGCCAAAAAAACCATTTATAATGGAACAAAAAGCATGAACTTACGGAATCTGAAACTTTAGCAGATGCCCTCTTGTTCCTTCAACAGTGAAGTGAAAACCTCGGGTTTCTGTTTGCAACACTGTTGGCCACTGGAGACACAGAAGACACAGATCCAGAGGGTTAGTGTCCTGAAGGAACAAATGCTGTGGGAGACAGTAATTCAGATTTCCCCTTGCAAACTGTTCACTTTTTTATGTACCCAGGTGCTCCTGTGCATCCAGAGAGCTCAGCTGGGACCCTCTACTTAACCCTGAAGGGCAGCCCAAGGGGCAATGAAGGACTGAGCCCCCAGGTCCTCCTTTCCACCCTGACTTGGCACTCCTTAGAAAACCAGGATGAAGCTTGTTTCCAAACAGGATACTCACTGACTCAGATACGAAATGAAAAAGGCACACTTCCTCTGTAAAGTCTTAATTTATGCTACTTATGGAGAAGGGGAAAGACATCTATATCGTATTACTGTATGTGGTATTTTGCAAATAATGAAGCATTTTAACTGGCTCCATCAGAGCCCTTTCCACATTACAGTTCCAATCGTCCGTGAGGGCTTGCGGTCAGTTCAAAAGGCACTGGACAGTGAATCAGGAGATCTGTATCCTGGAACAGTAAAAGCTGACAGCCCAGAGGGAAGAGGTGTCATCCCTTCATCACACAGGAGGATGTCGGATGCACACTCTCCCCTGCCTGGCTGCTCCTGGCTTTTTCCTGACCAACATCTACAACTTGACATATCTCGCTGCTTAAATTTTCCATCTTAGAAACCTTTACTCGAGAAAACTGGTTTTAGTGTTTAGTTTTTAGTGGTTCTGTGTGAGAGAGGTGACACTGTCCCATATGCTAAGGTTGGCCAGCCATTTAGGGGATACGTTTTCCATTCTGCTGGCGGCATTTTAGATGACTGAATAGTCTCAGAAATATCATAAAGAATAGTTTTAGCGGCAGGGTGCGGTGGCTCATGCTTGTAATCCCAGCATTTTGGGAGGCCAAGGTGGGCGGATCACCTGAAGTCAGGAGTTCGAGACCAGTCTGGCCAACATGGCGAAATCCCCTCTCTACTAAAAATTAGCTGGGCGTGGTGGCGGGCACCTGTAATCCCAGCTACTTGGAAAGCTGAGGCAGGAGAATCGCTTGAACCCAGGAGGCAGAGGTTGCAGTGAGCCTAGACTGCACCACTGTACTCCGGCCTGGGCGACAGAGCGAGACAATGTCTCCAAAAAACAAAAGAAAAGAAAAAAAAAGCTTCAGGAAATAATACACTCAGCAATCAGAAGAGGGGATGTGAGGGATGTCTTCAAGTATTTAGAAATACTTGCAATTCAGAAATTACTTATTATGTGGGATAAAAAATTATTCTTCATTTCTCCAATTTCTAGTCTCTGTTTTTATTGACATAAGCTAATTTCGTTTTTTCTTTTTTCAGAAAATGAATGAGAAAGAATGAATATTCTTCTACCTTAGTATAATCTTTTACATGGTAAAATCATATTTTAAGAAAGAAGTCTTTGAAATAATTTTAATACAAACGTTCTTGAAAATTTTGTAAAGTGCCCTATTAACATAGGTAATAGCACCAATAAGAACAGTACATTATACATTATACCAAATGTAAGTAGAAACAGGGAAATCACTCAGTGTTTATTTGTTCTTTCTAGGATGTCGATGTGGAATACCCACTGCCCACCCCCCACCACACACACACAGAGCTGGCTTAAAAGGGGCAGCTACTATAACACAATCTTGAACAAATTATCACGCCATCCCCCTGGGGAAAAGGACACTAACCCTCTGCATCTAAATCTAATCTGGGGCAGATTTTTGAATTTGGAAAGCCCAACTTTAAGCCAATGTCAGTCTTTAGATAAAACTCAAAACTAGTTTTGACAAAAAACTAGTCTTTTGTGCCAATTATTAATTTTTTTAGGAGAAACTATCAAACATTTCCTCTAAGAAAAAAAATGGGGAACGTATAACTAAAAGGAATACTTAGACCTTGCTTAACAATACAGAATTTCAGATGACTGAATCAGGAGGTGGAGGGGGAAAAGTAAGAAGTGCAGAGACATTAATATCCGAAATCCAGCAAAGTAAGGGGTCCTCATCGAATAAAATGCACCTATAAATCACAAGCAAGAAACTAATCTGCATGTACAACCTACACAATTACAAAAGCAGCCAACGAAGAACCTAAAAACGTACGACTTTCTGTAAGAAAAGCTACCTTCATCAAGATATAAAGACTTTTACAAAACCCAAGACTAAATTTTGGTTCCATTTTGCTATCTTGCCATCTTGTCTGAGGCGCCTGGGGTCTTAGTCTGCAGAAGGAACACTGGGCACCATCTGGGTTGAGGACAAAGGCACTAGCTCTAGCTTTTCTCCAATCACAAGCTACCATTTCCCCTAAAAAGCCCCACTGACCATGGGCTTTACTTCCTGCTTGTGGACGCCCCCCTAGCAGCTCTTAAGAGCCCAAGATGCGGCGGGGGTCTCTGCTCAGTCAGCACCAACCACAGCAACACACTAGAACGTTTAAATGCTTTCTGATGTTGACAGGATGGCTGTATGACTAATCCTCACATTTAATTCAACGAGATTTCTAATAACTATTTCAGAAAGGAGAAAACTGCAATTACAGGCATAATTCAAATCAATATTGCTGAATGCCTTGGTTCCTATTGAGATTTTTACTGGGCAATTTAAAATTACTTTGTAATTAAGGAGGTGGGTGGGTAAGTTCATTTAAAAGAACCGAACAACTAAACCTATCCAATTTAGCTTGATTAAATAAAACCCTAGAAGGCCGATTCTGATGATGCAATCGTAGAGGGCACATTCAGACAAACTCAGAGCACAAGGGCTCAGGGAAGTGGAACCCTGACCATCATCCCGGACTAAGCGGAGCCCGGCCCTCGAGGCACTCAGCGCACAGGCAAGCACAGGTCCCAGCGTCCTCGCCCGGTCAGTGCGCTGAACTCTCCGCCTGATTTTTAAAAACTGGCACAGCTGCTTTTAAACACTGGCACATTTTTGGTGGCACAAGGGCCACCAAACACGACCCAAAGAAGAGGCCCTTAACTTACAAGGTCTGGAAGTGGACATGCACAGATTTGCGCTTTCTGGAATGGGGAACTGCAAGCCCAAGCTCGGGCGCGCGCGCTTCCCACCGGACGCCCACCCGGCCGAGCCCGGCCACTCCTCGCACCCACCCGGGCGGTTTCACCCGCCCCGCCGGCCCCACCCACGGGCTGCGGGCGGCCCCTCGGGACAACCCGCACAGAGGGCGGCAGAGGCCCAGCCAGGGCGGCCACCGGCCGCTATCCGCCCGGGTGACCTTGGGCAGACACGACTCCTCCCCGAGTCCACCCGCCAGGCACTGAGGCGAGGAGCTACCTCAGCCCGCCGGGTCCCCGGACCTCAGGCTCGGACCAAGGCGGCGGAGGGGACGCCCAGCAAGCCCGCGGGGTCGTGACCTTCACCGGGACGCAGACTACCTGCTAAGGACCGAGCTCCCCGGGCCCCCGAGTCCGCCCCGCGGCTCCCCCTCGCAACGGCCCAGGGCTCTCCCAGCCCCTTCCCGATCGCCGGGCAGGGGGCGCGGGGACCCGGCGCCCGCTCCGCTCGGACCCGCTGGGGACCGTCCCGCTCCTACCGCCGCCTCGGCCCCCGCCTGCCCTGCCCCGGTCCGCGGCAGGGACTCACCGCCTTGGTCCGCACCAGGCGCCGAGCGCTCAGCATCCACGACAGGCCCCGGACCCCCGACAGGTCTGTAGTCGCCGCCGCACAGTCCCGCCAGGCCCCGCGCAGACTGCGCCTGCGCACCACGCCGGGGTCGAGCTGGGGGGGAAACCCGGCCCGCGCACCACGCCCGGGTCAAAGGGGCGGTGGTGGGGGACATCGCGCCTGCGCAGCACGCCGCGCCCGGGCCGGGGGCTGGGGGGAGGGTGGGGGGGGGGGAAGGCGCCGCGCCTGAGCAAAGCGGACCCGCGGACGGTGGCGCTGGGTGGACACGGAGGCCCCGCGCTCCCCGACCGAGATAGGGCGCGCCCTATTCCGGGGAGGTGTTGGGCACCAACATTTTTTAAAGCCCCGTGGGTGGTTCTCCGGGATCTCCCAGACCGAGAGGGCCTGAACATCCAGACCGCAGGGAATGGGGTCGGAGGGGCGGTGCTCGTCCGCGGAGGTGGGCGGGAGCGGCCCGGGGCCTCCGGCCTTTAGTGAGCAGGAGTGACCCTCGGTCTCCGGCCTCCGAGGGGCGGGAGCGATCCTCAGCCATGTCCCCAGCCTCTGGTTTCCGGCTAATTTTTAAATGTTTTGTAGAGGCGGGATCTTGCGCTCTTGCCAGGGCTGGTCTCGAACTCGTGGCCTCAAGCGATCCTCCCTCCTCCGCCTCCCCAAGTGCGGGGACTACGGACAGAGCCACTGCGCACCGCTGTGGTCAGCTTTGAAAGCTGGGTAGATCCCTTTGGCTTATATGCCTTTCTGATTTTGCTTCTGGTTCAGATAGTATTTTAATATTTCTAGTGTCTTTTTGTAAGATATCTGAAATCTTTTTGTGGAATGAAGTGGCATGAAAAACCAATAATCATTAGTAATTGTTTCCTGTCTTTTCACTTTAAATTATTAAAATCTTCGTCTTGTGCATAATGTTTAACAGTTTTGAGTTATTTTAGTAAATTGCAAGGGTTCAGTCCCATTTTGGTGATATTTGGGTTGTTTCCCATTTTTGCTCATAATAAATAACACCATACAGAACATATTTGTGACCATCACTTTATCTTTAGGATTATTTTCTTAGATGTATGCCCCAGACGTGGCCTTTATTGGCTTGCAGGGAGTGAACATACCTCCTACACTTTTTTTTTTAAGTTACACAGTTTTAGTCCTGGGTTATCTAATTTTGTTTGGTTTGAGACGGAGTTTCGCTCTTGTTGCCCAGGCTGGAGTGCAATGGCGCGATCTCTGCTCACTGCTACCTCTCCTCCAGGGTTCAAGAGATTCTCCCGCGGAGCTTACAGTGAGTGGAGATCGGCCACTGCACTCCAGCCTGGGCAACAGAGCAAGACTATATTGCTTTAATTTACTCTGCCGGCTATCTGGAGAAATGCAACCTCATCGGCAGAAATTATTTCCACCCTGCCGCTTTTTAAATGTTATTTCCTATAGCCTGATACTGAGCCCTTCAATTGAGGTCTAAACCCTCCACCCTCTCCCTCCGGGATTGCCAAGCCTGTGGTTTCAGTTCCATGCTCCCAGATAGATTATGTCAACTCAGTCAATCCGCTTATGAAATACTTTTTGTGGTTTTTTCTTGAGTTTAATATGTTTTTGTTTCATGGAGGTGACACCCTCTTTGAGTTGTGGGAGCCTTCCTCCTTCAGTCTGCATGTACTGAAGCGTTTGCTGTACAGCCTCTCAGCCGCAGCAGCCCAAGCAGCCCACAGTGAGGTGCAGGTGCTCACGCCATCGCCCCAGAGAGCTCCTCCATTCGCCCCTCCACCTATAGCCCCTCGAAACCACTGCCCTGCTCCCCGACACGGTAGCACTGTCTTCTCCAAGATGTCATGTGGCGGCATCCTTCGGCCTGTGCCCACCGAAACTAGCTTCCTTCACCGGGCATGTGCCCTGGGAGATCTGGGGCATTTGGGCGCATCCTTCCACTGCTGGTTGGTGCCCTCTATGTGGAAGCATCCGCGTTGGTTCACGCCTTCTCCTGCCAATGGACATTTTGTTTTCTTCCAGTTATTGGCAATGAGGAATGAGGCCTAAACACTTGTGTGCAGGTTTGTGTGTGCACGTTTAAGTTTTCTCTTGGGGGACATTTCAGGAGCGGGGTTGCTGGATGACATGGTAAGGATGTGCTTAACTTCATAAGAAACTCCAGGACCAGTTTCCAGCATGGTGGGACCCCTCCCATTCTCACTGCAGCTTATGAGGGTCCCAATTCCTTTGCATCATCACTAGAACCTGGGTTGGCCCATGGTTCTTGTCTGTTTTTAGCCATTTTAATAGATTTGCAGAGGTACTGTTGACTGGCCTTTCTCCAGCATCTCTATGATGTTGAGCCTCTTTCTCGGGCAATACGCCCTCCTTATACCTTCTTTGATGAGGTCTCCATTCAAATATTTGCCCTCTCTTTAATACTGGGGTTTTTACTTTCTTATCGTTAAGTTTTGATGGTTCTTCATATATTCTGCATACCAGTACGTTGTGAAATGTGTGATTCACAAATATTTTTTTCTAGACCATAGTTTGTGTTTCATTCTCTTTAGATTTTTATATTGCTTTATAGAATTATAATTTTAAATTTATGACTAAATTTAATTTGTCAATCTTTCATGAATCATGCTTTTGGTGTCATGTCTAAGAACTTTTCGCCTAACCCCAGGCCATACAAATTTTCCCCTGTATTTTTACCTAAGGGTTTGATAGCGTTATGTTCTCCATTTAGGCCTTTAATAAATGTTGAGTAACATTTTGTGTCAGCCATAGCCATACCTTTCTCCATCTCTCCCAGTGTCATGGGCATTTGTGGCTCCCAGTGCCCTGTGCTGTTCCCGTCTTCTTGGTCCACTCTTCCTGTGAGTTTCAGGGCACGTCTTAGTGCTGGCGCTGTCCTGGTCCATCGGGGGTCCCATGAGCTTGTCCGTGTGGGAAGGTCGGGACTGTGATGTTGACGGGATGCCCTGTGAGTCAGGAGGAGGTGCTGACGGGGGTTTCCATGGAGGAGAGAGAGGTGTTTGGTTTTCCGGATGGGGCAGACTTGAGAGGGGACAAACTTGAGAAATGTCACCAAGGAGAAGCCCAGGCAGAGCAGCAGGTCTCGGGGCCGCCCAGCCGTGTGGGAGCCAAACGTGGATGTGTCAGTGGCCACGCCAGGAGGTAAACCCTCAACCAAGGGCCTCTGGGTGTCCAAGGCCAAGTCTTGTTCAAGAGGTGCGTTCAGCTGAGCCAACCATGGCAGAAATGCATAAGGGAGATCCCATGGTTCCTCTGTTTAAAACCCCTGCTAATCCCACCCGACTCAGAGAAGGAGCCAAGTCCTCACAGCAGCCTGCAACCCCCGCCTGACTCTGCCTCCTCTTGGCTCTGATTCTCTGTACCCTTCTGTCCCTCTCTGTCTCTTCTCCCATCAGAGAGGAGATCCAGCACGTTTATCCTGGTGGATTCAAACCCATCTTTGCCACACAGATAGTCACCGGAATGAATAGGTATAATCTAGAAAGAGTCCTTTTGAAAAAGAAAAAGGCAGGGAGGGCATGGTGGCTGATGCCTATAATCCCAGCACTTTGGGAGGCTGAGGTGGGAGAATCACCTGAGGTCAGGAGTTTCAGACCAGCCTGGACAACATGGTGAAACCCCATCTCTAGTAAAAATATAAAAATTAGCTGGGCGTGGTGGCACATGCCTGTAATCCCAGCCACTTGGGAGGCTGAGGCAGGAGAATCATTTGAACCCAGAAGGTGGAGGTTGCAGTGAGCTGAGATCGTGCCACCGCACTCCAGCCTGGGTGACAGAGTGAGATTCTGTCTCAAAAACATAATAATAGGAATAATAAAGGAAAAGTGCAAAAATTCAAACAACTTAACAGAAACTGGGCAAAAGAGCTGAACCGGCCCTCCACAGAAGAGGAAATGTGGAGGAATGGCTAATGAAAACATGAAGAGGGGCTCAGCCTAACGGGGAGCTACCACGTGACACCCACCAGACGGGCAAAAATCCCACAACCCAATCCATGCCGGTGTTGGGGAGAATAGAGAGAAGGAGGAACACCAGGCACTGCTAAGAACGGTTGTGAAGTATATTTTTGTTATGCTTGTATACAAAATTGTGTGTGTTGTGGGTTATGAGGAAAATTACATTTCTTACCTGGGATGAAATTTTAAAACTTGAAAGCTACTGACCAGAAGAAACTTGCACTTGTGTACAAAAGAAACGCCGAAGAACGTTCCCAACAAAACACAGTCCTAAGGGCCCCAACCTGGCCAAACACTCACCCACAGGAAGATGAAGACATTTCCCATGCTCCCCTCAGACGACGGGAGATCACGCAGCAATGAAAATGAACCATGTCAGTGTGGGTGGGTCTCAGGGAGAGAATGGAGGAAAAAATAGACACAGAGCAGATGCTCAGAGCCGTGCAGTGTAGGGGCAGCCACGCAGGAGAATTTCCTCACATCAAAGTTCAAAACTACAGCCGAGGCAACAGAGCAACACCCTGCCTCAACAAGAAAACAAAGTTCAAAAACTAAATGGCATATTTTTTAGGGATGTACACACGGTGAAAGAAACGTACTATGAAGGAAAGCGTGGGAATAATAAAGACTAAAGCACGAAGTGATTCCCTCCGTAGGAGAAGGGAAGGGACCGGGACTCAGGCAGGGCCTCCAGGGAGCATCCAGTTATATTTCTTGAGATTCTACTCCCTAAACTTGGTGGAGGTCCTCTGTGTCCAATGTGTCAATATTCTTTATACCTTACCCACACTGTACAAATGCTTTATTTCTACCCAATATTTAGAAGACAGTTATAAACAAGATGCATTAAATAGCAAGGTGGCAGATGAACATCAGGAAGGAACATCCACGAGGTTCCATCCACGGAACCTCATCATGGATACGCTTGTGATCAAGGGCCTGGTCTCCCCTCAAGACACGGTCACAGATCAGAGGCCACACCATCATAGCAGTGGAGCAGGACCAGCTGGGACAGGGTCCTTCTGTGGCACCTGCTGCATCACCGGGCCGTGTGAACGGACTCAATTGCCAGAACTCACAGAATAGCAGTATCAGCACCAAAACCTCACAGGAAAAATGGTAAGTTCTAAGTTTCTCCATTAATAGTAACTCTCAGATTAATCTCTGTCACCCATCGCTTCTCCAAGAAATAACTTTTTAGGTTGACATGCCAGGCGCCATGTTGGAGGGTTGGTGGTAGCGGCTTGGGGAGGTGCTTGCTCTGTCGGTCTCACTCTCTCACACGAAGCTTCCCCGGCTCCCTTCGTTCCCCCCCACCCCACTTGGCCTGCGTGCTGGAGTGTGTGCGAGGGAGTGGGAGGACGTCGGGGGTGGGGGGAGGCGTTCCGGTCCCCAAGAGACCCGCGGAGGGAGGCGGAGGCTGTGAGGGACTCCAGGAAGCCATGGACATCGAGGGGCTCCAGGAGGCGCTGGAAGATTTTGAGAAGAGGGGGGAAAAGAAAGTTTGTCCTGTCCTGGATCAGTTTCTTTGTCATGTAGCCAAGACTAGAGAAACAGATTCAGTGGTCTCAATTTAAAGACTATTTTATTTTCAAACCGGAGAAAGTGATGGCTGATTTCAGAACTTCAGCTTCTGAGCCAAGAGGTCCTCCCAACCCTAATGTCTCATATATTCCTTTTGATGAAATGAAAGAAAGAATACTGAAAATTGTCACTGGATTTAACGGTATCCCTTTCACTATTCAGCGACTATGTGAATTGTTAACAGATCCAAGGAGAAACTATACAGGAACAGACAAATTTCTCAGTGGAGTCGAAAGGGATGTGATGGTTGTTAGCTGTGTTTATCCTTCTTCAGAGAAAAACAATTCCAATAGTTTAAATCGAACGAATGGTGTTGTTTCCTGGAAATGCACCAAGCTATACTGAGATGTCTAATATAAATGGGCCTGGGACACCCAGGCCACTTAATCGACCAAAGGTTTGTCAGACCCCATGACAACAAATGGGTCGCCTGAGAGCACAGACAGCAAAGAGGCAAATTTGTAGCAAAGTAAGAGAAAAATCACAGTGACTCTTTGACATCTGAATCAGAAGTTTCCTCAGTGAGCCCTTTGAAAAATAAACATCCAGATGAAGATGCTGTAGAAGCTGAGGGGCATGAGGTAAAAAGACTCAGGTTTGACAAAAAAGGCGAAGTCAGAGAAACAGCAGTCAAACGACTTGCAGCGAAATTTCTTCAGTTATGGTAGAAGAAACAGAAGCATCATCTTCATCTCAGGATAAAGACAAAGCCATTGTACCCAGCAGCGCGTACAGAAGAGGATGAAGAAGAGGATGAAGGGGATGAAGAAGAGGATGAAGAGGAAGAAGAAGGTATTGAGAGACCATCCGTAAAAGGGAGGCGTAAGAAGATCCTCAAATTCTTGCATTCATTGTTTTCGTGAAAGAATTGTACATCATGGAACTCCTCGTAATGCCGACATTGGGCTTTTCTCCCACCTGTATGTAGTTGCTGCTGAATTTCAGGGGATGTGATTTGAACTATAGAACATCAGAATTCATGAAACTTAACTGTGGAGGTATTTTGAAAATAAAATTTAAGTACAACAACATTTGCTTATTTTTAGAGTCTTTTATGACATCAAGAGAAATGATCCCAGAAAGAAAAAATCAAGAAAAAGAATCTGATGATGCCTTAAATGTGAATGAAGAGACTTTTGAGGAAAATAATCAAATGGAGGAATCTGATGTGTCTCAAGCTCAGAAAGATTTACTACATTCTGAAGGTAATGAAAACGAAGGCCCTGAAAGTAGTGGTTCTTCTGCTGCCGTGAAACAGAAGAATTAGTAGGATCCAATCCCAGTAAAACTGGAGAGATTCTTTCAGAATCATCCATGGAAAATGATGACGAAGCCACAGAAGTCACCGATGAACCAATGGAAAAGACTATTTAGAAACATTTAGATGCAGTATTTTGCATACAGTTCTGGTTTTAACACCGTATAAAACTTCCATGTAAAAAAGTGGACCTTTAGTTTTACAAGAAAAGCAGGTTGTAAAATAAAGTGCTTTATGGATAATTCCTGAAAGAGTTGTACATGTAAGAACTGTGAATATCAGCTCCTCTGGGTCCTGCTTACCTTACCGCTGAGCTTTCTTTCTTTCTTTCTTTGGTCTGGACAAATCAGTGGTTTGCGTATAGATTTTTTTTTTTTTTTTAATTTAGGATTGAAGTTTTTAAACTGGAAGGTAATTATAATTTTGAGAAGTTTTTTGAGATTATCACATTTAGTTTATACATATGCAAGAAGCTTTTTGTCTTGTCTCTTTCTGATAGCTCTAGCAGTTTTCATATTTTGGTCATAGTTTCAACATTTTAACATGTGAATAATAGGGTTTCATGCTGGTTTCCAGATTTTATTGTTCAGCTACGTACAATGGAACTTTCAGTTTTATAAGAGATGAATACAGTGGATACTTTTCCTATTGGTAATGATTGAGTTCACCTCTTTCAGAAGACATTTTCTTTCTCTTCTGAGTAACTGAAATAAAATCTGGCCTTTGTGAAACCCTGGAAATCTTAACTCTGTTGAAATACTAGGTTAAACACATTCCAAGAGATCTATTCAAACTCAAATTCTTTTGTATACTTCTGAGGTGCCTGAGAAAAAGACTTCATTATTTATGAGAAAATATTCTTTATTTTTGGAAATTGTGTTCAAATGTTAGCTTACTATTTTGTAGAATGAATGTTTATGAAGCTGATATGAGGCCATCTCAGAAGAACCAAGCAGGTTCCTTGACCTTTTGCTTGCTTTTCTGAACATTGTGAATAATACACGTCTTTCTAAATTATTCTAGAGTATGCAAGTGTCAATGGTATGAAACACCATTGTACTGGAAGAATTAACATATTACTTTAGTATGTACCTGAGCTAAATGACTGAAGCTTTAGGGGTGCATAGAAACCACCATAATTTTTATGACATTTTGAAGTGAATTAAATATTTTTGAACATAAAAAAAAGAAATAACTTTTTATAGCTTTGCATGGGTCTATTTTTCAATTTATATTTTATTTTACTGATTGAAAAGATATATATTGTGTGTGGTGTGTGATTTTGTCTGTCAGGATAATCATAGCTTAATTTCTATTATTATTATACCAATATCATTTAGTTTTTTGAAGCTTTTCAATTCGTGAGGGTATTGTTTTCTCTCTCGTGAGACAGAAAACAAATCCAAACCGTGTAAGAGAAAAAGGAAAGCATTGATTCCGAGGACTGAGAAGCTCCCAGACTTAACTTGCTTGGGATTCAGCTACATGTACAGTTTCAAGTGGCGTCCTGAAACTCTCTCTCTCTACTTCCCCATCATCGGCTCTGCGTTTAGCTCCACGAACTTCAGACTTAAACAGCATCACTGGCTCCTGACCAGGATTCTAGCTCCATGAACCTCAAACTAGAACACCAGCCCGGATTGTCCGCAGGTCTCCAGCTCTAAAACCTAGGACATCAGTGGCAGTACCTACTCCTCCCGGGGGCTCCAGCTCTGAGACCCTCAGACTTCAACTGCAGCACCAGCTCTTCCCCAGATCTCCACCTCCACGACCCTCAACTAGAACACACCAGCTCCTCCCTGGGTCTCCAGCTCCACGACCCTCAACTAGAAACACACTACCTCCTCCCTGGGTCTCCAGCTCCATGACCCACAAACTAGAACAACACTGCTCCCCGCTGTATCTCCAGATCCACGACCCTCAACTAGAAACACCAATACCGGCTCCTCCGCGAGTTTCCAGCTCCACAATCTAAGACATCAGAGGCAGCACTGGCCCCTCACGTAGATTCCAGCTCCGGGACCCTCATATTTGAACTGCAGGACCATGTCATCCCTGGATCTCCAGCTGCACGACACTCAAATTAGAACAACACAGCTCCTCCCCAGGTCTCCACCTGCACGGCCCTCGAACAGGAACGTCAGCTCCTCCCCGGATCTCCAGCTGCACGGCTCTCCAACGGGAACATCAGTACCTCCTCGAGTCTCCAGCTACATGGCCCTGAAACTGGAACATCAGATCCCCACAGGCTCTCCAGTGGCACGGCCCTCTAAAGGGAACGTCAGCTCCTCCCTGGGTCTCCAGCTGCACAGCTCTCACATGGGAACATCAGCACATCCCCGGGTCTCCAGCTGGAAGGCCCTCAAACAAGAACATCAGCTCCTCCCCAGGTCTCCAGCTGCAAGGACCTCAAATGGGAACATCAGCTCCTCGCTGGGCCTCCAGATGCACAGCCCTCAAACAGGAACATCAGCTCACCCCCAGATCTCCAGGTGCACAGCTCTCAAAACAGAACATCAGCTCCCCCATGGGTCTACAGCTGCACGGCCCTCAAACTGGAACATCAGCTCCCCGATGGGTATCCAGCTGCACGGCCCTCAAACTGGAACATCAGCTCCCCACCGGGTATCCAGCTGCACGGCCCTCAAACTGGAACATCAGCTCCCCGCCAGGTATCCAGCTGCATGGCCCTCAAACTGGAACATCAGCTCCCCGCCGGGTATCCAGCTGCACGGCCATCAAATTGGGACATGACCTCCTCCCCCGGGTCTCCAGCTGCATGGCCCTCAAACTGGAACATGAGCTCAATGCCAGGTCTCCAGCTGCACAGCCCTGAAATTGGAACATCAGCTCCCCGCCGGGTCTCCAGCTGCACGGCCCTCAAACTGCAACATCAGCTCCCCCGCGGGTCTCCAGCTGCACAGACCTCAAACTTGAACATCAGCTCCCCCGCGGGTCTCCAGCTGCACAGACCTCAAATTGGAACATCAGCTCCCCGCCGGGTCTCCAGCTGCACAGACCTCAAACTGCAACATCAGCTCCCCCGCGGGTCTCCAGCTGCACAGACCTCAAAGTTGAACATCAGCTCCCCCCAGGTCACCAGCTGCATGGCCCTCAAATTGCAACATCAGCTCCCAGCAGAGTCTCCCACTGCACGGGCCTCAAACTGGAACATCAGCTCCACCCCTGAGGCTCCAGCTGCACGGCCCTCAAACTGGAACATCAGCTCCCCACCAGGTCATCAACTGCACAGCCCTCAAAATGGAACATCAGCTTGCCGCAGGGTCTCCAGCTGCACGCCCTTAACACTGGAATATCAGCTACCCACCCGGGTCTCCAGCTGCATGGCCCTACAACTGGAACATCAGCTTCCCCCTGTGTCTCCAGCTGCACGGAACTCAAACTAGAACATCAGCTCCCCGCCGGGTTCAAACTGTTCCAGTTTGAGAGCCATGCAGCTGGATACCTGGCGGGGAGCTGATGTTCCAGTTTGAGGGCCATGCAGCTGGAGACCCGGCAGGGAGCTGATGTTCCAGTTTGAGGGCCGTGAAGCTGGAGACCTGGTGGGGAGCTGATGTTCCAGTCTGAGGGCCTTGCAGCTGGAGACTCGGGGGTAGCCGATGTTGCAGTTTGAGGGCCTTGCAGCTGGAGACTCGGGGGTAGCCGATGTTGCAGTTTGAGGGCCGTGCAGCTGGAGACCCGGGTGGGAACCGATGTTCCAGTTTGAGACCCGTGCAGCTGGAGGCACTGCGGGCAGCAGATGTTCCAGTTTGATGTTCCTCCCTCGGTTTCCAGGTGCACGGCCATCAAACTGGAACATCAGCTCCCCGCTGGATCTCCAGCTGCATAGCCCTCAAACTGGAACATCAGCTCCACCTGGGGTATACAGCTGCACGGCCCTCAAACTGGAACATCAACTCCCCACCAGGTCTCCAGCTGCATGGCCCTCAAACTTCAACATCAGCTCCCCGCCGGGTCTCCAGCTGCACGGCCCTCAAACTAGAACATCAGCTACCCCCCAGTCTCCAGCTGCACGGCCCTCAACCTGGAACATCACCTCCCCACCAGGTCTCCAGCTGCATGGCCCTCATACTGGAACATCAGCTTCCCGCCGGGTCTCCAGCTGCACAGCCCTGAAACTGGAACATCTTCTCCCCTCCCGCGGTCTCCAGTTGTACAGCCCTCAAACTGGTACATCAGCTCCCCGGCCCTCAAACTGGTAAATCAGCTCCCCGGCCCTCAAACTGGTACATCAGCTCCCTGGCCCTCAAACTGGTACATCAGCTCCCCGGCCCTCAAACTGGAACATCAGCTACCCCCCAGTCTCCAGCTGCACGGCCCTCAACCTGGAACATCACCTCCCAACCAGGTCTCTAGCTTCATGGACCTCATACCGGAACATCAGCTTCCCACTGGGTCTCCAACTACATGGCCCTCAAACTGGAATATCTTCTCCCCCCACAGGTCTCCAGTTGCACGACACTCAAACTGGTACATCAGCTACCCGGCCCTCAAACTGGAACATCAACTCCCGATGGATATCCAGCTGCATGACCCCCAAAGTGGAACATCAGCTCCTCCCGGAGTATTCAGCTGCATGAAGCTCAAACTGGAACCTCAGCTCCTCACCCAGTCTTCAGCTGCACGACCCTCAATCTATAACATCAGCTCCTCTCCAGGTCTGCAGCTGCACAACCCTCAATCTAGAACATCAGCTCCTCTCCAGGTCTGCGGCTGCACAACCCTCAAACTGGAACATCGGCTCCTCTCCGGGTCTGCGGCTGCAAGATCCTCAAACTACAACATCCGCTCCTCTCCGGGTCTGCGGCTGCACGACCTTCAATCTAGAAAAATGGCTCCTCTCTGGGTCTGCGGCTGCAAGGCCCCCAACCCGGCACATCAGCTCCTCCCCGGGTCCGCGGCTGCAAGGCCCCCAAACAGGCACATCAACTCCTCCCGGGTCCGCGGATTCAAGACCCTCAAACCGGAACATCAGCTCTTCCCCGAGTCGGCGGATGCAAGACCCTCACACCGGAACAGCAGCTCCTCCCCGGGTCCGCGGCTGCAAGACCCCCAAACTGGAACATCAGCTCCCTCCCAGGTCCGCAGCTGCAAGACCCCCAAACTGGAACATCAACTCCTCCTCAGGTCCGCAGCTCCAAGACCCTCAAACCGGAATATCAGCTCCTCCCGAGGTCTGCGGCTGCAAGACCCTCAAAGAGGAACATCAGCTCCTCCCCGGGTCTGCGGCTGCAAGGCTCTCAAACCAGAACATCAGCTCCTCCCCAGGTCTGCGGCTGCAAGACCCTCAAACCGGAAATCAGCTCCTCCATGGGTCTGCGGCTGCAAGACCCTCAAACTGGGACATCAGCTCCTCCCCGGGTCTGCAGCTGCAAGGCCCTCGAACCGGAACATCAGCTCCTCCCCGGGTTCGCGGCTGCAGGGCCCTCAAACCAGAACATCAGCTCCTCCCCGGGTCCGTGGCTGAAAGACCCTTAAACCGGAAAATCAGCTCCTCCTGGGGTCCGAGGCTGCAAGACCTCCAAACCAGAACATCAGTTCCTCCCTGGGTGCACGGCTGCAAGACCCTGAAACCGGAGCATCAGCTCCTCCCCGGGTCCATGACTGCACGACCCTCAAACCGGAACATGAGCTCTCCCTGGGTCCGCGGATGCAAGACCCTCAAAATGGAACATCAGCTCGACCGCGGGTCTGCGGCTGCACGACCCTCAAACCGGAACATCAGTTCCTCCCCGGGTCTACGGCTGCACGACCCTCAAAACGGAACATCAGCTCCTCCCCGGGTCTGCGGCTGCAAGACCCCCACACCGGAACATCAGCTCCTCCCCGGGTCTGTGGTTGCAAGACCCTCACACCGGAACATCAGCTCCTCCCTGGGTCTGCGGTTGCAAGACCCTCAAACCGGAACATCAGCTCCTCCCCAGGTCTGCGGGCTGCAAGACCCCCACACCGGAACATCAGCTCCTCCCTGGGTCTGCGGTTGCAAGACCCTCAAACCGGAACATCAGCTCCTCCCCAGGTCTGCGGGCTGCAAGACCCTGAAACCGGAACATCAGCTCCTCCCCAGGTCTGCGGCTGCAAGACCCTCAAACTGGAACATCAGCTCCTCCCGGATCTGTAGCTGCACGACCCTCAAGCCGGAAAATCAGCTCCTCCACGGGTCTGCAACTGCATGACCCTCAGGCCGGAAAATCAGCTCTTCCCCGGGTCTGCAGCTGCACGACCCTCAAACTGGAACATCAGCTCCTCTCCGGGTCTGCAGCTGCACGACCCTCAAACTGGAACATCAGCCCTTCTCTGGGTCTGCAGCTGCACGACCCTCAAACTGGAAAATCAGCTCCTCCACGGGTCTGTGGCTGCACGACCCTCAAACTGGAACATCAGCTCCTCCCGGGGTCTGTGGCTGCACGACCCTCAAACTGGAACATCGGCTCCTCCCCGGGTCTTCGGCTGCACGAACCTCAAACTGGAACACTGGTTCCTCTCAGGGTCTGAGGCTGCAAGATCCTCAAAATACAACATTGGCTCCGCTCCTGGTCTGCGGCTGCAAGACCCTCAATCTAGAACATCGGCTCCTCTCTGGGTCTGCGGCTGCACGACCATCAAACTAGAACATTGGCTCCTCCCCGGGTCTGCGGCTGCAAGACCCTCAAACAGGAACATAAGGTCCTCCCCGGGTCTGTGGATGCAAGACCCTCAAACTGGAACATCAGCTCCTCCCTGGGTCTGCGGCTGCAAGACCCTCAAACCGGAACATCAGCTCCTCCCCCAATCTGTGGCTACAATACCCTCAAACGGGAACATCAGCTCCTCCCCGGGTCTGTGGCTGCAAGACCCTCAAACTGGAACATAGGCTCCTCCCCGGTTCTTCAGCTGCACAAACCTCAACTGGAAAACCGGCTCCTCTCAGTGTCTGCGGCTACAACATCCTCAAACTAAAACATCGGCTCCTCTCCGGGTCTGCGGCTGCAAGACCCTCAATCTAGAACATCAGCTCCTCCAGGGGTCTGCAGCTTCACAACCCTCAAACTAGAACATCGGCTCCTCCCTGGGTCTGCAGCTGCAAGACTCGCAAACCGGAAAATCAGCTCCTCCCTGGGTCTGCGACTGCACGACCCTCAAACCGGAACATCAGCTCCTCACCGGGTCCGCGGCTGCAAGACCCTCAAACCGGAACATCAGCTCCTCCCGGGTCTGTGGCTGCAAGACCCTCAAACCGGAACATCAGCTCCTCCCGGGTCTGTGGCTGCAAGACCCCAAAACCGGAACATCAGCTCCTCATCAGGTCCGCGGCTGCAAGTCCCCAAAACCGGAACATCAGCTCCTCCCTGGTTGTGCGGCTGCACGACCCTCAAACGGGAACATCAGCTCCTCCCCGGGTCTGTGGCTGCACGACCCTCAAACTGGAACATAGGCTCCTCCCCGGATCTTCGGCTGCACGAACCTCAAACTGGAACATCAGCTCCTGCCCGGGTCTGTGGCTGCACGACACTCAAACTGGAACATAGGCTCCTCCCCGGATCTTCGGCTGCACGAACCTCACACTTGAACATCAGCTCCTCCCCAGGTCTGTGGCTGCACCATCCTCAAACTACAACGTCAGCTCCTCCCCAGGTCTGCAGCTGCAGGACCCTCAATCTAGATGATCGGCTCCTCCCCGGGTCTGCGGCTGCAAGACCCTCAAACAAGAACATCAGCTCTTCCCCGGGTCCGCGGCTGCAAGACCCTCAAACCGGAACTTCAGCTCCTCCCAGGGTCTGCGGCTGCAAGACCCTCAAACCAGAACATCAGCTGTTCCCCGGATCTGCGGCTACAAGACCCTCAAACCGGAACATCAGCTCCTCCACAGGTCTGCGGCTGCAAGACCCTCAAACCGGAACATCAGCTCTTCCCCGGATCTGCGGCTACAAGACCCTCAAACCGGAACATCAGCTCCTCCACAGGTCTGCGGCTGCAAGACCCTCAAACCGGAACATCAGCTCCTCCTGGATCTGCGGCTGTAAGACCCTCACACCAGAACATGAGCTCCTCCCCGAGTCTGCGGATGCAAGACCCCCAAACGGAAATATCAGCTCCTCACCGGGTATACGGCTGCAGGACCCTCAAACCAGAACATCAGCTCCTCCCCGGGTCCATGGCTGCAAGACCCCAAACCGGAACTTCAGCTCCTCCCCTGGTCCGAGGATGCATGACCCTCAAATCGGAACATCAGTTCCTCCCCGGGTCTGCGGCTGCACGACCCTCAAACCGGAACATCAGCTCCTCCCTGGGTCCGCAGCTGCAAGACCCTCAAACCCAAACATCAGCTCCTCCCCAGGTCCGCGGCTGCAAGGCCCCCAAACCAGAACATCAGCTCCTCTCCGGGTCCGCGGATGCAAGACCCTCAAACCAGAACATCAGCTCTTCCCTGGGGCTCTGCAGCTGCAAGACCCTCAAAACGGAACATCAGCTCCTCCCTGGGTCTGCGGATGCACAACCCTCAAACCGGAACATCAGCTCTGCCCCGGGTCTGAGGCTGCAGGACCCCCAGACCGGAACATCAGCTCCTCCCCGGGTCTGCGGTTGCAAGACCTTCAAACCAGAACATCAGCTCCTCCCCAGGTCTGTGGCTGCAAGACCCTCAAACCAGAACATCAGCTCCTCCCTGGATCTGCGGCTGCGAGACCCTCAAACCAGAACATCAGCTCCTCCCTGGATCTGCGGCTGCACGACCCTCAAACCAGAACATCAGCTCCTCCCGGATCTGCGGCTGCACGACCCTCAAGCTGGAACATCAGCTCCTCCCTGGGTCTGCGACTGCATGACCCTCAAACTGGAACATCAGCTCCTCTCCGGGTCTGCAGCTGCACGACCCTGAAACTGGAACATCAGCTCTTCCCCGGGTCTGCAGCTGCACGACCCTCAAACTGGAACATCAGCTCCTCTCCGGGTCTGCGGCTGCACGACCCTCAAACTGGAACATCACCTCTTCCCCGGGTCTGCGGCTGCACGACCCTCAAACTGGAACTTCAGCTCCTCCCCGCGTCTGTGGCTGCACGACCCTCAAACTGGAACATCAGCCCCTCCCCGAGTCTGTCACTGCACAACCCTCAAACTGGAACATCAGCTCCTCCCGGGGTCTGTGGCTGCACGACCCTCAAACTGGAATATTGGCTCCTCCCAGGGTCTTCAGCTGCACGAACCTCAAACTGGAACACTGGCTCCTCTCAGGGTCTGAGGCTGCAAGATCCTCAAACTACAACATTGGCT
The DNA here is from genome assembly GCF_028878055.3 of Symphalangus syndactylus. Lineage (NCBI taxonomy): Eukaryota > Metazoa > Chordata > Mammalia > Primates > Hylobatidae > Symphalangus > Symphalangus syndactylus. The sequence continues at coordinate 100,490,523 of NC_072438.2, read as the reverse complement.
CCGCTCTGGGTCTGCGGCTGCAAGACCCTCAATCTAGAACATCGGCTCCTCTCCGGGTGTGCGGCTGCATGACCCTCAAACTAGAACATCGGCTTCTCTCCATGTCTGCAGCTGCAAGATCCTCAAACTAGAACATCAGGTCCTCTCTGGGTCTCCAGCTACACGGCCCACAATCTACAACATCAACGCCTCTCCGAGTCTGCAGCTGCAGGGCCCTCAAGGTAGAACATCAGCTACTCCCCCAGCTAGAACACCTCTCCACCTGGATCTCCAGCTCCACAACCCTCACAGAACAGCCACAGTGGCTCCTTGATTGTCTTCAGCTCCTCAACCTAAGACATCAGTGGCAGCACCGGCTCCTCCGTGGACGTCCAGTTCAACGACTCTCATAGACTTAAAAGGCAGCATCTGCTCCTCCCCAAGCCTCCATCTCCACTACCCTCAGATTTGAACAGCGGTAGCACCAGCTCCTCTCCAGGTCTTCAGCCCCACGACCCTCCCTGAACAATCCCTTCTCATGAAATTCAGCAGTCAAGAAAACTGCAACAGAAGTAAATGACTAAATGTTTTGTTTTCAAATTGATATCTCTTTTATGTTCATGAGTTAACTTTTCTACTTTCCATTAGCCTTGCAATCTACTTATGTCCAATGTGAAACAGAAACACACCATTTGAAATCACGTTTAAAAACTTAGTAGTATTTTTAAATAAAATCATCACACAGCTGTAGACGCGATCTTATTTCTCTCTGCCTGTGCAGAAGTCTTATGAAAATTCGAACTATGAATTTACTTTGTTGAGATTCCCAGAATACACATTAATCCCAACTGCTACTCCCCTCCTTAAAATCTTTTAACATATTCCCATCACCTGAGCATAAATGCCAGCTCCCATCCACAGCCCAAAGTGCCCAGCACGGCCCTGCCCTCTGCCCTGGTCTATGGACTCCCCTCTTAAATGCCAGCTCCCATCCACAGCCCAAAGTGCCCAGCACGGCCCTGCCCTCTGCCCTGGCTTATGGTCTCCCCTCTTAAATGCCAGCACCATCCATAGCCCACAGTGCCCAGCACAGCCCTGCCCTCTGCTCTGGCCTAAGGTCTCTCCCCTGTGCGGTTCCCTTCCTGCCAGACAGGCCTCTGTCCGTCCCTCAAACCACACAGGCTCAGGCCCGACTCCAGGCCTTTGCCCTGCTGTGCCCTCTGCCTAGGGTGCCTTTCCCCGGCTCTGCATCCTCCTCTCAACCCGCTGAGCTCCAGCCTGCTGGTCACCCCTCAGGTGGATGAACACACGGTGTCCTCTCGCCCCGCCGGCTTTTGCACAGGCTCTTCTCTGTGCCAGACACACACCCTCTCTATCGGGGTTTACTCTCTAAATACCATTCATCCTTGGAGTCTCCACTGAAATACCGCTCCCTGCCCACCCTCCTCACTTGGACTTAACCTTGGTTAGGTTGCCAACCCCCGTCTCCTGACGCCAGGAAGCTAGATGCTCTCCTAGCACTCGGAACTTCCCAATTGCCACATTTTGCACACCTGTGGTTACTGTGTTAGGTTGGTGCACAAGTCATCGCGGTTTTTGCCATTACTATTAATGAACTGCAGCAGCGGCTCCTCCCCGTTTTTTTTTTCTTTTTTTGCCATTCCTTTTAATGACTGCTGCACCAACCTATTAGAATCATTTATATTTATCCATCCATCATCTGCCTTCCCTTCTAGAAAGGAAGCTCCATGAGAATAGAGGCCAAATCTACTCAAATCACTCCACCTTCCCAGCACATTGTCAATAATCATTTACCAACCGACTGATGGGAAATACCTTCACTGTTGCTGGGATGAGGCACATGACACGCCCCTTTGAAAGTCACTGTCGTGGACAGTTGGCATTTGCTCTTCACTCCTGCACCCGTGGCGTGGCTGGGCTTAGGCTGATCTAGTCTGGGCTTGACTGCAAGCTAAGGATGGGAACCATGCGTGCTCCACACGCCTCTCATCCCGCAGCCAGAGCCGCCGTTCCCTGGGGCACACGCATCTCGTGGGGAAAGTCAAGAGCCTTAGAGGGCAGGCCTGGCAGTGCCCGCATATTCCAGGCTTCTGCTTGTGCCGTGTCTGTGAAAATCTCATTGACAGAAGCAAGTCACCCAGCCACGAGCAACACCTATGGGATGGATAAGTCCATCCACCCTCCCTCGGGCCCTGGCAAGGCTGTGGCTATGTCATACTCTTACGGGGGGAGTGAAAAATTGAGGCCCAACATTAAATCACCCACGGCAAGAAATGTCAGCCTCTGTCAGCACACTGGAATCATTCTTCATCAGCGGGTTTGCCTGACTTCTCTTTGCAATGGTGTCTGCAGGTTTAGGCCAATGCTGTTCCCCGTGGAGGACAGAGAAGCCTCAATGGGCCTCCGTCTGTTGGGAAGAACAAGATACTAGCTTGGCACAAAACCACCGCAAGCCCCAGGTGGCCCTTGCCCTGTGAGACAGAAGAGGGGCAGAGAACTGTGGGAACTCAGGAAAGCTTGCATCCTCAGCCTCTCCCGTGCATCCCCAGCCCCTCCCCTGTGACCCCAGCACCAGCCCTCTCCCCTGTTTGCCCCATCTCTGCTTTTTTTCATTTTCTTTCTTTCCTTTTGTTTTTTTTGGGACAAGGTCTGGCTCTGTCACCCAGGCTGGAGTGCAATGGCACGACTTGGCTTACTGCAATCTTCACCTCCCGGGCTGAAACAATTCTCCCTCCTCAGCCTCCCCAGTGGCTGGGACTACAGGTGCATGCCACCATACCCAGCTAATTTTTTTTTTTTTTTTTTTGTAGAGACAGGATTTGCCATGTTGCCCAGGCTGGTCTCAAATTCCTGAGCTCAAGTAATCCTCCCACCTCAGCCTCCCAAAGTACTGGGATTACAGGCGTGAGCCATCGAGTCCAACCTACTTTATTTTTCTCTACAGTACTTGGAACCTTCTAATGTACTAAGGACACGTGTATTTTCTTTCTTTTTTGTCTTCCCTAGAACAGGAGCTTAATGTGGGCAAGTATTTTTGTTGATCTCATTTATCACCCTAGCCCCAGTGCCTGGAACAGGGTCTGGCACATGAATGGTGTGTTCGAAATAAGTATTTTTAATAGATAAACAAATGAAATATCCTACGAGAGAAAGCTAGTATCTGGAACTCACCCATCAACAGAACCTAAAAGCCAAAGACCTTTAGCCTGTCTCCGCCTCTGAACACACCCAACCCCGGAGGAGCCAGCAGAGGAAAAAGAGGAACAAAGGTGGGGAAGGGAGCAGGTGGTGCCCACCAAGTGAGGAACCCTGAGGCTTAGGCCGAACCTGAGCTGGAGAAGGGACCAATCTAGGAACTGGGTGTGAGATTAAAGTTTAGATTTGTCTGGCCTGGATTTTGTAACACCTAAACAAGAGTTTTTTTTTTTTTTTTGAGATGGAGTCTCACTGTCCCCCAGGCTGGAATGCAATGGTGCTACCTCAGCTCACTGCAACCTCTGCCTCCCGGGTTCAAGTGATTCTCATGCCTCAGCCTCCCGACTGGCTGGGATTACAGGCGCACACCACCATTCCTGGCTAATTTTGTATTTTTAGTGGAGATAGGGTTTCACCATGTTGGCCCCCTGGCTCACGCCTGTAATCCCAGCACTTTGGGAGGCTGACACGGGCAGATCACAAGGTCAGGAGATGGAGACCATCCTGGCTGACATGGTGAAACCCCGTCCATACTAAAAATACAAAAAATTAGCTGGGCGTGGTGGCAGGTGCCTGTAGTCCCAGCTACTCAGGAGGCTGAGTCAGGAGAATCGCTTGATCTCCAGATGCAGAGGTTGCATTGAGCCAAGATCAATACCATTGCACTCCAGCCTGAGTGACAGAGAGAGCCTCCATCTCAAAAACAAACAAACAAACAAAAAACCTTGAAACGAATTTAAGAATTATTATTTTTTAAAGTACAGCTTTAAAAATGCCCCTTTCAAATACATCAGTGGTATATTAAGGCAAACCCACTTCAGAAGCACAAAGTTAATTTCTTATAATTCCAAGAAACATGTGAATGTTAAAAAAAACCCAAACACCCGAAAAGGGATCAAACGCAAGATAGTTTGTAACATTTTATTGCAAAAAGAAGGGCAGAGAACAGCCTTCTTCTTCGTACCTGTTCACTGCAGTAATTTTTAGCAGCTCTCCTGTGCAAAGAAGTCTAATCAATGAATCAGCGTACGGGCCACAAATACCTTCTCAGTGTGGTTTCACCTAGAATACAAGCACTCAGAAGCACAAATTTAACTGAAGTGAGAAACCAGGCCATTTTGCAGCTTCAATTTTTCTACCAGTAATATATTAATTTCTTGAAATAGCCTAATAATTTAGTTCTACTATCAAAACAGAAGCCCAATCTGGGAGAACAATTACTACAGAAGTCAAACTAATTTCAATCATATTAGTATAGGAACTCATATTAGTATAGGCCAATAATTCACATTAGTAGAGGCAGGAGGATCACTTGAGCCTAGGAGTTTGAGACCAGCCTAGGCAAGACAGTGAGACTGCATCTCTAATTTTTTTTTTTTTAATAAAGAAATTCAGAGAGGAGAAGGAAGCGGACTGATATGTGTCTATCCAAGGACAAATTTTGTGTGCCTGTACATACAACACAACTATGAACCTTCCTTCACGCAGCTCACAATCTAGTAGCGAGAGGGAACTACGAAAACATGAGCCCCCACGGTGAGGAAAAAGGCGCACATCAGAGAAAAGAAAAATGCTGCGACGATCCAATGGCAGGAGCAGCGCGCATCCACTTTCTTTGTTTGAGATGGGGTTTCGCTCTGTCTCCCAGGCTGGAGTGCAGTGGCTTGATCTCAGCTCAATGCAGCCTCAACCTCCCAGGCCCAAGTGATCTTCCCACCTCAGCCTGCCAAGTAGCTGGGACTGCAGGCGTGCACCACTACACTTGTTTAGTTTTTGTAGAAACAGGGTCTCACAATGTTGCCAAGGCTGGCATCCTGAAGGGCAGGTGGGGCTTCATCCTACAGAGATGAAAGGCAGAAGAAGCTCAGAGCCCAAGGCAAAGGGGTGGAGGACAAGGGCGTCTTCAGAACAGAGTGGCTTGGCTGAGACATCCAGTAGGATGCCACCAGGCAGAGGTGTGGTGGAGAAACAGGGCCACAGGGTGAACGCTCACACGTGAGGAGCAAACCACCACAGAACACGACAGAAACACGGTGTACTAAATCAGGCTTCAAATCGCAGCCCTGCAACTTCAGAGCTACCACAGGTAACCCAGAAAGGGAGCAGACAGCACCGCCCACTGCCTGAGGCTACGAGATGGACCAGAAACCTGTGCTTACTAACAACCTGCCTTATTCCAGAAGGAATTCAGGAAACACAAAGACACAGTACAGCAAAATAAAGTAAATGTGAATCATGTTGGCTGAGGAGAAAGTGAAGAGTCTAAGACTATGTCATACAATTTACCTCTAAACTTTCATTACTGGCGAGCCACCAACCTGACTTTAAATTTTCTAGCAGCTAAATTAAAGAGGAAAATGTAATTGGGTAAACAGTTTATAAGATGCAAACAAAACAGAACAGCCACCACAGTTGCTGAGAACACGCGCAGCTCCAGCTCCAGGAGAAGCAGAGTGGCCATCTCCTGGGGCTGCCCCGCAGCAGGCGTGTGAGCCCCAAAGCCAGCGTCTCTCAGGGTGAACGGTGACTACAGGCTTCATGGGGCCACATGCCTCCAGCACAAGCTGAGGAAATCTCCCAGGGCAATTCAAGGAACAGGGTCTCATAGTGTCACCCAAGCTGGTCTCAAACTCCTGGGCTCAAGCGATCCCCCTGCCTCGGCCTCCCAAAGTGTTGGGAGGTCAGGCGTGAGCCACTGCACCTGGCCCCGCACTCACATTAGAGAGGAGGACTTTGCATCCTCAAGGGCGGGTGGGGCTTCATCCCACAGAGATGAAAGGCAGGGAAGCTCAGAGCCCAAGGTAAAGGCGGGTGCCTAAGAAAAGTGACTCCATTGGGACCACGGTGAGAGGGTCCCGATACACAGCTTGGGTTAAGACAGACACTGATTTCAAAGTATCTCAGGAATGGTGGACTCAGCACCTGTCAGGCAACTCTCTCTCTCAAGCAGGCTCCTGGTAGATATTTAGTACCAGCTGAAATCAAGATGATGTTCTGACAGATACGTGCTGATGGTTAAAGAGCTATATACGCTTTGAGGACCAGCTGAACTGGGACAGGACTAATGCCCTCTGGTGAAAATACGGGAACCCAAACACACAAGTCAGAGCAGGAGGTGTCTCCCCCGAACCCCAAACAATAATGCTGACCTTGGATTTGGGTTAAGTGCCTAGCCCAGCGTGTGAGTGTTCAGTACGTGGAAACCATCAGCACCATCATCAGGTAATGGAAACCATCAAAGCTTTGAGCTGGCTTGTTAGCCAAGAATAGTGGTAGTGTATTAGCTACTACTAACACTCACGGCTGACAATTACTGAGCACTTGCTCTGTGCCAGGAATCACGGGAAGCACCTCGCATGCATTTCCTCAATACTCCCTCCCAGTAACGGCGAGGACACAAAACTGGTAGAGCCAGGACTGGAATCCAGGCAGGCCCCAAGCACTCCAGTGGAGCCTGCCAAGGTGGGCAGGCTATCATGCTAATGAGGTCCAGTATTTGACCACCACTCCTAGTTGAGCAAGTTTAACAGAAAACCTAAAATCTAAAAATTTGAGCAAATGCATAAAAAGCAGGCTGTTAAAATGGATCATAAATCTTGCATCACTCACTAGAAAACCACTCAAAATAAATGTCTCTGAGACGTGGCCTCCGAGGAGGGCACTCCGTGTGGCTCGTATCACCCTGGTGACAAACCACTTGAACCTGGGTGGTCATCTGACCATATTTTTTTTTTTTTTTTTTTTTTTTTTGAGACGGAGTCTCGCTCTGTCACCCAGGCTGGAGTGCAGTGGCGCAATCTCGGCTCACTGCAAGCTCCGCCTCCCGGGTACACGCCATTCTCCTGCCTCAGCCTCTCCGAGTAGCTGGGACTACAGGTGCCCGCCACCACGCCCGGCTAATTTTTTGTATTTTTAGTAGAGACGGGGTTTCACCGTGGTCTCGATCTCCTGACCTCGTGATCCGCCCGCCTCGGCCTCCCAAAGTGCTGGGATTACAAGCGTGAGCCACCGCGCCCGGCCTCATCTGACCATATTTAACAGATGATGCACAGAGCCATTTGCATCCACTGTGGTCAACATTTAGGAAGTTTTAAGCTAAGATTTGCCAAATCGTAGCCTACTGGATTCCGGGTTCTCTTGACATCTCTTTCTAGTAGCCACGTCTTGCACTTCCCGAGTATAAACGAACTGAGATGCAAATAAAAAAAGGAAGATTTAAGAATAATGAAAAGAGAAAAATCAAGAAAGCACAATCACTAGTGCAGAGATAACAGAATTTCTGAATTCCCTGAAAACAATCTATATAAATGCATGTGAAATAATACACCAGCATCCGTGGCCCACACGTCACATATTAGGAACTGATGTCAGAATATAAGGTAAACATGTTACTCTGAAAACACAAATCCTCACAAATCATTAGGCAGTAAGGCTGAATCCAGCACCCCCCACCCACAGCGCAGTGAGGCAGTGTCTAGCAGCCGTAGTGCTCCCCACACCCCAGTCCAGTCTCTGGCAACTTCAGATACTTCCCACTAATAACGAGGAGCCTTTCAACATTTTCACAACATCTCAAAACTGACCCCTTTTCTAGCTTAAATGGCACAGATCTGGAAAAGCAAACTATACACAGAATCAGAAAAGATGACTGCCCCTGAGGGATTACAGAAAAAGCAGCAGTCCCGTGTTCAATGAAGTAAAATGTGTCCAATGATAGTGCAGGGGAGGGGGATCAATTGAGCTGAAACTGGCAAGAACGTAACTCCAGGGAGCTCACAACACGCAAGGACCCAGATTTCCCGCTGCCTGAACGCCCAGTATTCGCACACTGATAAGAACACCTCCCCATAACTCCCCTGCCAGCGCCTCCAACACTCCCATCCTTTCCCCAGAAATCCAGTCCCAGTTTCTGCAGTTCCTGTAACAGCCACGTTCCCACACAAGTGCTGCCTGAGCTCCCCAAGCCCTCCAATCACCTCCCAGTGCCCTCGAAGGTCTATTCAGAGAAGTCACAAAGATGTGATCACCGAGGAAATTCAAGGACCCCCAACTTACCAAAAGGCTTTCGGCTGAACAGAGCTAACCTTCCGATTCCCGTCCTAAACCTACAGCCTAGTTTTCATTTCTCTAGAAGCCTTTCTCTGTGCTCAGGCACGCAGTTGTTAGCTGGCTCAGTGAGGCACTCCAAGCAGTAACAGCGGTAGCCACAAAATAAACCGGAAGCATCTCCACTATGAAGCAGTAATAGTAATTTGTCCTAATGATTCCTTTGTCCTTGGAAAATCAACTTCAGAAAGAAAGTTATCCACTGTGAGCAGGGCAGGCTCGCGGCTTCTTGGTCCGGAGACCCAGGTCCCACTGGCCCACTCACCGTTGGAGAGAGCTTGCTGAAGCTCGGTGTCCGATATCACTCCACTCCTGTCTTTATCAACCCTACAACATCAAGAAGACCAAATAAGCTGGCGATCGAAAGTTCAGGAAAAGCAAAACAAACGTCTCCTGTCAACCCTGCACCGACTCTGGAAGGCTCCGTCCTGGAACCTCCGCCTCTCCCACCCTGCTGAGGAGTGCAGGGGAATCAAGGAAGTGCCCCAAGAGCGGACGTCCAAGTGTGGTCTTCCCCTAAGAGGCCAATCATCTTTCTCTTTTCCCACCTCAATCCTTCCCTTCCTTCCTCTCCTGGCCTGTCTGAATTCCCATTTGCACCAGTTTCCCTTTTTCATAAACAAGAAAAGATCCCCTCAGATAACTAAGCCATTCCCTGGCCATGAGTTACTACAGTTTCGGACATTCACTCAGTGGAAAAGCCACCAGGGACAGAAGGCGCCGCCATAAAGGTCACCCGCCCCGAGCAGACGCCAGGTCGCTGCTTCTTCCTTGGCTGCTGACATTTTAACAGCGGCCCAGGCAGTCTGTTTCCGCTTTCCCCAAACAAGCACCCTGGAGACCCTCCCCCTGACGGCTCTTGAGGCGAGAAAAAGGGCCTCGCCCAGGAGCCGGTGGCCGCGACCTCGGGTCTGCAGTGGCGCACTCTGCACCTTGGGAAAGGCCCGACGCACAGGACAGGGACCGGGCAGGAGGCAGGGGCGGCCACAGGAGACCGGGCAGGGGACGAGGGAGGCCGCGGGGGACCCGGCAGGGGATGGGGGCGGCCGCGGGGGTTGGCGCAGGGGATGGGGTCGCCGCGGGGGTCGGGACAGGGGTCGGGGGCGTCTGCGGGGCGGCGGGAGGTGCCACCCCGCACCTCTGGAGGACGTTCCACAGGAAGCTCTGGTCGGGCAGCGCCGCGCCCGCAGCAGGCCCAGGGCCGCCCGGGGCTGGGGCGGTAGGAGTAGGCAGCCAAGGGCCAAGGCGCGCCGCCGGGCTGAGACGCCTGAGGCGACGGGAGACCTCTCAGGGCTACACCGCTTCCGCCTCTGCCGGGGGCAGGGCCGGGCGTTACCGCCACTTCCGGGGGCGCAGGAATTGCGCGTTGTCCTGGACGCTCCGGCGCAGGCCGCATGCGCGCGGCGCTGGGAAGGCGCTTGGAGAGAATGTCCCGCGCTGCGACCTGGGACAGGCAGTGATGGAGCAGGGACTTAGTTTGCCTTTTAGTTCTTGTATAAAAAGAAATTTTGACATGAATATGATTCACTCTAACAGTCGTAAACTCTGGGTGGGGCGCGGTCGCTCACACCTGTGATCCCTGCGCTTTGGGAGGCGGAGGCGGCGGAGCTCTTGAGCCCAGCATTTGGGACCAGCCTGGGCAGCGTGGCTAGACCCCATCCCTACAAAAATTAAAAAAGTAGTCGGGCGTGGTGGCGGGCTCCTGCGGTCCCATCTACTCCGTGGGCTGAGGCGGGAGGATCGCCTGAGCCCGGGAGGTCGAGGCCGCAGGGAGCGGAGATCACTGCACTCCAGCCCAGTGGACAGCGAGACGCTGCAAAAAAAAAAAAAAAAAAAAAAAAAGCAGGCCGAGTGCGGTGCGGTGGCTGATGCCTGTAATCCCAGCACTTTGGGAGGCCGAGGTCGGTGGATCACTTGAAGTCGGGAGTTCGAGACCAACCTGGCCAATATGGAAAAACCCCGTATCTACTAAAAATACAAAATTAGCCGGGCGTGGTGGCGCACGCCTGTAATCCCAGCTACTCGGGAGGCTGAGGCAGGAGAATTACTTGAACCCGGGAGGCGGAGGTTGCAGTGAGCCGAGATCAGGCCATTGCACTCCAGGCCTGGGCAACAAGAGCAAAACTCCGTCTCAAAAAAAAAAAAAAAAAAAAAAAGGCAAAACACAATTCGGGTGGGAGGGGCAGTGTGCAGCATTCTCCGTTGTTTGTTCCGCCCCCAAAAGCTTCCCTCCTTCAGGTTTAACCTGTGCCCCCGCGCTCTGCATCAGCGCCGCCCCCTACCCCGTGCAGCTGGAAACACTGGGCGCCTCCCTGCCGGGCCCCTTCCCGCCCCAGTGGTGGTGCAGCCTTGCCTCCCCCAAGACAGCACTGCCTTCGTGCTGGACACAGTTCTGCGGTGGAGCCTGGAGTGCCTGTAGCACAAATCCCGGAATTGGGAAGTGCCCAGCTTTGGGCCACTGTGATCCCTGGGTCTTTCCCGCGCTCGTAATCTGGTGCCACCTTCCACCCTAGTCCTGTGTCCTGTGCCCCGGTTCAGGATACTACAATTATTCTCATTATTTCATGGGGTTATTTCAGCTTTTCAGGTTCCTCAGTGCCTCATTCCATGAATGCTAACTTTTTCATCCTCATAGTTCCTAGGGTTGTCTCTGAATTTTCACCCAGTTGTCTACCAAGATGTTGTCTGTGTCTACTGCAGCGGACGGTGCAGGTCTGAATATCTTTTTTTTTTTTTTTTTTTTTGAGACGGAGTCTCGCTCTGTCGCCCAGGCTGGAGTGCAGTCGCGCAATCTCGGCTCACTGCAAGCTCCGCCTCCGGGGTTCACGCCATTCTCCCACTCCCTGCGTTCCCAGGACTTTGTGAAGAAGAGAAAGTGAGTGGCCCTTCCTTTCTCCTGGATCCCGGCTGTGGGGCTGCCCGCCGCCCTCCTCCTCCTGCCCTAGGCTACCTGATCCATGGAGGCCGGCCTGAGACAGGCACATCCCCAAACACCAAGTGCCCCGTCTTCTAGGCCATTCCAGGGACTGATGAGTCAACGTGGGCTTCTTATCCTAATGTTTTAATTTGGAACTCCGCTATTGATCTGATGTTTACAAAGAAATCCATGCGTGACATTAAACTGTCAAAAGAGAAGGCTGCACCCTGCGAGAATTTCTGCCTGAGATATTGTCTTTCTGCGAGTGTAAGTGCAGAGACAGCCCACGCAAACCACAGGACACCAGAGCCGCTGCCCTGCCCCTCCAGGCTGCGCACTCGGGCTCACCCTCTCTGGAGGAGCCATCATTCTGGCCTCAGATTCTCCTTCCAAAACATTGCAAATAGAATGTCAGGCAAAGAAAGAAAGAGCCAGGCACACATGGAGAGGTGGCAGCGCGAGTGTAAGTGGTGAGAAACCCAGTGAACGAAAACGTCTACGCGAGAACGCAGACACAGCGCCCTCAGACGCCGGCTGCAGAAAGCACTGGAGACATTGTCCATGAGAGGAAAAAGACAAGGTCAAGAACTTCAGTGGAGAAATAAAAATTACATAAAAAGGAAAGATTTGTTTTTTTTTTTTTTTGCTGATTATATTTTTCCTATTCTCCCTCCACTTTCTTTCTACAACTCCAACTTTTCTCATTGCGTTCTCTATTTTCTCATTGCAGTCTCTATGCCTATTTGTAAATGCAATACAAAAATGATTGCCTGGAAAAAATACAAGCAACGTTTCAGAACTCAGTAAGTGGGTTTAAAAATAGTTTAGATGTCATTGAAAAATAATGAATAACTGGAAAGTAGGTCAGAAGAAAATTCTCAGAATGAAGGATAGGAGCATAAGGAGGAAAACAGAGAAGAACAAGCGTGAGGGGCTGAACAGCGTCCTTCCAGAATGCACATGTGGAAGCTGGCTTAGTTCTGGCTGCCATAACAAAATGCCATAGACTGGGAGGCTTAGAAACAATGCGTTTCTCAGAGCTTTGAAGGCTGGGGAGTCTCGGATCAAGGTACTGGCAGATCCCGTGTATGGTGAGGACCGGCTTCCCTAGTGTGTCACTGAGTCCTCACGTGGTGGACAGGGGGCGGGGGTGCTCTGGGGCCTCTTTTATGAGCAGCCGGGCATCTTGGCCACTCTCCTGTGGAGGGTCAGGTGTGGACAAAAAGTAACTGGTAAAAAGAATTTGAAACCAGCAATGAGACCCTCCCCAGCTCTGCCCTTTCTACCTCCCACATAAGATGCTTTTCTTTTGGTAAAAGGGAGGGGCCTGGGCCAGCCTGGCCTGTTGCTGCTCCCACACCTCCAGGACTCCTCCACAGGCAGGGTGGGGCCGCCACCAGCTCTGCCCAGCACACTGTGAGCACAAGGGGGTCATGCTGGGCTGAGGCAGCTCCTATGCCTGCTCTGTGACCCAGAGACCATAGCCCTGGGGGCTGTGGGAGGGCCCCCCGGCCCGGGTTCAGCAGTGACATGAGTGACACACAGACCCTTTGCTTTGAGCCAGTGGGAGGTGGGTGTTACTGCAGCGCAGTCCCCGCCTTGGTGATGCCATCAGCATGTGCGGCGCTCACCTGCACTACAGGACCACCCCCTCTGTAGGACCACCTGCCTCCTCGCCCCACACACAAGCCCTTGGGGGCACCTCTTGGCCCTTGTGCCTGTGCGGAGCCTGATGCCTATTTGAATAAATTATTAGAAAAATTATTAGGTGAAGCCAGGCACAGTGGCTCATGCCTGTAATCCCAGCACTTTGGGAGGCTGAGATGGGCGGATCACGAGGTCAGGAGATCAAGACTCATCCTGGCTAACACGGTGAAACCCCATCTCTACTAAAAATACAAAGAAATTAGCCAGGCGTGGTGGCAGGTGCCTGTAGTCCCAGCTACTCGGGAGACTGAGGCAGGAGAATGGCGTGAACCTGGGAGGTGGAGCTTGCAGTGAGCCGAGATCGCGCCACTGCACTCCAGCCTGGGCGACAGAGCGAGACTCCGTCTCAAAAAAAAAAAAAAATTATTAGGTGAAAGGAGCCAGACACGAAAGCAACCATGCGTCCTGTGATGGCGTTCATATGAAATGCTTGGAATAAGCTCCTCTATGGAGGCAGAAAGCAGATTGGGCGGCTGGAGGCTGTGGAGAGAGGGAGCTGGGAGTGAATCCAGGGCTCCTTTTCAGGGTGATAGGAATGTTTTGCAATTAGATCCTAGTAATGCCAATATACTAACAACTACACCTCTTTCAGATGCTGCAGGTGGACAGGTGGCAGGTGGGGACACGGTCCCTGTCCCTGGCACTCCCGTCGAGAGGGCACAACCCTCTGTGCTTAGGGTGGGGGCATCATGGCTGCAGACGCTCCCGCCCCTGCAGAGCCGTTTCTTCCCAGACTCCCACGTGGCCCTGAGTCACCGGGGATCAGAATGAGCATGAGAACGTGGATTCGCGGGGCGCAGGTGGGCTTTTTTCACAAACCCCCGGGGGCAAGGCTGAAGCTGGTAGCTCAGAAACTGGAGCTGGCTGTCAGCATCAAAACACTGCTCAGTGACAGAGGCTGTATGGTCTGGGGCAGTCCAAGAAAATCATCCAACAGTGGAGGAAAAACTGTTCTGAAGCCTTCCCGCCTCCAGTGAAATTCCTTGGATGGGAAACCCTGGGGAGGGAGGGTCCCCATTCCCCCATCCCAAAGGGGCCCCTTTGGGCCGCTCACCCCGACAAGGGACAGTTTCCCTGGGGACGTCCTCGGACCCGCCCTGGGTACTCAGATATTTAGAAGATGTTCTGATATTCAGTGATTTTCAGAGTAGTGGTGTTAAAGTTACACATATGTATATGCAAAAATAAGAAAATAAACGAATTCCCATTCCTCCATCTAGAGAACACTACCCGTGTTACCTTTTTTGGTGTTTCTAAATAAAATCTTCAAACGAGATCATGCTGTTCCTGCTATGTAGTTACTTTTAATTCTCTCAGTGATGTCTTAGAGCACCTTCCTGTTTAAACGAGCGCCTGACGCTGCGTTCACGGGCAGTTTTACAATGGGATGCCGCAAAGGCATTTCAAGGCATAAAACAGAGCTCCACCGCACCCCGCAGGCACGTGGATCTGATTTGCCTCTGCTGCAGAGTTTGCTGAAATCGAGCTACCCCGCACCCCGCAGGCAGGTGAATCCGATTTTCCTCTGCTGCAGAGTTTGCTGAAACCGAGCTACCCCGCACCCCGCAGGCAGGTGAATCCGATTTTCTTCTGCTGCAGAGTTTGCTGGGGGCTAAGGGTGAGAACCGCGGGAACGAACGAATGCGCTGCAGTGTCGGGAAACACGGCCTACAGCGCCACCGTGTGGTCTCCGCGTCCCCAGTCCGGAGCCGCAGCCTACGCGCTGCTGACCCTGAGCCTGTGCCCTTCCTGCAGTCCCCAGGAGCTGACGCTATTCGGGTTTGTTTTTAAACACTCCAGCTGAGCAAGCATCTTCTCAGGACGTCCTGCGTGCTGCCCACACTCTCTTGTGTATGGTCCCCCAGGCCCGGCCGAATCCCTCCTGGGAGGGCTTCCCCGAAGTCTTCCTCCATCCTGGGCAGTGGCGAGGCTTGGCAGGAGGCCTCAGAGCTCTGTCAGGGCCGGACGGACCGCTGTCCTGGCCAGTGCAAGGACAGAAAGGAGGACGCCTTGGAGGGAGGTGGAGACCAGAGTCGTGAGCAGCCCTGAGGAATGCTGGCGAAGGGGCAGACATCCATCCCGCCAGCAGGAAGCCACGCCCAGCACGATGATGCTCAGCCTCAGTGATCCTGGCGGGAAAGACCGAGACAGAGCTTCTTCTCACACCCACCAGGCCGCCGGATCCAGCCAGCTCCCAAGGCCGTCTACACCCGGGCTTTCCTTCCCAGCTTCCTCGCTCTCAAATTCAGTTGAAAGTGGGTTTGTAAGATTGTATATCTAGAAAACCCCATCGTCTCAGCCCGAAATCTCCTTAAGCTGATAAGCAACTTCAGCAAAGTCTCAGGATACAAAATCAATGTGCAAAAATCACAAGCATTCTTATACACCAATAACACAAACAGAGAGCCAAACCATGAGTGAACTCCCATTCACAATTGCTTCAAAGAGAATAAAATACCTAGCAATCCAACTTACAAGGATGTGAAGGACCTCTTCAAGGAGAACTACAAACCACTACTCAATGAAATAAAAGAGGACACAAACAAATGGAAGAACATTCCATGCTCATGGGTAGGAAGAATCAAAATCGTGAAAATGGCCATACTGCCCAAGGTAATTTATAGATTCAATGCCATCCCCATTAAGCTACCAATGACTTTCTTCACAGAATTGGAAAAAACTACTTTAAAGTTCATATGGAATCAAAAAAGAGCCCGCATTGCCAAGTCAATCCTAAGCCAAAAGAACAAAGCTGGAGGCATCACGCTATCTGACTTCAAACTATACTACAAGGCTACAGTAATCAAAACAGCATGGTACTGGTACCAAAACAGAGATATAGACCAATGGAACAGAACAGAGCCCTCAGAAATACAACCTTCTGATCTTTGACAAACCTGACAAAAACAAGAAATGGGGAAAGGATTCCTTATTTAACAAATGGTGCTGGGAAAACTGGCTAGCCATATGTAGAAAGCTGAAAGTGGATCCCTTCCTTACACTTTATACAAAAATTAATTCAAGATGGATTAAAGACTTAAATGTTAGAACTAAAACCATAAAAACCCTAGAAGAAAACCTAGGCAATACCATTCAGGACATAGGCATGGGCAAGGACTTTATGTCTAAAACACCAAAAGCAATGGCAACAAAAGCCAAAATTGACAAATGGGATCTAATTAAACTAAAGAGCTTCTGCACAGCTAAAGAAACTACCATCAGAGTGAACAGGCAACCTACAGAATGGGAGAAAATTTTTGCAATCTACTCATCTGACAAAGGACTAATATCCAGAATCTACAAAGAACTCAAACAAATTTACAAGAAAAAAACAACCCCATCAAAAAATGGGCAAAGGATATGAACAGACATTTCTCAAAAGAAGACATTTATGCAGCCAACAGACACGTGGAAAAATGCTCATCATCACTGGCCATCAGAGAAATGCAAATCAAAACCACAATGAGATACCATCTCACACCAGTTAGAATGGCCATCATTAAAAAGTCAGGAAACAACAGGTGCTGGAGAGGATGTGGAGAAATAGGAACACTTTTACACTGTTGGTGGGACTGTAAACTAGTCCAACCATTGTGGAAGACAGTGTGGTGTTTCCTCAGGGATCTAGAACTAGAAATACCATTTGACCCAGCCATACCATTACTGGGTATATACCCAAAGGAATATAAATCATGCTGCTATAAAGACACATGCACACATATGTTTATTGCGGCACTACTCACAGTAGCAAAGACTTGGAACCAACCCAAATGTCCAACAATGATAGACTGGATTAAGAAAATGTGGCACATATACACCATGGAATACTGTGTAGCCATAAAAAATGATGAGTTTATGTCCTTTGTAGGGACATGGATGAAGCTGGAAACCATCATTCTCAGCAAACTATCACAAGGACAAAAAACCAAACACCGCATGTTCTCACTCATAGGTGGGAATTGAACAACGAGGACACTTGGACACAGGAAGGGGAACATCACACTCCGGGGACTGTTGTGGGGTGGGGGGAGGGGGGAGGGACAGTATTAGGAGAGATACCTAATGTAAATGAGGAGTTAATGGGTGCAGCACACCAACATGGCACATGGATACCTATGTAACGAACCTGCACATTGTGCACTTGTACCCTAGAACTTAAAGTATAATAATAATAATAATAAAAATCATGTTTACAAGCAAAAGCCACCCTCCAACCTTCTGTCATAGGAGTTTTAATCGTGTGAGGTTTCTAGCCCACGGGTGCCTCTCGCCAGCCCATGGCTCTCTGAGGCAGAAGCAGCCTTTCACTTTCCAAGGTAATGGCACCACCATCCTGCTTGGTGCCCGCCAGCATCTCCTTGTCACTCGAAAGGCAGTGTCCAAACCCCTGCCTATTACCCTGGGCCCTGTGGGTCTATCCCGGCAGCTCGCCAGCTGTGACCTCCTCAGACAGCCTCCTTTCCCCCAAATCCCAGCCTCAGTCCTTCGGATGCTTCCAGGTGGGAAGGCTCCAGCAGGCTCCAGGAGGAGCAGATGGAACTTGGGTGATCAGCCACCGGGCGTGGTGGCTCATGCCTGTAATCTCAGCACTGTGGGAATCCGAGGCGAGCAGATCACTTGAGATCAGGAGTTTGAGACCAGCCTGGCCGACATGGCGAACGTCTCTACCAAAAATACAAAAAAAAAAAAAAAAAAAAAAAAATTAGCTGGGCGTGGTGGCCTGCACCTGTAATCCCAGCTACTTGGGAGGCTGAGGCATGAGAGTCACTTGAACCCAGCAGGCAGAGGTTGCAGTGAACTGAGATTGCACCACTGCACTCCAGCCTGGGTGACAGACTGAGACTGTCTCAAAAACAAAAGGCGATCTGGAAGTTCTTGTTTTTGCTTTTTGTTTTTCCCCCTATGGAACCCTTTGCTCTGCAAAACAGAGGAGCATTTCTGTGGTGGGGCGCTGAGCTCCCCCCACCCCCCCAGAACTGCTGATCCCACCCTCATGTCTGCATTCTTGAGGTGGTCCTGAGACATGGCTTTGAAAAACACTGCTTGGGTCGGGTGCAGTGGCTCATGCCTGCAATCCCAGCACTTTGGGAGGCCAAGGTGGGAGGATTACCTGAGGTCAGGAGTTCAAGACCAGCCTGATCAACATGGTGGAACCCTGTCTCTACTAAAAATACAAAAATTAGCTGGGCGTTGTGGTGCATGCCTGTAATCCCAGTTACTTGGGAGGCTGAGGCAGGAGAATCGCTTGAACCCAGGAGGCAAAGGTTGCAGTGAGCCAGTATTGCACCACTGCACTCCAGCCTGGGCAACAGAGTGAGACTCCATCTCAAAAAAAAAAAAAAAAAAAGAAAGAAAAAGAAAAACGCTGCTTGAAGCAAGAAAGGAACACAAGGATTAAAAAGCTTAGACTTTTCCATATACCTGTTGGCCACTTGTATGTCTTCTGTTGAGAAATGATCTTTTGTCCACTTTCTATGGGATTATATATTTATCTATTTTTTTCTGTTGTTTGATTTCCTTGTCTATTCTGGATATTGGCCCCAAAAAGCAAGCGAAAAAATGCTCAACATCATGAATCATTGGGGAAATGCAGATCAAAACCACAATGAGATATCATTTACCCCAGTTCAGATGGCTTTAATTATAAAAAACAACCATAACAAATGCTGGCGAGGATGTGGAGAAAGGGGGCCCACACACACTATAGGTGGGAATGTAAATGAGCACAGCCACTATGGACAACAGGATCGAGTTCTTAAAAAATTAAAAATAGAGCTACCCTATGATGCAGCAATCCCCGCTGATGGGTATTTATCCAAAGGAAAAGGAATCCTGTGTGAAAGGGGATCTGCACCCCCCTGTTCACTGCAGCACAGTTCACAATGGCAAAGATATGGAGTGAAGCTGGGTGCCTATCAATGGATGAATGGATGCAGAACACGTGGTATCTGTACGCGATGGAATACTCTGCAGCCATACACAAGAATGAAATCATGTCGGTTGCAACAACATCGATGGAATTGAAGGCTGTCATGTCAAGGGAAGTAAGCCAGGGGTAGAAAGACAAATGTACCATGTTCTCACTCATTTGTGGGCACTGAAAGAGTGGCTCTCACAGAGGCAGAGAGTTGGCTGGTGCTTCCCAGAGGCTGGGCAGGGTGTGTGGGTGAGAGGCAGACAGAAAGTGAGGCTGGTTACAGGTCACAAACATGCAGTCAGGGGAAGGAGTAAGTTCCAATGTTCCATAGCACAGTTCACAGACCAAAGGCAACAATCATTTACTGTGTATTTATTTATTTATTTATTTATTTTAGACAGAGTCTTACTCTTGTCTCCCAGGCTGGAGTGCAGTGGCGTGATCTCGGCTCACTGCAACCTCCACCTCCTGGGTTCAAGCGATTCTCCTGTCAGCCTCCCGAGGAGCTGGGATTACATGTGTGTGCCACCATGCCTGGCTAATTTTTGTTTTCAGTAGAGATGGGGTTTTGCCATGTTGGCCACTCTGGTCTCGAACTCCTGACCTCAGGTGATCCACCTGCCTTGGTGTCCTAAAGTGCTGGGATTACAGGTGTGAGCCACTGCACCTGGTCCACTGTATCTTTCAAAATACCTAGAACTGGAATCTTCCCAACACAAATAAATAGTAGATGTTCGAAGTGATGGATATACTATATACCCTGATTTGATCACTACGTGCTGTGTGCACAATCAAAATATCACAACTGCCCCATAAATATGTACAATTATTATGTATCAATAAACTCTTTTCAAAACAATTTAGATTTGATTACAAAGACATTAAAACCTGTGACACTTCAAAAAACACCATAACAAAACAAGCAAAATTCAACAAAAACCGGAAGCACGCTGTGACAGTTTTGACATCTGATGTCCTCAGGGTCTAGAGGTCTTACGGGAAGAAGGAAGGCACAATCAAATGAAGTTAGATGTGGACATAGAATCACAACAACCCAGGAAGATGCAATTTGAGTTTTAACGATGAATTTAGCAACTTGCTTAAAAATAGTAATAGTCAATGTTGGGAAATATTCAGAGGAATATGCATTTTCAGATACTACTAGCAAAAGTATTAGTACAATTTTGTTCTGGAGAGGAGTTGGTAATATGCACCAGAAGCCTTACAATTTGGCTGACCTAGTAATACTACCTTTAGGACGATAAACTGGCAAGTGGTCAAAATCCGCTCTGTGGCCCCTTGCTGCATGGCCAAGAGCTCAGAATGGTTCGTGGTTACATTGAAAGGGCTGTGAAAACAATTAGCAAATAAGGAAGAGTGTGTGGTGGAGACCATCTTCCCTGTCCCCGCCCCCAGCACAATATTGACTCTCTAGCTCTCTGCAGAGCACGTCTGCAGACCCCTGATCTATGTAGAGGAGTAAAGAGGGAAGCAACAAAACGGTCCAGGTGTTCATTTTGCAGCATTTAGAAAATGTTGGTAAAAATAAAATAGAGAAGTAAAGGGCCTGAATGTCCATCTTTCCAACCTCATGGAAGTAGTTCAATCGATTCTGGCAAATGCAAATCCTGCCATGTTCAGCAGCCACTACAGGTGGACAGTGCTGCTGAAGAACTTTCAGTAACATGAGAAAACACTCATGAGAGGGTCGTGCTAAGTGAGAGCATTAAGTTATACAGACGACTTTATTCCAATTTTAATTTGAAGGTGTATAAATAGAAAGAAATTGAAAGAAAGAAAATACTTGAACATCTTAATTACTGGGTGTTCATCCCGGGTGTGGGGAAGCAGGGGCTGCGGGTGAGGGTGGTGGGGGGTGTGAGGAGTTTGGGGGGGGTGGGAGGGGATCCCTAAAGTGACAGAGTCCTGGGAGCCCAGGGCTTGGAAGCTCACCACCTGGCAGTGCAGCCATGGGATCCAGCTGGACTCGCTAGACACTCACGTGCCGTGAGGGCTGGGGTGGGTCCTGGGGAGGGCAAGGCCAGAAAAGGGTGGGGCTGGGGAGAGTAGGGTCAGGGGAGGGTGGGGCTGGGGAGGATGAGGCCTGGGGAGGGGTGAGGCCTGGGGAGGGGAGGGCCTGGGAAGAGTGGGGGATGGGGAGGTGTGAGGCCTGGGGAGGGGTGAGGCCTGGGGAGGGTAGGGCCTGGGAAGAGTGGGGGATGGGGAGAGGTGAGGCCTGAGGAGGGGTGAGGCCTGGGGAAGGTGGGGCTGGGGAGGGGTGGGGCTTGGGAGGGATGAGGCCTGGGGAGGGGTGAGGCCTGGGGAAGGTGGAGCTGGGGAGGGGTGGGGTTAGAGAGGGCGGGGCTGGGGCAGGGCAAGGCTGGGGAGGGATGATGCCTGGGGAGGGGTGGCCTGGAGAGGCCAGAGCTGGGGAGGGTACGGCTGGGGAGGGATGAGGTCTGGGGAGGAGTGGGGCTGGGGGAGAGCGGGCCTGTGGGGCAGGGCCTATGGGGGCATGGGGCCTGGGTCCTTGGGGTCTGGGACAGTGTCACTCTTCCCTTCCTTGGCTCATCCTGTGACCCGCAGAGCCTCTGCCAGGCCCTGGGCTCCTGCTGGGCTCCTGCTGAGAACAAGGCAGCCTGGTTTTTCTTTGACCTCCTGCCCCCAAGGTTGATGAGGGGATGGAGGGTCTGCAGCAATGGCCCAGACAGGGTGGAAGTTCCCTGGGGAAGAAAAGGATGCTGGAGTGGGTGGGTGGTCAGGGACCTTTCGAGAGGAGGGGTCTCAGGGTGAGGGCTCCTCAGGCCCCCGAGTGTGGGGCAGGGTGGATGCACGAGCAGAGGCCGTGGGGGAGGTGCTGGGCCAGGGGAGGGCAGAGCCCATTCTTAGGAGGAGCCTGAGGTGGAACAAGAACAGATAAATTCTCAGGGGGAATGGGGTCCCTCACATGGGGGGTCCTGGAACAACCCGTGGCGGCCCGTCCCTCTCCCTGTTCCTGCCTGCCCCTCTCCCTGCTCCCGCCCCACTTCCGTGCTTCCCAGAGGGCCAGGCTGGCCACGCTGTCACTAACCCACTCCAGGGACCACATGAGTGTAACGTGGATGTAGGAGAGAGCCAGGGCTTGGAAGTCCACGATCTGGCCGTGTGGCCACGGGATCCGGCCAGCCTCGCAGGACGCTGTGAGGCGGGGCGAGGGCTGGGTGCAGGGAGGATGCTGTGGGTCCCCCAGGTGCCCTGTGCAGGACAGTAGCCAAGTGCTCCCAGGGGCCACCCTATGTCACACCCAGTTTGGGGGGCCCTGAGGGCAAAAGGTCCAGGCGAGGACATCAGGAGTGCCCTCCCTGTTGGAAGCTGGCCTGGCCCTCCTTCCCCACAACTGGGTTTTAGGTTGGGGCAGGAGGGAGGGACTTAGGAATGAACACGATCAGAGTAGCCTCTGTTCCTGCTTTCCTTGGGCCCCCACCAGCCTGGTGACTTGCTGGGGGGACATGAGGAAGATGGGGTGTGGCTGAGGCTTGGGTGGTGGGGAAGAGCCAGCTTGGGCTGAGTCTCTCTCCGTGAGGGGAGGGACCCTGGCAGGCCACGCTGAGGCCTCACAAGAAACATGTGGTTGATGCTTTCCAAAACAGGCCCTTGGCATTTGGGTGACAGCCAGGCAGAGCTAGCCCGGTGGTGGAAGCCACTGACAGCACTGGTTTCCCGATGAAAACTTGACGTTCCTGTTTTGAGACGCAGCTGGGGAGACTGGGAGCTGGGTCCTCTCCGAGTGCCAGGTCAGCCGATGGCGTGTGACCTCAAGTGTGGGATGGGGTCCCCTGTCCAGGGGTCTGAGCTTCTCACGCTTCTGGGCCCTCCGTGCTCCAGCGTTCTCAGGTTCTCTTTTTTTGGGGGGACCTTGTGGGGGCCACACATCGCGCCTGACTCCCCAGAGGGCTGGACCTGGCTGCTGCCTCCCCCTCCCCGGGAAGCGGCTGGCCAGTGCATCAGGGAACACAGGTCTCTTTCCTCTGTCTTCCTCCATCAGGCTCCGGAAACGCTTTCCCCAGAGAAGACGCCCGACAGCAGGGGCTGCCTCCCGTGGCTTTTGTGACCCAGCCTGTTTCTTCATCCAAGCTGCATCCTCTCGGTGGGGGTGTCTGCACCTGGGGTGTGTGTGAGAGAGTGAGGGAGCGTGCCTGTGCCTGTGTGCGTGCATCTGTGTTCCTGCGGGCTGTGCCTCTATGTGCACGTGTGTGCAGCCATGCATGCGTGTTCACACGTGTGGAGTGTGTGCATGAGTCCGTGCCTGGATGTTGCAGGTGGTGAGGCTGGCAGAGCGTCCTGACCCCTCGGGCCCCAGGCCTTGTCCCTCTTCTCCGTGTCCCAATCTTCCTTCAACCGCCCGCCCCGCCCCTGCCTTTGGTGTCCTGGAGTCCCCACCAGCTCTGGGTACCAGGGCGCCGGGCAGGGCGGGAACTAACGGGCACAGTCTGTTGGGTCAGGATGACTGAAAACAGGCCCTGTCTTCAGTTTAGGCTCAGGCGGAAACCCCCCGGGGTCTCTGGGGGCTGCGGTCGGTGCCAGGGGTCCCGGGCAGCTGCCTGAACGCGCACAGCGGCTCCTGCCCCCGCAGCCTCCGCCCCGCGCCCGCGCCCGCATCCGCGTCCGCGTCCTCGGGCCGGCAGCGCCCCCTGGTGCCGCCTCGGGTCTGTGCAGGGCCGGGCGGGCTGCGCTGAGCATCTGCAGACGCCTCCATGGCTGACGAGGTCTTCTACAGATCAATGGGCGATCAACAGCTGGACACGTAGCAGGGGGCATCCAGGTGGCCTAAGAGAATTCAGTAAGGCCGACTGCAGGCCGAGGGTCACCGGGAACTGACCTGGAAGGAGTGGATGTGCCGCCCCAAGACCACTCTGTTCCAGGTGCTTGGCCCTGGCCATGGAGCCCTTGGACTTGTTTCTTTAGCTGCAGTAAGTGGGGTCCCGGTGCTGAGCAGAAGACCCTGTGCTGTGGTCCCTGTGCTCTCGGGCAGCTGTGGGAGGAACTCTGACCTTTGGGGACCCTGGGCCCCTACCCTGTTGGTTCCTGCTCTGGGCTGCCGAGGGCTGGGTGCTGTGTTGCATAAAGGGCCATATGGGTAGGGCTTCTGTGTCCTCTGAGTCAGGCACTGCACCCTTATGCTCCCCTCAGGGGCCACACCACCTGCAGTGGTCCCTGGAGAGCAGAGGAAAGGTTCCCCTGGGCCAGATGGGAGCAACGGGTGGGCGTCCTCCCCACTGACTGGTGGAGGGGGGCCTGGCTCTGCAGGAATGGGGGGGCCAGGGGCTTTCCCTCCAGGAGTGGTAACGGATCAAAGAACAACTACCCCAAACCAGACCCGACTCAGCACACACCTTACCCAGAGCTCTAAAGACACCAGAGTGGGGAGTAGAGAGAGAAAGAGACTGACAGAGATAGACAGAGGGAGAGATTCAGAGCAAGGTGGGGCGGGGGTGGGAGAGGAGGAGAGATCCCAGTCCTTCTCACCTCACAGACCTCTCGGGCCAACTTGGCCCCACCCCCACCATCCACTCTCCAACCCCACCCCCACCCGCCCCCTGGGTTGAGCAGAGACCTCTGGGACATGGTCATCTCCACACAGAGCCTGTCCCAGAAGGCAGGAACCCGTCCCTGCCCCAGCTTCTGGCTGGCAGAGCTGTGTCAATGATTTCCTAGCCAGTCGACCCCAGGAAATGGCATTCCGTGGGGTCAGGTGGCTCCTCAGTGCCTCTTCCCGGCTTTTCACGTAAAATCATGGCAGGCAGCATCAGGCAGTGTCCCACACCCCTACAAGCTCAGGGGGAAGCCACCTTTACTCACAGGGCCAAAATGTGGGCGCAGGCTCCCCTCTGGAGTGGACGCGCTGAGGGCATACCCAGGTCCTGGCCACCTCAGCCACATCAGAGCAGCACACAGGGCCGGGTGTGGGTGGCCTCTGCCCCTCCACCACACCAGGCATGGCTCGGAGCCAGGCCGGAGGGAGGGCATCAGCTCTGCAATGCATCGAGTAGTTTCCACCCTTGGCTGTGAAGAGCAGCGTTTCCTGACAGAAGTTTCTAGCACATGTGTGCTGGCGAGGATGCTGTCATCTACTTGCTGGGCACACACTGTACCAGGCTGAGGGGAGGCCCCCAAAGATGTGCAGCCCCTCAAAGCTGTGAGTGCCGCCTTAGACGGCAACATGATGACAGGTCTGGAGCAGGGAGAGTCTCCCGGGTCACCCACCTGCACCCTGTGCTGGGCCAGGGGTTGGCCCCCCAACCCCAGATTCACATCCCTCCCCACACCTTAGAATGGGACCCTGTCTGGAAATAGGCATTGCAGACGTGATTAATTAAGATGTGGTTATCCTGGAATAGGGTGGCCCTGATCTAGTATAACCCGTGTCCTTACGAGAAGAGGAGACACAGGGAGGAGGGCGCCATGAGCGGAGAGGCCCAGCGGGGCCAGGAGCCCACCGAGGGCCACCAGGGGCTGCCGGCCACAGCAGATGCTGGACGGCAGCTGGCCCGACTCTCAGCCTCCAGGAGGTACCAGCCCAGTTCACCGCTATGGATTCCAGATCTTGGCCTCCAGAACTGCAGACAAGCGTGGACTGTTGCAAGCAGCTGGTGTGGGTGGTTTGCTCTGGCTGCCCAGGAAACTCACACAGGTCCTCACTGCAAAGACAATGCCCTTGCGAGGGGGAGGCAGGAGAAGGTGGCCGGTGAGCGAGGATGGAAGTGGAGAGACCCTGTAAGACACTGTGTGGCTGACTCTGCGGGTGGAACCAGCTGCTTCTGTGGAAACTCCTTTCAAGAAGGCCTTTTCGGAACCACCTCTCTTTAGGGACAGACCATGGTGTGACTCATTTCCTGTACAGCAGCTAAGGTGACCCTCACCTTTCACATTCCCACTGCACGTCTGGGTTTACAGATCCGTCGGCTCTGGCCCGGCCTGCAGGTGCGGGCTGCTCAGGCCCTGTCCGATGCCTGCAGCTCCTCCTTCCCCTCTGGTCCACCCTGGGGCTGCCCCCGTCCTTCCTAAACGTGCAGCCCCTCCTGTGCCATGGCCCAGAACCGAAGCCACTTGCCCAGGAGGCGCTGTGGGCAGAAGGTGGGGGCCCATGGTACTCTTAGGGGCCTCCCAAAGTGCTTCCATTTCTTTTAAAATAAGAAAAATATAAACTTTTAGGTCAAAACAATGTTTTACTCTAAAATAATGTTTCATCTTTATACTATGGGTGTCAATGCTCACAGCGTTCCCTGTCTGTGGTGTTGGGGGAACCGTAAGTCACAGCGTGGCCCTGCCCAGAATGTGCCTTCCACCTGCGGTCCCCACCTCACTGTCCTATCCTGACAAGGGCTTCTCAACTTCCAAACCTCAGCTGTCTGTCTTCAGTGCCTTGTGACTGCCATAACAACTAGGATTAATTCTTTCCCAATTCTGAAGGGCAGAAGTCCAAAATGAGGATGCCGTGGGGCTGGTTCCTTCCGGAGGCACTTCTGCTACGGACTCAGTGTCATCCTCAGATTTGTAAGCTGAAGCCCCCAGCCCCCACAGTGATGGTCTTAGAAAGCAGGGCCTGTGGGGGGTCACGAGGGTGGAGTTCCCAAGATGGGATTTGTGTCCTTGTAAGAGGAGGACCACACCAGCGCGCTCCCTCTTTCTCTGCCCGTCTCTCTTTCTCTGTCTCTGGCTCTCCTTCTGTTTCTGGCTCTCTCTGCCATGTGAGGACAGAGTGAGAAGTCGCCTACCCCAAGCCAGGAAGAAGGAATCGAGTGGGCTGGGACCTTAATCTTGGCGTGTGCAGGCCCCAGGACTGTGAGAAGTCAGCCTCTGTTGTTTGAGCCTCCGGTTGGCGTTTGTTGACTGTCGGAGCTGATAGAGTCACCTGCATGCCTCTCCCAGCCTCTGGCGGTGCCAGCGGTTCGTGGCGCTCCATGACCGTGGCTACGTCTCTGCCTCTGCCTTCTCGGCCTCCTTCTCCCTGCATCTCTTCATGTCGTCTTCACTCTGTGTCTCTGTTTGCCCTTCCGGTGAGGGCACAAGTTGTGTCTGGGTCCCAGGGCTGATCGGGGGGCCCAAGTAACAGACTGTGCTGTCTTACTGTCGTGCCGAGATCACGGTGTGGGCAGGACCATGACCCTCCCGAAGCTCCAGGGAGTCCCTTCCCGGCCTCTCCCAGGCCCTGGTGCTGCCAGCTGTCCTTGGTGGGTGGATGCCTGCCATAGTTTGGACCCTCAGTCAGTTGCTGTTTGGAAAAATAAGCGAAGCTGGAATCCCTACCTCCTGACAAAACCTTGTCCAGCCCCCGTGTGGGGCACATGTGCTAAGTCCCCTTAAAACCTCGTATTTCTTATTTTTATTTTTATTTTCTTCTATTATTATTATTTTTTGAGATGGAGTCTCACTCTCTTGCCCAGGCTAGAGTGCAGTGGCATAATCTCAGCTCATTGCAACCTCTGACTCCTGGGTTCAAGCAATTTTCCTGTCTCAGCCTCCTGAGTAGCTGGGACTACAGGTGCCCGCCACCACACCCAGATAATTTTTGTATTTTTAGTAGAGATAGGGTTTCACCAATTGGTCAGGCTGGTCTCAAACTCCTGACCTAGGGTGATCCACCGACCTTGGCCTCCCAAAGTGCTGGGATTACAGGTGTGAGCCACCGTGCCTGGCCAAAACCTCCTATTTCTAATTCCCCTGACTTGGGGTGTGAGCTCACCCCTCCTAGGTGACAGTGCACCTGCTCCGCTTTGCAAAGTATTAGGACTGAAGTGTGTCCCTTCTGCTTCGTAATTACCCATGGACTCTGTTGTCCCACACCATGTTTGCGTAGTGAACACGGCTGTTAATGCCCATGTACTTCTGTTCATGCACAAAGGCTTAAATGGTTAAACATCTAAAACAAATATGCTCAGTGAATGGAAATCAAACCTATTTCCTTTTAATTTCAGAGTTGTCTGGGGAAAGTGGACTTGAAAGACGTTGAAATTGGATAGGTAATTATTTCACGTGCACCTACACGAGAAAGCAAAGAATGCGCAAATTATTTGCAACATTTTGTAAGCACTGAAATTAATGTAGTGTGAATTTGTCATTTCTACCAAAAGCTACATATTTTCTATATTATAATTTAATCTTTTTAATGTAAAAAGAATAGAAATTTTGCCCTTTCTGGCCTCTCAGGAAGCAGGAACTAGTGTATCTAATTATCTGAACACATAAGAACATAAAGGAATAGCAAGTAGTGGAATTATAAATTGGCTGGAACAACTCCATGTTTTCTGATTAAACTCTCTTTCTGGGGCCCTTAGCAATCATGTTGCCCCTATGTTCATAGTAATTGCATGTGTCAAAGCTGAGGCTTTGTGTAAATGGGACTGAACGAGTTACAATTTTAATTTAGAAGGAGATAACTGTGTCCGAGCTAGCAGGCCGGTCGGCAGGTTGGGAGTCTGGTGGAGTGGAGGGCAGAGGCCCCAGGGCGTCAGGTTGATGGCGGGCGGAGATCTAATCAGGCCACATCACAACAGCGGAATTGTTAAAAAAGAGAAACGCAATTTACCAACACAAAACCAGCCACCTGCTCTCTTGCCTGCGTTATCCATGTAAAGGAGGGCGTCTAATTTTTTTCATAGCTCGAGGGCAATGAATTTTAACAATGGATACCGCCTTGATCATCAAAACGGTAACAGGCTTAAAATGAGATCTTTTGGATAGACTGGAATCTTAGAAACAAAGCAAAATTCTGCTTTTAACTTTTAAAATGCTCACGAAATGCAGGGGAGTAGCCACTCCTTTATAATTTTTTTGAGGAATCTCAGGTCCATGGATGTTTGAGGTTGCTTTTTACGGAAGGGCGTATTCGATTCTCCTAAGCAGGGTGTGCTGACTCAGTCATTCAAAGGAAAAATCCAACAGGCAGGAGCACCTCTGCTTCTGAACCCAGAGGGTTCTCTCTCTAAGGCTGGACGGATTCATAGCAAGGTCTGTATCGGGAAGCACCGACTTAGTCACAGGTGGACCCAGTGATGCTGAGGCTGAGCCTCCGCCCACTCCGGCACCCATGTGGCCCAGGGCTCGCCGCCACACTTGTGTCCTTCCCGTGGGCTCTGAGCACAGCCCTCTCCCAGGGCAGGGAGGGTGGCCGCGAGCCGGTGGGTGCGCTGGTGCCGGCTGCTCCATTCTGAGCTCCACTCCTGTCTCTTCCAGCTCAGCTTTCCTGCTGGCATCTCATTTTTGGCACATAAAAAGCCAGCATTAAAGAAACTCTCCTACTTAGACAAGGGAGGCGGAGCTGGGGACAGGATTTGCAGGACTTCAGACTTCATGGCTGTCTGGGTCTGCTCAGCCCTCCCTAACAGGATGCCACAGGCTGGGGGCCCCAAGAACAGATGTGGGTTTCTCACAGGAGGCCGGGGGTCTGAGGTCCGGGTGCCGGCAGGGTTGGGGTCCAAGGAGGGCCCCCTTCTGGTTCACAGATGGCCCCGCCTCCCTGTGTCCTCACATGGCAGAGAGAGAGGAGGCTCTGGTGCCTCTGCTCATATGAGCCCTAATCCCATCACAAGAGCTGCACCTTCATGGCCTCATCTAACCCTCGTTATTTCCCAAATACCACCGAGGCCATCTTGCTGGGGCGAGGGCTTCAGCGTGTGAATTCTGGGGCGGGGGCGCATCAGTCCGCAGCAGCTGCGTGACATGCTTGAGGGAAAGCAGCAGGGGCCCTTCCCCCCACCGACCCCAACCCCGCCTGGCCCAGCGCACTCCTCTGTCAGGGGCTGCCCGGCTGCCTTGTGCCTGTGACCCAGGACCCCAGAGTGAGTCTCTGTGGGTGCTGCCCTGATTCCACTGGACACACGCCATCATCCCTGCCTTAGGGACGAGGAGGCAGACGGGTGGCACTCACTCGAACTGCCCCACTGACCAGGAGCTAGGGCTGGCTGGAGGCTGTCTGCCCCCTGGGCTCCTGGTGGCAGTCTCCTAACCACCTCGTGGGCCCGAGGGTGGCAGCTTCTGCCCCCGAGAGGTCACCCACCAGATGGGGGGTTCCCTGCTGGTCTGCGTGGGTGTCTGTGGGAAAAGGCCTCCGATCAGGAAGAATGATCCGCACATTTATGAACAAAAATCTTCCAACTTTTGAGACATTCTGCCATTCTGTGCAAACTCTCTGTGCCTGTGGCTTATTTGTGGCAAGAGCAGGGAAGGGCTCATGGCTCCCTCCTGCACAGCAGGACATGGCGGAAGGACAGGCGAGAACGCCTCCTCAGCGAGGGACGGAGGCCAAAGAGGCCTGCTGAGTGTCCTGATGTCAGGAGCAGGTTCCCGTCCCCGGACCCAACCCCAAGTCTCAGCTCCCACTCTTCCCGCGGGCCTCCGGTGGTGCCATCAGGTGAGGCTGGGTTGACTTTGTGTTGTGTGTGTGTGTTCGTGTGTCTGTTGTCACCAGCATCAAGGAATACTGTGGGAAATGTTATTATCAATGAAAGTTGAAACAATTTGGCAAATAACAGATTCAAATGGTAGACAGGTTTTGTTTTTTCGTGCTGGGATTATTACATTGAATTTTTAAGCTGTGAGGCACACAAACAAGAGGAAGAAGGATGCGCTGGCCAGAAGCGCAGGTGGCTCCAAGCGAGAGAATCCCTGTCCCCTAGCACCAGCCTTCTGTCATTACCAAAATACTCCTGGCCACCCCATCCTTTTGTCATGAGCCACGTAGAGTCCTTACACACCTGTTTTGCCCCTGAAAGTGAGCTAGAGACCAAAATGATTAGATTCTAAAATGACCAAGACCCACAGAGCCTAGAGGACACTAGGCCGCAAGACTGAAACACGATTCTTCAGGGCGCCGAGGTGGAGCGGGCTGTCCTCACCCACTCAGCACAGCGACAGCCGTGACCTTGAGAGGGGCTCCGGGCCCTCCATTTGGCTGCTGTGCTGCTGGTGAGGAACCCCAGGGATGCTGGCCTTGAGAGGGGCTCCGGGCGTCTGATTTGGCTGCTGTGCTACTGGGGAGGGACCCCAGGGATGCTGGCCTTGAGAGGGGCTCCGGGCGTCTCATTTGGCTGCTGTGCTACTGGGGAGGGACCCCAGGGATGCTGGCCTTTTGGAGTGGCAGGTGTGGGCCTTGGCACCAAGGTCCCCTGGAAGCTCAGCTGCTCCTGGCAGCCCCGAGCTCAGGCCTCCACGGGGCTTTGCATTTCTCAGCATCCACACAAGGGCCTTCTCCATGGCAAACCTGCTTTGTTTGTGGCACTTTGTTTTCAGGGGGCGGGGGCGGGGGGGTGGCTATCAGAGCTCTGAGCATTGCAACTTTCCTTTTCTGAAACACGTGGAACCAGAGGACTGTGTCCTCACGGACACGCTGGGAGCCCCTGTTTCTCCCACCTACGTCATTTTACTTCCGGCCTCCACTCTTGGTGTCCATTGCAGGCTGAGCAGTTTGCTTTCAGAAGCCCCTAAGGTCCTAACTTGTGCGGTCTGAGCCAGAAGGGATTGAGGAGCCTGTTTAGCCCCTGCTGGGGGATTTCTCCCGCAGCAGGCCCAAGAGTGGGTGCCAGGCACCCTGGGGGTGGGGGACACCTTGGACCAGGCTGCTCCTGCACACCTTCCCGCAGTCCCCCGGGTCTGGGTCCATGAGCTACGGCCACAGCCTCCTGTGGCCCCTACTGTGATCCGGGCCACCCCAGCTCCCGGCAGAATAAAGGGCAGCGGCAATGCGTGTCCAGTAAGGCTTGTCACAAGCTGACTTCCCTATAAACTCAGGTGACCTTCCCATGCCCACAGGGACCTCCTGGCCCTGGAAATGCCAAACTTTCACCCTATAGTCCCTGCCCCTGGACAGCCTGCCGCCACCCGCTGCTGATCCTTCCAAAGGCGTCCCTCCCCAGCAGGGTTAGGATGCTCTCCTGGGTCGTGTCAATGAAGTTCATGTCGGCCTAAAATGTGTGGTCTTCCCGCGGTGCTGCCCGTCCTGCTGGCTGGACCGGACATCTTTGAGGAGGGAGAATCAGAAGCTGACCTCTGCATGCCCAGCCGCCCCTCCGCGCCGGGCACCACTCAGCACGTGGGCGGGAGTGGACGCCGCTCCATCTTCAGGACACTTTTACTTTCTGGACGTAGTCCTGCCTGTTGGGATGCCGAACAGCAGATCCGGTCCTTTTCCACAAGACAGCGTTCCAGATGCCGGGAAGCAGACACTCCGTCCCAGTGCTAGTTGGCTGCGTGACAGAGGACACAGGTGAGGCCGAGAACACAGCAACGTGTCCCACACTCCTGCAGGCTGGGGACATGCAGACGAAGTGTGTCCCTGTGTCTGTGTGCATCCCTGTGTCTGTGTGTGTCCCTGTGTCTGTGCGTGTCTCTGTATCTGCGTGTGTTCACGTGTCTGTGTGTGTCCGCGGGTCTGTGTGTGTCCCTGTGTCTGTGCGTGTCCCTGTGTCTGTGTGTATCTACGTGTGTGTGTCCTCATGTCTGTGTGTCCCTGTGTCTGTGTGTTTCCCCGTATCTGTGTGTCCGTGTATCTGTGTGCCCTGTGTATATGTGCATGTCCATGTTTCTATGTGTGTCTGCACGTCTGTGTGTCCCTGTGTGTCCGCGTGTGTGTGTCCCTGTGTCTGTGTGTGTTCCTGTGTCTGTGTGTGTCTCTGTGTCTGTATTTGTCTTTCTCTGCGTGTCTGCATGTCTGTGTGTCCGGTCCCTTCCTGCATCAGAGCCGGGGTGTGTCAGGTCAACCCCAGCCCGATTCTGAGCTATTCTGACAAACGGTCATTGTGAGTGTGGTCCCGACCTTCCCTGGGGGCCATGTGGTACGATATGGCCTGGGTGGGGCTGAGACCTGGAGGGGCCGCACTGAGCCAGAGCCCCCTCCGGGCTGCTGCCCCCACAGTGTGTGAGGGTGGCACGTGTCCCGCCCTCCTTACAGGCTGTATACCCCCACGGCGAGTGTCTCCTTGCAGTTGAGGGCTGGCGCTGAGATTGAGCTTTCGGGGTTGGTGAGGACGAACCTGTGTCTCCAGATGTGAGAGGCAGGAGCTGGGAGGTCAGGGGGTGGCTGGTTCCACCTCCAAAGTCCCTCCCAGATGGTGAGTGGACAGAGGAGTCCTCCTGGCGGGGGCAGCGGTGAGTGGACGGAGGGGTCCTCCTGGTGAGGGGCAGCGGTGAGTGGACAGAGGGGTCCTCCTGGCGAGGGACAGTGGCGAGTGGACAGAGGGGTTCTCCTGGTGAGGGGCAGCAGTGAGTGGACATGGGGTCCTCCTGGCGGGGGCATCAGTGAGTGGACGGAGGGGTCCTCCTGGTGAGAGGCAGTGGTGAGTGGATGGAGGGGTCCTCCTGGCGGGGGCAGTGGTGAGTGGACATGGGGTTGTCCTGGCGGGGGGCAGTGGTGAGTGGATGGAGGGGTCCTCCTGGCGGGGGCAGGGGCAGTGGTGAGTGGACATGGGGTTCTCCTGGTGAGCAGGAGACAGCCCCCGTGGGGCTTTGGCAAAGTGGCCTGTCTTCTCTTCATGCTATTACAATGGGCTACACTGGCTGCATCTTGTTACATTGTGTCACATCATGAGACACTAAGATCCCTTTAAATTAAGATTCTAAGATTTGATGAATTTCCTGCTGAGTTTCTTGAAACACCATTTTGTTCAGAACCACAGGACCTGTGTTTTATTTCTTCAAGGAAGGTGGACACAAAAGTAACAGCAGGAGGGAATACTTGTCTATGCGGGTTATGTCAAGTCTACAGTTAGCTCTCTGTCACTCCACAGACTGGACATGACAGCCACAAAGGTTTCAATATACCCCCTGCACTATTGTTTTGATCCAAGAGCACATGGCTATTGAAAGGTTCTGTCTGTCTGAGAGAATGATTCTCATCTGCTCTGTCTTACAGTAGCCATTTCCTAATGGCTACTGTATAATATAACACCATGTTATATTATGGTGTTATTTTTAATAATTTCTCAGTCCTCAATACAAATAGATATTTACTAAGCCCTTCCTGTATCAGCTCATGTAATCCCCAGTCCCAGGGAGTAAACACTGTGATTATCCCCAACTGAGGCAGGGAGACCTGAGAAACATGCCCAAGTTTGCCATGGGTGGTGGTGGAGAGCGGCTGCTGAACCTGGCAATCTGACTGCAGAGGGTGCCCTAAAATTGCTCCACCATGCTGCCTTGCCATGGCAACAGTTACCCCAAATGTCCCCTTTGGGAGTGCAAGGTCCTCAAAGCCAGGGACTTCTTTTTCCAGTTTCATGCATGCCATACCTCCCACAGAGCTTTGCCTGGTTTCTACTGTATAGTGAAGGCTGCAAAAACATTTGGTAGTGAATGAATGAAGGAAGGAAGGTGAATTGGTTCATGGGCCCCACTGCAGTTGAGTTGCAAAAGGTGGCCTCTTGCATTCCATCTAGTCAAGCTGTGCTCCCGCTCCTGGGTCTGCAGAGGAAGGGGCAGCTTCCAGTGAAGGGAGCTGGTTTTCTCAGTGGGTGGTGGCCCCAATGACGCAAACGTGAGCTGCTTTGCCTTGAGACATCCTCTGGCCTTGTTGCCTGAAGACGCTCTGTTCCTTCTGCTGACAGGAGAAGGAAGCATGCTGAGGCTGGTGTTCGGGAGCCCCTGGGGATGGAGGAATGCCGCAGGCTCCTCTGTACACCCACCATACCCTGTCCCGCCTGGCCCTGCGGCTGTAGGGAGTGCTCACCATCATCATGGCAGCCCTCCAGGAACAGGGTGTCTGGCCTCTGTGCTGAGGGCTGGAGAGCCAAGGGAAGGGCCAGGTGAGAGCGTGGAGGTCCTGGTGAGAACACTTAAGTCCAGGTGAGAAAGTGGAGGTCCAGGTAGAACATGGGGAAGTCCAGGTGAGGATGTGGAGGTCCAGGTGAGAACATGTGGAGGTCCAGGTGAGAAGATGGGGAAGTCCAAGTGAGGATGTGGGGAGGTCCAGGTAGGATGCAGACGTCCAGGTGAGGACATAGAGGTCCAGGTGAGAAATGGGGAGGTCTAGGTGAGAACATTTGGAGGTCCAGGTGAGAATGTAGAGGTCCAGGTGAGAATGTAGGGGAGGTCCAGGTGAGGACATGGAAGTCCAGGTGAGAATGTAGAGGTCCAAGAGAGGATGCGGAGGTCCAGGTGAGGATGCGGAGCTCCAGATGAGGATGCGGAGGTCCAGGTGAGGATGCGGAGCTCCAGGTGAGGATGCAGAGGTCCAGGTGAGAACATGTGGAAGTCCAGGTGAGAAAGTGGAGGTTCGGGTGAGGATGTGGGGGTCCAGGTGAGGACATAGAGGTCCAGATGAGAACATGAAGGTCCTGGTGAGAACGTGAAGGTCCAGGTGAGAAAGTGGAGGTCCAGGTGAGAATACAGGGAGGTCCAAGTGAGAACGTGGGGCAGTCCAGGTGAGAATGTGAAGGTTCAGGTGAGGATGTGGAGGTCCAGGTGAGAAGGTGGGAATCCTGTGTCAGGTGTCTCCCACAAAGCGGCTGGCCCTGGGCTGCCCCTGGAGAGTCCCTGGTCTCCTTGTGAGATGGGGGTGTCCAATCTTTTGGCTTCCCTGGGCCACACTGGAAGGAGAATTGTCTTGGGCCATCCACGCCAACATCTATGATTTTTTGATTGTTTGGATTATGGCAATTTTAGCAGGAGTGAGGCGGCATCACATCGTGGTTTTGATTTGCATTTCCCGGATGATTAGTGACGTTGAGCATTTTTCCATATGCTTGTTGGCCATCTGTGTATCTTCTTTTGAAAATTGTCCATTCATGTCCTTAGCCCACTTTTTGATGGGATTGTTTGTTTTTTTCCTGCTGAAAAAAATCTCATAATGTTTTAAGAAAGTTTGCGAATTTGTGTCGGGCCGCATTCAGAGCCATCCTGGGCCGCACGCTGCCCCAGCAGTGGGTTGGACAATCTTGTTCTAAGGGGAACTCTTTATAGAGCAGGGGTAGGCAGGGTGGGGCGGGGGCAGAGGGTGTCCCCGTCCAGCCCGGACTGGTTGAGATGGGGGGATCCCGTGTCTCCTGCCTGCCTGTGGCACCTCCTAGAAGGCAGCACCTTCCAGCTCAACTCCAGCGGCTGCAGGGAAGGGGCGGGCGGCGGGAACTCCACGGTCCCTGGGCTCCCGGGCCTCTAAAGGGCGCTCTGCAGGCTGCAGGCGGTGGCCCCAGGGCTGCGTCTCCCACCCTCCTCCTGCGCCCCAACCCAGGCCTGGCACGACACTTCTCCCTCGCGCTCTTCCCGGACTAAGATGCGGACCCCCGGCCTCCCCGCGGCGCCGCGTCCCCTCCTCCCCTCCCTAGCGGGTCTCGCCCCAGCCGTGCAGTCTCCGCGCCCGCCGAGCGGTGGCGCCGTTGCCCTGGGAACCGGGGACCGTAACCGCGGACTTCGGGGTCTCGGCTCTGGCCCCTGCAGGACCGCGGGCGCTTCCGGGGAAGCGAGGCCTTTGGGTCTGAGGGGTCCGAGCGGCTCCCGGAGGTGCGGGCGGAGATAGGAGACCCCCCGCCTGGGGGGCGCGCGGGGCGGGGGCGCGCGGGGCGGGGGCGCGCGTTCTCCCTCCGGGCAGCCTGGTGGGCGGTGGGTGCAGCCAGCGCGTCCGTCAAAGCGGTTCAGGGGCGCTGGGAAGAGGCGGCGGTGACCCCGGGACGGCAGTGGGGTCCCGCGTGTGCGCTGGCCTCGCCCTCCCGCCCCGCTTCTGGGCTTTTGCTCCAACTCTCAGCCGCCGTGGGGATCGCAGGGGGCGAGGGCCAAGCCAGGGATTCCGCTGTACCCCGGCCTCGGGAGAGGTGTCCCAGGGTCTGTGCCAGAATTTCCCCTCATCCTGCGCTGGGAGAGGGGTCTCACCCCGATGGAACTCCGCGTTCCCACCTTCAGATTCTCCCCGACCTCCACTTCTGTACCCTGGACAGGCGGGTATTCTCCCTGGCCCTGGAGGCTCCTGTCCCCCAGCATTTGCGCGGCCAGGCCTGGCGCTGGGCTCCGCACCCCAGCCCTCAAGGGCACGAGCTTGCAGAGAAATCTCTGGGTCTGGAGGCCTGAAGTCCCCCTTGGAGCCTGGGTTGCCTTTTGCCCTGTCTGCAGGGCGCCCTGCAGGTTTCCCCCCTGGGTGATCCAGGGGGCGTGGCCCAGCCTGGGGTTGTGGTGAAAATGGACTTTTCTGTAGGGGTTGGGGCAGTGCCTGGAATAAACCGCAGTGCTGACATCTGCCTGCCCGGAATAACCCGCAGTGCTCACATCTGCCTGCCCGGACCTTCTGCAGTCTTTCTGGACACCCCGGGGGCGAGGGCGGGACACGGTTGGGTGGTCCTGGGTTTTGTGTCCCCCCCAGCCTGGCCTCTGCCTGTCTTGCAGGTGCAGTGAGCTCTCCTGCCTGAGAGAGAGCAGGTGTGCAGGGAGGCGTGGGGGCTGGCAGTTGTGGGGGCTGCGTGCTGCGGCTGTGTTGGGGGAGGGGGTGAGAGTGTGACTCACGGAGCCTCGCCCGCAGGAGAGTGGCCTTGACAGAGAATAGAGTGTGGGGGTGTCTAGCCAGTGAAGACAGCAGAGTTGCAACAAGCTCTAAAAGCTGGAAGGTCGCTGTTGGCCTCGGGAGAGGAGGGCCAGCGCTGGGGACCGTGGGACACAGGAATCCCGCAGCGTGTTCTGCAGGTCAGAGCTGTGTGCCGAGACCCAAGCTCGCCGAGGGTAGTGAGCAGCTGTGGAGGAAATGTCGAGGCCCGCATGTCCCCACCAGTGTCCCCAGCTCCACGTTGAACCCCTCTCTGTGATGAGGTGTCTTCCTGGATGGGTGCTGTGGGCATTGTGAAAGGAAAATAAATCTGGGGTCCCCACATCACTAAGCTAAAGAGAAGAGTCAAGTTGGGAACTGCTTAGAGCAAACCTGCTTCCCATTCTATTCAAAGTCGCCCCCTGTTCACTGAGATGAATGCAGATCTGATTGCCTCCTTTGGAGAGGCTCATCAGAAGCTCAAAAGAACACAGCTATTTGTCTCTTACCTACCTTTGATCTGGGAGCCCCTCCCCGAGTTGTCCCGCCTTTGCTTCGAATTGTCCCACCTTTCCAGACCAAACCAATGTTCATCTTACACATGCTGATTGATGTCTCATCTCCCTAAAATATATAAAACCAAGCTGTGCTCTGACCACCTTGGGTACATGTCAGCAGGACCTCCTGAGGCTGTGTCACAGGTGCACACCCTCAACCTTGGCAAAATAAACTTTCTAAATTGAGACCTGTCTCAGAATTTTGGGGTTCACAGCATGCAGCCAGCAGACCTGGTGATGGAGGAGGCTAAGTTCTGGCCACATGAATCCAAGGCCGATGTGTATCTGAGGCATGATGAGCCAGCAGGGTGGGGACAGGGCTTGTGCAAGAAAGCTGGGACCCTGAACTTGTGGGCTTGTGTGAGTGCCACAGCTACGGGCATGGTGAACCATGCATCCTGGGTATGTGGCAGTAGGGCAGTGACTTCCCTGGCCCTCCACGCCCCTGTAGAGCCTCAGCTGTCTGGTAAGGGCTGTGTCTAAGACAGACCCCTGACCATAGTCCTGCCCAGCCTGTTCCCATGGACCCTGCCGGCATCAGGATTTCTTGGCTGCCTAGTCAAGTGCCATACCTCTCAGAGGAGAGGACAGGGAGGGGCCTGGGGTCTACAGAAGGAGACTTCAGCTAAAAAGAAGACTCATGCCACAGAGAACGGCATGGCAAAGAGAGCCAGGGGGCACCAAGCTCTGAGGACGCACATCTGCAGAAGCCCAGCAGCTGCACACCAGCTCCCTCCAGACCTTTCCACGGCACACAGAGAGCCAGGGGGTTCCCAGGCCTGGAAACGGGACAGAGTGTGGACCCCCTTTCCTCAGGTCAGGGTTTGCCTGGTCACGTCCACTGTCTAAAGCTGAGGATAAGGGTTAAGGGTAAGGGCTGAGTTCTGTGGAGGCTCTGTGCCTCAGCACTCTCAGCTTGAGGAAGGTGGTGAGCAGGGCCCACCCCCCAACCACCCCTAAACCCCAGTTGTCTACCTTGGACCTGGCCGAGCAAAGCTGGCTCAGGCACAGGACTCCCTGGGTGTTTGAAGCTTTCCACCCTCAAGCAGGTGCTGTGAGCATGGCAGGCTTGCCAAGCACAGACGTGCACTGCATGGAGTGGGAAGGAGACAGTGTGTAGAAATCTTCAGCCAGATTCTGTTCATCGCAATATAAAGATGGCCTTGTGTTCAGGACACATAAGTCACAGGGAAAGTTCAAAAGCTGAGAATGTAGGTGTCTACTTTGGAATTCTATTATCTTAAGTAATATCGAAAAGCAAGACAAATGCTTACAGCAGGCTAACAACATGAAAGAAAAGTGAAGCTTCTTAAGGAGAGTTGGGATGGTGACATACTGTGGTCAATTTTTAATGCTCTTACCAAGGAAAAGAAGCACAGACAATAAATAGTGCAACTGCAGTTAGTCACACACGTGTGTGGCTCTCACACACATGCACTCACCCCCTCAGCTGACCCGCCCACCACCCTGGGAGTGTGGTCTACAGCTGAAGGCTCATTTGCAAGAGGAAGAGGTGATGGTGATGGTGACTCAGCTACTTACAGAAGATAAAGTCTTGACCACACATTGAGACATTCATGACACGTTTCCATATTTCCAAATCCATTGTCGTCAGGTACATAATTAATTGTGACATGGCTAACTCTGGAAGAAGAAGGAGTTTCCATAATTTATTCATAAGACAAAGAAGTCACCTGTTTGAAGAGCCTTGAGATACTCCATTGAGGGCTCTCTTTGAAGCATCACGTCTCTTTCCCAAGTGTTGGAGGACAAAAGAAGTTTCCCTTCCAAATTTGGAAACAGTAGAACTTAATCCTACCTGAATGTGTTCTCCCTTCCTGGGACCAGTGAAAGGACCCAGGTAGAAGCAATAAAGGTTTTCTGGGAAAAGTAGACCCCTTCTGGTTCCTGATTCCTGAGAGAGGGAAGGCGGGTGGGAATGTGGGTATGCATGGGGTGGATAATCGGCTCTTCTGCAACCCTTTGGGACTCCTCCTTGGGCCAGGTTTGGCTCACACATCAGCCTTGTAAGGGGGCCAAGAGAGAATTCTGTTTGGTGTGCAGAGATAGAGATGAGGGTGTTTCGTCGCCATTGTTCAGTGAATTGCCCAAGCGTGGACTGCATGGTTAGGAAAGATAGAGAAGCTTTGTATTCCTCTGTGACATTGACCAGTAATGTCATAAACCTGAGCTGGAAGAGTTTTCCTGATTTCATGCTTGAGGTACCAGGCACAGCATCTGGCCGCAGCACTGGAAGCACCAGCTCCTGCCCAAACAGGCTCAAGGCCTCATAGGTTGAATCTGGAAGGCATTTGTGTTTTCATGAGCCAGCCATATGCTGGAAACTTAGGGTGCCTGATGGATTCCATTCATGGAGCTTCTCTTAAAGTGATCGCTTGAAAACAGATGGTTGTGTGTCCACTGGAGGCACCCCACGCCTCCCAAGTGCTGCTGCAGAACAATTCCCAGAGTCTCCAGCGAGGGGCGTGGCTGCCCTGTGACAGTGGTATCAATCCCCATGTTCAAGCATTAAAAAGGACTCAGTACGTATTATCGCCACTAAAAAAACTTGTCACTAAAATTTACTTTATAGTAGTTTTAGGCTTTCATTTATGAACCGTTGTCAAATGTTGACCCTCTAGTTTTTAAATTTAATTTTATATTTCCAATGCACGAGGAAGATCGCCTGGACTCTCAACATATTTTTCTTAGTGTATTCCCATGGTGTGATTGTAGATACTGGGAAGCTCTATGTCTGGGGAAGACAGCCCTGATCTGCAGTGTGCGCTGACTTCTGTGGTGTTAATACCCCACCCTGGCTGATTTCAAGCTGCTGACATGACATCTGTGAGCGAGGAGTGGAGATGAGGGGTGTGCATGGGGTCACTCAGGAGCAGAGGGGCTGTGCCACCCCCAGCTTCGCGGGCAGAGAGCTGCTTAGACTCAGGTGACATTCAAGCCCTGCCCATAACTGCAGGCCCCGGGGACATGTCACCTTTTCTTTTGGTTACAGGGACCCTTGTTTTTCCACAGAAAATCTGGCTGCATCAGCACAAGTCAACGTTATCCAGGGGTTGAGGGAACAAAGTAGTCGGCCCCACGGGGGTGAATAAGGAACCGTCACTGCCCTTTGCCACACAGTGTAATTTTTATTAGCTCATTCTCCATCACTGAAAAGTATTTTATTTTTTTTAAACAACATAGTAGATTTCAAAAAGTCTGGTGTTTTGGGGTGTTCAGATGCACCAGGATTAAAATTCGGGTTCTGCCATCTAATAGCTGCTTGACCTTGAGAATATGACATGAAATGCCCAGCCCGGAACGCCT
Organism: Symphalangus syndactylus; assembly: GCF_028878055.3. Classification (NCBI taxonomy): domain Eukaryota; kingdom Metazoa; phylum Chordata; class Mammalia; order Primates; family Hylobatidae; genus Symphalangus; species Symphalangus syndactylus. The sequence goes on along the minus strand of NC_072438.2, from coordinate 100,449,325 downwards.
GCCTTTCATGGTGCTGTGAAGGTCATTAATGCGAGCGCCCAGCCCGGGCCTGATGTGCAGTCCACACTCGGGGAGCCAGCTTGCATCTGCATCTGCATCTTCCCCAGGGCCTTGGACAGCTTGTAGAACTCACTCAGAGCACCTAAGAAGGATGTAAATCCCTCCCTCGCTGCCAGGTGCCTGGTGGAGGGGAGTGATGGGTATAGAGGTGTCGGGAGAGCTCAGGGTGTGGTGCTGAGTGGTCTCTCGGTGGGCTAAAAGCTCAGGGCTGCCCGAGGCGCAGGGACCCCTGGGGCAGGAGGAGTCACAGCCGCTGTGTGTGTGATGTATGCAGTGGGTCTGGAGGCAGGGGTGGCATCCGCCAAACGGGGAGGGAGAGCTACGCTATGGTAAAGAGTTTGAGGTTTATTTTTCTGATAAATGTTTGGGATTTGGGGCATATCTTATAAATGTTCACACAGAAAGCAACGTGGTTTTCTTTTTTTAAACATTTAAGTATGCAAGAACAAGAAGTTTAGGTGTGAATTCCTCAAATTCCAAGCAAAACATACTGAGATGAGGAAATGGTATTTCACTTTTCTGAGAGGTGTTTTTCATCACTCAGTCACTGTGACGTACAGTGGCTTGAGGTAAGCAGCAAGAGGCAGCCCCTGCAAACTTTAAAGGCCGGGGAGGGACACACAAGCCTGGGGAGGGACATGGAAGGCTGGGGAGGGACGCGGAAGGCATGGGAGGGACACGGAGGGCCACAAAGGGACACGGAAGGCGGTGAGGAGCATGGAAGGCAGTAAGGAGCACGAAGGGCCGGGGAGGAGCACAGAAGGCAGTGAGGAGCACGGAAGGCACTGGGGTTTCCTTATATGTGACTTGACACTTTTCTCTTGCTGTTTTTAGAATTCTCTTTGTCTTTGACTTTTGACAGTTTGACTATAATGTGCCATGGAGAAGGCCTTTTTAGGTTGAATCTCTTCAGGTATATTTGAGCTTCCTGTATCCAAATGTCTAAATCTCTTGTAAGACTTTGGGAAGTTTCTGGCTATTATTTTGCTAAGTAGGTTTCATATGTGTCTTCAGCCATCTGTTCTCCTAGGACACCTAAAATTTAAATATTTGGTCACTTAATGGTGTGCCATATGTCATGTAGGCTTTCTTAATTTTTTAAAATATTTTTCTTTCTTTTCATTTTTTAATCTGATTGGGTTATTTCAGAAGACCTGTCTTCAAGTTCAAATTCTTTCTTCTGCTTGATCTAGTCTATTGTTGAAACTCCTGATTATATTTTGTGTCTCATTGAACTCCTCAGTTCTAGGATTTGTGTTTTTTCTTTTTTTAAATAATATCTATCTCTCTGGTAAATCAGATCATGAACTGTTTTTTCTGATTTCTTCGTATGGTTTACTTGTCTTCTTGTGTCTCACTGAGCTTCTTTAATATAATTATTTTCAATTCCTTTTTAGGCATTCCATACATTTCTCTTTCTTTGGTATCTATTGCTGGAGAATTATTATGTTCCTTTGGAGATGTCATGTTTTCTTTCCTTTTCAGGTTGTTTTGTGTCCTTACATGGGTATCTGTGCATGTGGTGTAACAGCTGCCTCTTCCAATTTTGTTGAGTGGCTTTCATAGCAGACCTTTTTCTACAGTTGTGTCAATAATGTTGGTTGGGTGGGCACTTTAGCTTTGCTTTTGGGTTTGTTTAGTAGTGCAGTCTCTGTATGATTTCTTCAGCTGTAATCAGGGTCAGTGGTGTCTGCAATTTCTTCAGCGGCTTAGGCTACCGTTGTTAGTGGAGACTGTAGTGAGGCTTTGCTGGGAACAGGGATGACAGGTGGCCTGGATCTCAGGCCCCAGTGGTGGTGGCAGCAGGCTAGTCACGGCTGTCTTTCAGCCCCTGGATGATACAGGTGAACACTAGTGTTAGTGGGTCCAGGTGGGCTGATTCTTGGACCTCCAGGCAGTTTGCTTGGGTGCCAGTGGCTGGTGTCCTGGGACTTTTTTCAGGCCTCTTGATGGTCTGGGCACATGTGCATGGTGATAGACAGGGTGAGTGGACCCAGAGTGTCACTGGGGATCCAGAGATGTGAAGAGGCAGGGGCTGTTGGGCCCCAGGTCAAGATGCAGCCTGGTGGCAGCTGGGCTCTCAAAACGGTGCTGTGCTGCAGCTGCTTGGGTCCCTGGGGATATGTGGGACCCTGCATGAACTTCCTCTCGGGAACAGTGGTGTCACATGGACTCCAGGCAGCTCTCTGTACTAGACTCAGTGCCCATGAGGGCTGAGGGGCTTTCCTGTGACTCGGATTGCAGGGTCTGTGTTTGGGATGTGGAGCGTGGGAAATCTCACACGGACCCTTTCCAGGCTCCTTGCCAGTCCCAGCCAGGGAAGTGACTTGCTACCCTCTCCTTCTGTGCCTCAGATTTCCCCTGCCATGTCCCTGCTGGACTCCAGTGTCCTCCTAGATGCTCCACTTGACATGTGGCTATCTGCTCTCTGCTTTGGTCCTTCTTCGTGGATGGGGTGAGTGTCAGGGGCCTCTAGTGTTCCTTTGGAGCCACCTTGAAGACCCCTCCCAAAGTAATGATTTTTTTTTTCACAAAGTCGATTCAGAATTCTATATCTAGTTAAAATTTCCTTATAGAAATAAGGCAAAATAAAGTGAATTCCAGCTGATACCAGCTTTTACTACCACCAGAATTGGTAATACAAAAATCATTTAAGGCATTTCTTCAAGGTAGAAAAAGAAAAAGATAGATCAAAACTCCATCTACTTGAAGGAATTAAGACCATTGGGAATAATAAATATGTGTGTAAATTTAAAATATTCTAAACATTTTTCAATGTATTAAAAATAATGATTGACAATTTAAAGCAAAAATGATGACAATGTATTGGATAATGTATAGCATATGTAGATGTACAATGTATGTCAAAATTAGTATAAAGGGCAGGAAGGAGGAAATTGAAGTATGTGGTTATATTTTTATACATGCAGTGGTGTAATGTTTTAGAAAGGTAAACTGTGATAAAAGATATATTGAACCATCAAAACTACACAAACAAAATGAAGAGTCATCACTAATATGTCAACAGAAAGCAAAATGAAATGATGAAAAATACCCAATGCAGAAAAAGAAACAAGAAAGAACAAATGGCACTAATGAAACTCACAGCAAGATGATGGACTTAAATTCAGCCTATTAATGATTAATTAAATAAACTAAACACACCCATTTAAATGCAGATCTAATTCAACTAGGAAATAGTGCCATCTATAAGCAACAGTTTTTACATATAAGAGTGAAAGAATGGAAAATGTTATATTATTCAAACACTAAATATAAACAAGCTGGGGTAGTATAATATTAATACCAGGACAATGAGAGACCTTTCAATAAAAAGACATTATAATCATAAATATGTAGGTACGTAACAATGGAGTCACAGCATACATGACAAACTGGCAGAAGCAAAAACAGAAATAGACAATGCACAATTGCAGTTGGAGATTCATCGTTGTTCTCTTGGAAATTGATAGATCAAGTAGACTGAAAATCAGTAAAGATACAGAAGACTAGACCAGCACTCTCAACCAACCTGACATTTCTAGGACATTACACCTAGCAAAAGCAAAACTTATCTTTCCAAGTCCATGTGGAGCATTCACCAAAGTAGACCACATGCTGGGCTATGGAACAGGGGTGCTGTGTGTTGTCTGACAACAAAAGAATTAAACTAGAAATCAGCAACAAGTAGCTGCTGGGAAATCCTCAAATATTTGAAAATTAAGTAACACAGTTCTAGGTAGTTACGGCGCTATTGAAGAAACTGTAAGTGAAATTAGAAAATATTTTGAACTGAGTGATAATGAGAACAAAACATAAAAATGTAAGGATTGCCACAAAGCAGTGCCTAGAGAAAAATCGATAATGTTAAATACTTACATAAAAAAGAAAGTTTGGCTGTCTCAGTGGCTCATGCCTGTAATCCCATCATTTTGGGAGGCTGAGGCAGCTGGATCACCTGAGATCAGGAGATCGAGACCAGCCTGGCCAACATGGCGAAACCCCGTCTCTACTAAAAATACAAAAATTAGCTGGGCATGGTGGCACATGCCTGTAATCCCAGCTACTAGGGAGGCTGAGACAGGAGAACTGCTTGAACCCGGGAGGCAGAGGTTGCAGTGAGCCAAGGTCATGCCACTGCACTCCAGTCTGGGTGACAGAGAGAGACCCTGTCAAAAAAGAAAGAAAGAGAGAGAGAGAAAGACAGAAAGAAAGAAAGAAAGAAGAAAGAAAGAGAGAGGAAGGAAGGAAGGAAGGAAGGAAGGAGGGAGAAACAAAGGAATGTTTGAGATCAATGACATAAGCTTGCACCTAAAGACTCAAGTAAAGGAAATGTGGCTTGAACTGAAAGTGAGTAGAAGAGAGGAAGTAACAAGGATAAACTAAAATATCAATGACAGAAAGTAGAAAAAAAATCACTGGAAAGAAAAGAAGGTTCTTTGAAAAGGTCAATTAAGTGATAAACTAGCTAAAGTGATTGAGGAAAAAAGAGAGAACATGAATTACCAATCTCAGTGCTGAAAGCAGGGAACTCACTAGAGATCTTAAATTGATAATAAGGAAACATTATGAAAAAATTATGACAATAAATTAAACAACTTAGATGAAATGGACAAATTCACTGCAAGGAACAAGTGACCAGAACTGACACTTCCGGGAGAAAGAGAAGTTCTAGATACCCTTGTTGGTGTTTAAAAGAAAAGAAACGCCTGTTTGTGTGCATTTTCTAGGGTGTTTTGCTGCTATCTATAATTTTGAGTTCTCTCCTATTTCTCACCATGGAAACAACCACCCATGATTCTTTCTGTGTGTGCTTAGAATCAAACTCAAATCGTCCTGTTTCAGGCGTCCCCATTTGTCTGAACATCGACTTATATGTATGTCCAAGTTTATTAGATCTATAGTGGTGCTCACTAAAAAAGTACTCAAACAGTGTCAGATTGAGACTTTCCCATTATGATTAAATAAAAATATCATTCTCTCTTCCCAGGTTCAGATGTCAGAAATCTTACAATTAACCTTCAACGGTGTTCAGGAAAATGAAACAAAATCAGCGTGTGTTCCCCAAAGTCTGACTTTTGCCCTGAAAGCAGCTTGGCCTATATGAACAGCCAGGAAAATTACAGCAGAGCCCAACTCCCGCTGTGATCCATTTATCACAGTCTCTCTCAGCCTGACAGAGACAGAGGCACAAAGCAGGATACATCAGTGTGAGCATCCTGCGTGGACAGTGAGAACGTGGCTGGTAATATCCACCCACTCGGGCAGTGAGCCCCGTCTGTTGAAACACAGATGCAAATGCAATGAAGTTTCCCAACGCCACTGCCGCGCAGCGCCTGCTTCACACTGAGCTCCACAAAACGTGTACTTCAGTGCCGTGAACGACCCGTTCTGTGCTGATACTTTGCTGTAGTGTTTTGGGTTGGTATTTTTTTGGCTGGGTTCAAAGGCGTTTTCAGTTGATCTTACGAATCTCTGAAGTGCAGAAGGAAACCTTATGCAGAAGATCAGCCGAGGATGGTGATTTTGTCCAAGGCTTTTCTTAGGGGACACCCTGGGCATTCCACAGGAAAGGTGAACTGTCAGACATAATTAGCTCTGCCTCTTTTAACTCTAAATGCTTCCAGGCCTCCTACGATAAGCTTTGTTGAAGCAGGCTCTGCGGAGGCACTTCACGTCCTAAACATTCTATTTCCTTAAGCACTGCATACCAATGAGTAAGATTAAGAGATGCCAAATGGGAAGAAAGATGGCTGCAATAAATAGAAAATTGTAGAAAAGACACAGACTTTCCAGCCTCTGAGTGCACGTGTGAGTGGTCGTGTGTGCATGTGTGTGAGCGCATGTGTGTGTGTGGTGAGGGTATATGTATAAGCCTCAGTGCATAACCAGAAATAAGTAATTTAAGTAAATTATTTTCTCCATCAGAAAAAGTTGTAGCTGTTGAGATACATACCAGATGACCTTTATACAAGAATACCGCAGTGGAGTCATCCCTGTGTCCACACAGCCCGGGTTTCTGACTCTGATGGTGACATAAGGGGTGTTCTGTGAGAAGGCGTACTTGTCTCCATGGTGTCACTCTTACTGATGTCCCAGAGTACACCCAACTCCTGGAGCTGCCCTGTCACTGGCCTGCACAGCTGGCTGGGCCCCTTCCACTGTCTCCTGCGTTGAGGTAGGAGCAAGAAGTGCATGGACCTGGAGGAGCTGGGGACAGCGCGCTGCTGATCTGGGAAGCTCACCTGGCCAGCAGGTGCCTCTGACCCCTCCCACTGGGGATGTCTGGAGGCTGAACAGCAGTGTGGGCTGAGAGCAACCAGGCTGTAGGGCAGCCCCCGAGGCTGTGGAATGCCCTTGGGCTGCTGGCTCCCTACTCTCCGGGAACCAGCAAGTGACAGCAGGCTCAGCCTCCTGGAGGAAGAGAGAATCACATGGTATCCCCAAGCCGCAGGGGGGCCTTGGAGCATGGCCACAGGGCACATGACCTCAAAGAGTGTGAGAGGCCGGGCGAGGCTGTCCTGCCAGGTGAGCTGCCTGGTGACAGGGAGTGTGAGCCCCACGCATGGCTGATTGAAAGATGCTCTGCTGGAAAAGGGGCACCCAGAGCTGCTCTCCCTGGGCAGGGTTGGGGGTGCCCCAGTGCTGGTGGATCTCGAGGGGCAGGAAGAGTGGGGCACCTGTGAGGTTCAGTTCAGCCAGTTGTGCCCAGCCAAGGTGGGGTGAGCCCACACCCTCCCTGATGCTCAGGTCTCGCCTTGGCCCTTGCACACCACTCTTGAGGGGGCGACCCGTGTTCTGCCCACTTTCTCTCTCCCTGGGATCCACGTACTCTCCCTGGTCAACCCTGGAGGAGGGAAGCCCACCTGAGAGCTGCACCTGCTGCAGCTGGATGCACGTGTCATTTCCAGGCTGTGCTCCTCTCCAGGGACCCCATGCTGTGTGGCGCAGCCTCCTGCACAGCCTTGGTGTGAAGTAGCATCTTATAAATAATCCACTGCCTGCCTCTCCCGCCCCATCACTCCAGCTGCATGAGACAGGTGACGTTTCTAATGAAGAGGAGCATGACCACACACAGCAATCCAACAGGCATGGCCCAGGAAGCTTCCAGTGGCGCTGGTTCCTGGGCCATTCTGGGAGTGGGCCTGGGAACTTGCGTCTCTTCAGGGTCTCCAGACAGTGCTGTTTTGGGGCCATGTTTCTCAGCTCCTACATCACAACATTGTATTGATGCATGACGAGCTCTCCTCTGCACCCTCCAGCATGGTTTGTTCCACCCTCATGCCTAAGCCTGTGTCTTTGCATGTGGGGCAGCGTGAACAATGCACACACCCCTTTGGGGCTCAGGGAAGACGTCTTGGGCTACATTTTCTGCAATGCAATCTGCCTTCTGGCCTCGATGCCTGGGAAACTTCTCTTGGAAAAATGCTGAGAGGCAACCTTGGCTCTGCAGGGCAAGCCTGCACCCGGGCTGGGGATCAAGTGTGAGGCTGGGGCTCTGCCCCATGGGCAGCGCACAGCCAGTGGCCACTGCAGAGCCAAAGGCAGTGGCGATGTGGGGTTAAAAAGGCCGTAGCTTCTGGAGCTCACCCACTCCAGTGGCTTTTCTGAGGCCTAAAGCAGGGGCAGCCTTGAAGGTCATAGTCCTCCATGCCCACCATGCCTCACTCATGCCCCATGCAGGCCCTCACACCACACTCTGTGGAGCCATTGCCCACGGGCGCCTTCTTCCACAGTGAAGCATTGTGAGACCTCAGTGGAGATGAGCCAGCCCTTCCCTGGGTGTTTCTCTTTTATTTCCTTTTCTATTTCCCTCTTCCTATGGACCTTTTATCAAAAAAAAAAAAAAAAAATATATATATATATATATATAGAGGGACAGTTTTCCCACTTGCATAGGACTCCAATATGAGAACAATGTGGGGTAGTGGGAAAGTTGGTCTCAGGGGCCAGATGTCCCTGAAGATGTCAAAGCCCTGCACACCCATGTCCTCGGGGCTTACAGAGGGTCACAGGCTGCAGAACTCTGGGGGGTGGGAATGCATCCTTAGCCTCCTTGCTTAGACCTGGACACTGGCTTTGCTCCCCTCAGTCTGACCCTGATGCAGGACTGGGTGCAACTCTTCATGCCTGAGTGTGTGTGTGAGTGTATGTGTGGATGCATGTGTGAGTGTGCAGATGTGTGTGCATGTGTGCATGTGTGAATGAGTGTGTGTGCATGTGTGAACAAGTGTGTGTCTGTGTGTGTGTGTGTGTGTGTACCATGGCAAGGGAGGGTGAAGGAAACTCATTGCTCCAGCTACAGATGGATTTATCATGAAACCCATCAAGTTCAAGCTGCATGACCTTTCTCAAGGCCCATGTTCTACTCATAATTTTGTTTTATCTTTTTTTTTTTTTTTGAGATGGAGTCTCACTCTGTCACCAGGCTAGGATGCAGTGGTGCAATCTCGGCTCACTGCAACCTCCGCCTCCCAGGTTCAAGCAATTCTCCTGTCTCAGCCTCCTGAGTAGATGGGACTACAGTCACCCGCCACCATGCCCAGATAATTTTTGTATTTTTAGTAGAGACGGGGTTTTACCATGTTGACCAGGATGGTCTCAATCTCTTGACCTCATGATCTGCCTGCCTCAGCCTCCCAAAGTGCTGGGATTACAGGCATGAGCCACCATGCCTGATCTCACAATTTTCAGTGCCTTCTCTTAAAGAAAGCCCCACAATGTATCAGCTTCAGTCCCCGAAAAACTTAGATCCACCTCTGGGTCCAAGTCAAGAGGCCCTGAAGGCAAAGAGGTTGGGGTCATGGTGTCATGCCTTGAGAGGTTCAGCAGCCGTGCCCTGCTCACAGCTCTTAAACCTGAGTGTTACGAATGAGACATTGGCTCTGGAGAGTGGTCAGGCATGCTCCACTCTCATCAATGCAGGCTGCATACCTTGGTCCTGAACCTTCTCATCTCCCACTCCATGATCTGCCCCTAGCCTCACAGATGACTCACTCAAGTATGAGTCTCCAGCTATATCTTTATAACAAACCCTTGGCAAATGTCTCCAACTGCCTCATTAACATCATGGAGATTCCTGAAAATTAGCACACCCTAAACCAACTAACGAGAGCATTCCCTAGCCAAGATGGAACCCTCAGTTGCTCCCCTATAATCTTCAGGTACCCAGAAAAGATTTCACTAACTTTTATCAATCCACTCAGTATTCAATCTATAGGCCATAGAGTGAATGTGTTGAAAATGTCAAGGGCCGAGACTGATGGGGAAAGAAAAAGGGAGAAGACAAATTATCAATATTGGGAGTAGGGCAGGGAACACTACTACAGATTCTACAGATACTCACAAGATAATAAGGGAGTACTATGTGCAATTCTATTTCTACCAGTATCAGGAGTGGGGCAGGGGACATCACTACAGACTCTACAGATATTAACCGGCTAATAATGGAGTGCTATGAATCATTCTATTTCTACCAATATCAGGAGTGGGGCAGGGGGTACCACTACAGATTCTACAGATATTCACAAGTTACTAAGGGAGTACTATGAACAACTCTGTTTCTATCACTATCAAGAGAGGGGAGGGGACATCACTACAGATTCTACAGATATTCACAAGTTAATAAGGGTGTACTATGAGCAACTCTATTTCTACCAATATCAGGAGTGGAGGGGGGACATCACTACAGACTCTACAGATATTAGCTAGATAATAAGGGAATGCTATGAATGACTCTATTTCTACCAATATCAGGAGTAGGGAGGGGACATCTTTACAGATTCTACAGATATTAACAAGATAATAATGGAATACTATGACCAACTCTATTTCTAAACAGTCTATCATGTTCCACTGGACTATTTGTCTGTCTTCATGCCAATAACCCCTTAATTAATTAGTACAACTTTAGAGTAAGTCTCCAAATCAAGTAGTTTATGACCTCCAATTTTGTTCTTTTTCTTTATGATTTGTCTTTCAAATTCCATTTTCAATTAATTAATTCTATTTTCAACTATAGTCAGTTTATTGGTGAACCCATCTGATGAATTACTATTATTATTATTATTTTTTGAGATAGAGTCTCACTCTGTCACCCAGGCTGGAGTGCAGTGGTGCGATCTCAGTTCACTGCAATCTCCGCCTCCTGGGTTCAAGAGATTCTCCTGCCTCAGTCTCCCGACTAGCTTGGATTACAGGTGCCTGCCACCATGCCAGGCTAACTTTTTTATTTTTAGTAGAGACTAGATCCTTCTGGGGATTTAGCTGGGAGCCATCCATGCCGTTTTACAATTTGGTGAACATCTCGGTAAGAAGAGCTGCCACACTTGCTGCAGGGCCCTCACGTCAGTGCTTTCTCTCTTGAGTACTGTGAGATAATAGGAAATTCCACTTCATCTTCCTGGCCCCGAAATTTTGGTTCATGTGGTTCTCATTGCTTTTATTGTTCTCTAAAGTCTTTAAAACTATGGTTTTTGTAATTTATTACATTTTTTCCCTAGATTTTACAGTGAAGTATACTCTGCTGATATTTACTTCATCTTACTTGGAAGTGAAAGCCCCACTGATTTTTTTTAAAATATGCTAAAAATTAGCCAGGTGTGGTGGCGCACACCTGTAATCCCAGCTACTCAGGAGGCTGAGGCAGGAGAATTGCTTGAACCCAAGAGGCAGAGGTTGCAGTGAGCCAAGACTGCACCACTACACTCCAGCCTAGGCGAGAGAGCGAGACTCCATCTCAAAAAAAAAAAAAAATGCTATATAAAATATTGGGGTTTCCTTGATAAATGTTACTCGGGCCAAATAGTAGACTAAGTAAAAAGTAAAACCTTTGTGTTCATAGAGAGACACTGAACATCTGTGGGATGAAAGCTAGGAGGTGCGAGAAATGGAAAATGCCCCAGGGCCGCTGGCCCTGCCCTCTCCAAGGCCTGCTCGTCGCCCTAAGCGTGGCCACATCTTCTGCTCCCTCCGGCTACCATGAGCATGGGTAGGAAGAAGGCTGGGAAGATGGGGGGAGGGGAGCAGTGCTAAAGGGGGGCAGTGGGAAAATCCACAAGGTTGAAGAGAAATAAAAACCACAGGAGGGTCCTCCAGAGTGTTTTCCCCACCAGAGCTGATAACCAAGAACTAACGCGTCCCACGAAAACCCAGAGTGCAACGGTGGCTGGGGCCGCTCTCTTCTCCCGACGTGGCCCTGTGTGCCCCTCCTGGGCTCCGGGGACTTGCCTCTGGTTCAGGAGATGGAGAGGTAGTCTCCAACACCGCAGAGTCGGCCTGCTGTGCTGGCACGTGGCAGGAGTTCTGTGCCTGGCACTTGTGAACTGACTGCACCCCAGGAAAGACAAAGGGAAGGACTAGTGCCGTGGTGTCTGTTTGCCTGTGAACTGTGACAGAGACACGAGAAGTGTCCCCTTGTTATCGTCAGCCCAGGGAGAGCTGTGTGGAGGATGGAGACACCAGCCATCAATCTCCCAGAGCACGGGGCATCTCTGTTTAATAGCTGATAGAGCGTCTCCAAAGGGCTTATTTTTTTTACTCTTTGTTTAAAATGACATATAATGGGCCTGGACTTATCAGTGTCTCTAAATGCATTTTCTGTGCTCTGTCCCCACTGGGGGATTTAGTCCTCTCTAATGAATATATGCAGGATTGATTTTGAACTTGGTATAATTTAATCCATCAATTTAACATTAAATGAATATGCAAAGGGAGCCTCTTTGTGGATGAAGACCAGAAGGGGACGTTCTTATTCATCTGAAATGGACTTGAGCAATGAAAATCGTCGGCTGCGATTCGTATCTGCCACGGGGTCTGTGACAGGGCCGTCTGGGGCTGGGTGAGTCCTGACGCACCTAAACAAGCCCACAGCCCCTCAGCGACTCCCAGGCACGGCTCCCATTCACTCAGAATGGAAGGATGTGGCTGCTTAGGGGCCTGGCTGCCACGCTGAGAGCTTTCTGGTCAAGCCGCAGTAGCATTGAGCTCTGAACTCAAGCCTGGAGCCCGATGGGGACCCAGTGTGCTGATGCATCATTGAAAGTTACACGCGTGCCCAGGACTGGACAACAGGATGAAGTGATGTCCGATTTCTTTGATCCTAATGGTCTGTCAAAGCCTTTGGAGAGTGGATCATTTATAAAGCTCAAGGCCACACGGCAGGGGGGGAAGTGCAGTCCTCCAGGTGCGCACAGACGCCGGGTTGCTCGGGAGGTCAGAAAGAGCCAAATGGTTGAAAACACAGCCCCTGAGCTGAGAGAGCTGCTGAGTCATTGTCGATGTGCTGAGCATGGCCGTGATTCCCTGACTCACCTCTGTGTGTGGGGGTTGGGAGCAGGGATCCCCTTTTCCGCAGCTGTTCGTTTCTCACGGGCCGGGTCTCTCCGAGGCCTCCCACTCTCTCACTGACAGTCTGTGAGCCTGGCAGCAAGGCCTTTGTGCCGGGGAAACCAGAAGAGTTTCTGGCCCAAGGGAACTCTCACCCGTGCCTTTTTCAGACTCATCGTGTGCACTGCAATGGGTCCCTTCCTGGGTTCTCCACGGGGACTTGAGGGCTTGCCCTAGAAACCAAGCCTCCTCTGGGATCTCAATTATCAATCATGTCCCCGCCCTCCGCCATCCAGAGACTGGGCTGGGAACTTGCTGTGATGATCGGAAGGCAGCAGAACCCACGATGACACGAACCGCTATTGTACAGAGACCTCCAGGACTCTAAACCGACAGGGGCGGCAGATATAGAGCAGATGGGCCCACAACCTGGGGCAAAAGGGAACGTTTCTGTTGCAAATCAACACAATTATTGTGTTTGACAACGTTTTTCTTGGCACAGACTCTTCCACTTTACTTCCAAAGAGAATATGAGAGAGACTTAGTGCACACATTCCATTTTCACGATTGGAGACTCAGCCTCAATCAAGGAAGAAGAACTCTGGTGTTCGGGGGAACTCGGCAACAGCCAAGGCTCATACTCCAGTAAGGTCTGTGCACTCCCTACAAGGCTAACCACGGAAGTGCCCTAGAGTATCCAGGTTCATAATCACCCCCTCCTCCAAATGACTTCAGGACGGCTAAATGACCTTCCTAAAGTGCCATTATTTCAACCAGAAAGTCTCATTTCCCACGGGCACTCACGGAACTGAGGTGGCCTCTGGCTCCCCTGTGAAGCCTTGTCCCTGGCCCCGCTTTCTCTCCTGCTCTGTCCTGTCACCGTCTGTGACTGCTGCACTCTCTAATCCCGATGGCTGCCTTGGCCTCCAGAAGCCAGGCTGTGCCTCCTCCCTTTTGTCAGGGCCCTGCCCATGTGCACAGGCCCTCGGGGTCTGCAGAGCCCGGCTCAGCCCATCCCCAGAACTCCACGTGCTCACAGAGGTGCACCCCTCCCGGGTCTTCCAAATGCCTTTCGCACCCCTCCTGGCTGTGACTTGGGTTCCTCACAATTTGAGGGACACCAGTTGTGCCTGTGTGTGGCAGGACTCAGCCCAGCACCATGATCTTCCTGGACACCCAGCCAGGCAGCACAGGGTGCAGGTGGCCCGAGCTCTCCCCATCAGGCCGTCGCTTCAAGCCAGGCAGGTGGCTACACTGCCTAGGGAGCCTTCCCGACAGTCTGTTCAGAAACAGCAATGCCAGCCGGCAAGGGCTTGGTGTGCGGCTGTGAGCACTGGCCTCGTGAGCGCGGGGGCTTGGCACGCTGGCACTGTGCGCATCTGCAAGGCCTGGGTCTGGACAGAGGGGGACGGCGTGGTCTAGGCCTCCTTAAAGCAGCCCCGAAGCCCGAATGCTGTGGCCGAATGAGCCCTCCATGGTCAGGGCACTGCGTCGTTGCCTTCTTAGTGGGGACTGCAGATCTACGTGGGGGCCCATGGCATTGCCTGACGCGGTGGCTGCGACAGCCCTATGGACTTGAATGATGAGCACCTGAGCGTCCCCCTCCGCTGAGCTGAGTCTTTAGAAAAGGAATCCTTGTTGCTTCCCATACAAAACAAGTGAACCTGAGCTGTGGCCAATGGACACCAATGTGGACACGAAGAAGAAACAATCATATTTATTGTTATAAAGTAGACCTGCCCGGTTTGTGTGGGCTGTGCCTGGGATGTGAAGGGAGTGGAGTGTTCTCATGTCTGGGGTTCCCCGTTCACTCAGCTGTCACGGGAAGAAGGCCCTTCTAACCTCGCTTACTCTGAGGTGAACGCAGGTGGCCCCTACCCATGCCCTGGCTGGAAAAGAGCCCTTCCTTGGCCCTGAGTGCAGCAGGAGGCCAGGGGAGCCCCACTGCCTTCTCCATTCTCTTCCCAGCAGGTGCCCACCCTCCAATCTAGATCCTGGGATTGTGGGCAGATCCGGCCCCAGCCCTGTGAAGGTGCAATGCTTGTGGCCAATCCCCCCTGAGCAGAGCTGATCAGGTGCAGGGGATGACGCCTTGCTGGCACAGGTGCCTTCTCCAGGCTGATTTGCACCTGGCTGGGGGCTTTGTGAAGAAGTGGGGCCAGGGAAGGAGGGTCCTTCTTCACGGTTCTCCTTGTGTCACTGCCCTGTTTCTCCGGCCAGTATGGCGTCCCAGAAGCTCTTCCCCAGGCCCAGCAAGGCTGCCCTCCCTCCTTTGTCTCCAAGCTGCCGGTATGAGTTAAACGAATGCACAGCGAGTGTCCAGAATCCCCCTGCCCATCCCCCGTGCACTCACTGCTCCCTGGGTGGTGACTCTTGTTGGACCCCCTTAGCTCCAGACCCCGGCTGGGGTCATACTGGGCACCTTTCCAGAACATGCCCTATGTCCCCTCGGTTGCAGATCTGAGTCAGTTCCTTTGTGTGGGGCAGGATAGATGGCCTTGCCCGGGAGAGGTGCCTTCTGCCTCGTGTGTTGGGGCCCACAGAACCCACTGGGATGCCTCTCGAGGCCCCGCACTGGGAAGGCAGGGACAGCCCAGCCGTGCACTGCGGCATCTGAAGATGGTGCTTCTGGGTTCGACCGGCCCCAGTGTGGACATAAGGAAAGAGTTCGTGTCCTGCCTAAACTTAGAAGAGCGACTTTAGTTACAAATCAGCTGTTGGACCAAAATGTACATTTCATATTTCTCACGTGGTTTAGTTGCTCAAAGACTTGAAATTTTAATATTGCAGCAATGATTGTGATGATGCTATAGAAGTCACTGGAATTGTTTTGCACTTTTCACAAACACTGCATGGGCTCAGAATTCTTCAGAGTAAACCGGCTTCCTGGTTTCTCAGCTCCAGCTTTCACGAATCCTGAAGCTGTCACCTTGGGAAGTTACGCTGGGCTTCAGGTGTCAGGCGCAGACTGCACAGGTGGATCCCATCTCATTCCCCCCATACACCAAACTGCAGGAAAGAGAGTCTTTATGAAAAGGCAGACCTGCTGTAAGAGAGAGGACAAGAGAGTCAACATCAACAGAACATGACCTTAGAAGGTGGGAAGCAGGAGAAGTGGAGACTCACTTAGCAGAACCAAGAAAGAGTGAAATTCTAGGTATGGGTGAGAGAAGCTGAGACAACCCAATTATGCTGCAGAACCTCTGGGAGGCTCAGAGTCATTATCTCCGGCGGGAGAAAGTGGCGTGCGGGAATGCCTAAGTACCTGGCGATTTTCTATTTTTTAGGGTAGGTGGTGGGTAGTAAGTGTTTCTTTAACACGTAAGTTCCACCATCCTGGCTAACATGGTGAAACCCAGTCTCTACTAAAAAATACAAAAAAGTAGCTGGGCGTGGTGGCGGGCGCCTGTAGTCCCAGCTAGTCGGGAGGCTGAGGCAGGAGAATGGTGTGAACCCGGGAGGCGGAGCTTGCAGTGAGCCGAGATCGCACCACTGCACTCCAGCCTGGGTGACAGAGCGAGACTCCATCTCAAAAAAAAAAAAAAAAAACCATGTAAGTTCCACACAAGGAGTTGTGTTGAAGACACTTGCACAGCAAGAAATCCCAAACACCACCCCCAACATCTGCAAATATGAAGTGAGTCTCAGTAAGAGCCCCTCATCCTCTGGCCAGAGCAAAGGCCAGTCACTAAACAGGTAAGCTCTCCAGAGAACCAGATCAGCCACGGGTCAGGGGCTTCACCGCAGGCGCCTTCCCTGGACACGTATTTACTGAGTGGTGAACGGCATCGTGCAGCCTCACTTGCTTGGTGTTGATTCAGTGGCCAATAAGAAAGATTTCTTTTCTCTAGATCTTTCTAATGTCTCCCAGGAAGTGACATTTATCAATGGTCAGTACGTTTAATAATTTGGGTTACATATTCAATTTATTTATACCTGCCTTGTCCCATGAACAGTTTCAGTAGGTTTTTTACTCATTCCTGATTGAAACGATGCACAGTCATTCCCCTTTGCAGTCTTGCAGTGTGCAATACAGGGCTAACCCTGTTCATAAGCCTAGCCTGTAATGCTGACTACAAATTGCCATTGCTTAGTCATTGTTAGCAGAACTCATGATGTGGAGAAGGAGCGGGAATCCCTTTCGATGGTGACAGACTCTGTTTCTCTGATGCTGACGATCTCTCCCCTGATACCGCCAAGAAATTGTCTACAGAGATCACTCAATCTCTCCTCGAAACTGTGGGTTTGCAAAATCACACGTTGCTTCACTTTAATAATTTCTTAAGTGCAGAGTTGAGCACTTGGCTGCGGAAGACCCTCTAGGGAGTTATGGAATGCAGGTCTTGGGCACTGGTTTCTACGCCGTGCCTTGTGGAACAAGGGACCCCAGAGAGAGCCACCGGGTACTGGCCCTCAATGGGCCCGCAAGTGCAAGAGGGAGACAGCCCCAACTGGGGTTAGCCACGTGCTCCAAGAGGCCTGGGGCACAGCCCTCTGTACTTCAGCATCAGTGAGAGATGAAGCCACAGGAGACCTTTTCTGCAGAGGGAGGGGCTGTGTGAGCTCAGAGGTCCAAGCAGCACCTCCCTCCCACCCTGACCACCTGCACTAGCTCCCACCTGGACTGAAAGTGCTGCTTTTCTGCAGGTTTGCTGGCTAAGGACTGAGGAGGCAGCTGCACATCCTCTCCTCTGTCCGTGGCGTCGTAGCAAATGGCTCTTCCTTTTTCTCACCATGCAGTTGGTCTTGAGGTGAAGCTCAGAGCACAGGATGCATTATTTGAAACTGGTGAGGCCATGTGTTGTACCAGGCAGCCAGAGAAGACATGTGGCCTTCTTTCCCATGCGATGAGTTTTCAGAGTGATGTGAAGACCTGCCCTCTTACTGAGCACCACCTCTCAAGAGGCCGAGGGCTCCCGCATGGCCCACTTGCCATGTGGGAGGTCATCCTAGCAGAGGGCAAGGGACGGGAGCTGGCTGCAAAGGTGGACAGTCGGGCTGGAAGGCCTGAGACCCGCAAGAGACCCCCTGCTACGGGACAAGGGGCTGGTGTTTCTGGAGACAGTGTGCTAACTCCGAGGGCCCAGGGAGGGCCATGCTCATGGGAGCCAGCCTCCGCAAGCTGGCTTTCTGGGTGCAGTGGGGCAGCGGGGCTGAGCCTGGCCTCTCCAAGCATGTGGCCAGCTGCCACTCCCCAGGTGTACAGGTGACATGCAGTCTGCACACAGGGGCCCAGGGGCCTGTTGCCTCCCTGAACACCCCTGCTCCCGTCTTGGGGCTGGTCAGCTCAGCCCAGAGCGCCTAGTACCTTCTGAAGTTATTTTCTCCTCTTTACCAGGAATTATAGTAAAAGAAATGGTGGCATATAATTTCGGAAAACAAAGGTATTTTGAGGGCTAATGCTTGTAGCTGGGTTTCCCAGATGCAAAGTTTACACATTTTATTGTCATCCTTCCATGTTTTGTGCATACATGATCGAGAAGTGCGTGTGTGTGTGTGAGTGTGCATGTGTGGGATGCCAATGTGTACGTGGTACAACTGTGTGTGCATAGGTATGTGTTTTTGCTCTGAATGTGCAGTGTGTGTGTTATGTGTATGTTATATGTTGTGTTGTGGAATGCCCATGTGTGTTATGTAGTGTGTGTGCCTTGTGTGCAGGTGGCATGTCTGTGTGTGTTACATGCCTGTGTTGTGTGCCCATGTCTATGTGATTGGTCACTGTTGTGTGTGTCTGTGCACTGGGTACTCGCTATGTGTGTCGTGTTTATGTGCATGGCGCATCTCTCTATGGAGCTTGGTGGGAATGAAGAATCAGGTTAATCTCCCAGCTCTTAATCAGAAAATGACAACCAAAATTTGCAGTCACACAGAGAAGATGAATTTGTTAATGCCTGGCTGGACTTTCCACTCAGGTCTTAACCACCTGGAATGCTGAGGTGCAGCATATGTGATTGATGGAACAGAGACGAGGGTGGTTTCTGCTGAGCACTTCAGGCATGAAATTCAAACTCAGCAAAAGAGCCCCCTTTGCCAGCCCCCTGCTGCTGTTCCAACCCAATCGCTTGTCCCCCTCTCCTCGGAAGATGGCAGCCACACTTGAGTGGGATATCAGGGTGGCTGCTTGTCATCAGGAAGAGGCAGAGACAGGCTGAGTCAAGTGGAACCACTGTCATCCCCCACTGTCAGGCGGCCCCTGCCCCCAGCTGGAGCCCACCCAGGGGCAGCTTTGTCTAGACAAAGAGGAGGACAAGGACTCGAGCTGAGCAGGGCACTGGGCAGTGGGGGCAGCCCAGTGCACTGTGCTCAGAGCTGCCTCGACCCAAAGCCAGACAAGTAACCGGGCAATCACAGCCCCATGTCCTCCCTGCTAAGCACTGGCAGGACCCACAGGGGAACAGGAGGAGGGAAGGCACTTCCTGCTGCCTGGACATTCTCCACTCTCAGGAGCAGCACAGATCTGGCCACTCCCATGAACAGAAACTACCCCTTCAATGCTGCCCTCCCACACCGTAGGCCACACACCTGGACATTCCACAACATATAACATACATATAACACACACACACTGAACACACTCAGAGCAAAAACACACACCTATGCACCCACAGTGGTACCACATACACATTGGCATCCCACGGTGTCCCATCTGGCCACAATTGTCTCTCCCCTGTTAATGGCTCTCAGGACACTGGACATAGGGTAGCAAAGGGCAGTGACCCAGGACAGATGACACACAAGTGAGCTGAGCCCTGACGCTCTCCAGCTTCCTGCCTGAAGAGAGTCTCTGAGCCATGACACAGGCAGAGGAGCCCAGGCACAGCCCACAGCCTGGCTGAACGCAGCAGACAGAGCCGAGAGTCTGTGGAGGTGAGAGAAAGTGACATTTGCCCTACACAGTCCTGCAGAAAAGAGACAGGCGTGGGGCGCGAGCTCCTGGGATCCACAGCAGGTCTGAGCAGGCCACAGAGTGCTGCTTGGTGCACGAGAGAAAGACTCACGAAACGGGAAGGAGGCTCCAGAAAGGAGTAGAAGTCAACGCCCAGCACTCACACTGGGCCGGCTGCCTCTCTCGCCAGGCACAGTTGAATACGCACTGGGTAGAGCACATAGGAGAGTGTTGCCTCAGTACTGGAGAATAATTCATCCTTAATTGCTCACCTCTCAGGTTCTGCCTAACAAATCTTAAAAGCAAGATCCAAAAGGATCAATCTTGTTTCAAAGAAACTCAACGTTGTCCTTGGACAACCCTCAAGAATATGTATAGAAGTACAAAAATATCCATCACCCAGCAAAGTAAAATTCTCAATATTTGGCATCCTGTTATAGACTGAATTGAATCATTCCACAAAATTCACTTGTTGAAGTTGTTTTATTAATATGGTTAATTACATTGCTGTTTTTTTTTTTTTTTGACAGGATCTCACTCTGTTGCCCATGCTGGAGTGCAATGGTGTGATCTCGGCTCACTGCAGCCTCTGGGTTCAAGTGATTCTCCTGCCTCAGCCTCCTGAGTAGCTGGGATTACAGGTGCCTGCCACCATGCCTGGATAATTTTTTTTTTTTGAGACAATATTTTACTCTTGTCACCCAGGCTGGAGTGCAATGGCATAGTCTCGGCTCACTGCAACCTCCGCCTCCTAGGTTCAAGTGATTCTCCTGTCTCAGCCTCCCTAGTAGCTGGGATTACAGGTGCCCACCATCATGCCCCACTAATTTTTGTAATTTTAGTAGAGACAGGGTTTCACCATGTTGGCCAGACTGGTCTCGAACTCCTGACCTCAGGTGATCTACCTGCCTCGGTTTCCCAAAGTGAGCCACCGTGCCTGGCCCATTGCTGCAGTTTTAATGTTAAGTCAATGTTGTACTATGGGCATGAACCTAATCATGATGTATTATCCTTGTTGTATACAACCGGATATAATTTGCTAGAATTTTGTTCAGAAGTTGTATATCCATATTAATGAGAGCTTTTTATTTTTACTTTTTTTCTGTACTTTTAAGACTTTGTGTGGTTTTGGTATTGGGGTAATACTGACTTTAAAAATGAATTGGGAAAAAAATTCTGTCTTCAATTTTATAAAAGAGTTTGTGTAGAAGTTGTAGAAAGTAAAAGCTTTCCCCCTCAAAATTTAAGAATAAATCATAAGTGTTAGAAATAATAGTTTCTTTTAAAAACTAACTTCTTTCAAGCCTCCTTGCTTTGTGCTAATAACTCTTTAAGCCCTATCCTATGTAGCTGTTAGACATACACATAGGCACGTAGTACATTCTATGTCCTTGTACCTTAACCAAGATATTTGTGTTGGACGTGCTCATAGGCATGTCCCAGCTCACAACCCATGCCCCTTCCTTATTTAGAAATGTTATAACATTTCTACCTATTTTTAAAAAGTAATTATTAGCCAATCGAGTTTTAGTTTAAATTATGAGGTCTAGCTCCAGCCAACAGAGACAGGACACAGCAATAAAGACCTCAATTAGGAATAAATATTTTAATGTCTCCTTATTCTATATGTACCCTTGCCATTATTCCATCTGCAAAGGGCACTCTTACTGCAAAAAATAAAAATTACCTCACTAAAAAAACTTTTTGTCTAAATGCTAATTTTTCCTTGCAGCACTGAAGAACAAACATTTTACATTTCTAACAGAAATAGTATAATTTCTTCCCTAAATGTTTGGTAGGATTCACCAGTGAAGCCACTATAGAAAACAGTGTGGCAGTTTATTTAAAAGTTGATGGTCAGGCACGGTGGCTCATGCCTGTAATCCCAGCACTTTGGGAGGCCGAAGAGGGTGGATCACTTGAGGTCGAGACCAGCCTGGCCAATATAGTAAAACCTCATCTCTACTAAAAATACAAAAATTAGCCAGGTGTGGTGGCAGGTGTCTGTAGTCCCAGCTAGTGGGAGGCTGAGGCAGGAAAACTGCTAGAGCCCAGGAGGCAGAGGTTGCAGTAAGCTGAGATGGCACCATTGTATTCCAGCCTGGGCAACAGAGCAAGATGCTGTCTCAAAAAAAAGAAAAAAAGAAAGAAAAAAAAGTTGACCACACTCCTAACATGTATTCCAGCCTTCCCCTCCTAGGTATTTACTCAAGAGAAATGAAAGCTTATGTTTTCTCACTAAGACTTCCACTTAAATGTTTATAGGAACTTTATTTGTAGTATCCCCAAATTGTAAGCAAACCAAATGTTCATCATTAAGTGAATGCATAAACAAACAGAGGATATGCTCATTGTCCTGATTGTAATAATGGTCTAATGGTTGTATATATCTGCCAAAATGTGTCAAATAATACACTTAAATATTTGCAATTTATCGTATGTCAATTATACCTTAGGAAAGGTGCTACAATATGAAACACTATAATATAAAATTTATTTTAATAGGCAAAAATCTGACAATAACCATATATGTTGCAAACAGAATTACAAATGCTTCTGTAAATGTAAAAATATAACAGTAGAAAGAAAACTTTGATAGGCTGGGCATGGTGGCTCATGGCTGTAATCTCAGCACTTTAGAAGGCCAAGGTTGGCTGATCATTTGAGGTCAGGAGTTTGAGACCAGCCTGAGAAACATGGTGAAGCCCCATCTCCACTAAAAATACAAAAGTTAGCTGGGCATGGTGGCAGGTGCCTATAATCTCAGCTACTCAGGAGGCCAAGGCAGGAGAATTACATGAACCTAGGAGGCAGAGGTTGCAGTGAGCCACGATCGTGCCACTGCACTACAGCCTGGGTGACAGAGCAAGACTCCAACTAAAAAAAAAAACAAAAAAAAACACAAGTTGATAAATGAGTTAAATAGAAGAGATGACACAGATAAAGAGAGAATAAGTGGACTAGAAGATAATGCTGAAAAATTACTCAGAACACAACATAAAGTCAAAGACATTTTAAAAATGTCATATGGAGTTTGAAAGATATTGCAGATAGGGTTAGAAGTTCTAATATGTTATTGGAGTTCACAAAGGAACTAGTTCAGAGAATGAAGAAAAGTAACTGTAGAGAGTTAATAGCTGAGAATTATCTAAAATTTATAAAAAACATGGATGCTTAGATTCAGAAACACAAATTTGAACAAGATACATAAAAAGGAATCTGCACCTAAATGCAATATAGTGAAATTTAAGGATGAATAGAAGATCTGAAAAGTATCTGGAGAAAAGATAGATTAAAGAACTCATTAAAGATTGATAGGCCAGGCATGGTGGCTCATGCTTGTAATCCCAGCACTTTGGGAGGCCGAGGCAGGCGGATCATGAGGTCAGGAGATTGAGAACACGGTGAAACCCCGTCTCTACTAAAAATACAAAAAAAAATTAGCTGGGCGTGGTGGCGGGTGCCTGTAGTCCCAGCTACTTGGAGAGGCTGAGGCAGGAGAATGGCGTGAACCTGGGAGGCGGAGCTTGCAGTGAGCCGAGATTGCGCCACCGCACTCCAGCCTGGGTGACAGAGTGAGACTCCGTCTCAAAAAAAGAAAAAAGATTGACAATGGATTAACAGAATAAAGTCATCTGATTAAAGAAATTAAAGAACTACTGCAGTTAGACTGACAGCTGACTTCTCCATCCTCAATATGGAAACCAGGAGTCAATGGAATTACATCTTTACAGTGCGGACACTAAGTAATGTCAACCTTTATTCATATACCCAGAAAAACTATCTTTCAAGAAGTTTTCAGTTTCATCTTAAAGAAGAAAAAAATTCAGACAAATGTAAACGAGACAAAGGCCAAAATTACCTTCTTTGAAGTGGTTTTCTCACCCTCTAAAAATATCACCATTGCTATACTCTTCAACTTACCAGTGCTATTCAAAATATCTGTTTTTTTCTTCCTAGCACAATCTATCCCAGAGTCTTTATCATGCTAAACTCAACAATGTGTCTCACTTGCATCACATATGAATAAAAAACAATGAGAGATAGTTATTTCATCCTGTGTTCTTCCTGAATTCTCTACTTTACTACTTCTGTCCCTTAGGGTAAAAAAAAATTCAGAGAACATTTAGGGTAAAAATGGGAACACCCTTAATCCCCCCAAATGTGCTAGACAGACCAACACTGTTTTTCATTTCTGCATCCACTCTCCTTTCTTTCTTTCAAGTTCAGAGCAAGAATTGCCATCATGTTTTTACGAGTGGTTCCTCCTTTCTTCTGGGCACTTTACTCCTTATGTCCTGCATGTCTAGTCTCTCAGTTCAGAAGCTCAGCCTCCCTTGCTGGAAAGACTTTCATGTCCTTGTCTTCTGGGTCAAGCCTATGCATTGTTCATGACTACATCTAAGGGTCCTTTCACTATTAAGGCTGTGGGAACAATACCTCTCACCCTGGACAGGTCTTTGAACTGCAGACCCAGCACCCCTGTACAGACTTGGACCATGACTGATACAGTCTTTTTCCCATGGATGTTTTCACTTTGTGCATTTCCCTCCATTCAGCTGAGACTTCTTTTGAGCAAGAACTGCTTGTTTTCCTCAGCACCTTTGGTGCCTCATATAACAACTGACATTGATGAGCTGCCATATAGATGTCAGAGGAATGTGGAAATAAATTAATGACATTTTTTCCTATGATTACATCTAAACTTCTGGACTGATGTGTGATGAAGCAGCAGGAGCAGGGTGTGGCAAGATACGGAAGGACCAGGAGATGCTGTCAAAGGAGGACAAGACCTGGGTGGCCAGCAAGTGATGCTCAGATCAGGCGATGCCACTGCAGCTGGAGCATTTGTGCAGGCTCTTGGTAGGAATCTTGTGTGGAGCCATTCGCTTATCTAATGGTGGAATAGATTACCTCCAGGTCTCTACTGAACATGAGAGTCAGGATCCGTGGGAGTGCCTAGGAGTCCACTGTCTCTCTCCAGTTCATCCTCTTTTGATAAATTAATCTTCTTAAATACTTCCAGCATTAGTTTACTCCATTGCTCACAACCCTCCAAACATGCTGCATTGCCTTTTAAATCAAACCCCCATTTTATAAAAGCCCTCCATGAGAGTCAAACTTGTTCCTGTGATCCCCCGGTCCCCATGTGCCAAGGCAATTCTGAGCATGCCCAGTAGCTTCCGTCAGCCCCGGACTCCTCCACCTGCTGTGAGCCTTCTCTTGGGAGTCACCAGGGATTTCCAAGTTAACATATCCAAATTGAATACATGACCTTCAGGTTGTTGGGTTGGGAGAAGACTTGAATTTGTCCCCACAGGAAGGGGATGTGTCACAAAGTGGCAAATTCTCCACCTCTGGAAGTGTCCAAGTAGAGAACAGACTACTGTCTCCCGTGAGTGCTTGAGAAAGGTGGGGGGGGGGGGGCATTTCACCTCGAGAGGCTCCTCGCAATGCCAAGCTTCGAAATTCCTGTGAGTTTCCACAATCTGCTGGTATAGATCAATCAATCAAGTTAAATCAACCAATCATCTCTTTCGTGTGTCCTTGCATATTATCGCTTCCACCTTGGCTG
The DNA here is from genome assembly GCF_028878055.3 of Symphalangus syndactylus. NCBI lineage: Eukaryota > Metazoa > Chordata > Mammalia > Primates > Hylobatidae > Symphalangus > Symphalangus syndactylus. The sequence continues at coordinate 100,424,477 of NC_072438.2, read as the reverse complement.
CCCAAATAAGACCCTGAGGCATCTTCACCACAGCCCCTTCCTCCTGCCTGTCTGCATGGTGCCTGGCCCCCCATGAGCCCCATGCTGTCTGAGGGAGGACAGTGCTCACTCATCTTTATGCACCTGCCACCCACCTTGGAGCAAGCACAGTGCAGACCCTCAATACAGGCTCAGGACCTGTGGGAGGTGGGCAGGTATTCAGGGAGATACAAGGAAAGAAGCATGTTGCGGGGGCCAGCAAACTTTAACTTTGCCAGGCGGGGGTAGCTGCTTCTGGCACTTCCTTTGCCATCACTTCTGTCAGGGACAGGCTTTCGGAGACAATTTTATGAAACCTTACTTTCTTCTGTATTACTTTCCTGCCATTCCTAATAAGCTATATTTTAATTTAAAACAGTAATTTACAGGGTAATTCATTTACAGCAACACAGTCCATTGTGATCACAAGGCCACACATTTATGTTTTAAGTAACTTTTAATGCTTGTAGCAGCTGGGTCTCTGAAAATAACTAACATTTTTCACCTTGTGCAGTGAGGGGAAGAAAAAAATCTCTGCTCTCTAATTATAGAACCACCAAAGACAACATGCAGTGAGTAGGGCAGTTATAATTGCAAAATAAGAAACGGTTTGCCCAAGAACATAGCAGATCCTTCCGTGTAAACATGTAACTGCCAGGAGAGCAGGTAAAGCCTGGAGCAGAACTGCGCCCACTCCAGGCTCACAAGCCACTGTAATTTTAAGTCAAATTGATTAACACAAGAAGGATTATTAGGAAGATGGAATTATAGAAAGAGTGGAAATAGTTCCCTCTAACCAAAAACAGCTGTATTCAAAGGGCAGGAGATTGGGGCTTATTTCTGTTTGTAGTTATCAGAAACGCACACACAGCTTGTGCCACAGCCTTGCATGGGTGTGCAGCTGCAGCCGCCACTATGTCCCAAAGGGCAGTACCCTCAGAGGATCACCTGTGCCCTTGCCGACCTGTGCACAACATTCACCGTTTTCTCTCTCTCTCTTTTTTGAGACAGGGTCTTGCTATGTTGCCCAGGCTGAAGTGCGTCGGTGCAGTCGTGGTTCACTGCAGCCTCAGTATCCTGAGCTCCACAGTCTCCTACCTCAGCCTCCCAAGTAGCCGAGACTACAGGCGTGCACCACCACATCCAGCTGACTTTTTTATCTTTATATTTTTAATTTTAAAGGAATCTATCTGCAGAATACTTACTGGCTAATTTTTAAATTTTTTGTAGAGACGAGGTCTCACTATGTTTCCTAGTCTAGTAGGGAACTCCTACGCTCAAGTAATCCTCCCACCTTGGCCTCCCAAAGTGCTGGGACTATAGGCGTGAGTCCTATACTTAGCTGCCATTTTCTTTTTGAATTAAGACGTCCTGGGAGTGATTAAGCCACCTGTGCTCATATGTAATTAAAATCCCTCACTGCTCACTTAGCATCAGAACTGCTAGGCAGGACCACACCTGCTATGCAGGCACTGGCCTTCGACAGTCATGCCAACGTCCTCCACCACAGACACCTCAAATCCAAGTCTTCATTTCTTCACGTTTTGCTGACATGCTGCATGGAGGGAAGTCCATGTTGGTGTCCTTACAACCTAATGGGATGAGTGTGTCATCTCAAAAGAGCAGGCCCTTCCCAGGTCCCTTGGGGCTCAGCCCTGGACAGAGGTGCAGGTCAGATCCCCCAGACAGGGTGCCAGTGGCTCCCCTCATCTCTGCCTCTTCCCCTCCCATTTTAATTTACCCCCCAGAGAATTATGCTAAGATAAAGTGACATACACCTGTGTTCCTTGCCCCATCCCAGTGGCACACTGCGCTAGGACCATCAGAACTAGGGGAAGGAAACAGAATGTTTGGGAAACTCGTGCTGGTGACCCTAGGAGTTCTGTCCAGCCTCGCCTTCCCTCTCTCTCCCTCCCTCCCTTCCTCCCTCTCTCCCTCCCTGCCTCTGTCTCTTCCTCTGTCTCTCTCTCCCTCCTCCTTTCTCTTTCCCTCACTCCCTCTCTCTCCTCTCTCTTCTCCTTCCTTCCTCTCTCCCTTTCCCCTCCTTTCCCTCTCCTTCTTTCTCCTTCCCTCCTTCTCTCTCCCTGTCTCCCCCTCTCCTTCCCTCCCTCCTTCCTTCCAGCCCTCTTCCCCTGTCTCTCCCTCCCACACCCCCTCTGGGTGGAGCCAGGTTGGAATCACACAGCTCACCTGGTTTGCCTGCTGGGCACCAGGCTGGCGGGCATAGTGTGGTTCTCCCATGGTGACCAGGCCCAGTGCGTCTCTTTACTGCATGAAAGGCCTTCCTCTAGCCAGAGATTTATAGACCCCGCCTGACACTGCAGAAATGTAATACGAGCCACCTGTGCATGTTTTGTGAGAAGAAACAGGTGAAATTAATTTTAATGATGTATCCTTTTTAACTCATAATCTCCAAAATATGATCACTCAACAAGTACTAATATACAGTTATTATTGAGCTATTTCACATTCTTCTTATTATTTTATTTATTTTTTGTACACAGTCTTTGGAACCTTAGCACTCTTAGTTCAAATAGCCACATTTTGCAGGCTCGGGAGACATGGGGCTGGTAGGGCCACGGTGGGTGGGCAGCTCTAGACCCTAGAGGATAGTAAGCCTAAGCCAGGCCCAAGCCAGTTCAATACCTGCTTGATTAAGTAACTTACCCACAGCTAATTCCAAATGTGGCAGAGAGGCCACCAGAGTGTGGCTTGGGTGTGAACCACAGTGACCCCACAAATGAGCTTGTGTGAGGAGCTTTTTTGCAGAAGTGGTGAGGACAGGGCCTGTCCAGGCCTGTTGGTGGCCCTGCTCCTGGGCCATGCCCACCCTGCACCACTGGGTCTGCCCAGGCCACGCTCCATGGCCATGCCCACTCTGCACCACTGGGTCTGCCCAGGCCGCACTCCATGGCCATGCCCACTCTGCACCACTGGGTCTGCCCAGGCCGCACTCCATGGCCATGCCCACCCTGCACCACTGGGTCTGCCCAGGCCCTGCTCCTCAGCCATGCCTGCCCTGCACCACTGGCCATCTCCCAACTGCACCAGTGTCACTCCAACATGAAAGCCGTGGGCAGACAATTATGCACAGGCCACCTTTATCCTTAGGCCCCTCTGAGGGGTGTGGATTGAGTCAGGACTGAAGAAGGTGCACGTGATGCAGGCTCACTGTTGCCAGGCCCAGGGAGGACTCCTGCGGCATGGAGGAAGCACACAGTGTCACTGGGCCACCCGCTGGAAGCAGCAGCAGGCACCTCTGCCCATGGCATCCCGGCTGCAGGGTGAGCAACACCTGAGCCCAGTGAGAGAATAAACTCACAACAAGCTGCATGATGCAGGTTTACTACTCACAGACGGGCAGCAAGGGTCAAAACAAGCCTCAAACTCATCACGAGCTGGTCCCCCAAGGCCTGAGTAAGCTGTCTGGGGCGCAGAGTCCCCACTGTGTATGCCCCGTTTGCACCACAGCCGAGGGACCTTGGAAGGCAGCCCACTGGGTTCTACACGTCAGGGGCGGCACTCACAGGGACCTCCTGCTGCTGGGGAGGGAGGAGCAAAGTCTGCGTGGTCCCCGGTCTGCGTGGTCCCTGGTCTGCGTGGTTCCTGGCAGCTCCTCCCTAACCTGCTTTCCTAACAGGCCTCGGACGGCCTCAGGAGCCCGGGACACAGGCGCAGGCTTCCGCGTGCTCGCCGGCTGTGTTGTTAAACATCTTCATGCACCAGCCCTCCCAGCAGGCCCTGGCTGGCAAAGCAGCGGAGGAGTCCTCGGGTTCAGACAGAGTCAGGGTCAGCCTGCTGGTCCTCAAAGCCGTTCCGGGTTAGTTCAGGTTGATTTTCCTCTCTGAGTGCAAGGCCAACTCTAAAGTTGGGAGGGACAAGGGCGGGGACGAGGCTCGGGCTGTGCTGGGCCGTTCCTCTGTATCTTGAGACGCTGCATTTCCCCGCCTGCTGCAGCTTCTCCCAGAACTGCCAGCAAGAAACCAAGAGCTGAACTGGCCAAGGCCATCGGGGTCGTCCACTGTGGGTGGGAGATGCAGCCTTGCCACATGGAAGATAAACGAGGCCGAGTAGGCCCTCTCCTCTCCTCTCCTGGTGTACCCCGGCTTCCCCCTTGCCCTCAGCCCTGCGTCCAGGGCATGGCTTCCATCTCCAACAGAACACAAGGTCGGAAGCCCCTCCCCCAATTTGAGGTTAATGGCACTTTGGTGTTTAGGCTCCTTCTGGCTTTGGCCCAAGCTTGGCAGGTGGCCCTCCCGCCTTGCTGTTCTTGGGGCCTGACAGGCTCACCGGCATTGCAGCTCCGTCAGGGACAGAGCCCACCATCTCCAGAAAGCCAGCCTCTACCTGAGAGCCGCAGCCCAGCAGCATGAGAGGCCCCTGCATTTCTTTCCTGCGGTTGAGGTGAGGGAGTGTTTAAGGAGGAAGGCCCACCTTGCCCCCTAGAGCACTGCCTTCCTCTACACGCTCACGCGAATTCCTAGGTATACGGGTTTGTTTGGATGGTGGAGGGAGACAGGGCCGTCAGGAGGCACTCTTGGGGAATCATGGAGCCATACAACTTTAGAGCTGGCCTTGGGCTGGGAGAGGAAAATCAATCTGAACTCACCCAGAATGGTTCCGAGGCCCAGCGTGCTGACCCTGACTCTGTTGGTGCCTGAGCGCTCCTCCGCTGCTCTGCCAGCCGGGGCGTGGGGGGAGGGCTGGAACCTGAGGACCTGCAGGAAAACATTTAGGAACACAGCTACGGTGCATACAAAAGCCTGCGCCTGTGTCCCATGGCTCTCGAGGCCTTACAATGCCTGTGACCTGCGTCAGACTGACGGCTTCATCCAACAGAGCAGGGGAGCACAAGAGGAGGGAACCCGTGTGCAAACACTGCATTCCTGGGGCGCATGGTCTCAGGGCTGGCTGCACACACCACGCTCAGAACTACTCATTGTCATGGGCTCACTGTGTCTCCCAAATGCCTATGTTGAGGTCCTAACCCTCAGTGCCCCCAAGGTGGCTGCATTTCTACATAGAAACTTTAAAGAGATGATTAAGGTAAAATGAGGTTATTGGGGTGGCCCCAGTTCGCTAGGTCTGGCGTCTTAATAAGGAGACAAGGACACAGACACTCACAGAGGGACGGCCCTGTGAGGACACAGGGAGAAGACACCATCTGCCAGCCCAGGAGAGAGGCCTCGGAAGGAACCGGCCCGGCCACCCCTTGACCTTGGACGCCAGCCTCCAGCACGCTGAGGACGAGCTGCTGTCATTTCAGCTGCCGAGGTTTCGGTGCTTCTCCAGGGCAGCCCCGCTGGCTCGTGCTCACAGCTAGTTCTGGGGTTGGCAGATCCTGCGGACACCTGTGGACACAGGCATGTGTTCAGGCTTGAGCTGGGTGGGGTGAGGGGTGAGCAGCGAGAGAAGGAAAAGGCAGTCCTCTGGACACACGAGCTGCGTTTTCTCTCAAACCCAAACACTCCTACAAGAAGTACAGTCGGTATTAGGGTAAAGGCCTCACCACATCCCCGCTGGTTTTCCTCACAGCAAGCTTGAGATGTGGGAACCCCTGCACCCTCCACATCAGGGAACGGACTGAGGGAGGAGCTGACTGTCGTCCTGGGGTCTCACGCGGTGCAGGGCTGGGGCTGAGCCTCCCGTCCTGGGGACCCGGACCCAGAGCCTCTCTTGGGGTCTAAAACGTTTGAGGCAAAGGAGATGCAGAGATGCCCATGCCCAGACCCAACAGGCCACCGAGGCCTGACTGGCACTCAAAATTTGATCTCAGAGATCCAGGTGACTCATTGCATGAGATCCCCTCCCCTGTGCCAGGTCTCAATGGCGCAGTCATCACTTAACTTCCTGATACTTTATAGTATCAGGAAATAACTACAGAAGATAGTCTGAATTTTTGGGCAGCAGAAAACCACCAAAGTTAAGTTAAAAAGAAAGAAGAAAATCACTCTTAGAAATGCACTGTGAACTCTCCACCATACCAGTACAGTCTCACATTTTGGCCTGAATGATTGAGGTAGGTGATTTATAGTCCAAGCACCCATCAGCTGCCAAGGGAGCACTACAGGGGGCTGCAGTCCCCACGGCCTGATTAGAAAGCAGGGAAACTGCAGGCCCCACGCGGGGGCTTGGGAACAACCCATGATGGAGACTTTCCTCCGCTGTCGTCTCTCAGGCCTGGGCCTGCTGGGCCTGGACTGTTCCCTCTGCTCTGCTTCTCCAAGTCTCCCGCCTCACACCTGCCTCGGCGGGTGCACAGTTGGTCTCAGAGCTGACGTCTCACCACACCTCTCCGGGGGGCGTTTCTGTCCCTGCTCACAGGTGCATGAGGGTCGGAATCCGCCTCCCATCTTGGTGTCCAGTGAAGTGAAGGCTGAGCCAAGAGCTTGCTTTCAGCTTTAGTATTTCCACAATGAAAAGACAAGAGAAAGCTCTATGCTCTCCCAGGGCGTCCGCTGGGTGGGAGCCTGTGGCTCCAGCTGCTCAAAGACGAGCCTTCAACTTGAAAGTTCTCCAGCCTGGAAATTCGGAGTATGTTCCCTTTGGAAATTTTCCACTCACCACATTTTCCTTCCATTTCTTTTGTCTTGATATAGCAGTCCGGGAAACTGGAGAGAATGGGGCAAAGAAAAATAAAATAAAATGAACCCAACATGCAGGTTCTCAACATTCTTCCTTTAAGTACTATTGAGAATGAAATGTGATTTTCTTACAGTTTGATTCATTCAATGTATGTTTCCTGGGCAGTGCTCTGCCCTAGCCAAGGTGCTGGGGTCAGAGAAACACCGCGGGTGCAGCGGAAGTAGGGGTGCCTCCCACGGGCTCTTGGTAGCACCTGGCTGTACACACGAGGCAATGACGTTAACACGGTGACAGGTGACCGCACGTGCCCTTGGCGTGATTCTCCCATTTCTTCCCTTGCCTCCTCTGGTGAACATAAATCCTATCTAGAACACTAAATATCCAGAAACAGACCCTACCACACTGTGATCTATTACTCGTGTAGAACAACGCACAGTAGGCCTGTCTTGAAGTTCTCTCCAGAATAACCATTAGTTGATTAGACATGGAGTCATAAATGCTATTTTAGCATTCTTTGTTTTATTTATTTTTTATTTTTATTTTTTGAGATGGAGTCTCACCCTCTTGCCCAGGTTGGAGTGCAGTGGCGTGATCTTGGCTCACTGCAACGTCCGCCTCCCCGGTTCAAGCAATTCGCCTGCCTCAGCCTCCTGAGTAGCTGGGATTACAGGCATGCACCACCACACCCAGCTAATTTTTGTATTTTTAGTAGAGACAGGGTTTTGCCCTATCGGCCAGGCTAGGCATTCTTTGTTTTAATGAAAGAGTTCTGACTCTGGGACCTTGGAGAGGCGAGCCCAGGCCCACTCTGTGTCACCACTGGCTGCCCCATTCTCCTGCTTGTCATTGATATATGCGGCATGGAAATAAAGGGAGCGCTGGTAACACAGAGGCGGAGTAAACGCACATTAAAGAGCGCCGGCCCGCGTGCCCTTATCTGCATGTGCAGGTCGGCTAGATCCATCACTGCAGGGGCGGCCGGCTCGGGATCTCAGACCTGCCGGGGGCCGGGAGGGAGGAGCAGAGTGAGGAGGTTGCCGCGGACCGCGCAGTGAAATGCAGCCGGTTCCATTTAGAAATTTCTATTGGGGGCAGGGGCAAAGTATCCATAATAATTTTAAGGACATTTCCCAAATGTTTACTTAGATAAAAGATAGATAACGGTCAAGCTCCCGAACCTGCGACCCGATAACTAGGCTTTATTAATGACCTGCCATATGCGAGGGCTGGGTAATTAAAGTTTTTTCCCCAAAGGAAGAGAGTGGACAAATTTATTTGATGGTTTGATAACCAGGGACACTGGTTGAAAACTATTGATATAATCGGAGCTCATTCGATTTCCTCGCGACAGCCACTCCTATCAGCTAATTTCACCTGTGAATAGTTAATTACCCCAGATGCATATGGGCCGGCCATTAATAACCTGGACTGTCACGGCTCCTTTGTCACCCACATGTGCCTTTTATCTCCCGAATCTCCTTCTTCCTTTTTTTATTCCTTCCCATTTTCTCTCTTAAAAAAAAAAAAAATAATAACGCTTGGGAAGACAGATGAGAGCTGTGAGATTCCGCGGCTGTGTTAGAGGAGGCGCCAGGGCCTGGGTGCAGAATGAGTCTCCAAGTGCGGCGTGAACGAGGGTGGGTGGCTGGAGCTCCCAGGCCAGCCCCGGCGGAGGCGCTGCATCCAGACCCAGCCTGTGTGCAGAGGGGCTGGTGGAGCTCAGACGCCGGGCTCGCTGGCCTTTGCAGATGGACCTCGGGTGTGTCCAGGCCGGGAAAGGGCCGGCAGCTCCAGTGGGGGCTGCTCCCTCGTCACTGGAGTCCCCAGCGAAGCACTGGAGCGTTCCGTCTCCTTGGCATGTGCCTTTCCACGGTGGGACCTCACTCTTCCTGTGTTGTGCATCCTGCTCGAGTTTCTGGGTCCTGACCTTGAGCAAGTCAACTGACTTCTGTGATGTTCGTTTGCTCAGATGTAACGTGCGGTTGACAGCATCTGTGCTGCAGCACGTGGCGGCTTAAGAGCAATAGGTGAAAAGGGCATCTCAGAAGACGCCCTCAGGACGCGGGGATGCCACAGGCCACGGGTGGTGGACGGTGCTCCGGCTCCGAAGGGCTCCTGAGTCTGGCTGGCTGGAGCCCGCGCATGGGCTGGGGCTCACTCTAGCTGTTCCCTCGGTGCTTTTATGGATGTTCACAGAGTGGGGTGAACTGCTTCCCCCACATTTTGCTTTTCAGGGCTATGTGTCCTCTGTGACCACGGCTGTCCTGGGCTCCATGGGATCTCCCTGCTGGCCCAGCGAGGAGGGTGGGCTCAGAGCAGGCTAAGGTCAGGGGGAAGGGAAGCCTCACTGTGCAGACAGATGCTCTCTGCAGGGGACGCTGCTCACTGGAGTGTGGAAGATGGCCAGAGATGGGGAGATGGGGTGGGGACAGGAGGTTCCTGAGAGCTGCCCCTCCCAGGGGAGGTGACCACAGAGGGGCCTTTGTCATCAAGGGAGCCCATCCGTGTCCACAGCAGACAGGGCTGGTGCTGCCCAGCAGGTGGGGGTCAGAGGCAGGTGGAATCAGGGAGGAGGCAGACAGCCCTTCCTCCAGGACGCTGTGAGATCTGCTGGGTCCTGCACTTCCTTCCTCTTTCTCCCTGTTTTCTGCCTGTCTTCCCCAGGGTTGAATTCCCTGAAGCTGAGCAGAGCTTCCCCTGCCTCGATGTCCGCCCACAGCAGGACCACAGGGGTGCAGCAGGTGTGCAAGGAAGGCTGGAAGAATCAATGACCTGCGGAGGAAGTGCTTGCTCAGTGACTGGCAGGATGGAGCTGCTGACTTTAGGGAGGATGCGGACCATCCAGTCTCATGGTCATCCCTTCAGAGACCTCCAAGCCCATTTCTGTGTCACCAAGTGGAGGAGTGCTTCATGAGTTTGGGTGTTCAATCAAGGACACTTTGGGGCCCCTGGAGAAGGAACAAGGTGGGTAGCGGGCAGCCCAGGGCATCACTCTAGTTTTGAAAAGTTCTCTGATGGATTCTAAAGTGCAGCCAGAGCCATTGACCTTCTCTAGAGGACAGCACTAGTTTTCAAACTCGGTTGAACTTTGGAATCCTCCCACCCCACCCCACCCCCGCCCCAGAAGCTTTAGAAATACTGACGCCACTGTCTCACCAGAGGGATTGGTGATCAATTGGTCTGTAGTACAACCTGGGCATGGAGATTGTTAAAAGCTCCCCAAGGGATTTGAACTTTGCAGCCCCGGTTGAGACCACTGAGTGTGAGATTCCTATGCAAACTAAGCCTGGACTCCATCAACGCTCCAGGGATGCTGGGCGTGGGGCCGTGGGCTGGCCTGGCCCAGATCCAGTTCTATAAGGCCACCTGTGTTACTCTAGCCTCGGTCCTTTGAAAGATGCCTCAGTACCCCCCAAAACCATCCCTTAAGAGCTTTGAGGGGCCAAGGTGGTCCTCAAGGAGGATGAGTGACCCTCAGTTCCTTGCTGGACACCCCCTCCCTCCCCAGACACACAGATTCCCTGCAGGTAGAAGGAAAGAGGGAAACAAGGGGCTCCACCAAACACCCCTCATCCCGTCCTGTCAGCCCCACCCCAGACATGTCTCCTCCCATGGCACAGCTGCCAGTGAAACCACTTTTGCAAAATTATGACTGAGACGGTGAAAGAGAGCTAACTTAACCAGCCCCACCTTGCTTCTAACCTCCAAGCTGTCCTTGTTCATTCCTGGGCGTAGGCTGAACTAACTTGGGGAGAAACTTATAGTTTAAACAAAAACAAAAACAGCCCTTCCCCAAGGCAGACCTCCTTCTGGCCTGGGGACTAGATTGCCTTTGTAGGACTAACAGCCACAAGATTAGAAATTATGGTTTAGGAGTCATGCGGCTGGAGGCTACTAGATTCTGACCCTCCCTAAACTGGTCCTAGGATCAGTGCTTGAGAAGTTTTGCAGAACCTGCACTTGATGGATCAGCTGGCATCACCCAGATCGATAAACTGGCTCATCTGATCTTGCGGCCCCCACCCAGGAACTGACAGCTCCGAGTCCCTATGATTTCATCCCTGACCATTCAGCACGCCCAGCTCACTGGCTTCCCGTCATCCACTGAGTTGTCCTTAAAAACTCTGTCCCCCAAATGCTCAAGGAGACTGACTTGAGTAGTAATAAAACTCTGTTCTCCCGCACAGCCGGCTCTGTGTGAACTACGTTCTCTATTGCAGCTCCCTGTCTTGATGAATCAGCTCTGTCTAGACAGCGGGCAAGGTGAACCCCTTGGGCAGTTACACCAGCACCCTTCGCCAGCTCCCACCAGGCCCAGGCACCCCCTAGGCTGACCTGGGCCCATCATCCTCTGGCCTTTGGGTGGGCCTGGCCCAAGAGAGGCTCTGCAGGCGTGGGGGCAGGAGGAGCTGCATGGGGTCCTGGTGCCCCTGTGCTACTGCCAGGCCCTGGGTGGCTGTGCTTGCCTCCCTGGCCCAGTGGACACCACTGTCCCCTGGTTCCTGCTCTCTCAGAGCCTGTAGGGCTGCCTTCTCCCCTGCCCTGCCGCCTGGCTGAGGCGCCACTGCCCGTGACAGCTCATTCTTGCTGCCCAGGAAGACCCGTGCCAGACAAGCGGAGAAGACAGATTTTACCCAGGGCAGTCACATGAGGGGCGGGGCCCACTGTGGAACTGAGCTCCATGGCAAACATGGCAGGACAGTAAGAGACTTGTGGCCAGCGAGCGGGGGTTGGTGGGTGGGGAGGGACCACCAGGAGACATGGAGCCCCCCTTTTTCTGGCAGAACCAACCTCACAGAATTCCTGCTGACTGGAGGCTGGGGGTCAGGTCCTGAGGGTCAGAGAGAGGAATTTTCCAGATACTGAGGGTGGCCAGGTACCAAGGGTGGGGGGTTCTTGCTACACTGACCTAGTGCGGTTCTCTGCTGAAACTGGATTGTACAGCGAAGGAGGCAGATGGGGTTCAGGAGAGCAGCTGCAGTTTGGACCACAAATAATCTATCACAACCCCCCAGCCCCAGCCAGCTGCCATGCTACCCTCCCCCTTAACCAGCTGAGCACCCTTCCCATCCTTCATTCCCAGAGAGTCCACTGCCCCTCACCTCCTGCCACTATCTGCCCATCTCATCTTGCAGCCGCCGGAGAGATGGTGGAAACCCAGGCAGGACTCACCACTCCCTCGCTGGGCTCCGCAGGGGCACCCATGGCTCTTAGGACAAATCCAGGCTCCTTGCCTCGGGCACTGGCCCCATGGCCCTGACCCCTGCCCTTGCCACCCTCTCCTCCCTGCCCCCCAGGGCCCTGACCCCTGGCCTCACTGCCCTCCCCTCCCCACCCCCCATGGCCTTGACTCCCACTCCGCCCTCCCTTCCCCACCCCCCATTGCCCTGACCCATGGCGGGGCCACCCTCTCCTTCCCACTTCCTAGGGCCCTGACCCCCACCCTCTTGCCCTCTCCTCCCTGACCCCCAGGGCCCTGGATCTCACCCTCTCGCCCTCTCCTCCCTGACCCTCACTGCCGCCCCGCATAGCCATCTCCTCCCTGCCCTCAGGGTCCCCTCAGCAGCCCGCCCAGTCCGCCCAGCATAGCCACCATCCCTTCTGCTCAGGAAGTCTCGCCCAAGACACTCTCTGCAGAGGGCCCCTGTGCCCCTGGAGTGACCCCTCCCCACTCTCCACCACTTCCAAGCCTCAGGCATCACTGCTGGGGGAGCCTCAGGCTCTCCTGGGACTGAGCTCCCTCCTCTTCCTCCTCCCACTAGGACTTGGTTGGGGAATTCCATAGATGTGTCCTCCACGAATGGGGCTTCCTGAGGACCAGGGTGTTACTGCAGAGGGTGTGGCGTGTGGGGTGGATTGGCAGGATTTGACCCTGTGTTGGGGGCATGGCTGAGACATGGAGCTCTCGCGGAACCGTGCATTCCTGAGAGATGATTTTTTTTTTTTTTTTTTTTTGAGATGGAGTCTTGCTCTGTTGCCAGGCTGGAGTGCAGTGGCACGATCTCGGCTCACTGCAACCTCCGCCTCCCGGGTTCAGCGATTCTCCTGCCTCAGCCTCCTGAGTAGCTGAGATTACAGGCGCACACTGCCACACCTCGTTAATTTTTTGTATTTCAGTAGAGACAGGATTTCACCGGGTTGCTGAGGCTGGTCGTGAACTCCTGAGCTCAGGCAATCCGCCCACCTTGGCCTCCCAAAGTGCTGGAATTACAGGTGTGAGCCACCGTGCCTGGCCGAGATGATGCTCTTAACCATGGCTGGGAGGCCCTGCCACCATCTGCTGTCCTGGCTGTGGAGCAGGCAGGGACCCCAGGAGTGTGGGCAAGAGAAGGGTGTGGGCTGGGGCCGGGGTGATGGGGTGGGGCCCAGGAGGTGCTGCCAGAGGGTTGGGGTGAGCCCTGTCATTAGCCAGGGAAAGTCCCTCTGGGGTGGGGACACGGGGACGGGGGTCCCTGGAGGTTCATCGTTCCCATAATCAGGAGGTGGCAGAGCCCTGGCTTTGGGGGTTTGTCCGGACCTGCTGGCCTCCTTCAACATGCAAGAGACCTGTCTGGGGCTGGATGGGCTGCCCGGCCCTCACCTGAAAGGGATACAGTCCTCGCAAGCCCCCATCTGCAAACCTGGAGCCAGAGGCTGGCCACAACGCCCTGTGGTTCTGGTGGGGGCGGGGGAAGGGAAAGGGCCCAGCTCTCAGGGTTCCCCGTCATGCCGTGCCAGGTCTTGCTGACTCAGGGACTGTGCTGGCTGTGGCATCAGGCAGAAAGGTTGCAGCCGGCAGGGATGAGTGAGGTGAGTGGATGGGCACCCTGCCCTGGCTGTCATGAGCACCTGCGTCCAGAGAAGCTCAGCAGACATGGGACCCGATTGGGATCCTCGGGCTGAAGCTCTAGCTGTGGGCTGGGCCCTCTCAGCCAAACCCGTTCAGACGACTGCAGTCTTAAACTCAATCTAATAGGAAAGGGAGGGAAATCCATCCCCGGGGGAGGCCTAGCCCTGCAGCCCCAAGAGGCTGGCGATGTGATGTTTGCTGTGGGAGTGCAGATTCCCAGCCTGTGATTAACTCCAGAGGATGAGCCAGCATCCCGTCCTTGATAAGAGGATCCCACAACCAGGGAGTCCTGCACAAAGACACCAGCAAGAAGGTACCTGCAGCTCTTAGAGATGGGGGGCCCAGGGAGGGACAGGAAGGAGCTGGTCCCACGCTGCCCACCTTGTGACGTTTACCAGTGCATCCTCCAGCCTAACAGCTCTAAGGTTTGGTTCACCATGTAAGTAGCTGGCAGGCTGAGCACAACCTTCCTTGGCCCTGCACTCCTGTGTGTTTGGGCAGGTGGGCTCATAGGTGTTGGAGATGGTTCGGGCAGCATGCTGTGTGTTACACTCACCCTGGCACTGGGGAGTCAGAGCTGAGCCAGGCGGAGAGCATCCATACAGGGAGGCACAGAATAAGGCAGCAGCGCAGCACCCGTGGTTCACTCCTGCCTAACAGATGCCCCCAGGGGCAGCACCTTCAGATGGCAGATGGCAGCCATGTCCTTAGCTCACGACTCTGTGGTCAGCAGCAGGGCCTGGGCTCAACAGAGAGTTCTGCCCACCTCCCCATGACCATGTGACCATGTGGCTGTGGCTGAGTTCTCTGTGGGTTGGAACCTGGGCTGGAACAAGCAGCCGACATGGCTGGTCCAAGGTCTCACCCCCAGGCAGTCTCGTCCACTCATTCTGGTGGCTTCTGGGGAGGGCTCCAGGACAAGGGGCAGCAACTCCAAGGCCCCCTGAGGCCAGGCTCTGCCCTGACATGAAGTCCCTCCCAGGGTGCTCCATTGGTCAAAGCAAGGGCAAAACCAGCTGTGATGCAAGGATTGCTATGCAAAGATAAGTACATCCATGTAGCATTTGGGACATACTTAAAGCACTACATGATTTGTTGTTTCTCTGAATTTCACATTTAAGCTGGAGTCCTGTCTTTTGTCATTGTTCTTGTTGGTGTGTTTCTGCTATGCCTGGCAACCCTATTCAAATCCGATTGATCAGAGACAAAGGCTTGGTGCATGGAAAGCTTTTCTCCGAGTCCTGGGCAGCCTTGCCGTGGAATACTTACCCTGGGATGAGGCTGTGTAGAGGGGGATACACCAGGCTTCCTTGGGAACATGTAGCTGACATCTTAAAACCACTTTTAAGAAGGTCAGGGTCCCGATAGACAACTCTGGAGCTGGTGGGTATGAAGGAGGGGTGAGCAGCCCTGCAGCCACCCGGCTTCCCCAAGTCTCCTTGTCATGAGCTGCAGTCAATGCACAGTTGGTCCCTGGCGCAGGAAAGCAATTGTAGGTCCTGGTCCTGGTGGTGCCCATGCTGACTCTGTGACCCGACCAGGCCCCTCCCTGGGCTTCTGAGTCTCACACAAAAAGAGAGAAGTCAAATCAGATGGCTTGCACATCCTATGCATCTGTATAAGTTAATTTTCATTTGAGCTGCTCTTCAGTGAGACGGAGAGGATCTTCTGGTAACTAAACTAGAATCTGATTTCACGGTTATTTTCTTTTACATGTGGATAGAGGAGATTCTGGCTGCCTTAGTGACTTTTATGACAGTTCCCATTCTCGGCATGGTCCTCATTCTGCACCTTGCTGCTCTGTTCTATGTAACATCCAGGCTGGGAGGGGAGGGGGCCAGCCCTCCTCCTCTGTCCCAGGCTCTGCAGTGGGTGACTTGGTTCCATCCTTGCCTCATCAGCTGGGCATGTGATCTTGGTGCTCTGAGCCTTGTTCTTTGTGCTAAGAACATGAGAATCACTGGAAAAACTGACATTGAAATGGGCTTTCCTTTCTTTTTTAGAAACAAGAAGATTTTCCCACTCCGTATCTGAAGATGTGCCCTTTCCTCTTTTTGTTTCATTTCTTGTAGTCATTTGCATCTCTGCAGCAAAGTGCATCCCTTGGGCTTTCTAGGGTTCCAACAAAGTGTCTGCACAGAGGAAGCTGGTGGGGGAGAAGCAGGTGCCTCCCTCTGCTGTCCTCATTCTCTAGTAGCCCTTGCCTCCCAGATAAAGAGGCCACTCTGAACCTGGGGAGCCTGGCCGTGGCAATCCCAGGGGTGACCCCAAATCCACTGTGGGCCCAGCCAAGGCCCAAGAGCAAAGGCCCTGCTGGCCCTTGGCTCGGTGAGATCCTGGCAGAGGTGGCGGCTGTGTCTCTACCTGCTTCTCCAAATTCCTCGAAACAGGGGGACCTGGATGTGCAAAGCTGAGGACCCAAGATGATGGACCACAGGTCCCCGGGGCCCCCTAGTGGGGATGATGAGTGTTGACCGGCCCAGTGCCTTGATGACCCCCTTCTGCCTGGGAGGAGTCCCAGACAAGGAGCCCCTCAGCATCGAACAGAGACGGCCCAGTCCAGCAGGCAGCAGACTCTGCACATCTGGAAAAGGCCTCCCATGGGCAGCCCTGCCAGGCCCCTCAGGGAATTGAGCATCCTCACAGTGCCTTGGTGCCCACTCCCTCCATGCTGCTCCCTCCATGCTGCCCCAGCACCAGCCAGGCCTGGAGACCCCCTGCAGTCTGTCCCTTCGGGACAATTTGGAGACTCCTGCATCCCATCCAGGATCAAGTCCCGCTGTCCCTCCTGACCTGACCCTGGGAGGCTGGAGCTCCCTGTGCGCCCTCCCTGTGGTCAGCCTCAAGATCCTGTCCTCAGACAGCCCAGAGACCCCGAGCCAGCCGCACATGTCTACCCTACAAAGGCACCTTCTTCCTGTCCCATGACCTGGCTCTGCTCCATTTATGAACAACTTGTTTTTGAGATCAAATGTCTATTGTTTTCAGAAAATTTAGGGATTAATGTGCTACACAACTCTCTTTTTAAAATTAATAAACTTTATTTTTAGAGCAGTTTTAGGTTCACAGCAAAATTGAGCAGAAGGTACAGAGTTCCAGGTACCTTCTGCCCCCAGCAGGCACAGTCTCCCCTCTACCGATTTCCCCACTAGAGGGTGTGTTACTACCAAACCATCGTCATCACCCAGAGTCCACAGCTTGCATTCGGGCTCACTCTTGGCACTGTACAGTCTAGGGTTTGGATAAACGTGTCCACCATTGAAGTGTCCACATGTGTCCACCATGGAAGTATCATGCAGAGTATTTTTGCTGCCCTAAAAAATCCTTCATGCTCTGCCTATTCATCCTTCCTTCCCACTCATGCCTGGAACCACTGATCTTTTTACCATCTTCATAGTTTTGCCCTTTTCAGAATGTCCCAGACTTGGAATCACACAGTGTGTAGCCTATCAGATTGGTTTCTTTCACTTACTAATAAGCATTTAAGCTTCCTCCATGTCTTTTCATGGCTCAGTTCTTTTTAGGGCTGAGTAATATTCCACCAT